>NC_086283.1:20024327-20718494 GCF_021018805.1 Prinia subflava | reverse complement strand
TAATATTGGCTGTAATCTGCAGTGGTTCCCAGCTCTGACTGGATTCAGAATCCAAGCAGAGCCATCCAAGCAGCTGAGCTGAGGTTTGCAAGGCTCAGAATGAACTTGGCCATGTCTCTGGCACTTCCACATTTGGTCTAGCTGGACGTCGTGGGGGAGCATTGTTTTCACAACAGATCTGTAATTCGAATTTGTGGTCTGGGTGTGTCATTAGTGGCACAATTCCAGCCTGGTCAGGCCCCCTCCAGCAAGGTTTGGTCTAGGCAGAGAGAGAACAATGGGAATGAAGACACAGCAGCAGGAACATTGTCCCACTGGCTGTGATCCATAGCTAAATGCACTGTATTTTATCTGTGCCAGTGCACCTCCACTGCCACAGTTACTAACTTCATGCAGTTGTTAAATTTCTGTGTGTATCCCTTCATCTGCTGGAGTCACACTTCCAATTTCCTCACTGCCACACCCTTAAACTGAGCTGGGGCAGTGTGGAACATGGATCAGCCTCCAGCTTGTTTGCAGACATGAATCACCCCAATTTGGAAATTTGGTGAGTTATCCCCCTTTTTCCTGTGCTTGTATTTGACAGGAAAAAAGTAAAAGCAGGAGTATTGAGATACTGTTACATCTGCAGGCACATTCATAAGTAATTTAAGAGTTACTTAAAGTTTTAAATCTCAACAAACCAAAAGGCCTTTGTAATGCCTGATTTCAGAAATAAGCAATTAAGCTTTGTTAAGTAAAAGCCACTATAGTGACAACTGAATACAAGGAATTCAGGTAATTTTTCTGACTCCAAGACAAATTTTAAGTAAGTACTAGATTTTCACTAATTGAGATTTTTGTAGGATTAACGCAGTGATAATGTGCTACGTTCCATTCTTAAAGGTAAAGTTACGAAATTGTAATATTCCCCTGGAGTCTCAGCTCTGAGCAGTTCAATGCTGTTAAGGAGTGATTTTTTCCTAACAGTAACACCAATCACAATGACAGAGAAAGTTCACTTTTGTGATGCTTTAGAACAAACTCCCACTGCTGTTTTATCTGAGGACGTACCTGAATGAAATTCCCTGGAGAACTGGGTGGGGAGATGGTGTTTTGGAGTGTCAGAGCCTTTTTCCTGCACGTGTCCTGTGTCCCGTGACAGGTGAGCTGTGCATGGGCTTTCCTGGTGCTGGCGTGGACGCTGCCCCAAGCGTTGCCATAGGCACCAGGTTCTCCTGATCCAACAACTTCATGTATGATTAATGTTAATTGCCCCTTTTGCACGGATGACTTTTTCCCTGCTGCTGAATTGGCTCCTGTTGCCTTTGATGTGGCTGGTGATCCAATGTCCTGCCATGGCCAGACAAGTGATCAGTTTGCCAGCGCCGAGAGGAGACAGAATCAGGTTGCTGCGGGGTCAGGGTTTGCTTCTCTCCTTAAACACTAGAAGGTCAAGCAGAGTTTAACTACCTCTGGCATCTTTGAAACCTTGTAATAAATGCCAAAGCCAGGAGATTATTTTAAGTCTGTGCTACAACTAAAAATCTGAAGGTAACAGAGAAGAATTTTAACTCATCAGGATGTCACATTTATTGGTAAATACTTCAAAAAGTACCTTTCACAATCACTAGGGGATATTTCATGATCTTTGAAGAGATGAAAAATTTTAATTTCTGGTTTCTGTGGGAGTTTCAGGAAAGTAACTAAGATTAAGGGGGTGTGTGTGTTGTATTTAGCTTTCTTAAGTGTTATTTTTTTTTGTGCTTTTCTTTTTTATTTACGTCTGAGCACTTGCACACTTACTGCCACTATTAGCAGGGTAATTTACACAGCGTGTCATACAGTACTTCAGTATTTCTCCTTTAAGCCTAATAAAATACGTTGCTATTGAAGAAATCTGTGATACATATGAGAGCTTCCTAAATCACAGGTCTAGCATATTTTCGTACCAAATAGCTCCAGCCTCATGAAATCAATAATTAATTTATTAACTGGATCTCTTTTGAAAAAAACCAAAATCAGCAGTCCTGGCGAGGCTGCCTCCTGCCAGTTCATAAATAGTTGATGACAAAAATGAAGAAGTGTAGAAGTAAAATTCAAATCTTAACGATCAAAGTATTGGGTACCTCATCTATCACAGCTTGGAATAAACATATCACAGAAAGTGTCATATCTCATTGACACTGCAAAACATAATGCTTTCCCTTGTTATCTAGCGAGCTGCCAAGGCTACAGAGTTTATAGGCTGCTAAGATAATGTGCTGCTGGTAATCCACTTCACTTGCAGAAATATGAAGTACTGTTGAAATATATTTCTACTTGGTTTATTCTTTGCTCTCCGGAGGGTAGGATGCTATTTCAATTCCTCTAAAGCAGCTCAGAGAATGAAAAGCAAAACATCAGGATAAATTATGCTAAATGGTGGACTAGACCCCAGAGGAAATCATGCTTCTGTGGTACAGTATTCCTCCATTTATCTTACAAATGTTACATCTAATGTTAATTTTGTAAAGGGAAAACATTCAAAGGTTCATCTGATCCTTTAAATAATAGTTTTAGTGCTACAGTGTTATTTGTCTAGCTCCTGCCATCATAACTAACTTTCCAAGTCTTGGCAGACCATTCATACAGAAAATATTTTGGGCTATTAATACATAACATTTTATTTCACAAAACACAAATAACCTAGTAATTACACTCCAAAACTTAACAAATAATTGCCAGCAAGCAATTACCATTCAATTAAAGAGTAATTACATGGTTATTTGTGCCCTGTAAAATAAGGCATTACTGAAATCAGTAGCGCAATCAATATTTTAGCAGAAACAGGATGCTGCAGTGATGGACCTTTCAACCTGTGCTGATTAAATTGTCATCCAAATAACAGTTTCCTAGTTAAATCACCACATGTTTATTTGTCTTGATTAATATGCAAATGCTCTTCTGATTCTAGTAAATCTCCTATATTTAAAAGCACAAAAGTAGAGCACTATCATACATCAGCAGTGATGTGCTTCATATTTCCACTGATTAATTACATTTTACAAAGCATTGATGAATTTGCAGATTTTATGAAATATGGTTGTCTATAATAAGCATAAAATAGATTTACAAAAGATGGAGCTGATCAGTAACTTTAAGAAAATCACAAAAGTAAAACCTTATTTCATGTATTGATTCAAATTAAAAACCCTTGTGATATCAAGGGAATGTATAAAACTTGGAGAGAAAAAAAATAATAAAATTAGCTCTCAACAGGAGTGGAAAATAAAGAAGAAAAGAGACATTAATGAACAATTTCTCAGCATTTTACTGTATAAATTTCAACTGTCAAATATATTTCTCAAATGTAATTTATTTTCTGACAAATTTAATTTCAACCAAAATTTAAAAAATGAACAACATTCAGATCAGTTTATTTTTCTCTTTCAAGAGTTAGTGATTTTGTGGAGGTGGGGTGGAGAGAATGACTTTATAGCCATGGTGCAAATTCAGGTAAAAACCCCAACCCTGCAGTCATCCTCACTTTCAAGTAATTGGTGGCCCAAGGATTTTTGGGTTTGAGAAATGCCAGCAGAATGTAAATCAGTAGAGACTTTATTTAGTAAAAAGAGTAAGACTCCTGAGGGTGTGCATGGGAAACTATATTGTTCTTCTGTTTTAGTCTCCATGGTCTTCACTTGGGAAGATAATTTTTGTTTTTTAAGAAGTTTTAAAAAGATACCCAGAAACTAGAAATTTCTGATTGAATTAATAGCTAATTTAGGTTTGAGTAGTTTTCCATTTACAAAGATCTATTGGTGGCAAGTACAAAATTTGTGTAGAGATTTTAGACTCTCAAAGAAACGCATTTAAAATTGTTTGAAGGTGATTGTTCCTGTTTATGCCTCCTTTGTTACCAGCAAGGAGAAGATTTTTCTAGACTTTTTGAGTATGTAACTTTCTTGAATGAGAGGAAGGAAAATGTGAAAGTGCAGTAAAAGAGCAGAGTGACAAAAGATGAGCAATAATATTAAATAAAGTTAATATTTATATGCTAATGCTATTAGCATTTATATTCTAATACTTCCATAATCACAAATTATGTCTTAGTCTCCCCAAATGATAGTTCTGCTTGCCTTGGGTTTACTGTTCAGTGCTTTTATTAGCAATTTTGGCTGAATTGTGGAGGTTGCATAAGTTTTAAATAATAAATGTGAAATTTGGTGGATTTCTAGACCATGTGGGACGATAAGAGGGGATACTGGGGGGAGTATTGATACACAGACAGTAACTTTGCATGGCTTGGTGGTGCCAGCAGCACATTCACAACAGAAAGTAAATCCCATAAAAATTTTAAATCTGGTTGTCCTTTATGCATATCTTACTAAAACCCCCAAGACTTCGAGCAAGCATTTGTGTCTTGTCTCTGTGAAACTCCTGATTTCATATTTAAACAGAAATGCCAGGAAATCTGTTTCTGCCCCAAACTGGAAGCATTTGCAGATGCATCACTTTCTGTAAGTTCTGGTGTCCTCCCAAGCTAAAGGTGTTGATTCCTGATGGGTGACGTGTCTCTGGGAATATCCAAGGAATCCAGCTGGAACTTTGAGGTGTCTATTGCAGTAGTGGGGGCTCTGGGATTTCTGCCCTTGGCTGGGAAGCAGACACAGGGCACTGAGAACTGCAGAACTTGGTGTTACAGACCCAAACAGGTCCTTGCAGGTGTGTCCAGTGGCTGTGACTAGCATCCAGTTTTTCATTTAAAAGCTGAGATTAAATTAGAGATAAAGGACTTAAGTTTTGTTTGAACAGATTCAGCTGGGAACAGTTCCTTTCAAATTATTGTGGCTACATCTGTGTAAATCAGCCCCCAACCTGGGCTCTAGGAGTTACTGATTTATGGGAATATTCACTAAATGGGCTTTCAGTAAGGTAGAAGGACACTTCTTTTTCTTCAGTCCATCAGACCCCTTCCCCAAAAGTACCCTAATCCCAGAGACACCACATGCTGTGTTTTTCCAGTGGAACTTCCCTTGCCTGTGTAAGGGAAGATATAAATACAGCCAGCAGGGCCCTGGAAGGGAATGGAGTAAGTTTTTGATGTGAACTTCTCTTCCTTCATCTCTTGGGCTTTCCATGTGGGTCAGTGCTCAGGCACAGGTGTCACATCAGCTTGTGGCAGCACCTTAAGCTGTGCTCTGCTCAACCTGTGGGCTACGGGTCGTGCTCAGAGCCATCAACATGAGCTTCTGTCACGGAAAAAACTTGCAGAACCAGAGCTGAAACTGCACAGCACCCCGTGCTCATCCTCTGAAAACACAAATTGCAACTAAAAAGTCTCTTCATAAAATCTTTTAAATCCATTTGTTGCATTTTGAAAATGTTCTTCTCAGATTAAGACCAACATATGGAGTTTTCTGCAAAATATTTTTTAGTATTTGAGCTCGAGAAGAAAATGTTTTGTTGTTTTGTTGATCGAGCTCTTCCACTGGAAAAAGCTGCTAATTTTAGCTGGTTTGTAGGGTTTTTTTCAGAGGCTGTAAGTGCCAGCTAAGCACTTACACATGCCTGTGGATTGCAGGCTCCTGTAATTCAAAAGAACAACAATTCCTGTTTGTTCAAAACCCCCACGTATCAGCCTAACGCTGTCTGTTAGACAATTTTGCTGTGCAGGGGATGATTTCAGCAGGTGATTTTAATGGGGAATGCATGTGTGCATCAAACTTCCCCTGGAAATCAAATGCTCTTATTTTAGGTTTGCTTTATTATAGCCCAGTGGTTCTTGTAGCAAGCTTTACTGCACAGCCATCATAGTATGATAAACAATTGAAAGCATCAAAAAGAAAAATGGAAAAAATACTAAATAAAATGAAATTCAAAATGGACAAACTCAAAGCTAAAACGAGGGGGAGATGGTTTTGTAGAGATAAAATAATAAACCAAAAAAAAGATTTTGTGCTACTTTGATGTACAGTAAAACAAAATAACACTAGCACAGTGTGAAAAATGGACAGGTTAATGGTGCCTCTGTGGAGTGCTGCTGGAAGTTGTCTTCATTTAAATGCAGAGTTTGTCATGCCTTGATGGAGGGCTTTGCCACTGTAACTTGATAGAGTGAAGTTTAACTTAAATTTCTTTGTGAACTAGAAGTCATTTTGGAAATGCTTTCTATTCAAACCTCATTCATTGTTGCAGCTTAGTTACTTTATACAGTGTTTCACTGTGTGTTGTCAAAAACTCTATTATTCAACAGAATAAAATCTGTTATGACTGAAGAGAAGCAGCAATACTTTTCCAAACATGAGGAGGTTACATTTTTATTAGATGGCTTGAGGAAGAATCAGTTCAAATGGTTTTTTGGCCTGTAAATCTGTGTTATGATGGCAGGGAAGGATGGGAACATGTACACACACTGCTGTGCGGGATGAAGGTGTTAGTTGAGAACAAGAGTTCAGTGGAACCAGTCCATGAAGAGATGAAGGGACCTCTGACATTTTGGATTAAAATCTGCAGCCTTAATTCATAAACTGATGAGGTTTTGGCAGGTTGGGCTAACACTTGGTTTAACCCGTAGTAGTTAATCCCACCAGTCAGTCTGTGAAGGTAAGTGGTGAGCATTGCAAAGATCAGGGTTAAGTTAATGCTGCCCTTCAGAAGGAGGAAGGTACCTGGCATGGTCCAGAGCGAGGTTGGAGGTGATGTTGCATTCAGGATTTCAACTCCTCATCTTCAGGCATCACAGCCTGTAATTTTCTGTGTTTCAGGTGCATAGCAGAGACTTTGGGGCAGTCACTGCTCTAACTCCTCTCCACCAAGCACCTGTGATGCCATGGAAGCCTTGGATAATGGGAAACCTTACTGCTGGCTCATGTAAAATCTGTGCAGTTCTTGCGTGTTCAATCAAGTGATTTTTCCTTTTTTTTCTCCCTAGACAAGAGCTTCTAATATTTATTTTTGCTTATCACTGATTGTTCATGTATTTTATACAAATCGATGGCATGTGTAGTAAGCAGATGTTTCAGAAAGAAAATGTTGTTTTCATTTCTGCTCTTGTCCCACCAGCTCCCGCCCAGGAAGACCCCCCAAGCGCTCCCTGGGAGTGGCGATCCAGGAAAATGCACGGCTGCTGCCCCACGGAGTTCCAGGCCTCTTATCACCAGGGCTTATCTCTCCGACAGGTAATAAAATCCATCAGATGATCAGCCTCATCTCTTCATACTGCACAGCAGTTAAAATAAACTAATATTGATCTAACTGCCTCGTCCTTCAGGGCTTTTGCAGGCTTTACCAGAGGTTACGTTATTGGATTTTTTTTTTTTGGAGCGTTCATGAAAACTCTGTTTTGCTGCTGCAGCGACTGAAATCTAATGGATTTGTAATTTAGTTCTTTATTAATTGTAATTTCCTTACAGGAAATTCCATTAAATGTGTTATTTTAGTAAAAGCAAGGAAAAAAAAAAAACCAACCTGAGAAGCTGAACTATTGTCTGGGAAGCCTGTAAGAGGCATTTCTTCCTTTGAAATGCATGTGTGTTTTAGTTCTCGTGGGATCTGAGCAGCGTGGCTAATGCCTGATGTATTGTAACCCCATTAATGTGTGCCGGGGAGAGACAGAGATGCTTGTAGGAATTACAGAAGAAACACTTGAAAAGCAGATAAGTCCATGTTGCCACAGTGCATTATGCTTTAATAATCTGCTTTCAATATCATAAAGTGAAAAATCTAGCATGAAAATATGTGGAATTATAAACATAATTTAATGCATAGTATTTAATTTCACTGCATTAATTTATTAATAGAGTTTAAATTAAATCTTGTGCAATCCTGATGAGTGTTTTAATTTTTTATTAATTGCTGTATGCTAAAGGTAAGTTGATTTTCATAATAAAGCTATCTTCACAGACTGTATTCATAAAAGTAATTGCTTAAATATTCAACAGGCTTAGCACTTTTAGGATTGCTGTCAAAGTCCAGTCTAAATAAACTGTGACTCCCTAATAACCAAACATAGTGAAGTGTTTAGGAGAACATAAAGTTATAGAGTATGTAACAGGAAAAGCAGAATTAAAGAAGATCCTCACTGGGAGTAGAGCGCCATCTCTCCCAATCTCACTGATCTCTCTGCTCGCAGAACCTGGGCACTGCAACCAAGCAACACAGCAAGGGCTTTAATTTCCCTGCAGCTGCAGGTGTCCCAAGGATGTCACAGGGAACCAGCACCTTCCCTGTCGAGGAGGGAAAGAACATTCCTAAACAATTTTTACATCAACCTTAGCTAGAGCAGTTAACAAAGTATGAAAGCACTTGGCCAGAGCCACAGTTGGGCTGCTGCAGCTTCCTGCGCTGCTCATGTTTGTGACAGGGATCCAGAAATGTGATTTCCCTCCTAGAATTTATAAATAAGGAGTTTTTTAGTATCTCTGTTGTGTTCTCAGCTCAGGAATTTCATGGATTCTTGTTTCTGTTACTACTGATAGCCAGGAAAGCACAAAAGACTCTTGCATTGATAAGTTCTTCTCTGAAATCCAGAATATTCCACGTTACTTTTCCACTTTTTGTGTGTGTTTGCAAATAGGACACCAAATCACACAGACTGCCATGTTGCTTCAAACTGGGAAATATTTTAGGATGCGGCGTGTTGAGGATGCACAGTGAAGCACCACAGACACATTCTGTGTCTCACAGATATTTTGAGTAGCAACACAGTTTGAGTAGAAGATTATTAAGTTGAATTTCCAGGCTGCTAGCAGTTGTCTGGAGCCTGAAATGTGAGTGGGCTATATCCCCCGTATTTAGCACACGCTAGGAGAGGTGTCTCGGGGGTGTCTGTCAGGGCAGCCACCTCCCTGACCTTGGGAAAACCTTGGGGAGTCCCAGACAGTGTGTCTGGAGCGGCTGATGGGGGTTTGGGAGCAGCTAAAGGGGGGGGGAAATGCCCATTTCAGAGCGTGGTGGTGTCACCAGGGGCTGCAGACAAGGGTGGTTCCCATGGCTGAGGTGGCCTCAATGCTAGCAGGACAGCTCCTGAGCCCTGTCACTCATGGCCACAGCTCCCTAGGGCTCATGGGGCTTATCTTGTTCCTAAGGAAAGGACAGGATAAGAGTTGGGGGAGTTGCTGAGCAAGGAAAGGTGCCAAAAGAGCCTCTTGTGAATTCTGTGGGGATCGGAGCTGCTCTGGCTCTTGATGGCGCACCCCAGATGTGAAGCCCCCATTGGCTTCCTTTGTACCTCCTTGCACTCAGATTACTGATTGTTTACTCTGGGTGCCTGCGGTAGTTTGGGATGGGATTCTTTCCTCTGGCTGTAATAAGAACAAAATGGGTTTTAACACATGTCACAGAACAGAGGTTTTTCTTCCAGATGCCCAGATGATGGGCAATAGACTGGAATAAAAGCTGCTCCCAGCTCCCATGTGAATGTTTGGATGGCTGTGGCAGGGGAGCAGGATCAGCACTGAGGAGATTTTGCAGCATAGGAAGGTTGGATCCATCCCCTCCAGAAGAGCAGAGGCTGATAGGGAGGCAAGACAGAGTTTTTACATATTGAGGACTTCTCTGGTTACCTGCCCCCTCTAACTGCGGTGTAATTGCTCGAAGCATTTCCTCTGGATGTCTTCTTGTCCTTGATAATCCTTGTATCTGATCTTGCCCATTCTTCGAACAGCAGATAGGCAGATGCTAATGGTAGTCCGCCTGCATTACTCTAAGTAAAAAAAAAAACAAAAAACCCCAGTCTTCTTACGTGGCTCCCTCATTTGCTGTGTCCAGCTTAGCACCTGAGTTGTGTTTCCTTCATTTAGTAACAGGCTCCACATCAGCAAATGCAGCATGATTCATCCAGCATTGCATTTTTTCATTTTTACCTCCTCTTCAGCCTGCTTGTCAATGTGGAGGCAGTGGCGTCCAGGCTGCCTCTTGGTTAGATGGATGGGTCTCAGTTGTGGCTGCAGAGCTGGCAGCTCTGTCTGGAGGGGGTATTACAGAGTGATGATTAGTAACTTCCTGCACATTCAGACGAGCCATCTGTGTTTCCACTCCTTGAAATGTGCTGTTATTTTCATCACCCATTTGGTTTGTGTCAGCTCAGTTTACATGGTCATTTTCACATAATAAACAGGTAGTTAAATTAGGCACACTGCATTTCCAAGTGTGGAGGGTATTTTTTGACCTCTTGGCACAGCGAGCTCCATCTAGTCTTAGACCTAAGTAACGTGTGAAGGAGTTGCAAGCGAAGCCTCAACCTTTTTAAATGTTTGTAGTGCTTTTCACCTTGGGGAAATGGGAATATTTGGGTTACATCTGGATTACTGCTGTGGGTGAGAAAGGTGAGGTGGTGTGTGTGGGATGCAGACCCCCGGGCTGTGGAGACAGCACAGGAACCATGCCATGACTGCATCCTTCAGGAGCTGATGTTAAGCACTGTCCATTTCATGTTAACTTAGGAAAAAGTGTTTTCCTTTTTCTATTGGTGTAGGAAATGTGGGAATCAGCGTGGTGCCCCTGCCTGCTGTGAGGGCAAAGCTAAAAACCTGTGTGTCACAGAGGGATGGTCATCAAAGGCTCAGTCCTTCAAACAATGCCGTGGGATGAAGTGACATGAACAACAAAAAGGCTTTATCTCCATTAATGTACAAGTCTTTATCATCAGTGTATCTTAAGAAGACAGCTGGGACTTATCTGTGGAATAGATTCTCAGGGAAGTTTTGGGATCTGAAGTACTAGTTTGCTGTCTGAGAGAAGCTGAAATCTGTTACATGATTGAAGCCAATGGTTCAGCAAACTGTTCACATGGAATGAAACTGAAACAGTAGTTGGATCTTTTGATAGTTATCTGTGCAGCTCTAGTCCTCCTACCCTTCGTTTAGCTGTCCTCAGAAAAGATTAGAAAACTAGTCTGCCTTCATTGCAATTTTTCTCTGCTTGGTCTGTAGAATGGCTGCTATTATTTCAATAAAAATATTTGGGGGGCTGCTTCATTTTCTCTTCAAGGTATGGGAGTAGGTGGCTCATGGAGAAAATCATCCTGCCACTAGAACTTTGTGAGATGGTGGTACAGGGCACCCAGCAGCTGCATGGGGCAGTTTTTGAGGCAGTAGGATGGGATCTGTGTGTGTGCGCCCATGGGCTGGGTCCTACAGCTGGAGGTGGCAGTCCTGGGGAGGGTGGGTGTCAGGGTGATGGGCATGAGTCTGTTTGAAATATCCCTGTTGGCATTTTCTGGGCTGTGCTGCCCAGAGCTGTGGCAGCCTGGCAGGGCTGGCAGGGGACAGCTGGGAGGTCAGCAGAGGGATCACAGTGAGGATTTAGGGCTGGGAGGTGCTGGGGGCTCAGCACAGGGATGGCAGGAAACCTGGCTAGTGGGGAAATGGTGTGAGAAGAGGAAAAAAAAGGCATTTTTCAAGTGGGTACTCAGATGCGAGCAAACCACCTGCATTGCCAATGTGTAAGATAAACTGCTGTTTTCATTATCAGCTGTGTTAGTTTCACCCCTCTTGAAATGGTTCTTTTATTTCATAAGCAGTTAAAATAGACG
Organism: Prinia subflava; assembly: GCF_021018805.1. Classification (NCBI taxonomy): domain Eukaryota; kingdom Metazoa; phylum Chordata; class Aves; order Passeriformes; family Cisticolidae; genus Prinia; species Prinia subflava. The sequence goes on along the minus strand of NC_086283.1, from coordinate 20,706,997 downwards.
CTTTGTCTAGAGTTTTTAAGAATGCAGTGTTTAAAATACTGACTCATTTGTACAGATACAAATACTTTTTTTCAGAACAGTTTTGTCTTATTAATAGTTAAAAGAATCTGTTGTGAACTTAATAGTTTCAGGTAATTAATAATTCAGTGGAGTTAATATTTCAATAGCAGCACCAAGTCACATCATTGTGAGACTCAAATAGAGCAGATCACAGGATATGGTAACTTAATGTGTTCCTTCAGTTCAGCAGTGCAGCAGCAGCCACTTAGTCTTTATTCACTAAAGGGAGGATAAACCAGGATTTGCTGCAATCTTGATTTTGATGTGGTATCTCCCTGTTAGAGGAGTGAAGGAGATCGGAGGCTTTTGGGGTCTCTGGTGCCCAGTTGTGTTTATCAAGGTGGGCACACATCAGCCAGCACAACCTGTGGCAGCTCCTGCTGCCAGCAATCCCATAGACCCTCTCCTCACTTCCAGCATTTAACTGAACATTTCTGTGTGTTTACATCCCATTTCTGTGGCTCATTTTGCTGTTTACAATTACCCTTTTTTTCCTTGGTTGTCGTAGGTGACATTTGAAAGTTCCATTTATAATGAGAAACATATGCAGGACTTTGTTGTTGTTGGCATTACCTGGCTTAGTAGAAATTATTATTTTTAATCAAAGGCAAACACACTGATTAAGGATGCCACAACAGTCCTCTGCCTATGGGGAACGTTAACAGTTTATAAATTGTTCTTGGTGACAATTCAGTAGTGAATTACTTTGATATATATGGCTAATAAATTAATATGATTAAGTTAATGAGTAGTACAAGTGTTGCCAAACTCCACTCGTCGTGCTTTTAATGCTGCTCCACATTTGCAGCTCGAGCTTCCCCCTGTGGTGAGAGGATCAGTGCTACCTACGCACTGTCATTGTGATAAATGGCATATCCCACAGTGCCCTGCACTCCATCTGCTGTGTCCCCAAAATGAGAAATATTTTATACAAATCACACACTCAGAAGCTCAAAGGACTGTGGAAAGATCTATTTTTTCAAACAGTAATAAAAATGCATACGTCTCTTTAGCAACTCTTCATTTTTACTGTCATAATGAATGCAGATAGATTCGGGAAATGAAAGCTCGTGTGAGTAACATAGGAAAGTTATCCACTACACAGTAAAGCTGACAAATAAGTTACATGTGCGCTCTTTCATTTTATCATGAAATGTTCTTAGATAAAAAATGATGTTAGAACATCTACTTAACTGGATTTTAAAATTAAAGACCATGTGTGCAGTATGATTGAGTACCACCCATCTCATGCCAGCAGATTTCTGTGCTGAAGGGAGCTTGAATTGGAGTGAATGAGGAATGCAGGATCATATCATTACTCTTTTAATACAGCCATTCAGTGGAGTTCTGATAATCTGAGAACTATACTTGGTGACTGTGAGTCACTCAGTTCCTCTCTTTCCTTTTCTCTTTTAATATTATCTTTCTTTAAGGATCCATTTTCAGTGTCTGCTCTGTTGGGTGGGACGTTATGTTTTTCACAAATGAATAGCTAAAGTTGTGGAGATTTTGCTGAATGGTTAACCTTGTTGTAAATTTAATTTACACTTGGCCTCAGCTACTAATTACTGTCCGAGAAGTGTGAAACTAAGCAATATACATCGATTTTTATTCTTTAGTAATTTTTTTTTTTTTAAATTTGATCCTACTGAGTTCCTACATCGTTAAAGAAAACAAAGTTCAACTAGCGTGGTCATGCTGAGAGAATTAAGACTGTATCATCCTGCCACTCAGGGTAGGGCTGCAATGAATTTGCCTTGATTTGCAGATGGAAGGGAAACATTTGAAAAATGGGCTGTAGTGTCACAGAATTAGGAAAACCATTAAGTTTTCATCTCTGTTTTTAGCATCCGTGGCATTCTTTTCTATCAGCTTTCCCCTTAGTCTCCTGTCTCATGGCACTGAGGTCTGTAGTGATTATAAGACCTGTCTGCTTCTCTCTCTCTCTCTCTCTCTCTCTCTCTCTCTCTCTCTCTCTGTGTGTCTCTCGTTTTCAGCTGGCTTTGAAGCCTTTTTTAGCTCTTTTAAGTTATTCTTAAGTGCCTTAAAGTCATAAATAGCATCAGGAGGTGTGAAGGATTTGCCTTCAGCACTCCCTGTTTGCTGGGGGACTGTTTTGGCAATAACACTATTTTAATTGTATAGGTTTTGTTAGGTTTTATTTTCCTTTACAGTTAGTTTAATAAAGTTGAACAAAGAATTCATCAACAAATATCAGTATTACAAACACATGGAGTTAAATGCATCTCACTGTGTTTGTGTAAGATTCCCACATGAACTGTATTCTGTGTATCCAGCAGTACTTCAAAGACTTGTTAAACTCAAGTTATCTACACACGCTTAAATTCTTATTTCTGTGACTTAAAACTAAATAGATACAATTTTAACTGGAAGGATAATACACCTCTGGTTACAGAAAAATGCTGATACATCATCTTCTTGCAATGCTAAAGGCTGCTATATTTAAATAACATTCTTTTGAAATGCAGCATTCAAATCTGCGTTAGATTGGAGTAGTGTGGTTTCCTACAGGAAAGCTTTATAAATAGTTGTATTTTGGCAAAATTCTTGGTATGACAACACTGGGGAAGGTATGCAGGAAAAAGGAGAAAACAAATCTCACTGGATTAGAAAATAAGCATGAGGCGTATGTAAATCCAGGTGGTTCCATGGTTCTGGTCAGGTATTGAGTGCTTTCACTGTCATTTTAAATGTGTTTGTGCTCTGGTCCTTGTCCTTTAGTCTTTGAGTTCTACATGGGAGGGAAATGCTTCAGTGTGATTTAGGATCGGCAAACAAATAATCCCATTGATTTGGCATGGATTACTTGGTGTCTTAAACACAAGTGTTTCCCTGCTTCGCACAGAGTTTTGGAGAGCAGGTTCTGTAAGGATTCTTTGCAAATGCAGTCACTGCCTGATTGCAGGATCACCCCTTGGCTGGAGCAGTGTCTCCTCCTGCACAGGAACAATGTCGTCTTCTCTCAGCCCTTCCCAAGCAATAAATTGAGATGCCAAGGGCTGGCAACAAATTAGAATTTGTGATGAACAGGAAACATCTCTTTCGGAGCAGTCTGAAGAGGTGTACATTTTTATTTGGAAGCAAGAATAACTGAAATAGATTGATTGCCTGCTCACTCTCATTAAGTGAGGTTGTAGTGGGATTTCAGTGGAAATGTATTTATGTTGTATAAACTATTTTAGTTGTACAGTTTTATACAGGTTTATAATTGTATAGTTTAGTTGTATACATTGTTTTATCACAGTGAACATTAATTGGTGTAAAGCAAAACAAGCAGACTTTAAGAGTGTAGTATTGTGCACCATTCTCTGCTGAACAGAGAGGCCTCTTGGTTTGCTGGTGTCGCTGCTCCTGGGTCGTACCTTTGTGAAAGGTAAATGTAGGGCTGCAGTTCTGGAGGTTTCAATCTAGAAACCAAATTCATGCTTAAAATCCTTTGTAAAAAAATAGAAATTCCTCCAGCTACCAACCTCTTGTGACTTGAATATGAAAAGCTGCACTTCACGAAAGAGAAGCATTTTATATAATACATGTCTGAATATAAATGACAGAATTTTATTAGGAAAGGAAAGCCTATATTAAAATATAATGATCTACATTGTTTTTATGTAATCTAATGAATTACAGTAAAAGCCTGAGAAATGAGCTGGAAAAGGTAGAGTACTCTCCCATGAAAGCAAGCTGTGATAACCTTTTCGTAATTCTTTAACATGTTGAAAGAGTATTTCTACACAGACTTATTAAATTAAGCAAGGTCACCTTTTCATTTTATTAACAGGACTAGTTTGCCAGATCATGGACTTTGATTCTGAAAAATGTAGATGAATCATGCACTAACATATGTCAAGTAGAAAATTGGTTGTAAAATGTTAAATCATTTTGATGCACATTAGATCTTTGTTTTTGCTGTTGAACAGTTGTAAAAATTAAAGTGCTTAATTACTGGGGTTTTTTGCATTTGCATATTGACTGGATGTGCTTTAATAATCATAATATTTCTAAGTGGATCATCTCTCCTGACTGGGGCAGTCTCAATCTAATATTTGCATAAAAGGAAGAAAAGATTCTCTTCAATAGCAGTATAACATTTTGTTCCTTTGACATGTAGTATACAGTCATTACCCTGAAAGGTTAGCCGTAAATAATAGCCAGTGAAACTGGGCATATGCCTAAAGATGAGCACATATATTACATTTACCAGTCTGACCCCAGTTCAGCAAAGCAGGAATAAAACTGACAGCGTGTCATGCAAGTTGTTTAGATGTGTTCCCAAAACTCTGCCTGTATATTACAGTCTTTTTATGTAAGATGTGTGAGAAGGAAAATTATATTTAACGGATGTTTCATAATTTTAATGTAAAATCTGCTGTAATTGTTTCTAAAAAATTTCATAATCATTCCTAATTAAGAAAAAAATGCCATATGTATTTCTAGTCCCTTGGAATGACTTTATTTTTTGTGTCCTTGTCTTTGTCACCTGCTTTGTTTAAAAAGAAGCAAAGCACAGACTCTTTGCTGGGATATGCAGCAGAACTAAGAGAACATCCCAGCAGTAGCCCCAAGCTCTCTGTAAATAGGGGAGTGAATGGAACAGGTAATTTTCATGGTGCTTGTGTGGTTTCACATGACAAAAGACAAATTTGCAGCTGTGGCTGGATCTCGCACAAGCAAGAAGCCTGGTCTTAGTCCTGGTCCTGCACTTGGTTTGGCCCTGGCAGTCACAGAGCAGGTGACTTCATTACACTGAAATCAGGCAGAAAATGTCCTTTTCTGGCCACTCGAGTGAATCAGTCAAATTATCTAGTGGCAAAACTAATTCTATTCCTTGGGCCATCAGAGCTGCCACTTCCTATAAGTCAAGCCTTCCCTTAGTGTGAAATTGTTTTTTATTTTATTCTCTTTCATTTATTATGCTTATTTCAGCTAATCCACTCGGTGAATGTGAATTACCCAGCACACCAAAGCTGTTTCAGATATACAGCCTTCTCATGCCTTGCTGGTGGACCAGAATTGGTTTCTTTTTAAGGAACTCCTGATCTGTTTCGATTGATACCTTAAAAGTAGTAGTTCACTTTTTCAGATGAGAACTCAAATGAGAAGAGTTTGAATGTAGTTCAAAATTAACTACAAGTGCATATGGCTGAATTCTTCTTTTAAAAGCACTTACAATTCAGATGGGTCACATTTTTAAGAACTAGAAGCATATCTACAGTGAATTGTAGGCCATTAACTACTAGGTAATTTGAATGACTTTGACAGAAAAAATACTCCTTTGGAAAGCACTGAATATTGTTTTCCAGCAGTAAAATATTGCCTTCAGTCTTGTCAGAAACACAGTTGAGATCTGCTGAAAGCACTCATACAGGTGATACACCCTAGGCAGTAATTGGATGTATAATTCTGTCCAAATGGCAATCCCTCATCTGACTGTGCCCTCTGGTACACAGCATTAACATCTTCCAATAAAAGAAGAGCAAAACATATGGAGGCTTTTATTTCAAGCAAAGAAAAATCAAAAAGAATAATGAGGATAAAAAGTAAAGTGCCTGTGGTGATGGGCAAGGCAAGTTACCAGGGAGTTGCTACAGCAAAGTGCTTCAGAATAGCAAAATAAAAACAGCCTGAAGGCACCTCCCATAGACATCCAAATATAGGTTTCCTGTATGTGCAGGACAAAAACTGGGAGATGTACACGTATCAGATGCTAGAACAAAGAGGCATCATGGAGGAGAGACCAGGGAGATTGCTTGAACTGGTTACACACAGAGCTTGGAGCTGATGGGTGGGAGGAAGGAAAAAGAAAGGGAAGTTGAAAGGCTCATACAGTGATTAAGATGGATGCGTTGCTGACAGTGTCAGAGCAACAGCTGCTGAATCTAGGAGGCACATGAAAGAGCCTCTCCATTTTGTTAGGTATGGAAGTCAATAGGTTATTTGGGCTAAGAACACCCTATTATTCAAATTCAGCTGACCCAGAAAACTTTGCCATCTCGCAGCGGCAATTCGGAGGGCTCTACCCTGAGGGGTTTAGTACTTCCCTTGTGCTATGGAGTCCTGTGTAGTATATGGATATATTGATCTCAAGTTTGTTTTTTTTCCTGAAATTCATTAGATTAGTCAGTGTAAAGCTTCAGGTGACTATTTTGTGTTTGTAGCTGGATTAGATTGCTGAAAACTGGTCAGCAGAATCTCTTATTCAAACCTATTAAATGTCAAGGAAATGCACCCTGAATTGTTTTGGCCTTCCTGATTTGGAAGTGGTTAATTACAAATTTTAATTACAGATAATATTTCTTCAGAGTAGCTTATCAGTCTACATTAGCTAAGCATGAGTCCTAGTCCTGTTGAGAATTTGTGTTCATTTATGGGAAGTTTTTACTGTAGATTGCACTCAATCTGTTTGAAAATACCCCGGGAGGAGTTTTTTTGCCCATTGATATGGACACATCCCACATCCTTCCGTTCTGTTGTTTCTTCTCATCTCCAGTTTTCCTTGCATCATATGACTCTGCCTTTCCTTTTTTATTTTTTTGCCCTTGACTTTTATGTCTGCACTATAATTTGTGTTGACCTTGAGGTTGCCCTCAATTAGCTGAGCCATTCCTATACCATGGCCCACTCCAAAATCCTCTATACCCAGCTCCTGATTGGAAAAGCAGAGCCATTGCAGGAACTGCTCCATGATAATTTTTCTTTTCCTTTCAAGGCAGTGTTTATTTCCAGCAGTAAAGAGAAGGAGTGATACAAAAGAGATAGAAGGAAGAAGCAGTAAATCCTGGGGTTGCTTTGGATGTGTTTCCTGTGCTCAAGCCAGCCCTGTCTGTGCCACCTGCTAAAAGAGGAGGATTGGGAGAGGTTGAGATGAGAGAGAAATCTCATCCCTGAAAGTTCAACAAAGCTCTTGAGATCTGAAGGTTGTATGCCAGGGATCAGAATAAGGAATTTGAGGAGGAATGGTCAGAAAGATATTCAAATTCTGATCTCTGGAGCAGCACTGGTCCAAAGCTGATTTGTGTGATATCCCTGTAGAACCTCTGTGCTGATACAGTGAAAATGGCACTCAGATCACAGCAGTTTAGAGACAGTAAAATATGGCTTAGTTTTGGGATTTGCTACCTGCGTATTTTTCAAGGCTAAGGTGATTAGGCACTGTGTTAATTGAGGAACTAGCTGGTCTTGGTAGCAAGCTAATTTTGTGTTTCTGTTCCACACCTCAAGAAAAACATACTGGTCTCCAAATAATGGGTGAACTGTGATGAGTTTTCACTCATTTATTTTTTCTAGGTGATAGCCAGTAATACAACTGCAATACTTGCAATCTCTGCATCATTGAAGTGTGGTCTTACATGTCTGTGAAGTTATAAACGGAAATGTTGTAGTGGATTTTCTGGGATTCCATTCAGCTGTGATTGGGGGAGAAATTAAATAGTGTGGTGAAATGATTTTTCAGAAACACAAAGCATTCATAATTATCCCTTTTAAAATGTACTCAAGAAACTTTGAACTGTTTCAGCCTCATCTTTAATATTTTTTTAACTTTATACATGTTTATTTTACAAAATAAAATAAATTTGGTTTGCGTAAAAGGAGTTATCCTGTGTCTAAAAGGAGTTTTCAAGATTAATTTCATCAAGCAGTTGGAATAAAATATAATAACTTCCTCTTAGGTTTTATATTAAATCTCAGATTAAAAATGAAGCTTCTTCTGAAGTGCGGAATGTATGCAGCGTTGGTTGATCTTGGTTTAACTGTGACCTTGAAGATTCATGAGTTAAATTGAGGAGATGGAGTAGGTTGACACTGATTTTGCCAGTCCAGACTTGTAACCATGTAGTATTTACTTCAGGTGGAGCAGTCTGTTTTTGGCCATTTCTGCACGTTTAGAAGAACTGCTATGAGCTGCTTGCTGATGCTTTCCTGAGGTTGGGTCATTTTCTGGTAGAGGGTGTAAACTTGTGCTGTGGCTAAATGTTACCTCAATGCCTCCTATGTTCACATGAAAGTACACTGGAGTGCCTTATTTTCCCTTTTTCATTCTTTGCTGGGAATTTCACTGGAGACAATTAGCTGTGAAATGCATGTATTAATCAGATTAACTCCTGATTTTTCCTTTAGATAGGAATGTCTTGGTTTCTCAGTTTGAGACATTCATTGTGTTCTATGATGAACAATGTATTTAAGTGAAAGGGAATTGAAATATCTTCTCTGGGTTAGTTTTAATTTTACTTAATGGATGAAGGAAGATGAAAGGCAGCCTTTTCCCTAGGGTTAGTTAGCATTGGAACTTGAACCTAATTAAGGGATTTTAGAATATTTTTCTTAATAGTTTCAAAAAGTCAGAATGTTTAAGGCAGTCCCAGGTGCCTGACTCCTGGCACAGGGATGGTCTGGGCACTCACTTGGCATCTTCTGGTACCAATTCTTTGTGTCTGGGCTCTGACTGTCATCCTGCTTCCACTCCTCCAAAATGATGCCAGCAGTTGCATTATGCCAAGTGGGGACTGGCTAGGTTGATTAGTCAATAGATACGAAATATTTAGGTGACGCAGAAATGTGTGTAGTACAGTGAGGCCATGATCATTAGTCATGTCTCTAAAAAATCTTGCACTTGCAATTTCAGGGCATTCCGCCAACAGGAGAAGAGTGAGAGCAGATTTTTGCAGTGAAATTGCAGAGAACTCTGGTAGATAATTTGAAGTTGCAGTCCCTCAACACTTGTATTCTATTTGGGATGTCACTTCCAGTAAGCTTTTTAGAAATATAGTGGTGCAAATGGAAAAGTTTCAGCAAATATTAAATGTAACAATGAGGACTTTTGTTCTTCATTAAACCGTTTCTTGATGTTTCCTGATAGGTTTTCATCTAAACACTTGCTAATCCCAGAGCTCTGACAGGCAAGGCCTGCTGAATTAGGCCAACTTCTGCTACAAATAGCTGCTGCACATGAAACAGTAATCATTGCTTTCCAGTCTATTATTAGATTGACTTCATAGGGATTGCTTTTTTCTCCTGTGAGTTGATGCATAAATGACATGCTTTACCCTCCAATAAATCTAACAGCAGAGTGGCTCTGACATGATGTTCCTACCCCTTAGTCCCATGACAGATTATTTTTGATGGCTGCAGAAGTCTACGGCAGCTTGAAACCATTAGAATTTAAAGGCATCATTGAAATTTTACAGCGTACCTGCCTCAGACACAACAGGGCTGGGGCTGCGGCGCGCCGCTGTCACTGCCTGTCACGGGAGCCCTTCCTGCCTGTGCTGATCCCCAGCTGTCCTGGAGAGGGGGAAACTCTCCTACAGCTCCTCAGAGAACGTGTCCTTCCGTGCATCCTCTCCCTGTGCCTGAAACTCCACCTGGGGACAGTCCTAAAACACAGGGAGGGCGTGTGGTGCAGACAGGATTTACATACATGCTGAGGACACTTGAACTTCTCTTTCTTGTTACCCTCTTTAAACATTTTTATATTGTTAGTGGTCTCTTTATTCCCAGCTTCTCAATATTGCTAAATTCAGTTTTAGTAGGGTATATATGCTTTCAATAGAGCTTTTTTTTGCAGATTCTGGCTTTTTTTCCTGATGAAACACAAATTAAGTTTACAAAGCTCAGGACTCCTCAAATCCAAGATGTTTACTGCTATTTGTATCTCATGTGAATAGATGATTGGTTTTTGCTCTGGTTCTAAGGTATTAGCTTTTGTTTCATACATCTGTCTAAAATTTGCTGCTTTTAGATATAAGAATCACAACTATAAAATTGCCATCTAACTATAAAATTGCTGTCTGACTTAGTAGGAAGATGTGTGCTGATTTCCATTGATTTGTGTGTGTGTTTGTACGTACGTAAAAGCTTCATATAAAATTGAGCTCTATAGATTCCCATAAATCTCTCAATAGATTTCTCTTCTGTGAAGTTTCTGAAGAAAGAAATGAAACCTTTTCCATCTAACAGCTCTTGTTTTGTATTCTGGACAGAGCGATTGAATCTGCTCGTGTTCTTAACTTCTGTCCTGTAATAGCTATGTCAGGCAGATTGGTGTGGAATAGAGAGCTAATCTTAACACAGATCTACTGTAGCCTGTTAGGTTTATATTTGATAAATATCCTTTTTTAGGGAATGCTATCATGGAGTATAAGATACAGAGTCACTACAAGTGGTACATATTGCTAATAGATAAATAGGAAATTCACCAAAGAAAACTTATAGGTATTTGCTTTAATTAGGTTTCTCTCTTTCCTTAAAAAAATCAACAAAAGAGATGTTTAAAAGTTACATGGGTTGAATCTCTTAGTAAGGTGGGTTTGGAAAAGGGGTCTAGTTCTGCTGTACTGTGGTCACAAGCTCCCTTTTTCTGAGCATTCTTTACCATGAGTGTCCATTTAAAACTCCGTGTTTGAGAACATAGAATATGAAGTGACAAAATGATTTCTTCGTGGAAATCTTAAGCCCTACGGATTTATGTATCAGTGTGCTTACATTACAGTCTTTCTGGAAATATAACTTGATTTTGTTAGGGTAAAATATTTATGCCTTAAGAGGAGGATAATTAAAAAAGATACTGAGGAAATAGTTGGAGTTGCCAAACGTGAGCTTTAGCTAAGGAATGTCGAGCATTAAAAGCTGTGCGTGTTAGATCAGGGAAGAGAATTAATACTTTATGTACTCAAGCAGGTATTAAATTTGGTCTTATTAGAACACATTGAAATTTGATTTCAGGTGTTTAAAGCATTCTTGAACAGGATTTGAGTCTCATCTCTGTGACACTGTTCACTTGAATTAGCTGAGCTGTCTGAGCTCAGTGTTGTTGGTCACAGTTGGGACAGTCCTGCAGGAAAAGTTGAGTGGGTTTTTTGGTGCTGGGCTCATTCCTACCTGCAGCATTGACCTCTGTTCCTTCTCTCAGTATGGAGATTTCTACATATTTTGTGATCTTTAGTGTTATAAATGATGATGAAATAGTGATCAGTTTGGCTCTGTCTTACAGAACCTTCTGTAGATGAAGTAAAAGCTGTTGACAGCACAGGGAACCATACAATTTCAGAATTAGGCCATTTTTCTTCTGGTTGGGAGAATCAGAAGTGAAGGGACCCAAGGATTAATCCACTGTTTATATCCATACATAACCTCACAACATGTGGATTAAATCTTCCCTGCACCTGTAGGATAACATTTTCCTCATGCTGTAGAGTAATACCTTAACTAAAACCACTTCAGCTTTCTGGTGGCTTCAAAGACATGAAAAACACAGTCAGGATGAAAGCATTTTACTGTTTGTAATTTTTAGCATAGTGCATATTAAATGTAATAACCGATGAGTTTAGGAGGATAATCTATTACCATATGCAAGAACCATGCTCCATAAGTTATACATATCTTTAGGAACTGTTAACTTTTATAGAATTTGCTGCAACAAATCATCCTGGGAGTGCTGTGTACTTGTGTTTTGAATTGAGGCTCTTACATTTTGTTGAAGTATCTTCTGTACTTCTATCATCTTATCATTTCCTTCAAAGCAATGAGAGAACAATCTGCATGTTGGGTGGGAGGATGAGGGAATGCTAATTGAAACCATATAATAAAAAGGTAATTTAGCGAAACCATTATTTTTTTGTTTTTTACTATTTTAAACCTATTATTTTTAAAATTACATCTGTATTAAAAAGGCTGTAAAACTCCACTCCATGTCAGCACATTGCATCTTAATTCTCATTTTCCTTTGCATGAATAGTAAAATCTTTATAAATTGAGAACCAAAATTAATTGAATAAACTTCAGTTTAACACTTTTATGTAAATGTTGGGATTAAAAAAGGCATATTACAGACTTTCTGAAAAACATTTAATGGTTTCTAACATTGACCACACCTCGAACGCAGTACGGGAAAAAAGTGCTGATGGAGGGAAACAAACCCCAAGAACAAATGTTAATTGGCTTGTGTGTTTATGGCTGTTTTTAGGCTATGATGAAGTTGCTTACACCCATATCGGTTGCTAGATCATGCTTTTCCAGCCACAACCTTTAGCAGAAAATGCTCTTTTCAGCCTGGCAGCCAGTGGGTTGCACAGTTCAGCACCTGGTGATGGGGCTGTGGGCTGACCCACACTTTCCTTTCCCAGGTCACTTCTGAGCTGAATTGTGTCTTCCATGTCTAGTTCCTACAAATCCTTCATGAAGAGGGAATTCGTATTACAGAGAGGACAATACAGGGGGTGAGTGGGGAGAGCACGACTGAAAATGAGCAGGGGAGCAGAGGGCTCAGGGACCACCCGGCCCTCTTCTGAGTGTGCTGGGCCCTTGTGATTGTGTGCTTGTGTGTGTGTGTGAATTTGGGTGTTTGTGTGCACCTCCATGGTCGGGGCAGTGTTGACCCAGCTTTTCCCTTTGCTCACATAAGTGCTGGGATTACCTGAGCGATTGTTTCCTCAGAATGCCATAATGTAATCTCAAACCTAATACTCCAACAACCATGCACTAATTAAAACTGCAATTATATTTTTGCTCAAACAAAACGACTTAATAAACATTATCACAAACTGTTTACCCTTCCCAAAAACAATTTATGCTCTCTAATACAATTTCCCATTAAAACTGCTGCCAGGTAAATTAAAAACTCTTGAAATAGTAAGTAAGTGGGAAATTAATTCAACAGTTTAATCTAGAGCTAATAACAGTTGCAAGCTCAGAAAAAGATTGCTACAGCAGGGAGTTAATTAACAGCTTATTCCCCATTTGATAAAAGTAATCCACTCTAATTCCAGTGTAATTTACCTCAATGTAATATAAAACCACAAGCTGCTTCTGGTGCTGGTAATTATTAGCCTTGTCCTGTGGCCACATTGACAATAAAATTCAGCAGTGTCTTAATAATAAGAGGCAGTCTGCTAAATCCCCACAATTAAAGATGTAACATGGAATCTTGAAGCTGCATCATCTGTAAAGCTAAAGGGACTAGAGGTACAGTTGTGACAGCCTCCAGTTGCTGTTTTTCCTCCTTCTCCCCAAGGTGTGCCTTTCCTAGGCCAGGTTGTTTTCCTGCACAAAGGTCTGGCTCATAAATGCACCAAGGTACAGGGAGCGAAGAGGGCTTGTGTCATTTCCAAGTGAAACACAAAGTTTGGAGCTCTTGACCTGAAATACCGCACAGGGATCATAAATACCGGGTGGCTCTTTTGACCTGACCTCCATTATAATGAAATCTGTTTTCCTTCCATTTCTCTTTTTGTGGGATTAAAACCAAAAATCATATTTTAAAAATACATACAGACATATATATATGGATACAGAAACATATATGCAGATATTGGTCTCTACAAATACATGAGAAATAAGTTTTATTACAAATATTCTTGTTTGACCCTAGTATGGTATTTTCTGGTAGTAATTTTTATTTTCTCTTGAGCAAATGTGGCAGCCTGTCAGCAAACTCAGATATTTAAGTATTGCCAGGTTTGCTTAGTTTGGTTTCTGATTGCTGGGCAGCCTCCCTGGTTCATTTGCATGATGTGTTCTTAGCACTTTGTCACTGATTTAGGGATGTCATAGTAACAATAACAAGTTAGTACACTGTAATCACAATTCACTTAAGTACCTGAAATTAAATGACCTGTTTTGTCACGTAACTACTCATACTCAAAATAAAAAAATATGTGGTGTTATTTTAACCCAGTGCTTATTATCAAAGGGTGAGTTTGATTTTCTGCTGTCACCTAAAACATTTGTCTATCTTACTTATGTGCTTGAGGAACTTCCTTCTGGGAAATGAAAATAAATGCTTGGAACATGCTCATTGGATATCAGTTGCTAAACAAATACATCTGAAGTTGTAATTGTAGGTAAATTTTTTAATTCTAAGCAGAGGAGGGATTAAGCTTGAAGGTTGACTTTGAGAAGACAAAGCACAGGTTCTGGGACTATGCACAGTATCAGAGCTGGTGACAAACATGAAGACTGTGATGGCTCATTTACAGGGATAGTGTTCTTTCCCACACGTTCCACAAGAAATCTGTGTTTTCTTGGAGTGGTATAGAGACAGACAGATGTTTAGAACTGAATCAGTGCTCTTAGCACAGGTGAGATCTGGTAGAACACTCTCCATACTCCTGTTTTTCTGTTAGTGCTCATTAGCTAAACCAGTGTGCTTTTTCTGCATAAATGTGACTGGTCCTTGTTTATAATATCAATAGTTTTGCCTGATTTCAATGCTGATTTTTAGTTTGACTGGGTAATCAGCCCTGGGACAGGGAATATTTTCCCAAGAAAAGCTGGGCCACAGCACTGCTGTAGCTGGCTGGGAGGGGTGGGTGACCACTGGAGCTCCCAGTGGGCTGAAATCTCCATCCTTGCACATCCCCATGCTCACCTGGACACTGTCTTGGGAAATCTGCTCCTGGTGACTCTTTCTCAAAAGGGAGAGTTTGGCTTACCTGATCTCCATAGGTCCTGCCCAACCTCAGCTGTTCAGTGCCTTTCTTGTGATGCTGTAATTTCTCCTTAATCTAATGGCAGTTTATTGTTTTAAGGTTTCCTTTAGGCTTTTTCCCTCAAGATATGTTTACTGAAAGAAATGGGAGAGAGGAGTAGACTGAGCATGTGAAATGGGAGTTTTTTATTTCTGGTAGAAGAATTCATAGGAGAAACAGTTGGGGTCTGACTATATTTAAATTCTGCTACCCATTTCTACTTCAGTTATTTATGTACTTAACAACAATCAGTTCTATCAAGTTTTTAGGTGTATTTAATTTAGTTGTATTTAGTTTAGTTCTATTAACTTACTGTTGAGTTGGGAAGAATGTTTTGATTATTTTTGTTGTTAAATGAATCTTTAGTACAATAAATAATCTTGACTGTAAATGACTTTCTTTCCTGCTGACTTAGAAGTCATCTATAATCTGTACTTTGTCTATATACAAAATCTTTAATATGAGTGAAATGATGCTTAAAATTCTGTAGGTCAAGGATTGAAACCCAATCATCTCCAAGTAGATCTCCCCAGAAGTGAATCAGCACAGCTCATCAGCTGCTCGCAGCCTGTCTAATGCAGTCCTGGGCCTGCACTGCCATCCCTGTGGCCACACTCTGGGAGCCACAGCAGGTCTGGGGCAGGCTCAGAGCAGCTCTGGCACTGCAGATTCACCTGAATTAACATCCAGATCATGCAGATTGGGTATCTGCTCTGCAGTGTAGCTTGGGCTGAGGTGTTCTAACAGCCGAAGTCTTACATTTAAATACGGTTTCACAGTTGAATAATCTGTATTTTTTTATTTCGCTGCACTTGACAATCGAAGGAAAAACATTCAAGCAATATTTGAAAACAGCTCAGTTTTTCATTGTCATTGCCTGTTCTTCAAATACATCTGCAAGGTTATTGTTATGAAAAGTTACATATACATCAATGCAATATTCTCAATCAGTACAACACAGGTCTCTAGAAACAGAATTCATTGTTTAGTATTTAGCATTTCACTTGGAGCATGTGAGGTGTGACTGTGGGAGGCTGAGCCTTGTATGTCTCAGGATGGAGCACTGGATGAGGAGGTTTGTCCCACTGCCTGTGTAGATGGCCTGGACAGTTCTGTGTCCCCAGCAGTGCCAGAGTTCACAGACTGGTGGAGTGCAATGGGCTGGCACCAGAAAGTTGCTGTGATCATGAGGCACAGTTAAATTTCTTAAAACATTTTATATAAACCAGCCATTAGGGTGCAGGTTTAAACCTTCTTGCTTGCTCTGAATATGTTTTTCTAGAGAAATATGTTTGTGAGAGACATGTGCAACTAAACAGACCAGTAATTATTTTTAAGTTTATATTTCACCCAAATATTAAAACCCAAAGAACCCTGTGTACATAATAATAGAGGCAAAGAGTCTGTTTACATCCATGGTACACAAATTATGCCATATTCTAGGGAATGATTCTGACTCTCCCTCAAGGAACTTTACACTCTGTGGGGTAAATTTGCAGTGCAAGGGGCAGCCTGTGGACCTGGATTGCTCCTGGGCTCCATGCTTGAGCAGACAGAAATGTGTTAGAGGATCAGCTGACCATGTGTAAAACCCTCCTGTGTCACCAGGGCTGTGAAATTTCACCTGGGAGAAGCCTGCACTTCCAGCTGAGCTCCGTCAGTACCCAGGGGGCACATCCAGGCCCAGCTCAGAGATTCAGCTGATGGGGAATGCATCCCATGCCCAGCAAATTGTCCCAGTGTTCATTTGTTTATTGCTGTTAAAAAATGACCTTGTTTTCCCATTTACGTTAAAATTTCTGCCTACTGCTGCAAATCCTTGGAACTTTATTTCTGTGGTCATGCACTGGCCATTTTTCTTTCACCTGTTGCCTTTCCTCCCTTGACCCTGAGCCCCCTGAGCTGGGAGCAGCTGGACCCGGTGACCTGGAACATGCAGGTCCCTGACACAAGGACAGAAGTGACATCAGTGATGTTGGCAGCAGCAAAATTTGCTCTGCAGGCAGCAGGGCAGCGATTGGAATTTGGGGAGGAGGTTTGCAAGGCTCAGGAAGAGCTGGGTGATGCAGTCCATGACTTACGTACAATTTGAGCTCGTGTTTGCGGTCGCATAACTTGTGAGCACATTTGTTAGCACAAGTCATTTGTTTTCTTCTCCTGGTTTTGTCTGGCCTTTCAGGCAGCTTCCATTATGCTAATGTAATTAATAGACATTCTAAAAAGCAGGATTAGGGCGGTTATTTCAGGAGTCTCTGCTTTGCTTTTTTCGTTTTCCTTCCCATGCTGCCACTCCACATTTCACCACTAATGCTAAAAGAACCTGCTTTTCTGCAATTCTTTCTGGCATGGGAGGGCTTCCCTGTATTTCTCCGCCTCATTGACTCTCCATCTCATTTAAAAAATCTTTGCTGATGATACATCTTTTTCCCCTTGCATGACCCTCATAATTTTTATCTCACTCTGCTGTTATTTTAGTATGTAATTTTACTTTTAAACTAGCTGATGGTCCTTCGTTGGAGAAGAGACGATCAATAAATTATGTGCTGATTGTGTATATTCTTCATCATAGTCTTGTATCTCATTGTCCAGACTATAACAGTAGATACGTATTTTTGTTGTGCTTTTTCACCTTCTTTTGGCTTGTAATTCTTAGCTTGTAATATTTGAAAGAAAATTCAGTCTTTTTCCATCATGAAAAAGAAAGAACGAAAAAATGAATATCTACCTGCTAAATATCATTTATATCAGTCAATGGCCTTGCTGAGGAAACACAAGCTTGAACAAACTCAACATGCGTTGAGCAAAGAAAGTGAATGACTTTCCTCGGTAATTTTCAGTTCATGTCACTAAATCATCAAATAACAGCTTTTAGAGGTAATAAATTTCAATGCAAAACTCACCGAGAACTTCTGAAATACTTCTTTTGGTGGTAACAAACTGTTTTGGGGGAACTTCTCTGACAGCTTTAAGGACAGAAGTTTTTGAGACTTGCCTTGATCTTTCTCACAGGATGTCAAGGGGAACTTTGCAACTTTTTCTACAAGTTGTTATTAGTAGCAAGTCTGCCAGGAGTGAGGTTTAGAAGACAGAAGATCCTACCTGTGGTAATATGGTCAGTTCTGGCAACGCAGAGGTATGAGTATGGGTGCAAGTAATTAGGCAGAAATAAGGTCACCCTTTGCTCTCAGATATAGACAGGTGTTTCATGTATATAAGTTCTGTGGTCCCATTATATGCTAATTAAGAAAAAAAAAAAGGGACTGAGCAACTTGTGTTAGTTTAGATAGTTTTTCTGCCCATGAAACTCCAACTTTTTTGGCAGAAGCTGTGTTGCTTCAAAATGATTATCAGTACAGTTGTGATAAGAAAAGTCTTGTCTCACTGCTGTGTTACAGGATTTTAAAAATTAATTTAAAAATAAATAACTCTGCAAAGTAGCACCACCCATGTGTGAGTTACTTTTCCAGCTTTCAGGAGTGGTTGGCTGGCACTTGATGCTGTTACTGGATAACTAAATTGTAATATATAAAAAAGTAGGAACGTATTGTTATGTCATATCAAAGCATTAATCCAGTCTCATCAAGATTTTCATTATGGTTTGAGGGATGGGATGTGCATCTTACTCATTTGCACTCACAGACCCTTGCTACTTACTGATTCAGCAAATGCACCAGCCCAGGCCAACAGGAGTGATCTCTCCAAAAAAGATAAAGGCAGAGATCTCAAATGGAAGACATTGTTCTTTGTACCAGTTCACCTCATCTGCCATCACCTGTAATTGAGATTATCCAGCTTCTCATCTGCTCCTGTACCAAGGTGCTGTGTGGGGAAAAAGGGGTGAAGAGCCATAGAGTTTATAAAACAAAGTTAGGGGAATTCCATGTCCTTAGTTAAGACAGTGATGGAATATTATTTAGAAGCCTTTCAGCTATTCTGGTTTAATAATTGTTGAAAAAAAGAGCAAGCAATAACACATTGTTGGCAAGAGAATGTCAGCCAGCCAAAAACTAGCACAAAGAAAGACTGCCTTGCACTCTGAAAATGCTGATTGCACTTTCTATGAAGCCAACAGCAAAAGTATGCTTGTTTTATTTCTTGCTTTTGGTAAACAACTTAATTAATTAGTCTCTCATTGGCTAATGCTGTGCCTGCAGTGCTGCAGATGGATATTCAAATATCACAGCTCCCAAAACTTGGAAGCTGACTCTCAATTTTGTAAATGTAACCCAGCAAGAAGTTATGATGCCTTTTCAAAGTCCTTAGCAAATTAAAAGGACAGTTCTTGCGGCAGTAAACATTATTTATTGACATTTAAATATCCTCAGCGGTAAACTGTTTCATGAAATGTGTCAGTGTATCCAGAGTCCCTGCAGCAGCACCAGGTGAGTTGGTACCAATAACCTGTGTCATTCTGGTTGGGCCAGGAGTCTTTGACATGACGAGCTCCTGCTTCAAAGATTACAATCCTTATGGAACAGCAATTATCTTATTACAGCTTGGAAATAGAGTTGGTCCCTCTGCTGAAATTGCAATAGAATTTGGGGAGAAATATCTATGAGTGAGCTGGGTACTGCCTTATCTGTACTGCCTGGTGCAGATCAGGTTTGTAGGAGATGGACACAATTCCTAAGCTCTGCTTCATTGTGATTGTTTACTTAGTTACTGGTTTCAAGATACATGACAACTTTTATTGCTTGTTTCTTTTTTAAAAGTATTGACATGAGAAATCCTGATAAAGCTGGTTTCATTTCTCTCTAAGAGACATGGATAAGCAGAGAAAGGGAAACAAGTTGCTGTTACTGCAGCAGTGCTGCTCTCAGACTTTAGTTTGAACTATCCCAAAGTGTCTTGAACTTTGTCGTAATACAGTTTTGCAAACTCCTAAAAATGGATAGCCAAAAATATTTATTCTAATGAGTATTTTTATTAAACTAGACAGCATTATTACTGCCACAGATTAAAGACCTATAATGTGACTTTAATGCTGTTATTAGATGTTAATGTCTTAGGAAAGCATTTTGAAGATGAAATAGTTCTCATTTACTTTTCTCGATAATTAAACCTAATGTGTCAGAAGACAGCAGATCTTTGCATCTTTGCCTCCTGTTTGGTTTGGCCAAATAGAAAAGACAAAAATGTAAAACAGTTATGCACCTGTGAGTGACTGCAACGCAAAGTTGTGCGTAAATCCAGTTGAAATCAAGTTCTACAGATCTCCCTCTTAATTTTCTGTTTTCACTGCATAAAACAAGAACTGGAAGTAGGTTGTCCAGTTTGCAGGATTTCTGGTGGGAATTATTTATAATAGATTTGTTATTTCAACAGTTTAAAACACTATTTCTCATCCCATCACTGGTGATGTTATGCTCATCATATTACGAGTTCTTTTAGGAAGGGAAGAATAACTCATTTCCTGCTGGCAGTTTGTTTTCTGCACTTACAGCTGGAGACTAAATATTTTTGCTCAAGGACAAAAATATTTAATAATCCAGACAAAAGTAAACTAACGATGTCTTCAGTAAGTGTGGCTGCCCTTGCCTGTATCTGCAGGGTCTGGTTGAGTGGAAACTCTGAGCCTCCTGTGCCCCTTCAGGGCTGGGCTTTACTCCTATGCTCCTGTTTTTCACTGGGAAATTTCCATAGTTAAAAAGAAAACAAAAGAAAACCTCACCATGATCATTTTCGGTCTCTAGCTGTTATTTTTTAAAAGGTGCAGTTATTGATGTCTCCGTACCAGATGGTGTGATCCCATGATGCCTCTTATAAAACGTGATATATAAGCATATACCTCAATAGTTCAGGGTTTGTAATATAAATCAGTCTTATGATATCCTCCACAGGCTGGTCCTTTTATATTCTTACTAAGGACCAAATTAATCAAGCACTATTTTGCTCTGATTTTTGCTTTATAGTCTTCTGGTTTATATTTTGTAGAAGTTAATTTTTATCCATAAATACGCTTATGTTTTTTAATAAATTCATTTTCTTACACAGAACCAGACACAAAAGATTACGAAGAATATTCATTTCATTGTTTAAGAAACAACGAAATGAAACATGAGCCAACCAGCAGAACAGTTCAAAGACTGAAGATATAACTTCATTTACCGTACATATGAATAACTTGTATAGCATTCTGCTAATTGGTTTAATCATTTTTTTTTCCTGTCATTCAGCACATTTCTAATATACCATATAAGGAATTTCTAATTCTTGAGCGTCTTTCTTTGGAAATGGTGAATGACCACAAATTCCACAGTTTAATCTTTGGCTAGGTAAACCTAATCTTCTTTGGGAGATGTGTAAAAAGCAAGATGCAGATTTGTTTTGCTGAACAGGGAAATGGATCAGACCTAGACCTGTTTTGGTGATGCCTAAATATGCTTTATTATTAATAATGTTGTAGAGTTATCCTTCGAGGGCTATGCAGAATAGCAAATGTTCAGCTGCTAAAACAAAGGAAGTTTTTGTTGAACTTCGTGGGCTTCATGTCTTAAGGTTAGAGAAGTGAAAATATTCCTGGCTTCAAGAAAAATCAAAAATTTTGAATGCCTTGAGAAATGCAACTGAAGAGAAACAGGAATTCCACATTGGGTGTTGATGAACAAACTGTTAAGAATGGAAGCATATATTTACTTACTTTTATATACATATATAAAACCCCTCCATGGGGGGTGGATATCAGCCTATCTAAAGTTAAGTTTACACCTAAGCTAATATCTAGCTTGCTTCCATGGCTTCCATCCTTGAAAAGAAGTTATTTTAACACAGATGAACAGCTTTTCTGTGTTGGTGTAAAGTCGAGTTGTCTTCTTAGATTTGTATTATTTTTCTGTCAGTTACTAATCCTTCTGGTTTGAGGCAGGGATTTTTAAGCATCAGGTTTGCAGTAGTGTGGGTCAGTCCTGGCTGTCATTTGAGGCTAGGTGGGATCTGAAGGATGAGGTTATAATTTTTTCAGTGACTGTGAATTCAGGTTTATTTGTGGTGTGTGGCAGGCAGGTCCTGCAGGTAGCTTTGGTGAATAAAGGGAGGTGCGTATTCGTAATATCTGAGAGTGACATAGCTGAAATGTTCCTGGGTGCAGGTGTTCTGTGCCTGAGAGGGTAAGAGCCCAGCTGAGTGGGGTTTCTGGCATGCAGAGATCTCAGTTGTCCAGGTGGGCTCAGCAAATCACTTCTTGCCTCAGCAGCAGAAATGTGGTACAGAAAGTAATAAATAACAGCAAAAGGTGTTATAGGCAATGTCTTTCTAAAACAAAAGAGGTGAAAGTTTGAGATATTTTCTCTTCTTAAGAAATAAAGCGTATAAAAAAGGAATGAACCTTGGTGTGGTTAAATTTGTGGCTGAGGGTTGGAGATCAAATTACTGAGGTGCCTTTGGGGTGGGTTTTAAGTGGCCCTGGAGAAAGGTACTGAGAGAAGTGTGTGGAGAATCACCTCTTCCTTCCCTACTTTACTTTTAGGGGTTGTGGTCAGGTGTGTCTCCTTTAATGACGATAAATACCTGACTTTGTGCCTTTAGAAATATCTCAGCTTTTTTATCTGCCTCTTTCAAATACGCCTGTATTTGAAAGTAGGAGCAGGAAGTTCTTCCCATTATATAATTTCTGAGAGTTCTGAGTAGAGTTTCTGAGGATCAGTGTTTGTATAACTCAGATACAGTTATTTTTATTGCAATATAGTTTGTGGTGTAAATCATTAATTTTCATCAAAACACTAAAAAGGCAGTTTTGAACCCTGGGGTTGGGGCATTTCCTGCCATCAATGATTTTTATGGAGGCTTGTGGAACTCCTTTGGAAAGTTTGACTCTGTAGCCTACCAAACAGTTTAGAGGTTTCTGCAGCACTTCTGGTGGCTAATGATAATTAATTTTTTCTAGCAATAGTAATGATTTAAGCATATTGCTTTAATGACTGTTATCTCATCTTTTTCCTTAATTAAGCAAGTTGTCTTCAGTTAGCAAACAACATTGTTGCTGACAAATTTGAAAGTAATAGTTTGTCGATTGTAATTCATTCCTCTCTTACTCCTATTTAGATTACAAATGTGGATGTCCCCAAGAACTGTGAAATAATTTGGGAACAGGATCCGACCTGCACTCTTGGTTAGGGACACAGTTTGTGTGTTTTTTTTGACTGAGTATTCCAATACCATTTCTCAGTGCTCTGCACTTTGCCCTGAAATTTCTTGCTAGAAGTACTGGTGGTCCTGATTTTACGGCACTAGTGGATAGTAACTCTTAAATCAGACTAAGGTTAGGAAAATATGTTCTTAAAATTGTTAATGTAAATATAGCTTTAACAACAGTGTTTAGACTTGACCTGACATCATTGTAGTAAAAAGAAAAAGCTGGCCAAATACTTCAGATGTTTTTCCAAATGCTGGTACATGTTGAAGTCTTACCAAACTATTGAAACCTTCAACCAATTCATTTTAGTCAGATATGGCCTAAAGTTGAAGTATTTTATAAAAGCTAAACAATGCCAAATGCATTTGGCTGAGATCAAAACCCAAATCTGTTTGTTCTCTTTCATCTTCAGTGTTCCATTTCCTAGGAGTGTGACCTTAGTCAAACATCTATTAA
This sequence comes from Prinia subflava, assembly GCF_021018805.1. Taxonomy (NCBI): domain Eukaryota; kingdom Metazoa; phylum Chordata; class Aves; order Passeriformes; family Cisticolidae; genus Prinia; species Prinia subflava. Next base: position 20,683,867 of record NC_086283.1, on the reverse strand, counting down.
AGCTAGCTTTTGATCTTACTCCCTTTAGGAAAAAAAAAAAGGAAAAAGTCAATCTTTAGAATTTTCTTCCAGAGACAATCACAGTATTGTGTTTTAATGTTCCAGAAGCGTGTGAGTAAATAGGATTCTCTGATCTATGTGATAGAGCAGTGGCTAAATGGGACAATCATTTTTGTGTCAGAGACAAGAATCAAAAGGCAGCATTCTTCAGAAGCTGTTAACTGGAAAAATCCCCCCAGGTCAGTGGAAACATGTTAACTGGTCAATGTGCTGCATTTTTTGGGTCCTTTGATGAAAATGCCTTGTAATTTGATAACAGGTAGCTGTTCATTTGTAATACAATTTTCTCTTCACCAGTCAAAGCTGCCTAGTGATTAATCAGTAAAGAGGTTAATTTTCTTCTCAAGTATGAGCAGCTTGGTGGCTTTTTGAAAGCTATAAAGACAAATTATTTATTTCTTGAAGAGAATATAAATAAGTTTCTTGGTCATCTGTAAGTTGCTTCACATTAGGAGAGTGTGTCACATCCATCCTCAGCCCAAGGGAAGTGAGTAGGTTTTCTTAAATACATACCAGCTCCTAAAAATTTGCAGGGGAATAAAAATTACAGTTAGGATTTCTATTTAACATCCTGAGATGCTCAGATATTGATTGATAAATATCTATTAAGTCTATTCTTATCAATGTAGTGCTACTGTTAGGGAAATGTCAATTAAATGATACAGTAGATAAATACTGAAAAGATTTTTTAAAAAGAAATATCCTTAGAAGAAGCAGAATTTGTCTTTTTAATAAACTTCAAAATTGACAGATGTTTTGCATGTTAAACTTCTAAAACCAGAGTTAAATGCTTACTGGGAATACATTGGAATATTACCTAGATAACTTTATAATAATGAATTTGGCAGTGTGGGAAAGGCCTTAAAGTAGATTTAAGCCTCTCAGCTTAAACAGATAGCTGCAAAAAGTACACTATTAATATTGAGAAATGGTTTAGGACTGTAGAGTAAAATAATTGTAAAAGGAATGCTTGTAAGGGGTTACTTATATAATGTAGAATTCTGGAAAAGTACCTGCAGTATTTTTCTGAATCGAATAAAAATATCTCAGTACTTCTTGGACATCATTTATATTAAATGCATTTTTATTTTTAAAGTAAATTTATTTAATTTAAATTTTTAAAATCCTGAGAATCTATTTTAAAATCTGAACATACTTTGACTACTGAAATAATTGCACAAAACCTGAGCTAAAAATGTTTGTTGCCATAGTTCTAGAAGAAATCAAACTGCTGTACTGATGTAAACTCAAGAGTAAAAACGAGTAGAGTTTGTATGTAAAGATTTGCAAGGGCAGAGAGAATATTTGCATAATTTTAGATTACTCAGAGTTTCAATTCTGTAACTAAATTATTCCTCTCCTTCTCGAGCCTGCATTTAGCTTGGAGGCTGAAAGTTAATTCAGCTTGACCAATGAGTAGAGACATACCCTTTAAGATTTTAAAAATGGTGTAGTTCATCTTGTACGTGTTATTTTTATTCACCACCTGGAACAAGAAAATAAGCTTCCAGTCAGTGTCTCAGTTTTGAAAAATGTTCTTTACCTTGCACAGCGTAAAATGGAAATAGCTATTCTGGCATAACTTCATAAACAAAGGTGATATTAACCTATTGGGACTAAATTACTTGTCTCCCATGTTATTTGGGCAAGTAAACGTGCATGAATAAGCTTCAGCAAAGCTGTAGGAAAAGTAACTTAAAAACAGAGAGATCAGAATGATCAGAAGTAAAAAAGTGCTTAAGAAAAGAAAAGTACCCGCTCCACCATAATGACATTCCTTGTACTCTGGCAGTGGGATCAATAGTCATTCATTTATTCCCCAAAGGAAAACAGGGCTCTTTTGTTTCTTTGCTGAACATTCCCTGAAGTTAAACCTGGTTTCTGCAGCCTGTGGGCAGCCACCTCATTTTCCCGGTGTAGTTTGGGACTGCACATATCCATCACCCACTCACTGAGGTGCCCAGAGCACCAGCTCAGCTCTGGGAGGTGTCTGGGCAGTTCCTGCCACAGGAATTTGCTGTGCAGGTTGGAGCATTGCATGGAAGCTTGTCCTTCCTCAGGTGCAGCCCTTTGCATTGTCCAGGTCCTGCTGGAACTGGAAGGTACTAATCCAGAATATCTCATTTCCTTCTTCCAGAGGAGAACCACGTGGTTCACACCCAGAGTGCCAGGGTACCACGGGGTCCTTTCCTGCCACAACCAGCACTGGTGGAAGGGATTTGGTGTCAAAAGCTGCATGCCTGAGCACTGTGTGAAGATCAGGCTGTGTCTGCTGTGGAGGAATGTGATTTTCCACTCCCTGAAATGAGAAACAAACCAGAAACCCAACAGGTTTTGTTAAGCCAGAAGTGTATAACGAGATCACAATGTGGCAGTAGGTGGAGTCCTCATTAAAAGATGTAGACGTCCCTGCCCCCCCAAATGTTATTTTATTTTACATTGAGCAATTAATGGAGTATTCATTTGGGAATTGGCTATTCCAGGAAAATTACATTTGTGCACTACTTTCTACATATTTTGTACGCTTGCAGTAATTCTAAATATGATAGGTTCTGCTTGAAGCTGGAGATCCCCTAATGCCATCCCCACATATTTTTCACTGTGAATAAGTTGTGGGTTTTCAAATGATCTCACAGCACAAATATTCTGCTTTAATTCAGCAGCCAGAATTGCAAAGTGGTTATAGGTCTCAGAAGAACATTCCAGGAATTTCTGTTCCTAAGTGGTGCTGCTTTCAAACTTGAATCTTTTGAGGTTGTGTTAATTAAATGCCATTTGGAGAGGAGTGTCTGGGCTCTCTCTTTTCATTGCTTAGATTATTGTGCTTCAAATAAGCATAATATTTTAATGGGTTTTATGAACTGACCACAGATTTCTCAGCTTTAAGTAACCAAGAGCTGTGTATGATCAGAGCATTCCATTTATGTTCTGGCAGAGTCTTGAAAATGGCTTATGTGGAAGCAGCAGCATGTAGGGGATGATTCTACAAATTTGCAAACCTCACTTTAACAATCCAGTCTCTCCCAGGAGTGCTGATCGTGGCAGTGTGTTGAGGTTTTTTTGTGAAATTTTGTAGCATAATGAATTTATGGAACTCACTATTCACTTAAAATCCTTGAAATGCACCATTTTAAAAGTGGGGATTGAGACAGCTGGGATGTAGTTGCCATGTGTCATCTGATACAAAACAAATATTTGTGTGGTATTTTCCTGTCACAAGTAGGAAGTAGCTTGAAATCACACACAAAGCTATCCTTATTCTCAAAGACCTTCCTGCCCAATTAATTTTACAAACTCGAGAGTTTTGTGCCAGCTCCAGAGAAGCTTTCAGACTTTTTGGTACTTAGCTGAAAGGACTTCCAAAAACTTCTGCCATTTCCCTTCTGTCATTACTGCTTGTGGACAGGTGCTTGAAGCCCACAGAAACTGATGTAATGGGAAAGGAATAAATGTGGAGGAAAAAGAAACAACAGCAAATCCTGATTTCGGATGGCAGCACATGCACCTTGGCAGACTTCCGTGGTTATACAGAAGTAACAGAATGTGCATGATCAGTATGGGGACTGTGAGGTTTAATATATTGATAACAAAATTTTAGGTTCCCAAAAACCCAAGAATATTCTAAAATAGATAACAAAGTCCTCCAGTCAGAAGCAAATGCTGATGGCTACCATCACTTCTTTCCTGTGACTTCTGAATGGTTAGCACTTTGGAGTTAATATTTCTTTTCCTGTAAATGGAATTTATTTTGTGTTGCTCTCAGGGAGATAATTTAACACATTTCTGGTTTCATTTTTAATTTTTCCAGTCCTTATCTCATAGCATTGCAATCTTTAGTCTGTGACAGATTTATGAAAGCATAAGCAGATAGTTTGAGAGTTTGGGTGATTATGGGCATTAATTTAACTTAGTGAAATCAGAGTCCTTATGCATAAATTTGTCACTCTTGTGACGTTTGAAAACACTGTTTAAATACACACCATATTGTAAGTTTCCATTATGTGTTGAAAAGTTTCAATGACGTGATTAAAATTGCATCCGATCTGCACTGAAGAATGTAAAAGTTATCAGGGGGTTGTGATTTTTTCAGTGATAATTCAATGGCTGCTTTGTCTGGTGTGTGCTTCCATCTTCTTAAAGCTGTACATCCAAAGTGGGGTGGTCAGTCAATCAAATACATAGAAGAAGGTAAAGGTCACAGTAGTGCAGAATACTAAAAGTATTATGCATTACAGCCTTCACAAATCATTCTCTTGACATGGATTGTAAAAAAGAGCAGAAAATGTCACAAAATGAATCAATTCTCATGAGACCCATTGTAAGAATTGTGGGGGAAAAAGTGCAATGTAACCCTCTCAGTGCTTTCTGAAGTTCTGTTTTTCCTGTTTCCCTCCAACAGGGGAAGCTGCAGCTTAGTTTCACATGAGATGCAGATGCCTTTTTGGGTAGGAAGTCAACTGTAAAATACACAGCTGGGTTTACTTTGCATCAGCTTGAGCAGGAGTCCTCATCTTACAGATCTAGGTAAAAAATTGGGATTAAAATTTCTGTGTACTTCTAACTTAGTCTCTTGGGTCATCATCTCCTCATGTGGATGGAGAATATGAAATATCCCAGGTGCTTGATGGAAAATGTTCACATTAAAAATATTTCCAGTCTTTCAGATGGATGTCAGGGAGGATAGGATCAGGACAGAGGTTGTGAGTAGGGTGAGAAGCTTAAGTAATAGAGAAAGACATGGGATGAAAGCATCTGGAACTATCCCCATGTATAAGGTAGACCTCCAGATTTGTAAGAACTGGGGCTCTTGCTACTGTCTAAATATGTGTAAAATTAGAGAATGACAACCTGTTGCTTCTTTGAATTGTTCCACGGAGTGGCAGGGATGTTTTGATGTTTAGAGGTTTTAATCTTGTTTATGCTTATGTGAACTTTTGCATGAAATTGTATTTTAAAGTAAGGTAAGCAAGCACACCATGTTAAACAGAAATTACCACGATTGCAAAATCAAGCCATCAGAAACTCAGAAATGTTTGTGCAATGCTAATTCTGATCCCTTGAGCATTTGGCAAAGTCTTTAAATGACATTATCAGTGTTTTCCCAGTGTCACTGCCTGGGTGATGATGGAGCATCCATTCACCTGGGTGGGATGAAGAGATCTGTCTGTGGGTCTGCAGAAGGGGAATTCACCCAGGGAATATTTAAGGACTGAACAAAAGCAGGAAATCAAGTCCCTGAAGAAGAGACTGTGACATTTTCAAGATGACTGGAGCTTCTCTGTGAAAGTTTAATTTCTCAAAATTCCTGACAAATATGAGTAATATTTGTTTGGATTTTTCCCCCCTCAGTAGGATTCTTTTGTCATAGTATAATTGACGTTTTGAAGTGGTGGTATTTAAAAATGGTAGGCCATTCAAAACTTTTAAAGTATTGTCTGAAATGTTCTGGTAAGGATTATCTTCAGTAGTTTCACAACTTTCATTAACTGAGTGTAGTTAGAGAATCCAAGAGTCCAAGGTTGGTTTGGATTGGAAGAGACCTTAAAGGTCATCTCAGTCTGCCCCCTCTGCCATGGGCAGGGACACCTTCCACTAGACCAGGTTGCTCCAAGCCCTGTTAAGATAAATCAAGGAGTCTTCATTTTCTCTTTCGCCTTGATCACACAGCATGATAAATACAGAATTTCAAATGCTGTCCTTGAAAAATCAGTTCTTGCTGTCATTTGGGGTGTTTTTCTGTTGAAAAATGGGAAAGAGCGTATTTTTGAAATATGGTTGTAATACCAGAACAACTGGCTGCAGGTGTAAGAACAAATTAAAGCAGCTCCAGTGTTGCGATGCATTTCTTGGCTGCATTTCAGCGGGGCAGCGTCAGATGGATGTCCTGGATTTCAGCCTGGGCTCCGAGTGCCCTCCCCGGTCTGGGGTGGTGCTCCCACAGCCCAGCCACGACAGAGCTCTCTGAAATCCATCCCCAGCCTGCAGTGCCCAGTTACTCACCAGTTACTCCCTGAGTTCCATCCTTGGGTCTCTCAAATGATCCCTATTGAAGGATTATTGTGACCGTTCCCAAGTGGCAATCAAGATATCTTCACAGACCACTGAAAACGTGACATACACTAAAGCAAAACCTTCCTGCTGTTTCTGTTTGGGTCCGTTCACAAACATGAAAGACATCTGCAGTAACAAGACTTATAAGTCTGAACCCATCTCCAAACCGCTTTAAGGCTTTCTTATCCAAGAATTCAGTTTCACTGTTCTCTGTGTAGTGCTGAGTTTTGCCTCCCTGTTTATCACTAAGCAAGGATGACTCATTTCAGCTGCAGAGAAGCCTTCTCTGCGTGATTTTAAAATTAATTAATTAATTAGTAAAATCTTGCAGGCATTCTGAAAATGTAAAGTGTATTAAAGTGAGTGTTCCTTTTCAGTCTTGGAAAGCCTGATTTTTTGGAGGTTTCAGGATTGTTCTCACTGTTGGCAATATGGTCTTTCATACTGACATTTCATAGTACCAGATATTTCATCATTGCTGTTTTAGCACAGCGTGCTTGACCCATAGCAGCTTTGAAGGCAAATAATAAACAAGCCAATGCACGATGTTTGACTGTTACACTGAAATAATATGGCACAGCTAAACTGGGTTTCATTTTTCCTTTTGAATATTATTAATTGCAATGTGTTAACTGTTAATTTAATTAAATGTTTTGTTTTAATAGAAAACCATTTTTCAGTTCACTGACTCACCATTTCATTTAATTAATTGCAAACCTCAGGATTTGATTACTCATAGTTCTCCTTTAGTTAATTTACTTGTTCACTGTTTTGACTGAAAAGCTTTCAAACTAATATGAAGGAGAGGCACAGTCTGACTAATCAGGAAACTGGAAAAAAATAGCTGTAGCTGGAGCATGAGATTAGACGACGCTCAGGGTCACCTGAAAAGCTCAGAGCCCTTGTATTCACTATCAAAATCCAATTTTCAGTGACTGGGCATTGGTTGAATGTGCAGGAGTCACTTGCACCCAAGACACCAGCGGAATGTAGTTGAGTTTTGGATTCTTATCCAAACACCAGAAAGTATTTGCCAAGGAATAAATTGTGATGTTGCTGGAGGCAAGGGGCACTGTCCTCTTGTCCCCTGGTGCTCAGGGCTGTTCAGCACTGCCTTGTGATGGGAGACAGCAAACACCTGGGGCTGTGATCTTTGGTCCATGCAGTGAAAGTGCTGCTTCTTTTGAAATAAATCCTGAGACTTCACTGAGGAATAACCTTCAGTAGTCCTTTTTTGTCTGTGATGGGGATATGTGAGTAAACAATTAACCACTGACCTAATGGGGTGCAGACAAGGGGTGGAGGAGCCTCTCCCAAGCTCTTAGGGACCACAGGTGGCTGCAGAAGCAGAGGATGTGCTCGGGGGGTTCAGGAGCAGCCAAGGCTCCCAGGACCTGGGGCTCTGTTCTATCTCCAGCACCCCAGGCACTAGGTTCTCCCCAGCTGAGCAATGCCCTGAGCCAGCTGAGATCAGCCCTAATTTGGATTCAGACTCTTCATTTGAAAACAGTTTGGTTCTAAGGCCTGATCTGTCTATCCATAATACAACTGTAGATTTTTCCTACAGTGCAATCTGTGCATTAAGTATGTGGTTTGTGCATCCTTATGTTTGGTTATTTCAGTAAATATTTGTTTTTTATTAAATCAGTCCTTATTTATTACATCAGTCCTTGTGCTGTGCAGTGGAATTCTGCAGACTCCTCAGAGGGAGGGTGCAATGTCCTGACTTAACTGGGCTCACAGAAAGCAGGTCACAGAAAGCAGCTAGTTGTTCTGCCATGCACACCTTGAGTTCCTGAGCGGTTGGGATAGGATCCCTGTGCACAGAACATGGCTCCCAGCTTCCGTGTTCCTCTCAGAGATCCCACCAGGAGCTGCTCCCTGCCAGCCCAGGAAACTGGGGATACTGGAGCAGCACCAGCCCTGCCATGGGGCTGTGGGCAGCCTTGCCAGGACACCATCCTAACCGTGCCTCCTCTGCTGTGGTGTTGTGAAGGATGTCCCTCTTTGACAACAAATGTCCACAGTTTATTTCCTGGGTGTTCCCTGACAGATCGCAGCTGGGCGAAAATAACTGAAGAAAGGAAAATTTAAAGTGTAAATGGGCAGGAAAACCCAGAAGCTTTGAAGTATGTAATACAGCACATGGGCTTTCTGAGCAATCCTTTTTATTTTTTTTTAGGGGGACGTAGAGGGATAGATGTGTATGTTAAAGCAGTTCCCAGGACATTTTTCAAAGTGAGGTGCTCTAAGTGAGATTCTAGTGCTGATAATGACTCATCCAAGAGGATGGAAATGATTCTTCAGTTCTTTGTAGGTCCTTAGATTAAGCCAGTTGAGGAATAGCCCTCTTCTCCACAGCTAGGCCAAGCTGAGTCAGTTATAGAAAGGAGTTTTATTAACAGTTAAATTAAATAACTGCTCCAGTAATGTTAACCATGGTAGTACCTAATTGAAGATTGTAGCAATGCTGCTTGTTTTCTGCCATCATCTCAGTCAGCAGCACCCCCTTACAGCTGAACCCATTTGCTTTAGCCTCAATTTTATTATCTCTCAGAAGTGCTGAAGAATTTGTGCATTGCTTTTGAAGTGCCTCATACAGATTCTGCAATTTTTAGTTTGAGTAAGAAATTACATAGACTGGGGAGTAAGTGAGTGAGAGAATAAAGACTTTGCAGACTCTGAGTTTAGGGATAATCTCAGCTCTGCCTTCCAGCTTGTGCCTGGCTGTGCAGAACCTTGGTGCTTTCTGCACTAGGGCTGTGTTTTACTCTTGAAACTTTTGCTGCTGGAGTGACTTTGGCGTGGCAGATGGCACAGCACAGTTTTCTGATCCATCACTTTTTTTTGGCTGGTGTCCTTATGGCAGCTGTGTCTGGTTAGGGAGCTCAGAAATTCCTGACAATAATTACCTTTAATTTCTGCAGGCGGCATTGTGGTGATTTGGGGACTGTGTTTGTTATTTTCTGTTTGTTCCATGGTACCCTTCTGCCTTCGTTACACTCCTGGTGCAACTGTTCAGTAGAAGGTTTTGGGGAGTTCTTACTTTCTTTTTTTTTAAATCGAATTCCCTGGATAATTTTTTCTCTCGTCTTTTCTCTGAACCTTTTGCTAAAGATCTGAATTTATTTTCCATTCTCTATTTACCTTCTTATAAATAGTTTATTTACAGTTTTGCATATTTAATTAAATTTCATAACTTCCAATCTATATAAAGAACCTGTATAAATACTGACCCTGATGAAAACACTGGAGTATTGATTTATCTGTGCATCCCTTGTTACATACGAGGTATGCACAAATGATAAGATGTGAGAAAAAGAAACTCCGTGTTCCAACACCATATTATTGTAGCCGTTAAAATGCATGTGAATTTTTTGCAAATGGATTAAAAATAGAAAGTGAAAAGGTACCTGGAAATCTTGAAAACAGTAAATTTCTCAGAACTGTGATGATGCTTAGTGTTTTTTTCCTTCCTGAAAATAATGTAAAATTCACTGAAAGAGTAATCCCACTTCCTTTCCCTAAGAAAAAAAAAAAAAAGTGGAAGAGTTTGCAGACTATTTCATCTTCTCCAGAAAGTATGTGGAAATTTTTATCATGGAAGATGTATTCTGTGATGGATTAAGTGAGAGTGTGTGAAATAAAAACAGGAGTTTAAACATCAGGATTTTATATCTGCTTGAGGAAAAACCTGTAGCATTTGTAAAAGAACTTAAAAAGGTGTTGAAAAAAAATTACGGTGTAGTGGTCTTTTGTCTGAAGTGAGGGCTGCATTAAATAACCTAAAAGACAGAACTATTAGTGATGATCAGAATATCTTTGCTGAACTTAACCAAATTGCTGTATCCATGTGTGGTAAAAGGTGTCCCTCTCTATGCAGTCCTGGATTGTTTCCTTTCTTAAGTCTTACTGAAATAATGAGAACTTTGTGAAACCCATTAGAGGAGCAGCAGAGCTAATCTGAATATCAAATTCGTGGCAGCTTTTAGAAGAGTGTTGTAATTTATGGATAGGGTGTGAAAATTATTAGTTCCCTTTAATCGGGATCTAAATTTCTCAGCAAGCAATACTTTCCAGAAGCAGATTATATAATTCTGGTTTGATGTATGATACCTTTGTGGGTTGCAAGAACAGGCACCACTACCAAAAAAATCATGGGTTTTATTAAATGCAATTCAGTGATTTTGTGGAACTAGGCAGCAAATAATAAAAGCAAGCCCTGCTGTACTGAGGGGAAGAATAAACCCATTTAATCCATAACTGAGTGAATAAACAGTTGTACCTGTAGAGATATTTTTGGTTTTGTGCCTGTGTCTCTTGGATTTTCCTGCTAGAACATCAAATTATTTAGAGTCATATCTTGCCCAGAATAAAATTAATTTGGTACTGTGTGGAAGAAAATCTGATTCTTTATTTAGTGACCAAGCCAAAATGATAAAACTTAAAAACTTCACACTTATGAAAAAAAGATACTGGAAATCTAAATAATAATAAAAAATCATGATAATTATGGTAACCTATAGCCTGTTACTCTGCTTCCCTTTTTTTCTACTAGAAATTGAGTTTTAGTAATTTGAAAACCTTCTACCAATACTCGCCTTAATTCTGTGGATTTCTGCTGGTCTTAATGTTCTCTTAAAAATGGGATTGATTCTTCAATTATCCAGATTGTGTTTTTCTACACATTTTCAATGTAATATTTTCCAGTTACAATAATATTAATCCAAACCAACAGATTCCCAAAAGGGCAGAACAATATTTGGATGCATAACAGAACAATGAATGCTGTACTATTACGTGTTAATTGGCTTTGAACTGTTGAAATTAAGGAATACTGTATCTTACTCTGCTTGTGGAAATTTTGTTGCAGCTAAATAAGTCAAGCAGAAAGTGATCAAAGGGACAAGGTGATCAAAGTGACGGGAATTTATATTTAAAAGTATAATCAAAAGGGATACCATTAAATAAATATTTCTTTGTGCTATACATGTTAAAAAGAAAACATGAAAGATTTTAATTCTTAGAATGGTGTATTGAAGTAACTTGACTTCAAAACGAAGATGGAGTTCAGGGATACCATTACTTAACTGGACTAAGAATGGGAATAGAATTTATATGACTTCTTCTAGCTGAAAAGGAATGTTCTGATCAAACTTGCAGTGCCACATTGTACAATATGACACTGCATATTATTTATTTATATTTTTCCAGGTCTGACAGCAGCTGCCATGGCAGAGGCTATGAAGCTGCAGAAAATGAAACTTATGGCCATGAACAGCCTTCATGGAGGTGGGAGTCAAAATGGAACCGAGTCAGAAAATGAAGAGCTCAATTCTAATGCAGGTAAGGGATGCTGTGCCCCTGAGCTGCCCTGGAGCTCTCAACACCTGGGTCTCAAATTCTTGGGCTCTTGTATTTTGTACGCTTTGCTCTACCAGTGCTAAATCAAAATTAGTGCCCTCTTTCCTCTGTATTCCTCCAGTTTTCCTCCTAACAGCTCCCTTCTCTAATTGTTTGAAAAATACTGGTGAAGGATCATCTTTGTTAGGGTTGGATACACACCTTTTAAAGTGCCCCAGAATACATCTGAAGTAACAGAAGATTTCTCCAGTGGCAGTAACACTGTCTGGAGTTTTCAAGTAAACGGTGGAAAGTTTCGAAAGGGTCATATTGTGGGAACTCCTGAGTTCCACAGGTTATTGGAGAAAGGTAAGGCAGGGAATGCTCCATCACCAAGTTCATGTCTTTTCTGCATTTTGTTCTTTCCTTGAATGGATAATTGCAAAGCACAGCTGTGAAGGGGAGTCGTGATAATTCTTGGCTGTAGCTGGAGTCACCTCGGACAGGAGGCCCTGGCATGGAACACGTTTGTGTGCTAAATAAATATGAATATAAATATGAAATATAAATATGGATATAAATTTGATCTAAGCTCCCCAAGTCCCAGCTCCCCAGGAATAGGGTTCAAAGGTGAAGTCAAAATGCATTCCTTGGAGAGGAAACCTCTGTCCTTCCAGGTGAATAGAAGAGGTTTTTACTTGGACAGTGTTGGGAACCTGGAATAAGACAGATCCACTTTGTCTCTGGTATCTGTTACAATAAGGGCAGTTTTCCTTGGCCTCACTTTTTGCTGCATCCTACACTTTTGCCACTTGGGGAACATATTTTGTTTGTTTCCATTACCAATTCAAGAGGCAAGGCACAGTGTGATCCCCGTGGCATCCCACTTTCCCATCAGCATTCCCACTGCTCCAAAGGTAAAGCCTGGCTGGTGTGTGCTGCATATGCATCCTACCATCAAAATGGTAATTTATTAGACCGATAAAGCAGCAGCTGGGAGGTCTTAGACTCATTTTCTAAAGGAGTAACTTTGAATTCATGACAAATTATGCACAAAGCAGTCTTTCCAAAAGTGGTATTGCCTTTTGCTAATTTTGTGTACTCATCTGTATTTGAAGAAATCTGGCTTCTAACTCATGCATTAAACCTTTCCCCAGCCTCCGTTCTGTAGGATATGTATTTCTTATTCACCTCTCAGACTCTAATCAATTAGTGCACATTGAATTTAGGAAAAAAAAGCACTGAAAAGCCTATTTAGTGGTTGTAACTAAAACAGTTTGTATATAGTTCAGAATGAATTCTGAAGGTTCATTGAATGCTAAGAAAAAGGACTGAAGATAGAATTCTACAGAAGAGTAAGGAAGCTTCATACAGAAAAGATGTGGGGTTGGTGTGGGGGTTTTAAAAGCTGCTGTACAAAAGTTTAATTTGAACGTTCATGGTTTTGTGTGTTACCTGGAAGGGCAAAATTCGTGTACCACATGTGGGGAAAATCTACATTAATGTGATTATTTTAGGTACCTCATGGAACAAGAAGTTTTTTAGAGGACTGTCACACCAGCCTTTGGACAGTGCATCAAGACTGTGAGCTTTACAGGGGAGTTCTCTGTGGTTTAGCAATTCAGTGAGTTCTACAACCAACTCAATACCAATTTAAATATCTGGAAAAATTCCCACTGACTTTAGTTGCAGTGGGACCCAAGAATCAGAGTGTGGTGGCATTTCCATACAGATCTTTTTTCAATTCTTTCCCCTTTTCATTGCCTGATGCAGTAAAATTGCCAAGAACAGATTTTCTGGTTCCAATGCCAGTGTTGCTTGCAGACAGAGCAGTAAGTGCTTATCAGAAAGAACTAATACTAATCCTATTAAAAATCACAATTTTCCCTCTTTCCATTGTGTGCAACATGAGGGATAATTGTTGTGACATGTGGATTCCTCCTTTATTGGTGGGTCACATTACAAAGACTTAGATTGAGCAGGATGTGTCAAAATGGAAAATCTGCATGAAAGAAGTGTAAACATTGGTTGTACATGTCACCAAATAAAACAACTGAAGAATTATCAAACACTCACTACAGAAAACTCCTTGGTGTGGCATGAAGAGAGTGGGAATTTTGTTTAGACATTAATACACAGGTTGTAACTTTGATCTGCTGTGAAGGGAACACCAGGACAATTCTGTGTGCATGAAACCTTCACCAACTGTTTGCTTTGCTCTAGACTTACAGTTTAAAATGACTATTTAAAATAAAATGGGGATGTGAAATGAGGAAGAAAATTGAATTTTGAATTATTTTTTACTAAGAAGAGGTGGAAAGGAACAGAGCAAAGGAGTCAGAAGCCTCATAAGTGGGAAAAACATTTTATTTTAGGAGAGAGACCTACAGTTTCTTTGATTTGAGGTTGTGTTTAATAGCTTCTGTAATGGCCGCACATGACTCTGCATCTAGATTTCAGCATGAATAACAACCTGTTCGTGTTTCATTTAGCTTCAAATGAGAAATTCTGTGTTTTATTGTTTTAGGAAATTAGTCTGTGTACTATTGCTCCTGGAACTTTATAATTAATCACTAAAGGTTATGGCTGTGGAGAGTTTGTGGGAAATAGATGTCTGAATGATTATAATTGTAGCTGTCAAATCAGAAATATGGTTGTACAGAGCCAAGGACCTTTTGGTTTCTTTGATTTTTTTTTTCTTTTTACAGTAACAAAGACTCAAAGGGTTGCAATTTGACTTAAAACAATCAAGTTGGTTTTTTACCTCAGTGCTACACATTGACTACCTACAATGCCACAAAATATTTTGCTTTTGGATATGTGCCTTCCTGCTCATCCCACAGTCTGACAAATGAATGGAACACTCTCTTTTTGCTGTTTATTTCAAATTAAAAATGTAATTGAGCAGTATTAAGTCCTGTAGCTTTATTGCCAGATTTTTTTTTGCGAGTGTGTCATTATATACAGGCCATTAGTATAATAAAAAAAAGTGTTGAGGATGTTTTGGCATATTCATCTCAATCCCCATCTGTATCTGGTGAAATATGAAATAATTTTGGGTTTGCTTCTTATTGATGCCTTGCCTGTCACTTCTCCAGTTTCTTCCTCTTCACATCATTATGATGATGGAAACTTTTAAGAATTCTCTGTCTGAAGCCAGAATTTGTCCTGTCAGTTTAAAATCTGAACTCTTAACAATTTAACATGATCAGTGACTAATTCCTCAGATATTATACTGTTCTCTAGCAAATTGCAGGTGTGGAATTTAATCTTAAAAATGTGTCTAAGGAAGGGGGGAATAAATGTGCCACTTCTTTTCTCGCTTCTAATCCAACTGGTGTGCTTCTGCCATCAGGTCCTTCCTACCTCCCTTTCATGATGTTACAATAATATCAGTAGTGGTGTGGTTTTGTTGTGGAATATTCTAAATAACTTACTAAAAAAAAATGCTACAAGAGTTAATACTGAAAATATAGGGGGGAAAATCCCCAAAAAGTTCAATTTGCAGATATTTTTTAATTGAAGTAATGCTTTGGTTCACAGTGCTGTGAAGAATGCTGTTATACATTTGAACATTGATGTCCTCCTTCGACTCTCTCTGCAGAAGAGAAAGAGATTTTTTTGCACCTGCCTACTCATCATATGAAGTGTTGAAGCAAAACTTCTCTGGCAGTTCAAAATCCCCTCTTCAATCTGGCACTGGAGGCTCTCTGGCCCCACAGTCCAGCTGACCTGGGCTGGCTGTTCCTTGTGGCTTGGTGTCCCTCTCCATCTTCTGGTAGGATTGGGGCAGGAAGGTTGAGTTTGGAGAACCAGGTGGTTTGGGACAAAAGTGTCTAGATACAGGAGAAACACATTGCTCTGGAATCTCAAATTCCCAGTGACCATAAGACTTTTGTGGTCTGGTCTTCTTTCTTTGGCTCCTCCAGGTGAGTCCTTGGAGAGGACACTTTGCTGGTGGCACCTGAGGGTTGCCAGAAGTGATTGTGGCTTTTCCTGCTCCACTTGGGAAGTGAGAAGGGCTGGAGTGAGCAGCTGGAGCTGACTCCTGCTTAGTCACAGACCAGCCACGTAGCCAGATTTGTGGTTCTGTAGAAGATGAACAGAACAAAAGCTCTCTGGTTGCACAGAAGTGTTGACAAAGATGAGCTCCTTCATCTTTGTGCAGTGCTAAAATCAGGTGAAATGTGTTCTGGAAATTAGCATCTCATTGCTTAGGGGTATTTGGAACTTACTTGAAATCTGAGCTTTTATTTTTAATAGCATGGCAGCAGGTACTTTGTACAAGTGTGAGATAGGATAGATTGTAAAATAGAGACTGGGTGATGTCACCTGGACGTCCTTCAAGCTGCCTGAGCAAGGAAGGATCAAGTGCATGGCAGTCGTGACAGGAGCTGTGTGTGCAGAACCCCAGAGCAAAGAATAAAGCAGGTATTTCCTTCTGGTGGCTTTTGGAGTTAGCATGCATGATTTAAGAAATGTGTTTTGCTTTCCCAGGAGAGATATCAAACAGTACTAAGTGTTTCAGTGGTATTTCCTTAGGAAGTCAAAATGTTATTCTGTATGTAGAGTCTTGTTGCTTAATTTCCAGACAAGGAGCTAAGTTAGGCAGAAAAGAAAGGAAAAACACCCGAGCTTTTGGCATATGAGGATCAGAGAAAAAGATCTCTTATAGAAAAAAAAGTGTTATCTTTTTATCCTTCTTTCCCTTCAGTACCTGCCATGCAGTTTTCTCACAAATGCAAACATCCTTCACAATCTGTTTAAAAAACCACAAATACATCACTCGGAGGAATATTTAAGGAACCATCAGGAGGGAAAAAACATTGGTTTAATGGAATGCTGTCAAGGAAAATCAGCATCACAAACGACACAGGGGCAGAATTGATACTTTTGCACTGACATGTTAAAAGAAAATCCCATGCATTATTTAGAAAACCCAGAAATCTGTCAGCTGTATGATTGCCGAGTTAGCAGAAGCAGGAGGATGCTGCTCAAGTTGAAAAGAAACGCGTAGGCACAGATCCATATTGTAACCTTTCATGTTCTCCACCCACCATGAATACCCAGCTATTACACGGTCAGCATTTTTTAGTTTCTCTCTTTTAAAATTTTCAAGCGTTTGAAAAGTCAAAAGAGGTAGGTCTTTTCTTCTAAAAAGCGGGATGCCAAGGCTGTTATTTTATTGTAAGAATGTAAAAATGACAGGACCAGAGAACGGGTTTTTTTAATCCTTGAGTACCATGTAGGTTTCATGAAATCATTTTTCCTGTTGTTAAGGCAAGTATTTCTGTGTTCCTTGAGCAGAGAGTTATGAATTTTCTGAAATAGTTAGGAATTTTCTTAAATTGTCCTTTGGCCAGGAGGGATATATGCAGCCTTGAAGCAAGAGAGAATTTAACATGTTTTGGGTTTTGTGCTGCCTCATCCAAAAGCTAGACCTGATGCTAGCCTGAGCAAACACGTTAAAACATTTTATCGTTAAATTGAGACCTCTGTGCTATTTTTGTAGGCAATACCTGTGCTGGTGATGGTGAGGGTGGAGGTGGGAAGGTGAGGAGGCACTGAGGGGATGTTTGGCCCCTGTTCTGGGGATAGGATCTGCACAGGGTGGGGTTCACCCAGGGAGATGACACCCGAAGGAGATTCAGGGAATGATGACACTTGGTGAGTTTCAAGATGTGTTTCCATCCATAGCCTTGGAGTTGAGGTTTCATGGCACTTCGTTGAACCCACGTGGAAGTGATGGTGAAGTTTATTTAAGCTTTTCCAGTGAGAGTGGAGTTAAGGAACTCAAGCATTCTCATAGCATTGGGGCTTTAAAAAGCTTTCCCCACTGCTGCTTGTCAGGAGGCATCCATGGTTGAGGAATGACACGAGCAGAGAATTCCCTGTGGATGAGGTAAGAGATGCCTCCCTGGGGCCAGGCACTGATAATCCTGGAGGAGGAAGTGGATGTGCTGTTTTAAGATCCAATCCTCAAGCATAACCAGGAAGCTAAATGCTCTTTGTTTGGGTCAGCCGTGCCTCATTTTCACTGTGCTATTTTCTCCTATTCTTCCTAATGCAGTACTTCCAAGGACCCTCTCAGTCATCCCAAGAACCTGGTCTTCGTGTAGGAAGCTTGGAAATAAGATGCTGATATCTATTTCTTTGGCAAATTGTGGGTTTTTTTGGAGAGAGACTGTCAGTACATATTTTGTGCTGTATTACCCTAGCACTGGGCAGGGTTTAGTACCAAGAATTTTAGGAGGCTTTAGTGAACCTCAATTTCAGTGGAGTGCAAAAGTGAATTTTTTATCTGCAAACTTAGGTAAGGTCCCATTTTAGATACATTCTTAAGCAGTTACTTGTTGAAGAAATGTGAATAATCTGTGTTTTTTAAAGTATTCATTTAAATTTGAACATAAATACTTCATAGTAAATGCAGATAGTGATTCACACACAATTGTTGACACATCAGCTAATATTTTCATATTGGGATTGACTGACACCCAACTCTGAGAAATGTGAAGCAACTCTGACTTTAGTTTTAAAACAAATAAAGGAAATACAACTCCCGGAGAGTTTCGAGAAAGAAGTGCCCTGTCCTCTTCTCTGTAACTGAAACATCTTCTTCTGTGAGAGGAATTATCTTTCAGATTTTTGATGCTTATCTTACACATGATGAAATTAGCTGTGTTTATATAACATCCTGAACTAATGTAAACTGGTTTGATGATCAAGCAAATTTAGTTTTTTTCTTATATTGGCTTCTTCTTAGAAAAGTTGATATTAACTCTTGAAGCTCTGGGATCTGTGAATGCATTTTGAGTGGGTGATTCCCAAAGGTATATTCTAAATGGATTCACGACAATTCGATATTAGATACTGCTAAATGTTTACAAACGGAGAATATATATACTTTTAAGTTTATATTTCAGCAGTTAAACATCATACACAATCTGTTTCCTCAGGACATTTTGGTTGTTACCTTATTTGAAGTCAAAGAACCATTGTTCCTTTTTTTCTCAGAATAAAGTACTTTTTTTTTCTTTAATAAGGACAGAATTCCTTAAAGTGATTCTAACTTCTGCTGGAACAAATTTAATATAGAAAATCAAGATTCGTATCTATTAAAAAGCCCTGCCTAGCGCCAAATCAAATACCCTTGGGTGCACACGGCATGATCATAAACAACCTCTCCAGATTCTTGCCATATCTGCTATCAGAACTAAGTGCAGCAAAAGATAAACTAATGACAAAATGCAAATGGTATGGCTAAATGGAGGAGAATTGAGAGCTTTCACATGTCTGTCACCTTTCAGATCCTTTACAAATTTATAGTCTCAGAGTGCAGAGGTCTAAATCTTCAAAGCTTGAAAAACAGAGGTGCAGCATGAACTAATCTTCATTTTTTCCCCTATCTTCTTACAGCAGCACTAATGGAAATGTATTTTGTTTAATGACTCTGAAATCCTGTTTGTAATTAGATGTGGGAATTGGTCTTACTTTGTAACAGATGATACTGGAATAATAATATGAGAGATGCTACGCTGAGACCACTATCCTCCTAAATCTATATCATTTTTCATTTTATTGACAGGAAATGTGTTCCTGGAACAAAGAGATTGATTTTAAAGGGTGGAAAAATAATGTCTAGTAAACACTCAAATGAAAACATTTTAGGATTATTTTAAGTGTATTACAAGAGTATATTAACCCTTCAGCTGTATTTTTAATTTTATTAAACAATCTTCTTACAGATTTTGTTTTGTCACTGATACAATCTTTGAATGAATATGCCAAAAGGTAGAGAACTTTAATTAATGATGGGGTGCATACAATTAAAATGCATATCATATTTCAGAAGGATTATTCCAAATAATTAATTTTGTCTGTTAAAACACTTTTCCAGTCATAAATGAAGTAATTAGGAGTGGGCACAGAAGAATTGAGTGAGGCTGAGCTCACACATTCCCTTCAGAGTATTACTCTCTTTGCTAGGTCTTGATGTCATAAATCATTTTGGCCTCTCTAGAGCCAAGACTACATTTTTTCCTTGGTTATAATTCTCCTTTTTGTTGGTAGTAGCTGAAATCTGTGGCCCCTGCCAATGTGCTGAAGGAAAGCAGGTGGCTCTAAAGTGTCCCCATAAGGCAAGGTCTTGTGTTCATCTGCGAGGCATGGGGACTCCCCAGCACTGTGGGGAGTAATGCTGATCAGAAATGTCCCAAATTTAGGACTTTCTGTATAAAATTTTATGAAGACCAAGGCAGATTGGATGCCCCACGCTTTAAAAGGAAAACCATTGCAGTTCAGATGTTGTAGTAGAGTCCTGTGGCTGTTGAAGGACACGGTGTGGAGAGGGATTGTCCTTGCAGTCACAAGGTGAGGAGGCACCTCTGCCTTTCTGGGGTCAGGAAGGCAAGGAAAGGCAAAAGCATGATCCAGGTCTCACCCTGTGAAATGCATCTTGAATTTTATGTTAAAACATCCTTGGGAAAAACAAAAGCAGACCCAGGAAGAGACAGCATCCATTGGTGACCAGCAGAGCTCTGACAGTGTAGGGGGCCAGGAGTGCTCAGGGATTTGCAGGCTTTCCACAGTGCAAGGTTAGTGAAATAGCATATGGCAGATACATTTCTTTGGTTAGTTGGTTGGTTGGGGTTTTTGTTTGTTTGGGTTTTTGAGGTTTTTGTTTGTTTGGGGGTTTGTTTGTTTGTTCTGTTTCTTGTTTGTTTTGGTTTTTGTCCCCCCACCCAGGTCCTTGTATGTACTCGTTTCCACAAAATCTTACCTGCTGGTCATTTTGCACAAAGTAACATGTTCAAACTCTGTTGGTTCAATTTCCCATTGCAGGGTATAAGGATGAGAGTAATCCTGTAAAAAATTCCAGTAAAGGCAAGTAGTAGTAGTAGTAGTTGCCTTTGTTAACAGTAGTGAGTCCACTTCAGTCTGACATTAATGATACTTTAACAGTAGAAAGTACTTCAATATTTTAATTACATTGTAAAGTCTGGAAGATTCTTGTTAAGGCACATATAAGTTAGGATGAAAACTGGCATATTACCTTTGATGTGGGCCACATGCTGAGAGTCCCCCAACGGATGTCATTGATAGTGATACAGCTGCCAACAGCAGGAGTCTCATGAATTACAATTTTAATCAGGTTTTTAAAAAAACTCCCCTAACATACAGTTAATTTATGTTTGAGGCAAGAAATGTCTGTGGTGTGATTATTTGGAACATTTTTTTTTCACTTAAAGGAGTAGCATTAATCCCCCCCCAAAACTTTAATACCGTGTGGTTTTAGTTAAGGATTCAGCGTGTGGTTTTAGTTAAGGATTCAGCACTAGATTTGTGCAGCATGCCCTGAGCTGACATTTCTGCAGCTGAGATTCGGTAGCAGTTTTCCTTGCAACAGTTGGTGCTGTTGAAATGTCTGGCTGATCTGTGAATGTGATGAGACAGAAGTCACTGTGGTCTCCAGTAATTCTGCCTCTCCTTGCACCCACAGAGTACAAGGCATCCCTTAGTTGTGGAGCAGGGACTGTGTGGGTGACCAGGACACACATAGACCAGAACCCTACTACTTTTTATAGAGTACCTTGGCTCTCTTGAGCACTTAGCATCAAGTTTTATTTTCCTTTGATGAAGTTTTGATCCATGAGAAAATCAGGATTATGCATTTATTTCTGTAATTTTAAAGTAAGCATCTGAGAGTTTTGCATAATAGGTTATGCTTTCTGCTCCATATTCTGTTTAAAAAAAGCTGGAATCCAAAGCTGTGAGTGACATTTTGGTAGAATTTTAGCAAGTACAGTCATTACCAAATTAAAAATAGATACAGGTGGGTAGTCTGTGTTTTTAGCTCCTTTTAAAAAAACCCCAGCCCTTGACTGTATACAAGAGCAGCAGTTTATCAGATCATTATAGTTACAATTAGGAGATACCAGCAATGTTGTCTCAGACCAAGAGTAAATTTACCTTTATCCACTAGAGGCTTTAATTTACATGGCTGGGACATCTTTGTCTCAAACGGAATCCTTATTCTTAATTTGTTGGAAGGTTAATTCAAATTAATATGATCACTGAAGAGTATTAAAATGTGGTCCATTTAGTCATGGAGAAGAAAATGTTGTTGGCAGTGTATAATTGAATCTACTAATTTGTCCAAAATCTAAAGGAAAAACGCGTGGATTTTTAATGCAAGTTTCAAGTGCTTTCCTATTTTGGAAAGCCTACCAATATTATGCTACCTGGTACCTAACTAATATGTATTCCTTGGCCAGTTGTGTGTTAGAGTAGGATTCCACAGTGCAGGACAGTGCTCCTGTTGTGGGTGGGCACTGCAGGCTGTACCTGCAGGCTGCTGGGTCAGATTGCTGACACCTGGCTCAGGTAGAAGGGTGAGTTCAGCACAGTTCCACCCTGCAGGATGTCTCTGCCTCTGGGTCTGGTCTCTCTGCTGCAGTCCTGGTGTTCAGGATCATCAAAAGCAGCACTTTCAGACTTGTTTCCTTACCACACTCCAACTCTGCCAGCCCCATGTCTGACTGACAGTTGCCCAGCCTAATTTTAGAAATTTCATAGGCTTTCTGATCATAGCCATTTTTTCCTAATGTTTTCCCTAAGTCTTCTTTGTTAAAAGTCTTTTATTGATGCATCTTGTCCTGTGTACTGTGGATACAGAGAACAATTTATTCTTTTTTATGATGGAACATGTTCTTTATCTAATGAAGGCAATTAGTAAGCTCCTGCCTGTTGTCCCTTCCCTCCATCAAGCAACCTGTTCTTCTGAAGGACTCACACTGAGCATTTCCTCGTCCCTGTGCTCCCCTGGCCTCTCTCCAGGTGATTCAGATCCTCCAGGTCCCCACCCAGGGCAGTGCCTCCGTCAAGGCCAGTGCTCCAGGCAGGAGTGTGGAATGGGACAGAGACAAGAGAATTCCTCCCATTGTGCAGACACTGATCTCCTATGAACGTGTGCAACTCATTCTCCTAGCTTGTCCTGGCAGCAGGATTCTGCTGACCTGTGTTCCTCTGCAGTCAACTACAGACTTTAAATATTTTTTTTATTATTATTACTTTTTGAATTTACGCAGGCAGGCAAACCCCATTCTGAGTTGAGGATGGCTATTCTAGCCTTTCCTCTGTCCTCACCAGATGTTCACGTTGTATCTCTCTTTTAAATCTCCACAGAAGTTTAGACAACTTCTAATACAGATCCAGAGCTTTGGGTAATTTTGCTGTGTGTACCTAGGATATAGACTGGCATCTGCCCTGGAATGGGGAACATTTAGTGCAGTTGAATTCAGCCATTTTATGGTTCATTCTCTCTGTACATGTTGACTTGAAGGTACATTCTGAAGGTAAATTAAAATTAATAGTTGAAACTGAAAATCAGCATTTCCTGTCTCGATGCCGTGCATTTTTTAAGCTGCACATAGCCATCTGCAATTAATTCTCTTTGTTGTATATCTTCTGTATTTACAATATATTTGACAATAAAACCTTTTTTGACATTTAATCAGTAGCAGAGTTGTTCCACTCTCATTATATATTCATGAACTTTATCACCACGACAAGACATAAATGTTGAGCTTCCCTTTAAGATCAGACAGGCATTGATATTTAAAATGTTAAAAAGGGGGGGGCAGTTGTTACTGTTTTACATTTATACAAAATAAAAATTAGAATAGATGCTTCTTTTTAAGAAGATGCTCAGGCTGTTTTAGGGATGGAGACAATGAAACTTTGGGACTAGTGAAACTGTAAGAGCTTTATATTCAGTTAATGATGTCATGGGCCATCAGGGGCTGCTTTTTCCCCTTTTTCCTTTAAAGCTTATAATATCAATTATATTGTGATTCATTTGCTCATATTTCAGATGGAGGTTGGAAAGGCAGTAGGAAGAAGTGTCTTGCAAGTTCCTGTGGATCTGTTTGTTGATTGACTATCTGTAAGAATTTGATGTGAGGGGGATTTTGGCATTTTATCCTTGAGAAATATTCCCCCTCATTTGCAGCACCTCTTCTGTTTTTCTGGATTTTGACAAAGTAGATATTTTTTGGAAGCTGAGTCCAACTTTATTCCCTTTCTCTGTAAAATCTTAGATCTAGCTTAAATCATTTAGGAAAAAACCAGAATAGGATGAGTAAGAGCTTTAATTTCACTTTTTAAACACCAAGTGTACCTGGGTATATCCCATATGTGAAATGGAATTTCTGTGTCAGTGATAAACTGAAGTTTAATACAAAAATAATTATTGAAACAGAAGGGAATTTGCATGAAACTTTAAGGTACCTTTATTTGGGAGGGTAATCTCCAGTTAGCCTCTTTGAATTTAAAGTCAGTGATTCTGCCTTTAGAAGAAATATTTGCATTGCACTATTGCTTACAGCTGATACAGATTTTCTCTCCAGCGAACTAACAGCTCGTCTTTCTGCCTCAGATAATTACAGGCCAAACCTTGCCCCTGTACTATGTAACTGGAAAATCCAAATCAGGATATCAATGTATCTTCAGTTTAGATTAAAAAGAGGTATTTTATTTGTTAGATACAGTTTTGACACTGAAAGAAATGATTGGTGCAACAGACAACATCTCACCTTCAAAATTTAATCATCTACAAATGCAATTTATTTTTCATAAGCTCCTTGCTTTTTAATATGTTTAATTAATTTTTTTCCTGTTGTTTGTTCATCTGTTTTGAGTGGAGACCCCAGGCATTTATTTTTCCTGTTCCTTAACTCTTGGTAGGGTTGATGTAAAAATATTAGTAAATAATGTTCATATTATTTAAATAGTTTGATATTTAAAAGTTTGAAGTTGCCCAGAGAGGTTTTGAACTCCCCATCCCTGGAAGTGTCCAAGACCAGGTTGGACAGGGCTGGCAGCAACCTGGGATAGTGAAAGATGTCCCTGTCCATGGCAGGAGGTGGCCCTGGATGGGTTTTAAGGTTCATTTCAACCCAAACCAGTCTGGGATTCTATATTTCTATATTATTTGAAGCACATGAGGTATGTGACAACAGTGTGGTCACAGCTCCCCCATTTTTAGTTATCTTAATTGTATACGTGCAATAACTTCTAATTCAATTAAGACCAGCAATATTCCACATTAGCCTGTGTGTCAAAATCCATGCAGTATCCTATAAAAAAGTCATTAGTTTGGTAATATCAATTTAACAAGTTTTAGCTCATTAACCTTGACACCAGCTTTCGATATTGTTGTTCTCAGCATATAGCAGGGAGCTCTGGAAATGTGCTGAAATCCATGGCTATTATCCCTGATCATCAGTTACGGCTGTGTGCTGGCTCTTCTGGGCAAACACCACAAATTACAGCTCTTCAAGTCAACTTAATAAATGGTTGGTGCAGTTACACAACATCTCACCTTCAAAATTTAATCATCTGCAAATTGCAGAAATACTTCTTCAGTTCTTTTTCTGTTCTGGCTTTGTGTTTGAGAAATTACAGTTACCTTTGTAATAATGTTCTTGGTTTAGCTTATAAATATTATTTAATATTGGTACAGGTACCATTACAAAATGGAAAAATGAGCAATCATTTAAAAGCAGGGGACAAAGAAATCAAGAAGAAACTCCAGCAGTCAAAAGGCTCTTATGTAGTGTGTATTTTCTCTTATGCTTGTAGATTGAAAAAAAAAATTGATGATGAAAAAGACCTCCAAGGTCATTGAGTCCAAATTGGTGTTGTCTGATTTGGTGCCTCAAATTGGGAGATTCTGATTTTCAGAATTGAGAAGAGACAGAGCAGAACTCATATTTATCCCCATTGTTAACGACAGAGGCATTTGAATAGCAGTGAGAAGGGATTCTACAAACATACAGGGTATTTTCTTAGGGACAGTTTCCCCTAACCCCTTCCAGTCATCATGAGTATCACTTTTTCTGATTTGAGGGCAGCATTTGGATATAGAGAGAATGAGCACCCACCTGTGAGGAAGGGCTCTGTGAAATGGGTAAGAAGAGGGAATTAGAGCATTATCTTAATGTGAAAGTGGGAAAACAAAGCAAGATGAGCAAGGAAACCAGAATATTTAGTTGTCAGCTTTTTGTCCTCTTCATGCCAGTGTCAAATTTTCATCCCTTCCCTTCCCTTCCCTTCCCTTCCCTTCCCTTCCCTTCCCTTCCCTTCCCTTCCCTTCCCTTCCCTTCCCTTCCCTTCCCTTCCCTTCCCTTCCCTTCCCTTCCCTTCCCTTCCCTTCCCTTCCCTTCCCTTCCCTTCCCTTCCCTTCCCTTCCCTTCCCTTCCCTTCCCTTCCCTTCCCTTCCCTTCCCTTCCCTTCCCTTCCCTTCCCTTCCCTTCCCTTCCCTTCCCTTCCCTTCCCTTCCCTTCCCTTCCCTTCCCTTCCCTTCCCGCACCCTTCCCGCACCCTTCCCGCACCCTTCCCGCACCCTTCCCGCACCCTTCCCGCACCCTTCCCGCACCCTTCCCGCACCCTTCCCGCACCCTTCCCGCACCCTTCCCGCACCCTTCCCTTCCCTTCCCGCACCCTTCCCTTCCCTTCCCGCACCCTTCCCTTCCCGCACCCTTCCCTTCCCGCACCCTTCCCGCACCCTTCCCTTCCCGCACCCTTCCCGCACCCTTCCCGCACCCTTCCCTTCCCGCACCCTTCCCGCACCCTTCCCGCACCCTTCCCGAACCCTTCCCGCACCCTTCCCTTCCCGCACCCTTCCCGCACCCTTCCCGCACCCTTCCCGCACCCTTCCCGCACCCTTCCCTTCCCGCACCCTTCCCTTCCCGCACCCTTCCCTTCCCGCACCCTTCCCGCACCCTTCCCGCACCCTTCCCGCACCCTTCCCTTCCCGCACCCTTCCCTTCCCGCACCCTTCCCGCACCCTTCCCGCACCCTTCCCTTCCCTTCCCTTCCCTTCCCTTCCCTTCCCTTCCCTTCCCTTCCCTTCCCTTCCCTTCCCTTCCCTTCCCTTCCCTTCCCTTCCCTTCCCTTCCCTTCCCTTCCCTTCCCTTCCCTTCCCTTCCCTTCCCTTCCCTTCCCTTCCCTTCCCTTCCCTTCCCTTCCCTTCCCTTCCCTTCCCTTCCCTTCCCTTCCCTTCCCTTCCCTTCCCTTCCCTTCCCTTCCCTTCCCGCACCTTCCCTTCCCGCACCTTCCCTTCCCGCACCTTCCCTTCCCGCACCTTCCCTTCCCTTCCCTTCCCGCACCTTCCCGCACCTTCCCGCACCTTCCCGCACCTTCCCTTCCCTTCCCGCACCTTCCCTTCCCTTCCCTTCCCTTCCCTTCCCTTCCCTTCCCTTCCCTTCCCTTCCCTTCCCTTCCCTTCCCTTCCCTTCCCTTCCCTTCCCTTCCCTTCCCTTCCCTTCCCTTCCCTTCCCTTCCCTTCCCTTCCCTTCCCTTCCCTTCCCTTCCCTTCCCTTCCCTTCCCTTCCCTTCCCTTCCCTTCCCTTCCCTTCCCTTCCCTTCCCTTCCCTTCCCTTCCCTTCCCTTCCCTTCCCTTCCCTTCCCTTCCCTTCCCTTCCCTTCCCGCACCTTCCCGCACCTTCCCGCACCTTCCCGCACCTTCCCGCACCTTCCCTTCCCGCACCTTCCCGCACCTTCCCGCACCTTCCCTTCCCGCACCTTCCCGCACCTTCCCTTCCCTTCCCTTCCCTTCCCTTCCCTTCCCTTCCCTTCCCTTCCCTTCCCTTCCCTTCCCTTCCCTTCCCTTCCCTTCCCTTCCCTTCCCTTCCCTTCCCTTCCCTTCCCTTCCCTTCCCTTCCCTTCCCTTCCCTTCCCTTCCCTTCCCTTCCCTTCCCTTCCCTTCCCTTCCCTTCCCTTCCCTTCCCTTCCCTTCCCTTCCCTTCCCTTCCCTTCCCTTCCCTTCCCTTCCCTTCCCTTCCCTTCCCTTCCCTTCCCTTCCCTTCCCTTCCCTTCCCTTCCCTTCCCTTCCCTTCCCTTCCCTTCCCTTCCCTTCCCTTCTCTTCCCTTCCCGCACCTTCCCTTCCCTTCCCTTCCCTTCCCGCACCTTCCCGCACCTTCCTTTCCCGCACCTTCCCTTCCCTTCCCTTCCCGCACTTTCCCTTCCCTTCCCTTCCCTTCCCGCACCTTCCCTTCCCGCACCTTCCCTTCCCTTCCCGCACCCTTCCCTTCCCGCACCCTTCCCTTCCCGCACCCTTCCCTTCCCGCACCCTTCCCGCACCCTTCCCTTCCCGCACCCTTCCCGCACCCTTCCCGCACCCTTCCCGCACCCTTCCCGCACCCTTCCCGCACCCTTCCCTTCCCGCACCCTTCCCGCACCCTTCCCGCACCCTTCCCGCACCCTTCCCTTCCCATCCCTTCCCTTCCCGCACCCTTCCCATCCCTTCCCTTCCCGCACCCTTCCCTTCCCGCACCCTTCCCGCACCCTTCCCGCACCCTTCCCGCACCCTTCCCTTCCCGCACTCTTCTCTTCCCGCACCCTTCCCGCACCCTTCCCATCTCTAAGGCAAAAA
Source organism: Prinia subflava (assembly GCF_021018805.1). NCBI lineage: Eukaryota > Metazoa > Chordata > Aves > Passeriformes > Cisticolidae > Prinia > Prinia subflava. Next base: position 20,655,977 of record NC_086283.1, on the reverse strand, counting down.
ACAAGGTCAGTTTAAATAAACTTAGGTATATATATTTTATATTAATTTTGGCTTTTGTAGAAATCCAATCTAAAATGAAAAAGTACATTGGATTGAATAAAATTGAAATGTTGGTTGACCTCCAGGTAGTGGGGAAGAGCACGGTGTTGAGGCTGAGTGAGGTTTTTCATGTGCAAAAAATCACTGTATTTTTTAGGAGGTCTGTGAGTTTGAAAAGAGATAATTTTAAGTGATTTTAGCTTTGAAAATTTACAAAAGCCCCTGTGCTCTTTATATTATACTAAATATTATAATACTAAATTGTTATTCTGTTAAGAAATGTAACATTCTAAAATTTCTTCTGTGCATTGAAACTGGGCTTTTGTCTTTATCTAAGGAGTATTTTTTGAGAAATATTAAAAAAATATTTTTTGAAAATAACTGAAGACTGTATGGATGCAGGAAAAAAAGTGGTTTTATGAAGTCTTTCATCGAAGACCTAATTCAGATAGACTCACCTGTACATGAAATAAGAAAATTAACGTGCTGGGCACTTGGACAAATATGTCTGTAAGCTAAAACTGCCTCTGCAAATATTGGATTTCTTTCTAAAAGGGATCTTGCATTATTTGACATTTATGAAAAACTGTTAGAATTTTATGTGAAGCATGTAGTGGCATTTCTTGTGGCAAATGTATGTTACTTTACATTTATGTTAAACCCCATATGGGAGCATTTCTACATGAGTATCTGAGAATATCCGAGAACGTATCTGAGTATATTTGAAATGAGAACTGCAAATCAGACTGCAGATTTGTGCCCTCTAATTCGGAGGTTTGTAGTCTGACCATGTTCACTTGAGATTTAAATATCTTTCAGGATATTCAAGCTTGATTACTTGGCCTCACCTGAATAATGTAGCTTAGAACTAAGGCTTTCATCTGGGTAGCTGTCTTTCTATTATGACTAAAAATTCCTACCACTTCCAAGATGTTTTGTAGAATGTAGAGTAGAATGAGTATTTTAGAAGTTTCAAAGGTTTTTTGACCAGTATTTTTTAAAGTTGCCATAATTTATAAAGTGCAGGTTCAGCTGCAGAGTGTGGGGCTTGGCTTTAGGAGGGATCATGGTTTGGGGATATTGCTTGGCCAATAACATGGATAGAGGACATTTGTAGCATAGAGGTACCAAAGACATCTGGAGCTGTGGAATGATCAAGGCTGGCTGTGGCACTGAGGGAGCAAAATCCTTCACCTTTAGGACAAAGTCCCGGGCTTTGGACACTGGGAATGCCAGGCTGGAACCACAGGTACGGAGCCATAGGTGTGCTGGGACAAAGTGCACGTCTTTTAAAAACCTTGGCAGAGAGTGTGATTCTCTGTCCTTTTTTCTTTTTACCCAGAATCTCAGAAGTGAAAAGCAGATCTTCAAGCTTTGCAAACTAAAGAGCTTTGGGAAGAGTGTATTTGTCATTATGTTTAATTTGCACATACCTCACCAACGAAAAGGCCAGGGGAGCCAGGCCGAGAACACAGCTGTACAGGCAGCTCAACTAATTGCCTCTGCATCCTCAACCTCATTTATCTTCATTTCTTCCCAATTATACCAAATTATCAATAGTCTCTGTTGCATCAGAGTCTTAATCCCCTTTATTCAGGCAGCATTAGATAGTGGCAGATGAATTCTTGGAGGGAGTCAGGGTAAACAGCCATGAAATGCCACCTCTGGCAGATGGCATTGCTCACAAGAAATGTGACAAAACATTTGGAATTTGTTACCAGGCATTGGTATGAGAAGGCAAGCTGTCAATATTTTTTTAAATGATAATCAAGGTGGTGCATACTTATACCACAAGCAGAAATGAATCCTGTCCAAAACCTCAAGCTTCGTTAAGTTCAGCTTGGCAGGGTGCTGTTCTGTTTTGTTGCAAGAAGCCTCTCATTTTCTCCTCTTAAGATATAATTTCACTTTATCTGGTATTGATACCAACATTTTAATAATGTTTGTTCTGATGGTAGTTGTTATTTATTGCTTTGTATAGCTCTGAAAGAAATTCTAGCTTGAAGACACAGAGTATCCTTTACACAATAACAAGTCTAGGAATGGTTTATTTGACATTGTTGGTCAGTTCTAGGGGTTTGATCCTGCTCCTTAGAGAAGCTAATGCTAAACTCCCACTGGTATTCCTGGAAGAGGATTATTCTAGAGGTGATGGGAATACCCAGTGGCTAAGCTTGCAGAATGAGAAAAATGTTTTGAAAAGCAAAGATGGATTGAATGTGTGAGATACCCAAGTCCTGTGGAGGAATCTGTTCAGATATTACTGTGAGCACAAATAAAAGTGGTTGTGAAAGGAAGTACAAAGTTGGCTGCTAATGTTCCAGGGGGTTTTTTAGGCTGGCATTAAGTGAAACGCAGTAGATGTCCCTGCTGACCTTTTCTGTGAATTGGGTTTTCTCACGGGCTCTCCTGGTTTTGGCACCAGTCTCAATGTTTCGGAAGTCAGTAGTATTTAGTGCAAGGGATGAACTGTCAGATGTAAGAAACAGAGCAGCTTCAGAATGAATGTTTGCCTGGCCTGAGTTCCCATCCTGGCACACATTGGTGGAACTGTGCAAGGGGCTGCAGTCACTGATCCTTTGTATAAAAGTGTGTTGGCATCCCTTAGCAGCCCCTCATTCTCTGGTAACATCTCCACTGAATTTGGTGCAGATGCTGGAGCTTTGGAAGACTGTCCAGGTGTGTATTAAGGCCTCAGATTTTATTTAATTCTTTCAAGCCATACTTCATATAATATAGAGTTCTCTCAGTATTGGGAGATCTTGGAAAGATTATAAATTCACGATGCATTTATGTCACTGCAGATTAACTCAGCAGATTGCCATCTGTAACTTGAACTCTTCTTAATAATTATTTCAAAGAAATAGTAAATGATGAATTGTTGAAGCTCAAATAACCTGATTTTGTAGTTACCTGTCTGCCCTTGATGTCAAGATATTTTCAAAGCTCCTCAGAATCAAACTAAACTATCTGCCTAGTTAAGAGTCATGGCAAAAATACACAGTACACGTATCTCAGTGGTTCTTTTCAGTAAGTTGTTAAATATGGGGAAATACTAAATATTTTTTTTAAAAGACAAAATTGTAAATTCTGATGAGTGAGGGTATGGTGATTATCATCACTGGAATACAAATCCTGGTTCCCTGCTTGCTGGTGGCTGCAGTAGTGGAGTTCAGAAGGATGTATGTTTTATCCTTTCTGGCAGGCAGCCCTGAAAACTGTATGCAAGATCTGAAAGTTAAGCTGTTTTATTTCTGGCTTGTGCATCATCAACAGTAATAAAAACATGACAGACCAGAATTTTGACCTTCTTTCTCTCTGTGAAATGAACATGTTTCTGAAGCCAGGCTGCGGTCCTGCAGTAGAAAACAGGTTTTTTGTTGACAGTCCTAAATGAGAATAGATGCTATGTTCTAATACATCATTCTTATCTTTGTATAGAAAAATAAATAGCAGTAAAGTGGCACAGTTGTTACTAAAAATGTTAGCAATAAATGTAGTTCATGTTCTATAGAAAAAACTGAATAGAGTCTTATAACTTAATATTTAGTCAACTACGAGAACTAGGAGATGTCAGAGGAAGACAACAAGTGCCAAGTTAACCCTCCCAAAACACACCTTCAAATAACACGAAGTGGTTTTTCATACAGTGCAGGCATAGGTATCTAACTCTTAGAGGTGCTTGTGAGTACCAGTGCATTCTAGTGACACCTGTTACAAGAGTTCATGTCTAAATTTCTGTAAATCTGATGTTTCATCCTGTTAAATGTAACTGTTATGGCATGCTATGGTTGTGGAAGTTGAATCACTGAGCTGTGTTCAGTGCTTTGGAGTTCAGCTGTAGGTACTGAAGGTGATACTGAAGTTTAGTTGATGCAGCTGGTTGTTCAGCTGCACTTGTCACAGAAAGCACTAGAAAACACCTGGTTGTATTTTAGGAGGATTTTTGGGGATACAGTTTGCAAGGATGGATAGCTCGGTCTGGTGTGAGAGAGAGAACAGGTTTCCTGCTGTTCAGAGCCTTGGACACTGAGCACCTGGCTGTAATGGTGAGATTTTGTTTTGGCTGGAAAGGCCTAGGGAAGGACAGTCACACCTGCCAAGGTACCTGGCACTGAGGAGCCTTGGCTGGGGCTATGCTTCAGCACCAGAATCATCCATCAGTACGTGGGAACCTCAGAACACATTTCATTTACCACCTCCTTGTTTTTTGTTCACTTTAAAGGAAGCAGTTGATGGTTTGGGAGGGATGGTTAAGTTCCTAGATAAATATTGCAACTCTGCTTTTATCTCTCAAAAAGTATCTTCCTGGAATTATTTTTTCTTAATTAAATTGGTATCAAATATTCTGACATATTCCCAGTTACCTTCAGTGTCCTGTTTGCTGTGAGATAAACTTTGATTTTGCTGTCATCAAGACTTTTTGAGAAGTTAGAAATGATATTCAGATTTCAGATGCCTTCTTATTGTGTAATTATCAACAGATTACTTCACCTAAGTCCTGACAGACATATTTTTTAAGTATGACTGACTGATGGACAGATTGGGAATTGCTGAATTAATGGGCACATTTCAAAGCCTTGGCAGGGCTAAGCAGTAATTACATCTGCTGAACCACTTGATAAGTTTTTGGAAGTAGCCCAGTAAAGCCATCACTGGATTTCTTGAGTTTTAATATCTTATCCTACAAATTTCCATGGCTTTCTTGTAGGGTACACTCCAAAAGTTAATATAGCCAAATACACACAGCCAGAAAAAATCCATGGATTAAAGCTTGAAATGTATTTCAGCAGATCTACCATTTAGATTTTCAGATGGGTGTAATGATTTTGGGGGCTGATTAAAAATCTTGTTCCCATTTTTAAATTTAAGAATTTCATTTGGGAGTAATAAGGGAGCACAGAAAGTGCCCACACTTGTGTGGCCTCTGTAATTAACATTATCTACTGCCAATACAAAGGACAGAATTTGGGGTTAAATGGGTCATAATCCTGACCCAGAGCATTTTTTTGGTTTTCTGATAGGAAAGTGAGACTTGACCAGGAATGAGACCTGAATGGTCTCTTCCTGACCTACCTGCTGTGAGATTCTCAGTTTATCAAATCTGAAAAAAATTGTTTTTGATCTAATTTTGTCCCCCTGGGACACTCAAAGGTAGATACTACAAAAATGTTGACAGAAAGTTGTAGACTGAAATATCTTTGCAGAAGATATTCTGTGTAGGCCAAAAAAGTGATGGTTTTTTGCAGTGTCAGGGTGAGATTGGGATATTGGTAAAATAGTCTGGAACACTTGAAAACACAGGGATTTAGGAGTGCTGGCAAAAAGGCCTATGTTGTTTTGGGAGTCATGGGGTTCTGTATGACCCAAAAATTTTCAAAGGCCCTGTATTGTGCTGGACACTCACAAGAAGTTAGAGGTAAGAAGTCCTTTGAAATTACCAGTGCTGAAATAGCAATGCAGGGAATACTTTTTTCTTTGCAGCTGTTGTTAGGCTGAATATGCCCAAAAGGATGAAAAACGTGTTTAAAAATAATTTGAGAATAAAATTGGCCAGTGAAGATGGCATTGCTCTCTACAATTGGAGTTCAATTTTTCAGGAATGTATCTCAAGGAAAAGTAAAACAACAGACATAGATTGAAACAATGTGGTTGTGGAATTCAAAGGTAGCTCTGACAGAGAGGATTTCATTTAGCTCAACCAGACAGATTTGAGGCTGATAAAATGAATTTGAAACTGAATGAAAAGAAACTGTCACCAAATTGAACTGTGATTACTTTCTGGAGATCTTTCAGTACCTAAGAAACAAGACACTGATTTAATCACTACAGATATGTGTTCAACCAAAAAAAAACCAACAAAACAAACCATCAACACAACAATAGAACAAACAAAACCTAAAACAAAGCAAAACAAACAAACAAACCCCCAAACTCAAAACAAAAAAACCCCTCAAAAAACCCAACCCAAAAACTGAACAACTGATTCTGGGGTTTTGTTCTGAAGAACAGAAATGTACAGAGAGGCTTATTGCTAGGAAACTTTGGGCTTTAAGAGTTGCCTTAAAAATGCCTAAAGTTAATAATGATGGGTGAGTAGCAGCATTTTCAGAAAAAATGAAGCTGGGCTTATCACTTGCATTTTCCTTCAAATAAATGAAACTTAATAGAAACTTAAACAGAGACACTTTGCTTACAGACCTCTACGGGATGGTAAGTCACCTTCCTGTGGGACTGTGGGGGGAGGGGGTTCTCTCACTGACAGCAGGTGAATGTATTGCTTGGGCTGATTTTCCCTGCTTGTTCATGGTACCTGTGATTTATCCCCTAAATTCCCCTGATTTCTGGTTAGTTGAACTTTATTGTAATTCATGCACTGCTAAATAACTTCTCTCAAATAACCTGTTCAGACTGGTAAATACCAGACTTCATGAATTACACAGTAAATAACTGTCCGAATCCATGTGGAGTCCATCTTTGTCTGTGCTCTCTGCTTCCCTGGACACTGCAGACACTCAGGCCTTTCTTTAACCCATATTGTGCTTTTAGCTTGCACCTCTGAGAGCAGAGCTTGCTGTGCACCTCTACTGCATGCTCTGAACTGGGTGGGTGAGGCAGCCCAGACTTCTTTTCCTCCTTTCTCCTGGCTGTGGTCAGAAATCCACCAGCTCTGTGCCTGCACCTGCCAAGCATCAGCTCTGGGGTTGCAGGTCCTTTCTCTCTTTCCCTTTTCTAATGCTGAGTACAGTCTGTTCTGGGACAAGATCGACTTGAATGCAAACAAGATAAGGAAAAATTACCTTTCTGTCCTTCAGTTTTCTCTGTTGGAGGGAAGGTCGTGTGGGTAGTGGGTAAAAGTGTCAAACGTAAAGCTTTTGGTAAAGTGTATAAATGATGTATTGGCATTTTGACAAATAACTTCTGGGTGCTCTAATAATATTCCTATGACACTCATGTATCAAGTGACTCATAATTTAAAATGAAATATTCTTTCTCATGTAAAATAAATAAAAAGTAGTATATACCTTTGTATAAAAGAGGTAGGTCCCACTGTTGTCTCATTTTTCTTGGGAGTGTATGTTTTCTTTTTCTTTTACATATATTTTTCCCATTATATTTTATATACCTAAAATAAATTACTTAAGATACATCTCTGTATATACTCTAAGCTCATCATAACAAAGACAGGATTGAAAATAATAAAAAAAAATCAAAAGATGACATCTTTGCCTTCTGGATGGCACCTGTTTGGACAAAAAATGGCGATGAACAAAAATCTGAAGAATTGTGGTTAAACATGAATTTGAAGCATTAAGGATTCAGTTTTTGTGGATGTATTCACTTCTAATTGTTATGGCAACAAAGAATTTGAAAATTCATGTTGATATGTTGCATGTGAGATACGTATTTGCTGATCAAACATGCTGACAACTGTGTTACCAAATAAGAAAATTGTATGCTCAAAATAAATACCTTATTTTAACATTCCATGGCATTTAAAGGACTGAGTGTATCAGCACAGGTTTGCGTGTCACATACTTGGTTTTTAGTGTGAATCTGCTTCTGGCTTGCTGTAAATTTGTTTGTAATCTTTTTCTTACCCTATGGACATAGATGGATTCCAGGGAAGAATGCAGATTTTCTTCTAAAATAGTTTATTTTTAGCTGTGCAGAGGGACTGTGGGTAGGATGAATCAAAGGTGTATGTGGTGTAGGGCACAGGAGTAAGACCACGAGCCCCAGCTCATTTCTAGTTCAGTTTCTTCACTGGTGTAACAGGAACTTCCTAATTCTGCCCCTCAGCTTTCCCACCTGGAGCTAACCACACTGCTCTTACAAAATACTTCACACCTGAGCAGTTCTACCTCAGAACTGTTCCAATTATTATTTTATTTTTGAGAGACTTCCTACTACATAGGAAATGCAGTCCAGGTGGAGTGATGGAGCTGTTATCTGTGGGATACTTCAGGCTAAAGATGCATTTCATTTAACATCCACTTTTATTATACATTGTACACTCAGCTGTATTTTTTCTTTCTCTAAGGAGAAGTGATAGGGAACATAAGAATACAGGGATGGTCTGTAGAGATAAGTGTATTGCAATTTATTCTTGTGTTGCTGGCACTGAATACTGAAGCAGATTTACAAGTGGAATTTGCAGAGGGAAAAAGTTATTATTGTCCCCATCTGTAAGGAGAACTGGTCCAGTGATTTGGACTGTGTGACATAATTTAAATTCAGTGTCCCCTTCCATTGCAGATTTCTTTGGTTTCCTTAAGCACGTCGCTTTTCTTCACAGGGCAGTTCTTCATCTGTAAATTAGGAATAATGGAATTTTCCTCTGGAACGTGCAGCGGTTGTAGAGCGGGGCTCAGAGAACTGCTGGGGCTTTGCTACTGCAGCCTCAGGGCCATGGTGCTCGGAAGGGCAAGAGAAACTTCCAGAATTAACAAAATGAGCTGAGTTTAGACAGTCTGTGCCTAGGGCTGGAACTGCCCAGGGCAGAGGAACATGGGGAGAGGGAAACTTTCAGATGAAGACTCAGTTTTTTCTTTTAATTCGGAATTCCCAACAAACTGTCTTTGGCCCAGTTTTTCTGGTCAGTGCCCTGATACATGAAATTACAGCTACAAAATGTGTTCCTCAGCAAAAAATTCATGGGAAAGTATTGTGTGTTTTTTGAGGAAGAATAGAGTGTAAATGTTAAGTTTATTGAAAAAGCATATGGAAAAAATTCAAACTCACTTATTAAAATCAAGTACTTGACATTTCCTCCAAAAGTCCTTCATAAATTGCTCATTTAACTTCTGAAACACACCAAATAATACCATCCCAGATTCACAATAGTCAAAGTGAAAAACTTCCACACTAAATAGCAGTCAAAAGTTATTTGAAAGAGCTGATATACAATATATTAAATAACAAAGATGCTGAAACAGCCTCAACTGTAGTAGTTCTAATTACTGCACTATGCCATGCTATATTATATCACATGGCATAATTTAGTGCATCTTTCTTTGTCAGTGTATTACTCATCATTTTACAAATTACAACTCTTTTATAGGAAGATAATTCATACTTGGACATAGTGCTAAAATGATGAAGTGTTTTCCTCTTTTCTCAATCACTGGTCTTTCAAACTTTTGCATTTAGCAGTATTAATCATGTTTATTAGCCAAGTGTTGTCATAAAGAATGGAATTTCTCTGTTACTTTCATATTCAATTAAAATGGTTTTTTGGTTGCTGCCTCTATCTGCTGCATTCCAGTAATCTGTTTACTTATTCTAATTGAGATCCTTGTTCATAAATTCAAAACAAAATCAATACTGCAGTTACATGTTTTTGTAACAATCTATAATCTCAGTGACAGTGTGGGGTGTACCTGAGAGGGGAGTGATCTTAAAATACCTTTTAACTCTAGAAATGTTCATTCAAACTTTTTTTTTAGGTATGCTGTTTTGTGGACCAGATGTATTTTGGAATTCACTAACATGGTCTACTTAACCTGCTGTTCAAAAGGAATTTGTTATTCAAGCGTGTAATACTGCAAAAACTACAGTCTGTAAAATTGCTTCAGAAGACCAGACAGAGATTCGAGACACCAAGTGCTCAGTTTTCTAGACTTTGTGTTTGTTACAGACAGTAATTACTATGCATAATAGATATCTGGACTCCTAAGTTGCAATTCCTGAATATTGATGATTTCCAGACACAGCCTGTGCCCGGCTCATTTAACCCACCAAGTGAAGGGTTTCACGTGGGGCATCCCCAGGGTCAGGCCCAGCAGTGGAGGGGGAGCTACTGAAGGTCGAAGATAACCAAGCTCAAGGATAAACTGTGGGAAGCACTTCAGGGGTGGATTCCAGCTGGAATGTGGTGACACTGGAGGGAGGGAATGGCCAGCTCTCTCTAGGATTGACAGTGCAGAGGCCTGATAAGTACAAGAGTGGACTCAGATGAGTATCTGTCATGGATTGGTGGCCTCATGTCCTGTGATAGCAGGAGATGGTGACTCAGCCTCTCAGATGTTCCCATTAAGTGAATTCACTAAATGATGACTGATGATTTCATCCTCAGACATTTAGCATTTTCTGTTTCTACAAACCAATGTTTTGAAAGTAGGTGATGCTGAAAGTGTCTAAAAATATTTTTTTGCCCGATACTTATGTATTAATTTATTTTTTGAAAAAATCAGGTGCAGGTTCCAGGTGCTGTACCTGTGCCAGGTGCTCAGCTGTGGTAAGGAGTGTTGCTCATTGCTAACTGAGCAAAATATCTCTAGATAAAGGTATATGCCACTCATGGTTTGCTGTGCCCTGTTTTGCAGGTGGGAGTGAATCCTCCTGGGACAAAGACAAGCTGCAGTCTCCCATCACAACGGGATCCCAGCACAGCATTGGTCACCCCACGCTGTCAGGGCAGTCAACCCTTGGGAGTGCACACCCGCTGAGCCCTCTCCAGCAGAACCACCTGCTCACCAACAGTACGTACTGGGATCCCACTGGGAAAAAAGAGTGCCTGGAGCCCTGCTGGGAGCTGGGCTTGCCTTCCTGGCCAGCCTTAGGGAGGGGGGAAATGATGGGAGACATGATTGACAGGAGGGTCAATCCTTCCACTGCCAACTGCACTTGTATCTCATGTCCAAGCCACCCTCTGCGATCAGTCCAAGACCAAGTGACTATTCCTGGAATAGTCTTGGAAAAGTCAGTCACTCACTACTGAGTTTGGGACTTTCAGTCTTTAATTGACATTTCCACGGCCTGGATGAAAGGAAAAATAATCATAAAGTAGCTTAAAATTTTAGCTGTATGAGAAAATTCTCTTTCAGATGAAAAGGTTGACCTGTGAAATGCAATAGGATAGCAAAGAATAAATGCAAAATGTCCAGGTAAAAGGTCATCCACTGAACCCAGCTATTCAAAACAACTGGAATAAAATGACACAGGTTGGATTTGGAACTTAGAGGTCCCCAAAAAGCCATCTATTTTCTTCCTTTAGGAAGAAGGAGCAAGTGGGAAGCCATCAGTTCCACTTCTTTGCGCCCAAAGAGGGAAGGAAAGGAAGGAAAAAGTTTTCCAAAAAAGATGCCTGGGATTAACATTTTAAAAATCAGTGAGGAGTAAATTTATTCCTATAGTTGATGATGGATGAAGAATGAAAGCCTCATTATTTATGAACTCTTGTTGCTTGTTTAAGCTCTTCATCTTTCAAGTTCTGGAAGTTGATATCTGGTGTTAGTTTTAGTGGATGAGTGGCATTTCTGGCTCCTTACACGATTTTTAGAGTAGTCAGTTCATTGCTACCTCTGTCAGGCCCCAGACTTGAGCAAATCAGAACTATTGGAATGACTTCTACCAAATGAGTCTGCTTTGTTTGTGGGAAGATGTGGACCTGAGCATTTTGGATCAAGTAGTTAAAAATCACCATGTCATAGGACTGAAATTCTCTGTAGTTTGTCCTTTTGTTTTAAATTCTTGCATAATTCAATACCTGGATTTCTCTTCCACAGAGATATTTTGTGTTCTTTGCTCTGAGGGATGTTTTCCAGTGGATTTTGTAGTAGGTGAATGTCTATAGGCTGTTAAAGGGTTTACTGGATGTCAGACATTATGCCCAATGATTTGCAAGTGCAGGATATATTTTCCCCATAGTCCTCTGAAATGTTTGATGGATTGTGTCTTAAAACTGGTGATGTGCTGTTAAATTCTGTTTGTAGTTTGCATTTAGTTTGCATGTCAATTGGACTTTAAGTAGACATACAACTCAATGTGGCCAGATGGTGTCTGGGAGTTTTGGAACTCTATAGAGGATGAGGAAAGATTATTGGGCTGTTAAGGGAGATCTGCAAGGGAACAAAGGCTTGTGGATGCAGGCACTGGAGGGGATTGTCAGTGTGGTTTGAAGTGAAGGGAGATGTATGTGGGCCTTAGTTATTGCCTATCATAATTAATATTGGTGTAGATCATCATATAAAATAGAGAGTGAGTCATTAGACATCACAGTTGTTGATCATGATATGCTCATGTTAAACAGGAATAGTGTGGGAGCTGGGAATATTCAATTCTGCCTTTCCTGGTGGGCACCGTGGTGTTTTTATATCACTGGAGTCAAATTCTGTAGGAGTAACATAAGATATGTCAGTCAGTGGTATTTTTTATTGTTAGTTCATACACCAAAATGGTGACTGGCCTTCTTTGAAATTGTTAGGATAAACCCAAAAGTTAAAAAGTTTTTAACGATAATCTCAATGGCATGTGGTAATGACTAGTAAACATATGTTTGTGTTATGTAATACTTGCACCTGAAATTTTTAATGAGGATTTCTAATCTAAATGTAATTTAGAAAAATGATAAGACATTTTTGTCTGGAAGAATGAGTCCTGTTTTTCTTTTCTGACAAACTGATTTTGGATGCCCTATAGTAGCTGTCTTCAAGTGGTCCCTCTAAAGAACCTCTAAAGAAGTCTTGAATGCTCAATAACCTGAACAATTTTTTCAGTGAATTGGTGTCTTGGTCTTGATTTCCAGTGCAGTCATTACTAAATCCAAGAAATAATACACACACTGAAATGGATATTAGTGAAGTATGAGAATCCAGTTCTTGCTAGCAGTAACTTCACCTTTTTGGCAATGTCAAGATCTGCAAGTTGGTCCAAATAAATTTCATATCTTCTTAAATTGGTTTATATCCATAGCAGAAGACAATTTAAAGTGACATTTTGAAAATTAAAACCTCTGGCAACAATTTTAACCTCTCATTATGTGTTGCAATTCACAGTCCTTCTGTACAATTGCTCAGTGGTGTCTGTAGTTCAAGCCACAGCCTCCTAGGTTCAAGAAACAGTCCAAGTATAAGAATTCAGTGTGACATTGCTGAGAAGTGGTAATAGGAAGAAGTCTTGGTAGGAGTGTATGATTAGATAAAGTTATTAATAAATATTCATCTGATATGCTGGAAAATGTGGAAATTATATGCATGTTTTGTGAGGTTTTTTTCTTCTTTATTTCTCTTAACTAAAGAGATTGCTGGACTAATGCAGTCATAGATTAATTTTGTGTCACTCCCCAGCTGTGTGTTCCTCTCCCCAGCACAAACCAGCCTTTCCTGGGCTGCACAGACAATTGTCCCCTGTGGAACCCCAAAACTTGTAGGAGTTGCTGCAGATGGGTTTGAGTGGTGGATGTTGCAGTGGGATGTGGCGGCCCTGCAGGGTGTCCCAGAGGCAATGTGGCTGTTGCAGTGGGCTGTGGGCACCCTGCAGGGTATCCCAGTGATGTGGTGGATGTTGCAGTGGGCTGTGGGCACCCTGCAGGGTGTCCCAGAGGCAGGGTGGCTGTTGCAGTGGGCTGTGGGCACCCTGCAGGGTGTCCCAGAGGCAGGGTGGCTGTTGCAGTGGGCTGTGGGCACCCTGCAGGGTGTCCCAGAGGCAGGGTGGCTGTTGCAGTGGGCTGTGGGCTCTCGGGGTGCCTGGGTGACGTGTCCGTGCTCTCTGCAGGGATAGACCTGCCCTTCATGATGATGCCGCACCCGCTGCTCCCTGTCAGCCTCCCGCCGGCTTCGGTGGCCATGGCCATGAACCAGATGAACCATCTCAACACCATCGCCAACATGGCAGCGGCGGCGCAGATGCACAGCCCGCTCTCCAGGGCTGGGGCCTCCGTCATCAAGGTAAGGCATCCTCCTGCCTCACAGAGCATTTGCAGTGACTCTCTCAGGGAGGAGAAGGACGAGGTAGGGAGTTCACACTGCTCCAGCTCACTCTGGCTGCTCCCAGCACTGAACAACACCTGCCACTGCATCCAAGTTCAGCTGCTCTGATCTGCCTGTAAGTCTGTACGGTAATTAAAAATGGACACCAACACTCACTGCAGCTAGAGTAAGATCTGTGAAAGCTTAACAACTCCTAAAATGCTGTTTAAAGTCTAACTTAAGAGAAAATGCTGTAGGACATGGCAAGGACTCAAGTGCACTGCAAATCCAGAACAGGTAAATAGCAGAGAAAATCATCACAAGTACCTTAGTGAGGCCGGAGAGCAAAACGGGAATTCTAACAGTGCAAATCCAGAGCAGGTAAATACCTGAGAAATTTATCACAAGTATTTTAGAGTGGTAGAGTCTCTGGTAGCCAAACCTTAACTTCCTTCTTGTTGGTTAAAACTTGTTTGTGTTTTGAAAGGCTTATCATAGTCTCTACCAAGTAGGCTGTCCAGAAAGGTTCTTGCCTATGTGGAGAGCTGCTGTCCTGCCACACACTCAAAAATGCATTAAAACAAGAAATTTTCAAAATAGAAGTGTGTAGGATCAGTGCATGTGAAGGATTGGTGTGATGAGATTCTCTAAAAGTGTGTCCACTTTTTACTGAGCAAAAATTAAAGATGTTATCAGTCTGACTGGTGTGTGTGTGTTTGCATGCACATGTGGGTTTCTTGTTGACAAAGTAAAATGTTGTCAGCTTTGAAAGTTCATCAGTTTAGTCCATTTTTCTTTAGGTTTAAATATATGAGTCTATAGAGCTGTTCTGGAAAGTCTTTAATATCTGTATTCATTTGCGCTCATTTATCCCTGTCACTCTTGAATCTGACTTCTGAGTTGATTTATTCTTACAACTGTCACTGATTTGCTGAACTTCAACTCTCATATCTTTGTTATAAAACAGCTTAATTAAAATGTGTCATTATTTTATCATTGAGAATGTCACTGTTTCAAACACTACAGTCCAGTTTTGAGAGTACACTGAGGGTTGTGTTGTACTTCCTTTCATCACAGGCTGGTGGTTCAGAAGATTTGTTTCTAAATCAAGCAGGGAAAGAAACTAGCAGTACCCAAGCACGTGTTTTATTGTTCATGCCCATGTGTTCTGATAGCAACATCATCTCAAGGAGGATAGCAAATGTCTCTTGTCACATCACTGCAGTAAAATTCTACATCCCTCTGTTGCTGAGGTTCTGGAGAGGTTTGTTTTCTTCCTAATTTTCTTTTTGAACCTAAGCATCTCCAATTGCCTCAGGTAGTTTCTCTTTGTCACTGAGAGTCCACTTCCAGATTCGGGCAAATTTTGTTCTGAATGCTTTGGATTTGTTGACTTTTTTTCCCCCCTTCAATTCTAGGGAGGCTGGGCTGACATTTCTCATTAGGATTTCTACTTAGGATTAAGATGTGTAAAAACTTCCTGTTATTGTCAGTGTACCTGAACAGTTGTTGCCTGCGTGGGGAAAACATCTCTCTCTGATATCCAGCTGTATATTAGTTAATACAAGTCATTAAATTATTCGAAATTAGTTGAGATTCCATTAATTTCAAACCATAACCTTTCCTTTACCTATTCAGAGACCTCTTGACAAAACCTTAATTTAAACACAGCAGTGGAGTTTTTTTAGCAGCAAGTAAACTTGCAGAAGCTTTGATTGTATTCTAAATGTTGCCAGTATGTAAACAGGAAGATTAAGTATGTATTTGTAAACAATGCTAGTCCTTTGTAATTTAAACTGGAGTTTTTTCAGGCAGTTGGGTTTCAGGGTGTTATTTTGCAGGCCTTTGCTGATGTGAGTTACTCATTTACAGCAGTTTTTTCCCCAACACCTGCGCTGGAGGAGACACAATATCTCCACAGCAACACAAGGTCTGGCCAGCACTCTGGTGGGAATTATTTCCTCTCATGTTGCAGAGGAAAATGCACCAGTAGCCAACATGACAGAGGCAGAGTGGGGATCCTTTGCTATGTTCCTCTCTCCTGGCAAGTGGTGCTGCATCTTTCTCTAGTTTGTTCTGAGAGCTGAAACTGTAGATGAATTTTATTACAGTGCGAGGCTCCTTTTGTCCTTTCCTTCCCTTATGTACAATCATCCACCTGAGAATGATGGTCAGTTAACATGAAATTCTTGTACTAAATGAAACAAGTGAAAGAAAAGCATCGCTGTTCCTGCTGTCAGTAATACTTTTATTATAGGACATTATTTAAGTGCATTTAATAAGTACAAAGCATGGCAAGTTTTCAACAGAATGCATCATGTTTTTAGTTAAAATGGGAGAAATGAGTCTAATGTATTGAGTGTGTGTCTGTTTCCATAGTCTGATGACTAAAATACCACTTGGCCTGTTTTCTATAGGTGTGAGAATCAGCTGCTTTATAAGGTTTTGAATGTAGTCATTATGCTTTTTATATCACGTTTGCCATTTAGAAATAAGCTGTTCTACCAAGATATGCATGATCAGCAAAGTTAACATTTAGTGCTCCAGAAAGAAATGTCATAACTATGAAACTTGATTTCTCCCTGACAGGAACACCATAAATTAGGTAGGCACAATGGCCAGGCTCACAAAACCTTTGTAGCCATCTCTAACATGATGTGATGTGATTATAGCAGCACCAGCAGCACTGTGGCTGCAGTTCTGGCAGAGCCCCTGTGATAAATCCAGCCTTACAGGGATTTATTGCACATCTGAAGAAGCTTGCTGGGTTCGAAACTTGGCTCAAATGGCTTAGAAGAATCTCTGTTACTGAGGGTCTCATATGGCAAAAGCAAAATTTGGCAGCAACACTGACTTCATCACCCTCTCTCTTCTCCCACTTGCATCCAGTTCTTGTTAGTTCTTTTTTCTTCCAGAACTGTTCTTCAGCTGGACCTGCTCTGCAATCCAGGAATGTCCTGGGTGTCAAATGAGGATCAGTCTCAGGTGGAATTTGGCCAAGTACACTTGAGTCATGGTTTGGGCTAGAAAGAGCAGTGAATGCTCAAGGCCAGGTTAGATGAAGTACCTTGGTCTCATGGAAGGTGTCCCTGTCCACGGCAGGGGTGGAATGAGGTGACCTTTAAGGTCTTTCCATTCCAAACCAGTCTGGTGACTGTGACTGTCACCAGACTCACCAGTCTGTGATTCTATGAATAAATGTGGCAGTTGATTGTCACACAATAATTTTGTTCCTGAAACTCAGAAAAATCTACTCAGTGACAATATTTTCAGAAGGAAAGTTGGGATGAGCCCTTTATAGAAAAGTGAGATGATTTTTCACTGAAGTTTGTGAAACACTCAGCTCCAGAGAGCAGTAGCTACATAATGCAAATATGTTTGTTTTACAATGCACCTGTAACAAATAAGACCTTACGTGACTAAAAGCATACTGGTTTACACAATTCCAGCCAAAAACTAGGGAGAGGGCAGGGGAGAGGTTCAGGGTTAGGAAAATGAAGGGAAGACTGGCAAGAGCCAGGTCTGGAGCTGTGGCTGTGATAATCTTGGACTGTTCACTGAAAGGCCACTTTCCCAGATGACCTTGGGAATAAGCTGGTGGGAAATACTGTGGTTAGGCTGAGCTTGAAATTCTAGGAACCAGACCCAAACCAGGGGCCTTAAGCTGCTCCTTTTGTGTCAGATACCCAAAGAGTACTGAGTAATGAGGCAAAACGTCATGAGACTTCTTTTCTCCTAAATTTTCTCTGCTTCCCATTTTACTTACCTGACATATTTTGCACCCTCCTTCCTCCTCTTGCTCACATCTCACCCTCTTCCTTCTTGTGCTTGCTCCCTTTTCTTCTGGCAAACAGCCTCTTTGGAGCTGCTGAGGGGTGTGCTTCTTCTGAGTAGTAGTTCTGAAAATTGGTTTCTTGCTGTCCATTTTTCTTCTCTTGTCATCCCCTCATGCTTGCTGTGTTCCTGCTTTTCTCTTATTCTTTCTTGCTCTCATTGAGGTTCCAGTTAGGAATAAATGGTGCTTGTATTGAGTATACATAAAAACAACAAAAAAAAGTAATTAAAATGCTTTAAAGAAAAATAAAGCATTTTTATTTTTGTATTTCAGAATTTCTTGAGAATTTCATCCCAATGCACTTCAGGAACTAATCTGATAAATAGAGCAAAGCATTATTTTTACAGTGGGATCTAGATATGAAGTAGAGACTTCTGAGTCTCTGTCTCTTGGAGTTTTGTTTTTCTCCTGATTTTGTAGGAATTTTAAGGCATTTGTAAAGGATGTATATGACATGATTTTAAATTCCCTGAAGAGAGTACAGATGGGCTGTGTAATTATTGCTGAGAGGTGCTATTTTCTGTGTGCTCCACAACTCACATTCATAATATTTACCTGACAGCCAGAAAAATGTGGCCATCTCAGAATGCTCTGAAACACTTCTTCTCACAGTAGAAACATTTCCCATTACAGAATTTCTAACATCAGTAATTTTGTATCTCTCTGTGCATTCAATGCATTATGAATTGTTTTCAGAATATTGCAACACTGATAAAATTTCTCCACAATGAATGTGATTTTTCATAGTATTAGATTTATTCTGTCCTGTTCCATAGCTGATTGCTTGAATGGGACTGGGATACTTTGAAGGAGTGACATGTGAGGCATATTTATGTCTTATGTTTATATTGTTTTATGTTTATATTTTTTGCTTCTTGTAAGGTTAATTTTTGCGGCTTCATTTGAGGTAAAGGAGGAGTGAGTATGCAGGTTTGTATCTCTTTATTCACTGATTCAGAGAAATTACTCTGCTGGGAGATGTTCAGATCCTTTCAAATTGCATTAAATACCCTTCTCATATCTTCCTTTGGATGGAGGCTGTCCTCCTCTCCCTGCAGTGCCAAGAATGCCTGGCTCCTTACCACCCTCATTGAGAGGTTTTAAGCATTGAAAACTTATTTTAAACTTCCAAGTGGAAAAAAAATCCGATCAGAAACATCTCTTTTCGCAAAGCTTGCAAAGGAAAATTGTTAGGCCAAGCACATCTAAGCTCTTAGTTCTGGCTCAGATCTTTTTAGTATTAGCTTAGTCATTTGCATTTGTCCTTAATAAGTGATATCTCTCTAACACAGATGAGGTAGAGCATTATCATCATTAGTCCTGGGAGTGCCTTTCCTCCCTTCCATGGTGGCACTGGGTGAAGCTATTCAGGAGAGGGGCACAAATAGCAAGTTTCCACCGTGAGACCCTTTGCCGTTTCGGGCACTGTTGTGCTCTCAGAGTCCAAGTAAAACATCAAGACCTTAACCCTGGAGTGAAGGTTTCCATGGCTGTCCTAGTGCCTGCTCATTTAAGAAATGGGGAAGAAGGCAGCTCCTGTTTGGCTGTTTCCCAACACCATCTGATTAGCTGCACACCTCTGTTTGGCTGAGCAGCTGGCAATTAATGGATGGATAGGAACTAGTCACAAGGTAATGGAATTAGTGAGTGAACATCTGGTATTAAAATCAGTAAATGTAGGAGTTTTTATGATTTCTCAAATTCTGTGAGAAAATAATTGCCAGTTGACTACAACTGAAACAACTATATGTACACAGTGGAAAAAAAATTGCATTTTACATGGCAAAGTACATATTTTAAGCAAATTACTTCCCAATACACTGCAAAAGATGAATAGGATCCAGCTGGCTTTCAGACACACAGATCCTATCATGGTTTTTAGGCCAGCTGTTTACCTTGTTCATCTCCAGTACCTACAGCAATCACAGGTACGATAAGTAGCTCAGGAGACCCACAAGTCACCCCCAGTCTTTGTGGGTGCTCATTTCCAGGGTGGAATGACTAAACATCCAAACCAAACTGCTCCTCTTTGGCCCAGAAATGGCTGTGACCATCCTAGTTCTTGTTGGCATCAGTTCAGGTGTAGCACAGCTCCTGATTCCTGAGGCAGGGGTATTTTTTCCCTTGGAGAAGCCTAAATTGAGTAGCCCATCAGTTAAGGACTGTAAACTCTAGAACACTATTAAAAATGTGCTGATTAATTAGGATTCAAAGAGCATTAGTATCAACTAAGGCCAATTGGAAAGAAATACATCAAAGTATTAACTAAAAAAAGGAAGGGTTAATAATTCTTCTGCTAACACTTTGCTGACTGGAATTGTGGATTGTTGTTCTCACTTGTTGAGGATGGGATTCAGCCAGGGAGGGGCGAGCAGAGGTAGCTCAGCAGGGAACTGGGGCTAGAGGTGGAGAAGGCTGCAGGTAGACTCTGCCTGGCTGTCCTGGCTTCACAGACCCCCCCTCCAGAGGAGTCAGGCTCTGGTTTCTAGGATTTTATATTTCTGTGTAGTCCATTTTAGACTATGAATGTAGATCTTGCAACCACTGGTGGGTTGAGGTGTGGCATTATGAACATTCTAGTGTGAAAATCAATGCTGGGATTTTTTCTGCTGGAGTCCATGAACTCTTGTTTTTCCAACATGGTCAACATGAGTTTAAATTTTTCTTGCAACTCTTGAAAACTCTAGTCTAGGCCTAAAACCAGTAGAATTTCCCTTTTTCCTTCCTTTCCATTTCATTAGAGAGGGTGCAGCCACTGCAGAGCCCTGTAGATTATCAGAACCTCAATTAAAGATGAAATATCAAGATAAATGCCTGAATAAAACATCCAAGACTCAGAAAAACTTCCAAAACCTGCTTGTCAGCAGTGAAATGCCACTAAATCTGCTAGTAACTCATTAATAGATAAACACTGGGAAGAGTAATTACAACTACATTACAACTAAGAATAAAGAAAAAAAAAGGAAAATCCAGCAGCATCATTTCTCTAAACTCCTGACATAAAAGGAAGATCAATACTATAAAAAAAATCAGAGGTAAGGAATTAAGGTCAAGATGATTATGTCAAAAATAGGTAAGCTGTTCATATATATTTCAAATGAAACTAGTGTGGACCCAACTGCTGTGTAGTATTTCCTATTATTGGTGTGGAGTGCCCCCTCACAGGGGAGGGAAGAGGGATATTGAGCTGAAATCAAGGATCTCTCTGGAAATTGGGTGTGAGTTCATGACTTCAGTGCTGTTAAGCTAAATCACAACTAAAATTAACAGTGTCAAGCTTTGTAGCTACATTTTCTGAGGCAAAGAAGGACACTGATTTTTAGTGAGACAAATATATTACCCTTCAAGAGGATTAAGTACTGGAAAAGTCCTTTTTGAGAATTTATGTTACAGCTCTGTAAAGAAAGAAAAAAGGATGAGATATAATTGGTACTGTAGGTAGATAAATATGTGAGATCTTGAGAAATGTTTTCATTTTTCATAAAATTCTCACAATCTGTAGAATCCTTATGTATAATTCATTCAATTATAACCTGGAATATTAATCTTGCAAATTTATGAATAGGAAGAAATATAAATGTGGAAAATACTACTTTATTAAGAAATGTTCTTTATGACTATGAGTTTACCTAGTGTGGGACCAGGCTGCCCTGCAGGTTGCAGGGGGAACTGAGCCATTTTCAAGTAGAAAAAGAAATATATGAAAAGTAATGAGGTTGTAAAATACATAGGTGACAAATAAAATGAAGTCATCAATGTGTAAAACAAAATGTTAAGAATTTAGATTTGCAGTTTTCCTGTTTAAATGCCCTCATTGATTTGTTACAAATACTGTTAACCCTGTGTTTGGAAAATGGTGAGGACATTATCACTTGTGTTCTCATTTGTAATAAAATAGATTAACTTGCTGTGAAATTTTAACTAGGCTGCGACACAACAGTAGCTACCTAATGAACCAGAGCACATTGCTGTTAAGTAGCTAAATAGATGCATACTGATTACAGGACTGAAAAATGGATCTGTTTACCAGCAAAAGAAGAGTCTGCTCATAGCATTATTCATTATAGTAGGGGAAATTCAGCACATTTCCACATAAAAATGTAGAAATTCACAATTTCTTGATCCATATGCAGCCTCACATGATGCCTTCCCTGTGCCTGGAAATTGGTGTAACTGGTAAGACATTAGATGACATAATCAACTAATTCTCTTTGAAAGTGATTCACTGTGTGATTAAGAAGGACATTATTATGTGACACTTTTACTTCTGCCTGAAGATTTCAAACTAACGCCCTGAATTTGAAAGACTCCAAGCAAAGATCAGTTCACAGTGAGACAATGCAGTTACCAGAAGGAGCTGGAATACTTTTCCAAATCATCAGCTTTTGAATTACTGAGATAACTCCCATTTAAGATGATATATATGGCTGTTTGTGTGATATCTGAGCATTAATTCCTAGTCATATTTGTTCATACAGGGTTTTTTTGCAGAACAGTTGGCGTGTCCTCTCCTTGGCTATTCCTTTTCATGATTGCAGTAGACAATGAAATTTACTTGAATTGTGAACTCTTATGTAAAATTAATCATTTCAAAATAATATCTTAGTTGTAAATTGAGTGTTCTTTGTGGTTAAAAGTGAGGAGATAGTGCCAAGGAGGACTGTTAAAACTGAAATCCAGGCAAATGAAATTGCAGTCAGAGTTGTAACCTGTTAGCAGGAACTGATTTGGAAGCTTTTATTTGCACAAAGATAAAAAACACACAGGATTTTTCCACTCAGGATTGCATGTGTATGGTTCGTTGTTATTTAGGACTGTACTTTTTGGGGTAAGTATGTGACTTTTAGAAGCAACTCAGTAAGCAGCGCATCCACAAAGTCCCAACTCCCTTTTACTCCTCTGTTTATCTCAGCAGCCTCTAAACTGTCTCTTTTGGAGGCCAAAAGGAAGAAAACACAGGAGACTTTAGGCTTAGTGACTTGGACTTTTTTTTTTCTCCCACAGAATTTGGAAACTACTTTGTATAAAATCATTCCGTTTTCAAAATTATAAGAACTTGTGACGCAACATAACAGACTCATATCTGTTAAATATTAGCATTAAAAGTCTCCCTTTCAGATCTGTTAGTTACTGTATGTTCATTAAATAACAGATAATTAGTGAAACTGATCCTTTGAGGATTAACAGCTATGTAATAGATACACATCTGTTACATGGTTTTGAGGCTGGGTTGTTATTTAATGTACAATAAGAATCCTATTAAAACCACGTCCAGCACCACGTTCTCAGCTGGTGTAGCTGGAATAGGGAGATGTCATCCCATGTTCTGGGGAAGATCCAATCTCATGTTCCTTTTGCATAACTCTCAGAGGTATCTGTAAATACAAAGATGAGTGTGGCTTAGAGGGATGGTTTTAATGGGTAACAGAATATCCTTGTTGATCTTGCTGCCAGTTTAATTAATGAATTGCCCTGATATATCCAAACAGCTGCTTTTATATCAGGTATTTATAATGGAAAATTTTCTAGGAACTACCATGTTCTTCCCAAAGCTATATTATTGATGCAGGCTTTCACCTAGAAAACTGCATAAAATCTTCAGATGCTGCTGAGTTTATTTTCCAGAGCACACAGTAAATTGCTACCAAGGAGTCAGATTGAGTGTACCTAATGAAACATCTTCAGAATAGGTTAGAAAGGAGGAAAGATTGCAAAATATTAAGACAGCTTTCCCAGATGAACTGTAATTGTGATTTTTAGTGAGGTGGAGGCAATAGAATCTCTTCTTTTAAAAAAAGGAAAATTAGATTTCAGTTCTGGATTTGCACAGGAAGCAGCTGATTGCCAAGGATGAGGGTAACTCCAAAGGTTCCGTTTCTGGAGTTCTGTAAATTCAACCATTTTTCTTCATTAGTGTCTCCCTTGGAACCACATCGTCAAGGACTTGGACAGAGGTTTTCAAACACAGAAGACATTTTAAGAGAAAAATGCCTATAGTAACTGAGGCCCTGATTGTCTCTTTCAGAAGATTCTCATTTTCTGTTGGTTCTGGAAACAGAAATGAAGGGCACTGAGATTCTGAATTAAAAGTATGTATGTGGAAACACTGGGTTGGAAGAATCTCAGCTGGTCTTATCCTTGTCTTAAGGATAGATTTTACTTACGCCTTGCTTGTGTGTCCTGTTCCTAAAGATTTTTACTGATGAAAATTCTATCACATCTTCAGGCAATTTGGAAGTATAGATACACAGAATTGCAGAATTTCATTTTGCATTTTTTTCTACCTAATTTATTTTCTACCCCTTTTTTCCCTCCTTACCTCGAGTACTATAAATATTTAAATTAGAGATTAATATCAATGTTTCATGTGCAAATATAAACATGAGAATTTGCAAGCAGTCTCTTGGTTAGCCAGTGGTGCTTATCATGCAAGAGGAAAGTTCTTACCAGAGCAACAGCATTTATCATTAGTCCATGTGCTACCCTGAGAAGATACTGATGTAATTTATTCAGGTACAGATTCAAGTTACAAATTCACTAGTACAGATTCTAATTACAAATTTCATTACATTTAGTGACAGTTTAGTCCAACTGTGAATGGTTTATTTGAAATGTGACTCACATATGGCATTCTTACTACCTGTGGATTAAAAGTAATTTGTGAAAGCAACATGAAAGAATATTCTGTATGTTCCTAGGTGTGAAAAACTTAGAATATAAAAAGTTGCCAGCAAGGAAAAGGTGGCAAATGATAAGCTAAGCTCAGACACGTTGCTTGTAGAAGCCTGTGTTAGTTTTGGCCATAGATGACTATACTGCTGTTAAGACTTGAGTTCTGTTCTCCATTTACCTCAGAAGCACCATTTGTTACCATTCCTTTTAAGCCAATCTCCCTTTGTTTGAACCTTGGTGAAGCCCGTGGATGAAACGGCCCTGCCTTGCTTTGTTTTTGTTTGCAGGAGAGGATCCAGGACAGCCCTTCGCCGGTGCCGTCCCTGGAAGACAGCCAGCGGCCCGGCAGCCATGCCTCCTCACACCCCAGCAGCAGCGTGTCCAGCTCCCCATCCCAGCTGGATAACACTCCCGACAGGATCGGTCAGTGCAGCCTCGCCTTCCCCGCCTCAGCCTCTTGGGAAGTTTGTGCAGGGCAATATCTGTTTGCTGGGCAACTCGCAGGGAAGTGCTCGCTTGTTCCGAAATACCCAGAAAGTTCATCCTTGTGGTTTTTTAATTAGTTTCATCCCTCAGTGTTGGATCTAATCACCGAGAGGTGTTCCATGAGTTTTTTACTTCGTTACCAGTCTCAGTGAAAGTGGAGACATAAAAGATGGTAAAACTCACACCATAACAACAGAAGCTAAAGTTCTCTTTGTTAGAAGGCCTTTAAAAAGTTTTTTAGCTAATAGGCTAATGCTAAAAGCTTACAAGCGTCTGCCTAAGCCAATCACTAAACACTACACGTACACCTTACAGCATGCAATAGTTGCTTGTTGTATATTTCTTGCAGCTCAGCAACTTTGTATGCTCCAAATATTTCAAGGCCTAAAATTCAGCTCTGTTTCAAACTTTCATCTGTGCAAGCTTATTGCAGCACTGTGAAAGTCCTCTGCTTTTCTAGTTCCCACAATCCCCCCTATCAGTACACAGAACCCCCTCATAGAGGGATCACCCTTGTACCCTTCCCATGTTCAGCCAGCTCCTTTGGTGTGCTTGGGTAGGGAAGTGCTGCTCAAGGCATCTGCCGTTGAAAAAGAGCAAGGTGTCTTTTTCTTCACATGTATGTGATGAAAGTCACAGATTAGATGATGACTTTTTTGTTCCAAAAACCTCCTTGTGCCCACACGTTCCTTCATCACACCGAGGCTGAGGCCTTTCTGGCTTTTTTGGTCTCTCCACCACAGCTTTCACAGGCTGTGCACTATCGATTAAAATGCTAATTCCATCTAGAGGAAGTTTAGATCCTATTCTTGGTGCTTCCAAGAGGGATCTAGGGCAAGTCAATTAACATCTCTTCATGTCAGTGTGTGTCAACACTGCTGTCTCCTCATGGCCTGGAGCCCGTGCAGGCATTGCTGAACCCGATTTAAACCACGAAAGCTGTGCACTCCGGGTGAGTCACTGGAGAATTCCCTCCCATCCACAACCTACACGGATGCTTCCTGGAATCTTGCAGTTCTGACCCTGGTCCTTGCAGCAGCACCACAGCACTGCCCAGCACACTGGATAGAACCTGAGTTCTCTGCCTAAATCTGTGCACACACCGGGCAGAGACTGTGTGGAGGAGATTCCCCTCATCCTTTTCACGTATAAAATAAGGCTGAAATACACAGGACAAGAATTTTGTAATTTTCTTTGGCAGCAGTGAAAAGAGACTGTTGATGTCTCTGTGCAGAGATCCAGTGCTTACTGTTACAAAGATATGGATAGATATTTTTCATTGACAGAAATACAGTGTTTTTACTTTTGCAATTAGAAAGAAAGCTCTTCCTAAAATATGGTGATGAAGTTTTTAGCAAGTGTCCTCTGTGGAATAATTGTAAAGCCTGTAATTGGTGGATTTCAGTGAAGGAAACGTTTTCATCAAGTAAGAACAAAGAAAAGAGGCATCCTGAAGTCATAAACTGCACAGCTCTCACTGAGCTTGCAGGTGTTAAGTAAAGAATTCCCTTCAGCACTAAAATGTTGGGAGGGAGTTGCTGTCACCAATCAGTCTGGGCTATGATCTGGCAATCTGTGTTTTTTATTAAGCTTACTGCGTTACAGGTAATTAATAATACTTAAATCCTTAAAGGTATTTTCCTCCAGAATGGTTTTTGTGAAGTACTTTTCCCATAAATTAATCAATTTGAACATTTCATAAGAAATCACATTCATCTCAGTAGTAATTTGCGTTCTATCTTGGTTTCCTTGTCTAATAAACTTGAGCAGATTAGCTTTTACTGAGTATTTTACTTGACTCTTAGAGTTAAAACAACAAAATATCAACCAAGAGGAAATAAAATTCAATATTTTTTTTATCTTAACATTTTTTTACTGACATTGTTATATAACTGTACTCTCTGATTCTTTTAGGCATGCTGACCAACAGCAGGGAAGGAGAACTCATTGATCAAGAAACTGGGACCAGCCTAAAAAAAATACAAAAGGAAAAAGGTAAAATCACAGACTGTTTTTCATCTCAGGCATTTAATTCCACTTATTACATGTTTTATTCCTTTTCCTCGTGTTCTGCATATGCAATGACATTGTATTACTAATTTAAGAGAACTAAGTGCCTAATTGCAATGAATAATGTATTCAGTGAACTCACATGGAAGTGTAAGCAATGAGAACTTTGCTTCTCTCCGTTTATATAGTATGAGGGTAATATTTTTCAGGTCTTCTGGCTCAATTATTTATGAAGTTCCGAGCAAATATTTGATCAGCCATGTGATATTGTTTGTTTGCCTTCAAGGGATATGTATGCAGACTGCGCTGATGCTCTGGGTCAGCAGTATAATTTTATATTGTGGCACCAGTGAGGGGCAGCAAGGGAAGAGGTGATGTTTGGTCTGGAGGGATTCTCCTGTAGGCAGGGAAGTGCTTCCTGTGCTGAGTTCTCCTTGAAGAGGTTCTTGGGTACCAGAGAAGGTGAATACCCAGGGATTTATTCTGGGAAAATAGTGCAAAGAGGTGCCGAGGGGGATAGTGAGGTTTTAGAGTGGAAAAGATGGGAAGGAAAAGAAACAGAAGGAAGAGACATAAGCTCTCTTTACGTGTAAGTCTACTGAGAATATTCATGTTTATCATCATAAATGAAAGCACAAACTGATTTATATTTTGGTTGAGGTGATTGTCATATATTTTCAGAGGAAACTAAAAGGCAGGCATAGACAATTTTATGAGCTACTCAGAAGAGAATTTGGACCATGCCCTATGGTTCCAGAGTTATATAAAATTATTTGAGCAGTGTCATTTGAGCAGTACAGTCAGCTCTATTCCTTAGAGGTCTGTGACTGACCTAGATCCTTATATTTTGTATTTTCGTACTCAACTCTCCTTGAAGACAGAAGCTGTTTTCTATTCACTGGTTTTTCTGGGCATTTAAGCACTTGCCTCATGAACCCCAAAAGAGCTCTTCTGTGCCATTCTGAGATAATTTTCTGTCTGGATCATCCTGCTGAAATCCTTCCCTCTTGAATCCTGTTGACATTTACAGAAAGTTACCAGCTGTAACTTTACTCCTAAGATTTAAAAAATATATTTCTATAGTATTTGCACAGTGAGTATTTAATCTAAGCCTGAAAGTGTAGTTGATTTTAATTCTGTTGTACTGTGTGAGGTTTCTTGACACATGTTCAGTCATTTTTCAGCGAAACAATTCAATATCCTGTGGGGTTCAAAGATGCAAATCATGTACTTCTTGGTAGTAGCAGTTCTGTCACTCAGGATGGATGAAGGAAGGTACAGTTTAAGAATCTGAAAAAGTAATTCAGAAATCCCCAAAGTGAAAATAATTGAACTTCCACCACCTGTGAACTCATTTCCCAGGCTTCTGTGATCATTCCTTTTAACATGGATGAAATCACAAAGATCTGATGCTAACAGTTTGTGTGCCATAATTCTCCTTAAGATTAAAGTTGTGTACGTTTATTCATGTCTTAGTCTACATTTTTGCATAATTTCTTTAATTGATTAAGTACTGGGAAATATGTCTTTATACATGTGTTAGTTCTGCATGCACTTAGGGGATGTTTTTAGAATTAATTTAATGCTCAGAGATCCACCTGCATCAGATAAAAGTGCTTAGAAATTATGAGACATTTTAAAATATTGTTTTAGAGACAGAACAAAGTTTCTGCTTTTTTGCTTGATCTGCAGATCTTAAATTTTTTTTTCAGAAAATATGAGAATGAGAAATTTTTTTTGTCACGTATAGGTGTTACTGTTTTTGTCATGTACAGGTGTGTGGAGTCATCCCATGGCTCCAGAACCAGAACCTTTTGAAGACATTATACTGAGACTAATATAGAAATTTTAAAGGCACCAACCTGGTATATCCAGGATTCCAAGTGATTTTACATTTATCATGGGACAGACCTATATTGCAGTTTC
Organism: Prinia subflava; assembly: GCF_021018805.1. Taxonomy (NCBI): domain Eukaryota; kingdom Metazoa; phylum Chordata; class Aves; order Passeriformes; family Cisticolidae; genus Prinia; species Prinia subflava. Next base: position 20,627,318 of record NC_086283.1, on the reverse strand, counting down.
TGCAGGAATCAGTAGGGCTGGTCCTCAGTGATTGTCCTGTGTATATTCTTTGTTCCTAATACTGTTACTCTTTCCGCCTGTATAATTATTTTGGGCTCTGGTGCACCTCAGTTATTCTGAGTGTTTTAGAGTCAGATGTGGACAGTGTGAGGAGAGTGATCTGTGCTGCCTTGCCCTGCAGATAACATCCATGTAATTTGTATACAGAGTAAGCTTTGTTTTTCCAAACCTGCCATTACTCTTGCCAAAGTAAAATATATTCACCATGAAAAAGATTTTCAAAGTTATTAAGAAGGAATGTAGTTAAAATAAAAGTATCAACATTTATTAAGTATGACAAGTAAGCGGTTTATACAACCGTGGCAAACATATGTTTTCACATCTGTTTTGAGTAATATCATCATGATTTTAAAAATGATTTATAGCTCTGCAGGCCATAAAACGCCAGCTTTGCTGTAAGTTGGAAGTTTTCAAACAACAAAGAAATTATTGAAGGCATATATTGAATGTGTTTTTGTGTTGCACACCTTGACATAACTTCACAAAGCCGAGTTCTCTGTAGCAATTAAGAAAGCAACCATTGAAAATTAAGGAACTCAGATTTATCAGAAGTACTACTTATGTGTAATCTTAGCATAAAAAGCTGATAAAAGTTATTGTAATTATTATAGACAAAACACCCCTCGGGACACACAGTTTTTGTTTTCTATGTCCCATTTTAAGTGATCTCAGCAACAGAAAAAAATGTGCCACTTTGTGTTCATCAAAGTAATTTCAAGGTGATTTGGGCTGAGGAGGACATGGCTGCACAACAGTGCTTCTTTAAAAGACAGTTAGTATGAGGTTGCTGGAATTCCTGTGATTTGTTTGCTTATGTTGGTGGAGCAGAATTTCCAGAACTGGTGGCTGTCTCATTGCAGAGCATTTAGAGCCCAGTTACAGCCATACCTTTAAGCTTTTTGAAGGAGAAATGCCATTGAATCTCAATTACTCTGCATCCTTTCATCATCCTTTTAGAAGAAATATGGTCAGATTTAACATTAGAGGACAACAAAGTCGAACTTCTTTGGAAGTCTGCATGGTTTGGGGTCTTTTTATATATATCTAAAATTGGTTTTACTGCATGGATTACTTACAGTACTGTAATTTTGTCAAATGTCTTTTTCTGGCATGTTACACCAGCATTTTGCCTGTGCATCTATTTCTGAGTGAAAACCATATCAAAAGTAATCTGCACTTTATTTTGAAATCACTAGTGCAAGGAAGCAGTTACAAAATCCCCCCCTAGAACACAACCCCACATTTTACCTGCACAATTACTCACAGAAACTACACTTTAAATTCATCTGCTTCAATACATATCCTGGAAAAAAGTCTCTATTGTGTGGGGTAGGATTGTGTTTGACACAGCCCTGTATAGGCTTTACAGAAACCTGCATACGAATTCTGGCATTAGGAAGGTGAAATGAGCTAGAAAAGAATTTGGCTGTGCCTTCCAGCCAGATTTAGATGCTGGTACAATTATTCTGTTTGACTGCATGACAAGAAATATTTCAAACTCCTCACATAGGCTGGAGCAATAAAAGGCACTTGCCCAACTCTTGCCACAGTGAAATCAATGGGGATGTACAGGATGTCTTCAGTGGGAACAGTTTGACCAAAGCTTGGTCTTTTGGAAGGTTTTTTCCCCCAGCTCGTGCTGCTGGTTGTTACCCAGACATGGATAACATATTCACATGGGATTTGGGGTGCAAACCAGAGGAAAACACTGTAAGAAAATTCCATGAATGACCCTTATTGTCACTTAACCCTCTGTTCATGCAGCCTGTGAGCACAAATAAATGTGACTTTTGCTGAGAAGGGGGCTTGTCCTGTACTCCCAGGGCTGCCTGGAGGCAGCCTGCTCCTTCAGCCCATCCTGCATCTCCAGAGCCCAAATCCAGGCTCTGGGGCTGTGTCCCATGGCCCAGCACATGGTACTCTCCAAACTATGCATCTGGCAGCTCTCCCTTTCCAGTTTATTAAAGAACACCTTTCCCTTTATTGCTTCGAGGAAAGGAGAATTTTGCACCATTTCAGTCTGCTGAGTGAAATATTTTCAGATGGCCAGAGAGCGCGGTAATGAAAGAGTAACCATACTTATTTATTGGATTTCATTAGCAGAAAAGAGGGTTTATGCTGTTTAAATTAATCACTGCCAAAGGACTGGGCTACTCAGGATGTGAGGGGAGGAGAATAAGCAGGTGCAGAACACCTGAAACAGCAACAGGCTGGTGGGGGCTGTGCTCCAGAGAGGGGACTTTCCTAACAATTAATCTGAAAGCATCCAGGTAGAAAAGGGAAGGAATGAGAAGGAGAACGAGGAGCACGAAGCTGAACCACACAGTGTCTGAACAAAGTGTGCAGTAGGTGCCAGCATCTCACATGATCTCTCTGTGTTGCTTGTTTGATATGTCAGTACTGTCACGTTAAAGATATAAGGACAAAAAAGCTGTTTTCTTCACAAATGTGTTCATGAATACATGAAGAACTCCCCAAATCAGGAGTGAAACCATGTTCATTCTGGTGTCTAAGTGTGTGAATCACAGACCCTGGGATTGTTTCATTAGCAGTGGGTCCAATAGTACATGAATTTAAAGATTTCTTTTTCCCAAACATTTAGTGACATGTGCAGTGTAAAAGTTCACTTGATAAGTCAGAGATATTTTTACATTTTCTATCCTCAAAGAATACTGAAAAATAAGAAGCACAGAGCTCTATTCTGGGTGGAGGCATTTTCTGCAAGTTTTTTTGTTGTTAAATTTAACCTACAAGTGAACTGACAGCTGTTAAAAAGATGGACTAATAGTAGATGTGATCGTATTAACACTTAGATTCACAAAATGTAAATAATTAATAAAGGTAAAACTTTAATTTTTGAAGTCTCTGTACTCATGATGTCATAATTGTGTGCTTAACCATTGCTGAAAGATTTATGAATGTAAAGGCAATTATGCAAGAGATGCTAGTGAGGTACTCCAAGGTCACACCTTTTACATTAAGTTTATATTAGAGCTTTATTTGCAGAATTATTTTTAGGAATTCTCTTTTTCTGATGAGTAAAATACCTACTTCACAGTTATTGTGGCAGATGGGCTAAGGCAGATTCTTGCATTCATATATAATTTATTAATATGCTTTATTTATTAGATTTCAGTGGCTTTAATGTATCGCTGCCTAAACACTACAAATTATGAGTCTGTATAAACACAGTGAAATAATGAAATTTTCTTTACTGAAAAGGCTTTGAAACAAATTTTTAGTGGGGTATTCATGTCAGTCTGTGCAATAAAATGGGCAAATAAGAGGAAAATCAGGTAGCTACTCTTCAGTCAGTTGTCTGTTCAGGATTATTCCCACTTTTTCTCCAATGCTGGGAATTGTTTTATGTAGGTTCCTTTGAGCTGTATCAAATTTGAAAACTATAAAGAGCAGGAAAATTGTTGGTTGGCACCCAGTGACCTTAGAAAGCTTTTGCATTAGGCCCAAGAATCTTTTCCTTAGCACTGACCTTAAAACTGACACACTGGATTCTCTGCTTGGTGTTACCTCTGGTGCAAAGTCATTAACCTGAGACCTGCAGGTGGTGACACTGTTAACATCTGTGAGTTACTTATTTAATAAGTTTGCCTTCAGTCCTCATCATCAGGAGTAAGATGTGGACAGTCTGTGTCCTGAGAGGTTGATGAATTTTTTTGTCATGTTACAGAAATCCTTGGGATCTTGGGGAATGCACCAACAGGGGCTCAGTCTCCCCCACCTCAGCACCAAACATGCTCAGGGGCACTGTGCTCCTGCTTTTGTGTGCCCAAGTTTGCAGCTGTGCACACACAGAGGAAGAAAGGGATAAAAATGCAGATAAAGATTCAAGTTAGTAATAAAAATTGTTAATTGGTAGCTTTGGAAGTTTGACAGTATTTGTGACTGAGGAGGACCTTCAGGAAATTCACAGAAGCTGCGCTTCATAAAACACACTTCTTTCCTGAGGGTTCTTACCAGTGAGCCAGTGTGTGTCCTGCTGCCCACAGCTGGATGTTCCAGATCAGTGAAATACAGAGCTCATGATTGTGACAGCAGTGTGTGCTCCTGCTGTCAGAAGAGAAATCCAGCACTGGTGGATGGTATTTTGTGTAGCATTTTTTTTGTACTCAGGGACTTTTTTTCTAGTTTGATCTTGAATATCTAAGATGGCTCTGTGGAGTGTGTCTGTCTCCTGTGTAACAGTCACATTAAGATGGCAATTAAGGACTCTGTCTTCCCTTTTGTGGAGGACTTGCTGCCCAGAGGCTTCTGGGGACAGCAAAGCTGAGACAAAACTCACATTAAAGTTCATCTCCAAAGTGTTTTAGAAAGTTCAGTGCATTAGAATATTCCTAATAATAACAAGTAATAAATCCTTAGTGAACTTCTAACCCTAACCATTCAAGGATTGCATTGATATTGCACTGCATAAGATAGTGAACTAACCTCAGAGTGGACGTAGAAAAAGATTGCTCTTGATGTGTAGTCGTGAAACTAGAATAAATGTGTTCTTCATTATATCTCAGACATTATGTTTAATTCCTTTGATGAAGTTACATGAATTCTTGTTAGCAGAGCTGATAATGGCCCATGTGCTCATCTCAGAAGCCCCTGGGGCTGTGGATTGCAGGAAATCAGATTTCATGTTTGATAGGGCAGAAGGCACCACTCCAGCCCATTGGACTGTGTGTGGGATTTGTGTGTTACAGCCACAACAGTTTCTGGGGATGGACATTCTCTCAGTAAGTTTTTCATATTATCTGCTTGTTGTTGTGTAAATTTTGCGGGGCTCGGGGGGGTGGGGGTCCCTGAAAGACCCCCGGGGTCTGGGGTCGTGGTTGTTCCCGCGCTGGCAGGCAAAGAGACTTCAGACGCCGGTGGGGTGCTGATGAGGTGAGGGTTTATTCACTGAGGGAGAGGGGAAGGGAAGGGGAGAGGGGGAAAGGGGAAGAGGGAAGGGGAGCATCCAGAGGCCTCCAGGGGGAGAGGGGCAAAGAGGGCGAGACCTCTTGCCTTAGCATTCTTATCACAGAGGTTCAAAGGGGTGCAGTAACATTCTCCAGCCAATGAGGTTACAGATAACTTGATACTGCAGGGAGGGTACAGACTTGGGATAAACCATACATTTTCCAGGGGTGAGCCAGAGCAAACCATTTCCATAAAATGCAATTCCACATCTGCTGTCCTTTGGAAATTCATCATCATGCCTGAAAGAGCAGGAGCCCACAATTGCAATCAATTAATATCATTTCAACTGGATTAGCTCAGTTTGTTACAGCCTGGTGCTGATAATGCCAAGGTTTTAAGGAGGATTCTATCCTTGCATGGACCATTCACTGAAGAGCTGGACTTGAAGATCCTTGTGGGTCCCTGCTGAAGATTCCTAGCTGTGAATATTCTTCTTGTAGCAGGATTGATAAAAAGGTGGAAGGAGAGACAGCTGTGAACTCTGAAATTGGAGGTGAATGAGTACAAACTAGAAAGAGGGATTACTCCAATACAAAATTCCTAGCACACTTCTTTGGTCATGCTTGGCCTTTCCATGTTGGTGTGAAAATCCCAACTGATTTATTTTCTTCTTTGTAGTCAGTGTGAAAGTCATTTCCAAAGCAGATTTTTCTTCTAGTTGACAGACTGTGACAGGCTATAACAAGCAGTTTAATAAGTAAAATTCTGCTTCCAGGTGTATTGTGAGATGTTATAATCTATAAAACATGGTGCAGTTTTGGATCTGTCTGTTTTATCCGTCACTGTGGCTGCTCTGTGATATTTTGATAGTTAGACCTGACTTGTGTGAATTTGCTGAACATATCCCGTGGCTTTTTCGGGTGTGTGTTGTCAGCAAGGGGATCCAGAGCTGTACAAATTTTACTGACAGTTCAGTGGAGAGCCTCTTGTGGTGTGGTGGAAGATGCCTCTTTGATGTGGAATATGTTGGATGATGGAGCATCTCTGGGAGATGGCTGAGGTGGTGTAGAAAATGGGATATGTGTCTGTACACGTGCCTACTCACAGAGGCCAGAAAATAAGCATTGTTCAGAAAATAGGATGTTATTTATACATCTTTAACCTCTGGGGACTTCTTAGAGGCTGTCGATTAGGAGACTGGCCTGTATTTGTTACTGTTGTCTTGGTTTTTTGTTAGTTTGAAAATCTAGAAATTGACTGTAATGATGGTGCCCTCCAGGCAAAAGTGTGGAGAGATTCTCATATTAAAGGAGGAGTCACCAGAGCTGCTGTTTGACTTTTGACATTATTGTCATTGTCATATTGCCTTTGGCACTGGAGGCAGGAGGGGTTTAGGCAGAAAGGAGAGTTGGAATTGCTCCGTAAAACCACAGATCTATATTTATGTATATTTATATACCATCTATATTTATATATACCAAATTTTATTTTAACTGATCTATTACAAGAAAGGCATAATATTTCTGTAGAATCAGCAGCAGCAGTAGTAATAACAATAATAAGGATTATATCATGACATAATTTCTTTGTACAAAGCTTTTGATATTAAAAAAAAAAAAGAAGGAAATCCACCAATATTAAAAACTAATTAATAAGTTCCTGAGAGACAATTCTGATGTTTCAGGAATGGTCGTTGTTAATTTCTCTCCGTACACAGATGTGGAAAACTCAGCAGAAAATGAGTCAAGTATTTCTAGATTAGAGTCTGATTCACAATAAGAATTCTCTCTAATACACAAGCTAGCTTTTCAGCAGCCTGTTTTAGGATGAGTGTTTTGTAACTTCCTATATGGCCCATATTAGATATTGGAGCTTTAATTTTACACAACTAGCCGCTCATGTATCATCAGTCACATAAAATACTGAGGGTAAATGGTCCCAAGTATCTGCGAAGTATGATTATCTTTCTGGAACAGTTGCTGCTAAATTGGCAGAATCAGTGTGGGGTTTTTTCACTAATAAGTGCAAACCTACACAGATTACGGGGGTTCATAAATTGTAATAGTAGAACTGAAGTCTCAAAGTTTCCAGTTTGTTCTTTTTGTTCAAATTTTTTTGTCATTTTTGCTCTTTTGAGCAGCAAAGCGGCTGTGGTGGGGCTTTCCTGGCTGACTCCAGATATTCCAGTGTGGAAGTTGTTGGGGAACTAGTTTCTCTTCTATGACCTACAAGAACATTTGTTCCCATTTCCTCTGTAGAAAACTTAACAGTCTCAAGTCATTTATTCCTAATATTCCTCCTCATCTGAAAAGGAAAATCTCAGCTCTCTATGCATGAAACTGCCTGGTTTTCTTTTTTTCTTGAAGTCTACACATAGAAATAAAGCTACAGAGAAATTTCTGCTGGCAAAGCACCAGCAGCATCCTGCAGTACTGTCCTGAAGGAGTTACAATGGGAAGTGTCTGTAGTGTAGCTTTAGAATGTTTGCATCACCAAAATGAGACTGTTCATCTAAAAAAAGAGATTATAACAGAAGAAATCCAGAAGGCATAATAATACATATTAAACCTTGTTTTCAAGGCCGTTGAATCAATTTATAGGAATATGTGAGTGAGCAGGAAGGTAACAGCATCTGGTAGCAATAACAGTTTCCCTTCCTGAGTTAACAAATTAGCTATGGGAAGGTGATTAAAAATAAAATACGATTTCTGATAGAAATGGGTAAACTGCATGGACTTTGAGATAAGAACTTGACAAATATATAAAATAAATGCAAAACTGTTTTAGAAAAGAGGGGAGATTACCTTTTCCTGTGTTGTGTTCCAAGGTTTGTGCATTTCAAATGTTGGCAGTTGGCGTGTTTTCAAAACTGATAAATAATGATGTTTGCTGTGGAAACAATTATCCTAAAAATAATTTTAAAAGATTGTATCCCCTTTTTGTTTGCCTATAAAGACCACATTCGATTTATATATAGACAGAAAGAGCTCCACTTGCATCTATAAAACAGTTCTTAAATCATTCTAAATTATTGATGTGCACAAAGAACTCTTTTTGCTTTTGTTTGAAGTTTTATTTCTGCGGCGTTGTGCTTTCTAATTGTACTTTCAACTGCTATGACATCTGTTATAGTTGTTTCAAAAACTTTCCATACTTTTCCTTTTTAATGATAGACAGTCTTTTCAAAGACAAACTGTCTTCATTTTGAGCAAGAAAAATAATTAGTTGAAAAAAGATGACTGATTTGGCCAGCGAACTCACGATTTTACTGTGGGTTTTTTTTTTTTCACAAGTTGCTGTTTTATATGATTCCAGCCCCTATTCAACAGAAAGCTGGCCAAGAGGAATTCATCTCTGCAGTAACTCGGAAACCATAGAGCACCAGCATATGTCCCTTGCTTCCCCAAGGAAATCCAGGACTTTATTCTAACAAAAAGAGCACCAAGAAAGTACTTCACAAACCGATAGTGTCTATATGTCTGACAGATGGAAAAGTAAGCTACTATTCCAAGCTGCTGTGCCCAGCAATATAGGAAAGCTCAGCAATTGGAGATGAGATTAATGCTTAAAAGTCTGCTTAGAAACCCTGTTTATTATAACTGGTGATAGCAATGTGTGGAGCAGCAGTAAACAGGTTTCTAATGATCTGTGACATAATGCAGTCTTACCTCTTGTGTAAAATCTAGGAGACATTTAAAGTATCCCAGATTAGGGAAGCAGAATGTAAAGACATTTCCTTGTCATTTTTCAGAAGAGGGGATTTTTACCCCTAAGGTAGAATTTTTTTGAAAACTTTAAGCCCTGCACTCTAGTCCAGTTGTGGTACACCATAACTAACCTTTAAATTAGACATTGCGTAGAATTCATATAATAATTAATACAACACTTGGGGATTTAATTGACCACAAGATTAAACTATTGAGAAAAAAATTCATCCTAATTGAGAATTGAACCCCTACCCTTTATTCATGGAGTGTCTGCTCTGCCACTTGAGTCGTGAATTGGGGGTTAATTGACTGTCTAGAATCTCCCAAGGAACAATTATTTCACGTAATGGTGCTAACACATCCTGGCATAAGGCATTTTTATGGGAGTCCTTTTTTCCCCTGGATTTAGAGAGATGTCCTGAGCACAGCAAGGAAAGCTGCTGGAAGTGGGGAAGGGAAGAAAGATGGAAACAAAAGAGAGATTTGAGGTTTCCTTTCATACTCAATCCCAGCACTCTTCATGTTTCTGCTTAGATTCTGCAATGTGATTTTGATGAATATTTAAGTCTCCTCTCTTTTTCAGTGTTTAGGGAATATAAAGTCCTTGTTAGTAGTTCAAATTTGTGGAAAACTACATTTCCCAGTTTAAATTGTTACAAAGACTTAGAAATGAGTAGCCTTGTGTAATGCGAGGTGTCCCTGCTCATAAGCAGAGTGTTGGAACAAGATATTCTCTAAGGTCCCTTCCAATCTAAATCATTCTGTGATTCTTGGAAATAACCTGTAAGTAATTTAACATAAACTCCTATAAAAATTAAAAGAAAGAGCTAGGTGTACTTAAAATTTTAACATGTTTTTACTTATTGCTTGCATGGCGATTAATAAAATTCATTACTTCATAGTAGATTTTTCAGCTTCATTAGTGCAAATTCGCAGAACTTTTCTAATTACTGTTCTCCTTTGAAGAATAAATAATAAGAGATAATATCAAAACTTTTTAACTAAATGAAGACTTAGTTATGGATACAGTTAGGCAATTTTTATATTTAAGCATATTCTGGTTTTTAGATGCTTTTATAAATGTGCCTTTCGTCTTTACAGAAGAAACTGTCAGAATTTAGGAGAAACTATTTTTGGGTGGCATTTTCAAAGATAAAAGGAAATACAGAAAAGTTTAGCTTTTTAAACTTTGATTTCAAAAATCAGTCTTAAATCCTATGACCAGGAAGGACAAGTGTGGTTAATTCATGCTTGAAGCTGTGTGAAATCTCTCCATGCTGAGTGGAGGCTGGGAAGGGGTAGCACCTCATAGGTCCTGTTTGAAACTGGTGCTATACAAAAATCTGTTTGGTTTTGGTGGGGTTTTTTTTCATTTGATTATTCTTTTGAAGTAAGTACAGCACCCCAGGGAAATCTTAAATGTAAACAGGTGAAGTGTAATCGATATTCTGTAATATCTCGTCTTGCAGTTGGTTCGGATCAGGGTGCTCAGCACCAGTTTAAAGATGTTTTGTGAGCAGGTACTTCTAGTGCAGAGTACTTAACCCATGTTAACATCTAAGAGGGGCCTTTGCAGTGCTGCTGTGGTTTGTGATGCATCAAATCCCATCTCTATGTTCCGTGGGCTGTGGACGGAGATGTGCTCAGCCCATGAACTGTGTCAGAGTCCCCCAGGGCAGGGGTCACCCCAACACACGCAAGACCCCGTGTCCTGGCCTGTGCGGTTGCAGAGCTGGCAGAGGGGAGTTGGACAGGACTGGCTTCTGGCAGAATGCTTGCTGCAGGGTGATGCGTGGCGTTCACAGCTTCACTTGCATGTCACATCACACATCAAACGTGCTCTTGTGCCTCGTGCCTGCGCTGGCGTTCTGCTGCTGTCCAGCCAACTCTGGGGGAGCTCAGCCCCAGGGATAAAGCAGGGCAGTCATGGGTGCAACAGCACTGTCACAACATCCAGGTGACCCCTTACACACAGAGCTGCTCTTTCAAAGCCGGCTTCACATTTGCATTCACACTTCCTAGCCTGCTCTGTCTGCAGGAGATTGGAAAGATATTCTAGTGTTTATTTGCTACTACAGAAATATCAGCAACATAATCTCCCAGACTTTCTGCTTTTTAATAGGTGGGTTTTAGAAAGCTGTAAGTGTGGAGGGCAGGCATGGCTCAGACTCTTCAGCTGGAGAAACAGTGTTTGAGACTAAAAAATCATTATTTCTTGCTTGTAAACATTAGAGGTGAACAGGTAAAGTAGATACAACAAACAGTGTTTTACAGTGTTACCCAGATTTGAGTTGGATTCCATAGTCACTCATTTCTAACTGCTCACTAAAATCTTGGAGTAAAGAAAGAGGTAGTGTGATCTGGTATTTCTGACAAATAAACCCCTCAGCAGAATGTTTCTTGCAGTGTGAGGAAATAGTTGTCCCAGGTCCCATATTAACAGTCTAGGCTCCCAAAAGGAGGAGAATGGTGCCCTGGTGACAGATAGAGTAAGAAAGAACAGCATTTCCCATTGCTGCTGACTTGGAAAAAAAAAACCTGGACATGTTCGCAGTATGAACTAAGTGACAAAGCAATATTTTACACTCTGAGTGTGATTCCTTTACTGTTCTCACCTAGTTCTAACTTCTCCCCTTTAAATATAATTCTGTTCATCCACCTGCTGTTTTCCAAATCTTGCACATGTCCTCAGTCCACATACACCATCATTCCTAAGCTACGCTCCCCAGCCACATTTTCTACTGCCAATTCAAGCTCTCTCCAGCACCCAGCTTGCCTGCCTTCCTGTCTCCCTTCCGGTTTTTTCTGTTTATGTTTTGGAGTTTTTTGTCTTTTTTTTTTTTTTTTTCTGTAGGAAACAAATCCATATATTGACAAAGAAACCCTTGGGATCAGAAACCATTTTGGTTTTGATGTTTTGGGGTTTTTTCCCTACTTTATTTATTCTTCTCAAGTAAGTACCACACCAAGAAAATTTTAGCACTTTTAATGAATTTTCAGTGTGTTAGGTAAGTGTAATATTGCGGTCTGCAGTTGGTTTAGATTTGAAAAAATTGATAGTGTATCACATAGAAGAACTGCTTGAGGTGAGTGGAAGCCCTCAGTAGTGTCAGATCCAAAGCCATACCCTGCAGATATTCAGCACTGCTCATGGAGTATTTTAAATTGTGATTATGGTCACACAGTATTCCCTTAGGAATCTTTCCTTTAGCTGGGCATGGTCTGGCAAGTGCTGCAGTTAACAAGCAAATAAAAGCCCCCACAGCCCCTGCCCATGCTGCCATAAAGAGGCCTGCCCTGAAATTCCTGTGGAGCTATAGGAAGCTGTGCTCAGATTGTGCCCTTGGAGCAGCATTTGCCTTCACCTTCCCTTCACTGTTACTGGAGGAAGTAACTGATAGGGATCGACACGATTTCCTGGGCACAGTACATTCAGATTTTTATTATGATATTGGAAGGACATATGTTTGTGGAAAGAAGATATAGATGTATATATCTCTCTGTTTAGCCTCGGAATAGAAACTGTGGAGAAATGGTATATTACCTGCATGAAACTGAAAATATGGGTGCCATAGGGTGCAGGAATTGGGCCCAGCTTTGCTTACAAATCAGCTTGATGATGAGGCTGCAAAAGTTATATTTTCACTTCTTTCACATACTGAATTTATTAGCTTCTGGAAATTGATTTTGGATGCCTTTCATTTGCCATTGGGCTGGAGTCAAAGGCAAAATGATGATATACCACATTTTGCTCACTCATCTTTTTATTGCCCAGCTATTGTTATTGAGGAAAAGACATTTGATGTGTTCCTCAAAGGAGACAGAAAGCACATTTCATTTTCTTTTAATTGATGAAAGTGTAACTGAACGCAGGTCCTGCAGTCCTCACCTTCAATATCCAGGAGGAGTTATAAGGGATAGAGGGAATGGCACCGGGATTCAGCTTGGATCAGGGCTGAGAGCAGAAGCCAGCAGGGCTGTCAAACTTCGTCTTGTTTTATTTGCTTGGAAGGAATAGTGCAAAGTTAATATCGATGCAGTGCTGTGAAAGTGCTCAAGTGGTTATCTCTGGGAAGGTAATGTGAACTCAGCAGTATCATTGCTTTGATCTTTGGTTAAAGTCTTACAAAACTAGATTGCTGTTTGATTGACAACCTTGTCAGAGAGTGAATGAAGACTGACACTCTAATATTGAAAACGCAGCGTTTACAAAACTTAAAGCCTGAGTTTTCTCATGACATTGCTGCTTTTGTGGAAGACTGAATTTCACATTTATTTTTAAATAAGTGTATACCTTGCTGTGTGCAGCTAAAACTTACTATTTTAGACTGCTGGCTCACAAATTCTTCTCACCCTAATAATTGATGCAGATATGTTTATAGCAACAGCGCTGTCACCGTGCATTTCAGGAGCTGCTCTTTGAAGGCTTGAATGTGGTGGTATTTATCACATCTCAATACCAAATCATGATCAATCCAGCACTGGGTGATGAATGCAGGAGTGGCAGGCTGAGCTTGGGTTGGGTAGTAGATCTGACAGTGTCTGGGTGGGTGTGATAACGCAGGTTAAAGGTTTTCCAACTTGCAGTTCTCTCATGAAGGGTTGTCTTCATCTGCTGTTTCTTCAATTTCCCTCTTTAATACCCTCAAATCAGACTGTTAAAGGGAGAGTTAATCTGTGGAGTAGACTTTTTTCATGTCAGAAAGTCATGGGCACTTTTCCACGCATTCCTCAATTTTTTCTTCAAATCAGACAAAATAATACATTTTGCTCCTTCAAAAAATAAAGGGCCTTAAATGACTCTCACTCCTGTTCTTATCTGACATGACATTAACTGGCATGATTTAAATAATGTGTAAGAATGAACCAGATTGTGCCTATTCCCACATCAAAATACCATCAACAAGAAAATACCTCCCCAAAATAATAATCCTGCATCATCCAGAGGTGTTAGTGAAGAGACTCTATATATGATGCAGTTTAAAAATAGGCATCCAAAAGATTTTCACAGAAGGGCCTGCTGATCTGTGCTGTGGGGCATGGGAACTACTTAAATTGGCTTTCCTGTCAAAGCCAGCGTTTGCTGCGACTACATCATCAGTTTTTCTTGACCTTCTGGTTCTCAGTTTACTTCAGGATTGCCAAATTCTGTGTGCAGTTCTTCCCTTACTTCTTAGGTCATGTATGCCTTGTATGGATGTGTGTGTGTTTAGCATTTTTCATCCCTAGAAATCTGCATACACACATGCAGATCGATGCATGTGCAGTACAATGTAATATCTTTACTAAAGTATCCTTCATGGAAAAATATTAATTAAAATCCCAGATTAAAGCCACTTTCATCAGCAATCCAGCTTTGCTGAAAAAACCCTAAATTGGACTGTATTTTCAAAGTGGACATGTGTAAGTCATGAGGATAATTAACCATTTGAGATCTGCAAGTGAGTGATTTCAGAATGAAAAGCATATATAGCTGTGTTGGTTATGCAGAATAAATTATTTTCAAATTCCATATTTAAATCGGTACTTTTTAAATTGTGTAGAAAATGCATGTCCACAAATAAACCCTAATGATCACCTAAAATTTGCTGTAAACATTTTTTAAATATATATATAAATATATATATATATATATGAAATTCCTTTGGAAATGTCCACAATCTGCTTCCATATTGCAACACATATGGTAAGAAAATCTTGCTTACAAGCCAGTCACTGTTTTTAAACAGTTTTCAAAATTGCACTGAATAACAGCTCATGCACAAAAACTGGTGTGTTTTGTATTTATAACAAGCAGCTTAACATTTTCTAAACTATGACAAATTTCTCCCCAGATATTTTTTAATGTAATGATAGGATTAGTTTAGCTGTCCCTGGGGTTTTTTTTATGTACATAGGCACTGGTGGTACATTAGGAATATTTCTGAATCATACTGGTTTTGTCTTCCTGCTTTCTTCAGAATTTAGAGGCCCCTGTGGCCATAAAGGTTGTTGCTGTTGATGGCTTTGATGTATGTGTAACATGACACATAATGTTGATACTTAGGAACCGATTCCCTTGCTATGATTTTGATAAAGCAGTTTCTGGAACTTGTTGTATTTCAATTAAAGATTTACGGCTCTCCTTTTGCCTCAGACCTCATTTTTAAAGGTCAGAAAAGAAAAGAAACCCCAAACCATAAACATATTAAGTGAAATATCCATGGTACCTCCAGTTAATGGTATTTCCTTAAAGCAGATAAGTTACTGAGACCCCTTTTAAAGCAAGTGTGTTAATTTACTGTTTCCTTTCATCTGTTGAAATAATTACTTTTCTTCTTTACCTTCAATAGTTTGTTCTGGTCGTTAACATTTCTGTAAAATTAAGTTTGAAAGGTGCTTTTAATGTTCACATAGTGCACATAGTGCACATTTGACTGTTAAAATCAACCTACTTAAGGCAGAACTAATGTTTAACACTCGCAGCTATTTGAAGTAGTTCACTGCCCAGTTTAATGGTGGCTGCCAAGGGCAATGGTCACATTACTAGATTTGCTTGATTTGGGGGGGTTCTTGTGCTGGCAGTAAAGACAATCCACGGGACTCCTTCAAACATTGGCTTAGATCTTAAAGGCATCATTTTTCTACTTACAAAGCTATAAACTGTAATTTCGTGGGTAGCAGTGGATGAGAAGCACTAACCCCTGTTCTTGGCCACATGCTCTGTTTAGGAGTCACAGTTTCTGTGTCTTAAATGACCTTTCCTGAAAGCTCTGGTTAAAAAAAACGAGATCGAACTGTACAAACCCCATGCTGATGGTGGGAGAAGTGATCTTGTATCATGGGAATTGGGGTTTATTGAGATCAGGTCAGCTTTAAGACACCTGCAGCAGCACAAGTGAAGAGCAACCCTGGACATCCCAGCCTGGACAGGAAGTGGGAGGGACACGTTGGGACACTTTGGTTACATCATGAACCAGCTTTGTTTTAGTCACAGCGCAAACAGCACCTTCTGTTCTGTTGTTTTTTGTGGATTTTCCCAATTCACCTCCTACAGAAGTGAATGTGTCTGGCATGCACTATAAAAATGCTGCTCCAGCCTTGCACTGAGAACGGACGCTCTCAGTGGCCAAATTGACTTGAAACCATTTCCCTCTTAATGCTGCTGCAATCTGAGGGTTTACAGTGCAGGTCAGGTGAGGTTATTTACGGGAATCTTCAAGCGAATCGTCAGAAGAAAATGTAACTATTGCTTTGCAGAGTGGAGGCGGTGGGAACTGTGCTGGAATCCTCAGCACATCAGTGGCAATTGCCTGGTGTAGGACTGCCCCGAGTAACCAACAGTCCAGCACATACATCACGTTATTCCTGTGCGAGGTCAAAAATTTATAACCAAACAGCTGCTTTTTCTCCTTTGATAAGCAGGGGCAGGCAGAGAATTTAAAGATTAAACAATACATCTTCTGAACTAGAAAAAAAATATTATATATATTTACTAAACAGTGAGTGAAATTTTCCCCTTGGCTGGTCTAGTGCAATTTTGCAAGCTCCAACAATGCTGAATAGATGTTATTCAGAAGTGAATTTGGCTCATTCTTTTTATGCTTTTAATAAATACCCAAGGGAAGGGCATTTGTTCAAGGAAAATGAAATACAAATAAACATAAAATTTATTCTCAGTAGGCATTCTGAGGAATTTGGGGCTTGAGTTTTATGCCACATTTCTTTTCCTGTTACTTGCAAGCAAAACTAAAATATTCATATAAGATGTCAGTTCTCTAAGGCAAATTCATCCTTTTTAAAAAATAAAACAAAATATAGATTCAGTGTCTAGAACAGAAACAATGTGAAACATAAAAAAATGATATTTCTGCTCTAGAGTACATCATTGTAATGGACCGTATTATTTTGGACTGTGGATATAAATGTTGGTCTTTTTGCACAGCATCCTGTAACAATTCTTGAGACACAGTCATGCACAAGACATCATTTGTAATTATAGCAATTTGCCATTTTCAGCTGCTCTCTGCCTATTTCTCATTTGATTGATAATTCATGTTCCTCAAGCTAATGAAGAATTTTCATGCTGCCTAATAGACATTACCAGTTTTTCCTACCTAAAATTCAAAGCAACAGTGGTAGTTTTGTTGGAAGGAAAAACTAAAGAAAAACTTAGTTGCTTTACTATGCCTTTTTCACTTAGATTCGTGGGGTACCATGGAGAAGTACAGTCAGTGGAGAATGCTTACTGGAATAAAGAAGAAGAATTGTGATTTTGGATTTCATTGCCCAAACTTTCAAACTAATTCAGACTAATCATTGCCCAAACTTTCAAACAATCCTTCAAAAAAATCTGTGGTTCCCCAGATGTAGTCTCCTGTGGAGGGTCAGAGGCACCTTTTTTGGATGCATGAGTATTTTGATTACCAATTATTTATCTTTCATTATTACTGTTATTACTATTTCTGAGTTCAAAAAATAATTTAGTTGCACTGTCTAATAATTGTTGATTTATACAAATCATATAAAGATACTTTTTATGGTATCCAACTTGGATACCTTTGTCAGATGCAGTGCAGGTTGATTTGAAGTCAGTATTTACTACCAGAGAGTGTAAATCCAGACTCTCTGCATCATAAAAGCCAGAGCAGATTATACTGTTTGAGACTGAGCCGCAAAGGTTCCCCAGCACCTGGATTGACTGGAAGAATGTGGATTATATTTTCCTGGAAGCTATGTGGGGAAAACACCTTCCCAGGTGAGGTTTGTGTTCATTGATATTTTGTTCCACTGCTTGTTTTTCATTGGCCAAAGCCTTGGAAATTTGCACAAACCACCCAGAAATAGCTTCATCCCCAGCCTCTTCCCCTGGGGTTGCAGTCACCTCTGTGAGATCCCCAGGGCTTGAGTGGCAACATGTACAGCATCACTACCTTTCAGAATAGTACAAAACTAGCTGATTAAATCTGATTTTAAATACTGCTTTCAGCCCAAAACCCTGCCTTTTTAATAATCAATTAAAACATTGCTTCATTGTGTTTATTCAGTCTGTATAAAGCACTGCTTGACGTGGATTAGACCTTACATAGCAGTACACAGCTGTAGCCCATCCAGCATTTTCCAAATGAGTTTGCACAAGGAATAAAAGATTGCCATCTGAAGAACACTGGAGGGAGACAAGAGCAGACAAAAGGCAGTTAAATGCTACAAAAAGAAAAAAGACCCTGTTGAGATAGAAATTTCTGAGCAAATGCCTCCATTTCACAGGGAGATACTGTAGCAGGCAATGTACATTGATTTTAGCACGTGAAGTACATTGCTTTGGGGATTCATTAAGCTTCATTTTGTGCACTATCATGAATGGGGATGTCAGCCACTCTCTCAAGTAATGCAGGGTTTCAAAGCGAGGAGGTAGAATAAGCCAAAGTGAAGATATAATGTGCCCTGCAAAGAGAGTGAAGCAGTTGGGAAGGGAAAATGCTTGGCTTGCTAAAAGCCATACGTCACAGGAGCAGTAATCAAAACCTAAATATTTGTAAAGGGTTTTATGCTTATAGAGTTTATAATGTGGCTTAGAGCAGTAAGTTCCTGCTCCTGGCTGGCCTGCTGGGAGTCCCCTTGGAAGGACAGATGCACTTACGGAGTGCAGAGCTTCATTCCTGTTGTTCGGAATCAAAACATGGACAATTGTTTGATACTTATTAGATAACCCCTTCTTTTAACTGTGTTCAAGCTATTTGTGATTTTGATCACAGCTGGTTTTTCACCTTCTGTATTTGCAGTGGGAGGGTGCTTAAGAAGCTGTTTTCCTCCCCTCCACTTTTCTTTGGGAGCTGGTGGCAGAGTTCTGCTCTCTGTAGCCCCTCACTGTCTCCCCAGGCATCAGCTGCCAAATCCAGAAGCCACAGAAAGTGGCAGGTTCATGAAGTTGGATTTTTCAGCCACCAGCCAGATCCAAGGCTGGTTTGAAATCAGTGAATGCACCAGAGATCTGGGTTTGTGTATAATTTGTTTTGCTTTGTATCTTGTTTTAGTTGAGAAGCATGTAACTCAAGGGATTTATCCAAAAATCTGTTTAGTAGGTTTTATTTAGTAATGATGACACCACTGGCATTTTTTGTTTGTCTTAGCCTGCTATATAAATTAGAATGATTTAGGAGCAAAATATTCATGAAGTTCCTTAAAATTTTCCTAGTGATGGGATTGCAATGCCAAACCACCAAAAGAGTGGGATTGTACCTACACATGGCTGTGAGAAGGAAAAAAATCCTCATTCCTAAGTTCTCCAGCTTTTGTGCCTTGCCTTCAGCAGGTGTGACATTGTTTTTAATGCAATTAACTCAAACATCAGGGCTCTACTGCCACACTCTGCCATGTGCACTCCGTAACAGTGCACGGCTTCATGAATTTTGCTGTTCCACATTGGTGGCACAGGGTGCTTGAGCAAGGAGGAGAAGAGGGAAACTGCTGAGAAGTGCTAGGGTTTGTAACCCTGCACCATACTGGTAACCTTGGAATTGCTGAATTAGTTCACACGTCTTTTTACAAGTGATGTTGGGTCTCTGTTATGTGCTGGGGATCACTGTGAAGAAGGTGGTCACTGCAGGGATGTAAGGCTGAGGGGCTTGGAGCACGTGGCAGCACAGCATCTCCGGCAGCACAGCATCCATGTCCCCAGCAGCTCGGGCTCCTCTGGGGCAGTTACATGGCAGATTAATGTCAGATAGCTACTGCCTTCTGAAGAAAGTTCTCCTCTTCCTTTCCTCTCGCCAGTATTTGATGCTTTAAAAGCATTCAGGACAAGTGACAGCTGCAGACTTCCCAGTTATTAGGCTGCAGAGTAGTGGACATGCAGTATTTGGTGCTTAGCCTCCATTTATACCCTGATCACAGTGCCATTTGGGTCAGGAAGAGGTTTTTCCTGTTGATAGATTGGCTGTGTGCTAGGAAAACTTGTCTTTCCCCAGAGCATCATGTAATTACTTGGTGGTGAGGAGTTGCCATGGCCAGGCAGCTCCACACGGATTGCTGCCAGAATGACTCTGGTCACCCTGTCACTGTGGTGTCACATCCCCACACCAGGGCTGCATTTCTGCCAGAGGGGCTCTTACTTGCCCTCCTAGCTCATCAAGGGAGGAGCTCAGAGATGAGGCAAATTCTGGCTGTTTCGTAGCTCAAGAGAGGGTTGGTTGTGTCAGGGTTCAGCTCTGTGACCTGAGGTCCTGCAGGAGATACTGGCAGTGTCTAGCTGGTGGCACTGGCGAGCGGAGATGGGCTCACAGGAGGGATCAGGGATGTGCTCTGGTCTGCATGGGATGGATCAGGAGCTGGGGCAAGGTTAAAGGTTTGTGGGGAAAAGTCAGAATTAAAACAGGTGAACTAAAAAGGGATGGATTTCTCATGCTTAATCAGGGTTTATAAAATCAATGTGTAACTGAACTGAATTCAAACACTGGGATATATAAGCAGAGTCCTTTATTGACATCTGAGGAATTCGTAATTCATTCAGAAGCAAACCTTTCAGGTGCTCATCTCTCTGGGTATATTTTCCCGTTAATCATATTTCTCCTAACGATCAGTTTTCAAAGTTGTCTTATTTCTGCAGTATAGAAAATCCTGCCAGTGAACATTCCCAATTGCACTCATAATTATTTCTGATTAAAAGTGCCCTGGCCTGACAGCACCAGGGAAATTAATAGGAGAAGCTTTCTACAAGTTCTAGAAGACGAGCAAAGACATACTCACTCTCTCTTAAAATTATTTAAGCAAGTGCTGTGGGAAGCCATTGCTTTTATAATGCTCTTCAGATGTTTACAGCAAAACATTTTTTCCCAGTGATTGAATTTTTCGAAGTACTAAAATACCACGGAGAAATATGTTTCCCACCAGTTTTATGGCTCCCTGGATGCATTCTATACAAACCTTGTATCTGCCTGGACACAAACACTCTATGGCAAAAAGATATCTTGCCATTTTAACAAGCTGCACTGCTTTGAAAGGATACACTGCATCACCAGTGGGAATGTCAGTACCTTAAGAGTAATACTGCTTTAAGGGTACTATTTTATTAAAGCAGACCTCAGTAATTTGTTCCTGACTGTTATACACCCTTATTTTATTAAAGGTATTTTACATCTGTGGAGGAGATTACTACCACTCCTATTTTCTCCACTGCTTGGCTTTAATGGATGGTGTAGAATATAATATTTATTAAGCCTAAGCAGGGGAGGACATAATAGCAGAATTGTCCTTTATAACCTATTTTACACAGCTGTAAAATAAACCTTAATAAAGCAAGAATAATTATCCAGGAATATCCAGGAAATGGAGTATTCCTCCTGTTTCAAATATTTGAAAGGCTTAACTGCTGGCTATACGTGTACTTTAAGAAATTGAACTCAACAGTAATAATATTGGTATTAGTTTGATACTATTTTACAATATATTAAGAGGTTAAGTATCTTGTGTCATAATTGCTATGTTAGCATAAATCGGTATATGACTGTAATTTCTCTGTGGTGTTGACTGTCTGTGATC
The DNA here is from genome assembly GCF_021018805.1 of Prinia subflava. Classification (NCBI taxonomy): domain Eukaryota; kingdom Metazoa; phylum Chordata; class Aves; order Passeriformes; family Cisticolidae; genus Prinia; species Prinia subflava. The sequence continues at coordinate 20,606,127 of NC_086283.1, read as the reverse complement.
CTTCAGGGTTATCCTGTTTCCTGCATAGCTTTGTTTTCCTGTTTCTTGGTGTGATTTCTCTTCTTGGTGAGAGTCACTGGAATCTGTCCCAAAGGGAAAGATTTTGTATTAAGGACCTAATGCAGCTTTGCAAACTGATTCCTGATCAGATATTCCAGAAGAACTGCTAAAGCAATTCCTCTCGTCTCCCTGCCTTCTTGATTTCTTCCTCCTGTTGTCCTATTTATACTTTTTTCATTGTGGAAATGATTTGGACTACAGTTATTACATTAATTATCCAAACTGACATTTTTGCAGTGTGTGAAAGGACAGGGTGGTATGTAAAATAGATGCACTAAGAACACCTACAGTATGACAACAAGTAGCAGGGTAATTGCTGAAAATGAAGTCTTTTCTGCTATCCCTTCTCTTCAACATCTGTTGTTCCATATGGAGTCATAAATATTTGCAAGAAAATAGTTGAAGAAATAATCTCAACATTAATAGGGAAAAGCTGAATCTGCGAAGAAATTTGAAGAATCTTTTTTTTTTCTTCTTGGCAAATTTCTCCTACCCATCCTCATCTGACACTTTAAAATCTGACTAGAGGAATACTTAGAATACAGTGATGCTTAAAAATCACCATGAAAAAAACCTTTGTGAGTGTTAATAGGAGAGTTAGCTGAGAAAAATTTTATAACCTCCTGATAACGACCATGAGGAGGACTCTGTTTATATTTTTTCATTTTCCCCCTTTCTTCCATGCCACAATAATCTTGCTACTAAAATTTTATCGAGTAGTTCACATTTTCTCATCCCTATTGTCAGTAGGAATAATCCTCCTTATCGTGGTGAGGAGTGACAAGGTACTATTACTGCCTGAACAAAGTAGTTACTTTAAATTGCCAAATGGAAAATGCAGATCAATAGTTTTTAAGATTCTCTCTAGATTAAGAAGCATTTTTAAAGCACAAAGCAGCTTTATATATTTTGGAATCCAGATTACCAAAATGTGCCTGAGGAGCAGCTTGTAAGAGAAAGCAGGGATAATAATAACACAAACAACAAATCCTAAATAATTCTGAATATAAAAAGTAGGATTGTGAAGGCTCTTTATATATGTATTAGGAGCCTTAGTGGGAGTGCTTAGAGTTCTCCTTAATGAACAGAATTTAACGAGGTGACATCAGTTGTTTTTTGTTTTGCTTAATCTGTTCATACTGAACTTGAGACTGAAGTTACATGCAGTGAAACTTTAGTTCTGATGTTGAGAGAGGGAATTGCTGCACTTTTTAGTTTCATTTTTTATTATTATTGCAAACCAAGTATCTCATCTAACTCAGGTCTTTGGTTTTAAGGCTTGAATTAATATAGTATTTTCAGATGTTTTTACTGCCACTGCCATGTGAACATCAGAGTATATTGTAAATATGCTGAAGTTATAAATAGGTACAATTTTCTGTGTTATTAATGAGAGTACACTGATGAAAATGTCAAAGCTGTATAATTATGCACCTCCTGATAAAGAGTGCACAGATAAAGGCGATTCATAAACTGTAATTTCAGCCTTGAGATTTTCATTTCTCTGCATTTTGCCACCTCCTTGTATTCAAACTCCAAGTGGCAGCTCCGTGACGTCCTTTGGGAGGACACACCCTTGTCATTCCTGTGATCAGGAATGGTGTCCAGAGGGATCAGGGCAGTGCTGTCCCCTGTGCTGGCACTGCTGGGGCTCCTCCAGTGCTGGGGGCAGCTCTGGGACCCTCATGACAAGAGGGAGATTGAGGGGATGGAGCGTGTCCAGGGAAGGGAATAGAGCTGGGAAGGGGCTGGAGCACCAGGAGAGGCTGAGGGAGCTGGGAAAGGGGCTCAGCCTGGAGAAAAGGAGGCTCAGGGGGACCTTGTGGCTGTGCATAATTCCCTGACAGGAGGGAACGGCCAGGGTTGTCAGGCTCTGTTCCCAGGGAACAGGGACAGGAGGAGAGGGAATGGCCTCAAGCTATGCCAGCAAAGAATCAGGTTAGATAGTGTAATAATTCCACCTTGGAAAGGGCTGTGCAACCCTGCCACAGCTGCCCAGGGCAGTGGTGGAGTCCCCATCCTTGATGAGATTCAAAAGCCACGTGCATGTGGCTCTTGGAGACATGGTCAGTGGTGGCCTTGGCAGTGCTGGAGGAGCAGCTGGACTCCATCATCTTTCCCAGCCTCAGCAATTCCATGGTTCTGTAGCCTGCATTTTCCTGCTGTGTCGAAGACAGTTTTATTAAACACTTGTTCAGGACAAAATCGAGTGATTTTGTCAGAGCACACAGGTGAGAACTTGCTTGGACACAGATAAGTGGAGCATAGTTGATGGTACTTTTTCTGCTTGTTTCTAGAAGCTTTTAAGGAAGCATGGAAATGTATAGGAAATGTGTATCTAATTGTTAGGTACTGTTCTCAAACTGTGAAGTTTTTTCCTGGCAAAGCTCAGTAGTGAGCAACGCTTTTATCAGTCATGGGAAAACAAAATGAAATCTGATTTAAAGGTACTGCACTGGATTAATCAGCTACTCCTCAATCGCATTCATTGACCCTGTTCATTCAAGGGCTGTAATTAAGAAAAACAGCTGCAACTTTAAATTTGGCACCTGAATCACAGGGTTAAAGCACTAAATTTCCGACTGGTGCCTGGTTTACAGGAGTCTTTTCTCCCTGATGGTCAGGAGTCTAGCTCCTGGCAGAGCAGCAACGAGTGAGGGAAGAAAAAGATAATCATAGGGTTATGGTGGATTTTGGAACTTATTAAGACATGGAAGACAGGTAATCCTGGAATTAGAAATACACAATGCTTGAAATAAACAATGCTTCAGATTACAGGTTTTCATACTTGTTTTGCTGTAAAAGGAAAAAAAACAACCTTGCTTCTAGATAAGTAATCCTGAAGTTGCCAAGATTTAAAATAAGAAGTCTCTTTCAGAAAACTGATTCTGCAGTCAAAAATTAGAATTTCAGCCCTAATTGTATTAAAATACCCATGTCTGGACACTACCTATCCCTGTTGTGAAATAGATGGTAGAGCTGGAAGTCAGAGGACCTCTTGCCATTGAAGATACATCAGTTTGGATGATTCTGTCAGGTCTTTGGGCAAATAATAGTGTTTCAATTATATATTTCACTTTCAGAGATGCATCACACAGACAACCCAGCTGATGTTGCAGATCTTCTGCTTTATTTTGTTAAAAGTCAAAGAGGTCCATTAGAGTATCCAGACTGTTGTGTAACTATGGGCCAAATGTAAGCCCCATCACTTAGGTATGAAACTCAAGGAATTATAATTGTAATAAACCACTTCAGTCCTTGGGTTTCTGAATTTTATGCCATAGGCAGGGATAAGGAGTGACCCAGCTACCATATTATGTCCAAAACCATCTTCTTATCCCTGCCTGATGGGTTTCTGGAGATCCAGTGTCTGGATTAGTAACTAACTGGTAACTATAAATCCTGCATAAATTGTTTCTCTCTCTTCTATATGCCGTGTATTTATTTAATGCCTGAGTTGTATTCTATGAGCTGTTGTAGGTGAGTAATGCTCATACAGCTCCAGGTAGATAAAGTTTTCAAGTGCATGAGGAGAAATAACTTGGTGGTCTAACCAGTATAAATTGTACCTTTAATATTTCTTCCTTGTTTTGAGAGGGATGTGACATGTCAAGTGGATCAGGGCTGTGACTGATGGGTTTAAAAACATGCCTTCTGAAAGAAAATAAACCAGCTGGCAAATAAAAGTGCCTGTTGGTTTGGGCCGTGCAGGGAGCAATTCACGTTCCCCACATTCCCAATGCTATGTTCAGTCTGGAGGTTGATGCTTCATTTGCCAATCCGTGTTCCTGCAATTTAGGCAGAAGACAGAAGATGAAATACTTAAGCATATTGAATTAAGAGCAAGAAGCCTCCTAGCAGATTTCTGTGTGCTTTCCCAGGATGATACTCCATTCACTGTTAGTGTTTACTGTGTATTTCTTTGCTCTGCAGTGTAATTCTTACTTTCATCTATTCATCTGGATGTCAGCTAGAAATTAAAATAAAAAGACTGCACTCTAAATGGATTCCTGAATGCTTTTATAAAGCATGGCAGGTTTAACAAACAGGCTCGATAAAAGTAGTTCCCACTTTACTTCAATAATCAGAAAGGTTGTTTGTGTCCTTGGTCAGACTGTAGCTGTCTTGGCTTTATTTCTTGCTTATTCTGTTGTATTGTATATGTGAGTGCAGCTTTTAGCATTTATATTTTTAGTGGTGTTTAAAATCAAAATCCTTAAATCAACATTATTTTTTTCCATTAAAGGAATGCATTTGATACAGTCCCCAAGAAATGCTTCCAGCACATGCCATTTTTAATTGCTTTACCAATTATGATTCCTTGAGTCTAGTTAATAAATTTCTGCCTAACTGTGCACTTATTCAGAGCATGGGCAAGATGTAGACACCATTCAGATGTGAAGAGCTATTACAAGATTGAAATAGATTTCTAATGCATTTATCATTCATCTTTGCAGAGTGTGATTTCAATCAGAAAAAAAAAATGATGAATGGTTTGACAGTTTCCACCCATATACGCTAAAACATAATATGCTGCTTCTAGTTTCAGCTATTACAGACTTTAACATGCAATGTGACCTTGGTCTGCAAAGCATGTTTGGTTAGCACAAAAACTTAATCATAAGAAGTCATAAGTAGAATCCTTCTTCTTTACTGCCCTTTTTCTGGGACTTGGAAATTTATTGCTTCTGGGACAGGTAGGATATGAACAATGGGCCAAATAGAGTCCAGGGTTATCTCATCTGTGTGAAAACTGCTGCTGAAAATCGATGTGACCTCTGCTACACTGTCATCCCAATTCCCACCCTCTGTGTCCTATTTGTCTTTTGGTAGAAGCTTAGATCTGTGTGCTGTCTCTATGTGTCTCTCTTGGGCCAGATTATCAAAATGAATCATTGCCTGCATACCTCTTATATTTCTATTTATTTTCCTGGTGTTGACTAGGTCTGATGAAATATGATTCTTTTTGCATTTGATCCTCACTGCAGCAAGCAGCACCTAATTTAGCTGTGTCTATCTCTTTAAAGAAGAGTAATACTATTTTGAAACTTCAATCTGCTGTACAGTAGCATTACAAACCACAGACCATGCAACCTGTCTTCACAGTCAATAGTAATTTTCCTTTCGGCCAATTTAATGTTATTACTTTCATCTCCAAATAGCAGGGATTTCTAGAGGTGTTAGAGCAGCTCCAGTTTTGTTATGCATACTTCATGTATTGCTTTCTTTTTCAAATGCCACTTCTGTTTAGTCTTTTGTGACTCCACGGCTTCGCTGTTATTTCTGTGCGGCATCATGTGCGACAGCTAATCAGGTTATTTTAAAAACCCTGCCACTGATATATTTAAATATGAGAAATGGTGTGTCTGAATCAGCACGAACTTTGTGGTCTGCATTTGTTACCCGAGTTGTGATTTTTAAAATGAATCACTTAAATTCCATCTAAGATGCTGTCTCTGAGGATGTGTAGAGGTTGCTGGCTTTTGTTATTAGCCCTGAAAAATCATTAGGAAGATATTCCACTTAATGAACTCACAGAGCAAAGACAAAATACTCCCAAACCAGAGATTTCAAAGAATACTTGTACACTGCTAATGCTCCTGGTTTGTTGTCAGGTGGATGCAAAAAGTGCAGCTCGATGGAGGCTCCTGAGTGTGTTACATCAGAAAATAGTGCTTCAGTGGAGACACCTTGGGTTAGTTAGTTGCCAGATTCTTTTTAGGTTGTTTATTCTTTAAAAACAGGAGTGGGAGAAGGAGACCTTCTTGAATGTGGTGTGGTCCAATTGTAAATTCAGGCTTTAATGTGACCAAGTCACTTGAGAGATGAAACTAGGGGGGCTGGATGTGCAGCTGTCCTGGGCGAGCACTGGCATCAGGGGCTCGTGGCCAAGGCAGGGATCACAGGCTTCATTAAAAGGCAGGTGCTGGGCAGACACTCACCATCATTTGTGCAAGTGCAGGATCATGTGATATATATATATCTAGACTGGAATATTGCACAGAAGTCTTTTTTTAGCATTTCAGAATGAAAGAATTGTACAGAGTTTGGCTTCAGAGACAGCTAGATTTTAATTGTGTAGTTTTCAGCAATTAAGATGAATATGTGGAGGAAGTACTCACAGGGATTTGAGAGAAGGAGCTACAGCTACTGTCCTAAAAGATCCTGTAATTATTCTATTAAAAAATGGGAATTCATTTGTGATAGTACTGATTCCTCACCAAATTGAAGGGATTCTTGAAAAAAACATTTCTAATGTTGTTTCTTTCTGGATACACATTTCTGCTGTCGGTGCACAGCTTGATCTATACCCTCATCATGTATTTGAAAGAAGGAGTGAAGGGGAAGCTGCCAGGCCCCAGTTTGCTCTCTGTAGGAGAGACTCCAGTTCCGTGCAGTGCTGGCAGAGGGAATGGATGACTCAGTGGAGATTATTTACTGCTGACCACGGGAAGGGGAACGGTAAAGGAGTAAAGAGATGTGATACATTCCTTGATTAGAATTTTGCCAAGGTTATAGCAACAAAAAACTCACATCACAGAATGGCAAATATGATAGAATGAAGACAGGTCATTCAGGTTTAATGAACTGCGTAATACTGTTATAATTCTGTGGTATAATTCTGTAGAATTGGAGATAAAATAGTCTGTACTCCATTACAGCTGTGTTATAGTCCCAGTGTATTGATTATTGTTGTGTACTATTTTGCCAACTTGCCTTGGCAACAGTCCCAGCTGCCCAAAGACTGAAACAATGTTGATTTTACTAACACACTTGTATTTTGACTTCCAATAAACAAAATGCTAGTTTCTAGTAATTACAGTCACCTATATTTCCAGTGCTTTCTGATGTTGCTTTTGAACCTATCTTTGCAGAAGAGGTCCAAATTGCCATTCCGATAATGAAACCAACCTTAGATAAAGTCCAACTGGCTGGACAGGCCTTGCCTCCTGGATTTCCGGCGCCATTTCTTTTTGCTGATGGTCTTTCATCAGTAGAAACACTATTAACCAACATTCAGGTAAATTCTTCTCTACAGGGCCAGGTTATGTCCTGGTAGATAACATGTGTTTCTTTTTGCACTCTTAAAAAAATTTGAGCAACTATTTTGTATTTGCAGTTTCTCATCTCTTTTATTTAATGTCTTGCTTAGGTTTCCTCTCTCCCTGGCATTACAGTCATGGAAGGGACTTTCATATCTTGTATATTTGACTTAATAATTGGCAATAATGGTCAAATTGAAATTCACCATTCACATTATTCCTGCAGTGCTTCTCTCTGCAGTTATTGAGATGAGCAGAGATATAGCACTGTGTGTGTAACCCAATTAGCCAAAGCTGTACTGAATGATTCCATGACACCAAATTCCTCATATGTAGCTCCAACATTATCTACTTTCAATGCCCAGTTGTGCTCCAGATCTGTAGATTCCTTCTTCTAATCTTTCTGTTTTCCTAGAGGGTATAAAAGAAGCAAATTAATGAGTTTAGTCACTGCTGAAAGGAAATGGTGTTTTCAGATCTTGCATTTGTGTGTGTTTTAGGGGCTACTGAAAGTGGCTGTGGACAATGCAAGAGTCCAGGAAAAGCAGATACAGCAGGAAAAGAAAGAGTTAAAGATGGAGCTTTGTAGAGAGCGAGAACTACGAGAGAGCTTGGAAAGGCAGCTCACAGCTGAGCTGCAAAGCAGAGGTGAGTGAGTGAAAAATGGAGTTCAGGTATTTATGAAATATATAACCCTTTGGCATTTCCAACTGGAGCTGTTGAGGGCTCGGAGTTAACTGACACTCATGCTCCAGTGTAATGCAGCAGTGGACCTGCACTGGTAATGAAAGATTTAAATTTCATAAAACAAAAGCAAAGCACACGTTTCTGTAAGCAGAAAGAGCAGCAGCTGAAGGATCATTACCTGTAGGGCAACTGGCCCTAGAGAGTTTTGGCAGGTTCTGAGGAGGGAAGCTGGGGCAGTTCAATGGCTTTCAGGTGCTTTACCATCGCTCTGCCCAGGTATTCCCAGTCTGATTTCTTCATTTGACAGCTTTAATTTCTTTTTGTTTCTGCTGTTACCCTCCAAGCATTGAGTATCATCAATCTTGCTGTGAGAAAGATATGGGTTTAATTTGGGTATTTAGGGGATTTTTGTCATTACTTCCCTAGCCCACATTTCTGCAGCTTCAGTGCTGCTCTATTTGTCTTATAGAGAACTTCAGCACAAGCACAACAAAATAGAGCTGTGAGAAACTGTCAGCCTAAGTACAAGATCTGAAACAAATAATCCTAGTTTTGTGGGGTTTCTCGCATCAGGAGATTGAGGTACAGTAGCACACCCCAGATGGGGTCTTCTGAGACAAAACCATGACTGGTTAGAAGCTTTTGATAATAATAAGCAATTAAATTGGTAAATCTGAATTTCTCGCTGTGCTGTTGCAAAGTAGGCAGTATTAGTATTCTTTTTAAAATTCAGATCTGCATCTGAGGGAAAGGAACAGCACTTCATGTGCCAAAAGCTACTTCTAGATTACATCCATGAAATCAGAAAGATAAAACTAGATAAGACCAAAAGTGTAGGTGTCAAGTCCTATCTCCCTGTGCTTTTTGAATGGAAATTGGATGTGTGGAACTGTCTGCAGTGCCAGGTCTCACTTGAAGGCACCAAAGAGCACCTCTCAGTCAAGTTGCGAAGGGTCAGTAAATCCTGCTGAAGCTGTTAAATTGCAATGGGTGTCCAGAAATGCTGCATCACCCATGTGTGATGGGACTCTTATTTCTGTAAAACAAAACTTAGCTCCCTAGGAGAGTACAGTGTGCCCCTCCTGAATCCCAGTTAACTCACCAAAAACTTCAAGTCATTCACAGACTTTGATGGCGCTTGACTTGAGAGAGAATTTCATCAATAATCAGCATCCTCAGAATTGTTTGTCTTTGAGGTCACCACCACATGCTCAGATTTATTGTCATAGGGGGCTTGAGCTAGAACTGCACCTTTGAATATTGAAGATAAACTAATTTTTTACTGTCTCCGTCATCTATTAATTGTGCCTTGACAACCATTCTTGCACTGTATTTACATTTCAGCCACAATTCAAAAACGCTTGAAGAAAGAGAAGAAGGCAAAGAGAAAACTGCAGGAAGCTTTGGAATTCGAATCCAAGAGAAGAGAACAAGTGGAACAGGCTCTTAAACAGGCCACATCAGGTGACAGTCTCAGGATGTTAAATGGTAATGTCTTAGTTGGCCTTTCACAGTCAGCTTAAAGTGATGTTTGATTGAGTGAGAAAAAAAACCCAAGATGATGCACAGAGCAAATTTCAGAATAAATCCCCACAATTCTTTCCTGAAATAATAAAAAATCTATTTCAGGCCATGTGCTCTGGGTCGTGAATTAAAAAAATAATTAAGTCTGCAACTAGAGAAGCAGACAGAGCAGTTTACACAGAGATGACAAGAAATGCTGAATATATTACAGAGAAATCTGTTACAGTGCCAGCTAAGACAATGTGAAATTTGGTTCCTATAAGGTTCTCTGAACTCTTCTCTCCCAGCAGATTCATTTTTAGAACTGCTGAGCTTCATTTTAAAAGCTGTTTGGCTGAGGCTTTTGCTCAGCCTCACAAGCTCACCTATTAAGTGTGTTGAATATGTATCAGCTTTCAGAGCTGACTGGGTTTTGAACACTTCCCAAATATTCTTGTGAAACAAAAGCAAATCAGTTAATCTCCTAAACAGTGATTAAGTTCTGGCTGCCGGGAGGATTTGCCTTTGTGCTTAAGATGGGTCTGGCCAAACTTTAGAGCTTTGGTTTGATTGTTTAAGACTGAACCTGCCTGTGATTTAATTCATTTCAGGTTCTGCAGCTAAGGTTTAGTCTGTATATCCTTACCTGGAGTCTCTGCAGAGGCTCGGGAATTAGAGTGACATTCAGTCTCTGCTGCACTCAGGTGCCCTGTGGTGTGTTAATTTGTGCCGCCTGCTTTGGGCTCTGCTAGAGACTGCAGAGTGCAAAAACTGCCTGACTGCTGAGCAAAAATAATGAATTTGGCTTGTCTGGAGTTCTCAGCTGTGAGAGCTGCCCACACTGTTCTCTAAAGCCAGGGCAAGGCTGTGTGTGCCCTGCCACTGCAATGCTCTGCAGGAGATGTGAGCTCTGATTTATCTGGGCACCCAAGGGATGTAAACTCTGAGTACAAGAGCAGCATCATTCAGAGGCATCCTCTCATCTGCTGCTTTATAGCCCTGCACATCCCTGAAAGCAGGGACTGGCTGGTGTCTCTGGAGCATTTGCAGTGGCTGGGAGGGATCCAGGTGTGAATTTACAGCCACAGTCACACTGGGGTGGGGACAGTGACCAGAGGAGAGTGGGTGGCCAGAGCCAGCAAAAAACCTTCTCCACCACATCCACTGGATCAGGCAAATCCCCAGACTGGATCCCATGGACAGAGCCAGAACCTTGAGAGAATTTTCAGAAAAAAACCTAACATCCTGATGTGCTGCAAGGTCACTCCCCTGGGTGCTGCCACTGCAGGGAAGCACCTGCTGCTCACACACCAGCCAGGAGCACCCAGCAGTTCTGGAAGCCACAAATCCAGGGATACCAACGTTCCAGCAGTGTGATTAACACACCTTTACATCTGCTAGTGTGGGCCTGACTGCAGCAGTTTGATTTGCAGGCACACTCAGGTAGTCATATATATGTTAGTGCCTGCAAGAAGCTGATATTTACATGCTAATCTGATTGCACATGCAAATCAGGTAGCTCATTAGCATCTTAATCCACAATTTAATTGCAGGTACAATTTTATGACAACAAAATGTGAAGGGCTATTCTGAGTATTTTTAATTTAACTCTGACAGTCTGTCTCATTTAACAGATGCTGTTATTAGTTACAGATGACTTTGTCATTTTTGGTATATACAAACTGTACTCTGAAGGGTTTGAGAAGAAAGAACCTTTTCAGATTGATAGGTCAGTGCCCTGTACTTCCCTTCAGAACAGGAATCTGAGTAAGTGAAACCCTGCAGAATAGCAGTCACTTGTAATTTGATGAGAAAAAAAAGTGCGTGTGAAAATACTGCTTTTTAAAATCATATATACATTTATAGAGCTGTATATGCACACAACATATATTTCATTTACACATTTATTGCTGAGCTATTGCTCTTCCGTAAGGACTGTATTTTTCAGGGTTGTCCTGCTTTCATTCAGAGCTCAGTTACTACAGGGTCACCAGCAAAGCATCACCTCTGACAGATCCTGACACTCCAGCTGAAGGGATCTGTGGAAGTAACAATGCAGTTATTCTCTGTTAAGAAAGTCCAGAACAGCCTTTTACACAGAGAAGCTCCCAAATTGTGTACATAGCTCCCTTTCAGGTGTGGGTTTTTCCTTCCTGTAATTTCTAAAGGCTGTATGATAAGGGAAGCAGATGTTTCTCCAGGATTTGAGGTGCCATGGATTCAAATCACATCCCCTTCATGCTAATCCTTGCTGGCACAAGGTGGATCGTGGCATCTGTTCCTGTAACACCCTGGGGTGTTGGAGCCCCCGCCTCCACCCCAAGGACTATGCAGACAGAGGGATCACCAACATGAAATTAAACAGATCCAATGTGAGTGTCATGAGACTCCTTCTCAACTTGGAAAAAATTTAAAAAAAGAAAAAAAAAAGCACAGTCTTCTTTGGAAAGCTCTTGCCAGAGATCTGGAAATATTTCACATAATATGACAGCTGTAATTTTTGTTTGGGTGGTAACACATGCTCACACATCCCGAGCTGAGGTTGGAAATGCAATTTGCACGGTTCTTATCTGTAACATGCACTCAAACAAACTGATACACACACCCCAAAAAATGTTGCCTGGCACTGGCTATATGCTTCAGCTCCATAATCTGGAGGTATTTGTCTCTATACAAGAATTAATGTAGTTTAATATTATCACAGTTTAATTTCAACTTTTATTTTTCATGTGTCAGATGCCCTCACTCTCCAAGAGGATTTTGCAGACATATTATTACCACGTGTTGGTTATTATCTGATTGTCAGACAAATGTGAAGCACATTAAAAATAATTCACTGTGAGACCAGTAATGTTTGCACATTTTGGAAATAATTTACTGCTGAAAATTCTATGAGGACCAAATGTTTTATGCAAGACCATGTTAACTTGGAGAGCACCCTAGTTTGCTATAAATATTTTTCTAAAGATGCTTGAGAGAGGGGCAAAGGGGAACACATTAATCTTCAGTCTCCCATCTTTCAGATGCTGGAATCCCAGATATGGAGATAGAACACAACGGAACCCAACATGATGGTGCAGCGATGCAAGGTGCAGTATGTACCACAGCTCCTCACCTGTGTGCTTGGCATTAAAAATGAAGTGAAATGCTGAACAGTGTTTATGGCTGTTTTCCTGCTTTAGGATAAATGTAAAGTACAGAACTTCAGTTTGTTTTCCTGTTTGATACAGAAAACCTTTGTGAGAACAGTACTTTACAAGATCAGAAATTAACTTTAAGTAGAGGTGATATTTATCTGAGGTGATTTATAGGTGATACTTATTTTAAAATTGATATTTAATCTACCAAGGTGTATGCCCTTAGTTCAAAAGGGGTTTTAATAGGATTTATCATTTGAAATATTTTACCTCTGCTCTTCACCTACCTATCAAGACCACAGATGTTTTCCAAAAATGTATGAACTGTAAGTGAAAAAGAAGAGCCATGTTCACATTATGGGCAGCTATCTGGTGCTACTTTTCCTCCACTGTGTGTAAGTGCAGCACCTCCAGGTATGGTCTGAGTGCTTCCCGAAGAGCAGGATCTGAGTTCTGGCTGCAGGTCTGGGATGTGAGGAATTGCAAAATCCTCCTTTGGGGGAGCTGAGACACAGGGATGTTCCCAAGGGATATTACCATTCCTCTTGGAAGCCTCTCTGAACCACACAAGAAAATAGAGAGTCACCTGTGACAAAATCTGGTCTGAGCAATTTGAAAATTGAAATTCTCTGATGCAAGTCCAGCTTGTAGAGTTTTTCTCCCTTCAGTCCTGTGCCATGTTCATTCCAGACCATTCAGTGCTGGCTGCTCTGGGAGCCTGGAGACAGCTGCCTCTTCTTTAGAACTGCTGCTTCTTAGAGCAATCCCACCCTTTCTTCTGCATCATGTAATGGTAATGTGCAAAAATGCTCTGTGCTGAGGTACCTAAAGGCAGTTTGTGCAGACAGGGGAAGGGCTGCAGTGCACTCAGAGACACAAAACTCATTTGAGCACATTTCTTTTCAGCTGGGGAAGGTTTGACTTGCATACCTCTGGTATGCATCTGTCGTCCATCTGTCATCCTTACAGGAAAGCTTTCAAATATTTTTACTGCTGTCTCTTCTTGTGATTTTAGATTCATATGCTCTTTATTACAGAGAAGGAGAATCACAGCTTAATTGTAATGCAGATATATACATCTGACATATGTGTGTGTATATATATGTGCACATATGATGAGAGCTGTGCTCTAAATATTGCAATTGGAAAATTGCTGCTGCCAGAAATAGTCAAAATATTGGATGAGCACTTGCAACACATGTGTTTAAATTTGATGAGCAAAATGTTCCTTACATTTCTGATCTGTTCATGCTACCTGCTGAGAGGAGAGCTCTGCTCTTCCAAACAACACTGAAAGTCAAAGGTGCATTTGGGCAGACTCTGATAAAGAAGAGAAAGGTAATTTCAGTTTTCAGTTGATGAAAAACCATGATACTTGGCTCAAATGTGTATTTACATCAGAAATGGTTACAAATACTGTTAGGAGAGTGATGCACAGCCACTTGCAATGACCATTTACTTGCCTGAAGGAATCAAGAGAGATTTCTTATGTTACCTGTAGTTTATTAATACACAGGAAAGCCTTGTGATTTTTACCATTTATATTTCAGGTTGGATTTTTTTGGTGGTTTGTTTTGGATTTTTTTGTTGTTGTTGTTTTTCTCTTTTAATCTGATCCCAACTACATCATCCCTTCAGTTATGAGAGGCTTTGGCTCAGGAAGTTTTTGTTAAGTGTGGCCAAAGGGAGAGCTGTATTTCCCTGTGTTCAGTGTCCCTGAGCTCAGTGAGATCAGGACATGGCCTGAGCAGCAGGAGCTGCAGCCGTGTCCCTGTCCCTCCATGGCAAAGCCATTCCCTTCCCTTTTCTGCCCTGCTGGCTCTGACCCCTCTGGTGTGATAATCCTGCTCATCTGGAGACGTGAGGAGCTGAGCCGCTTGGTCACTAAACACTCAGTTGATAAAAAGCCTTCTGGAAAGCTCTCTGTGGAGCTTGTTTAGATATCAAAGTGGTTTTGTCTCTTGTTTTTATTTATGCTGATACTGTAGTAACTTTTTATTCCCTTTCCGTTTGATAACCATTAGTGTCCCTGACAGCTCCTATTGCTGTTGCAGCTCTGACAATTCAAGCACACTCCCTCACTGCCCCTCTCATTTGCTGCCTTTGTTTTTTTGGGTCCTGGGAGGAGAAAGGGGCAAAACACATCTCCCTAATACAAAGCTGTTTCCAGGCTTCCAAAATCTCTTTCAGTTGCTCAGGAAAAAAGCTTTAGCATCAATACAGAGCTTTCTTTTCCTGTTGTCAATAGCTCTGCTGGACAGAAATCTATCATCCACACAGTGCTTTTCCTTTGAAATTCAATTAGTTCCACTGCCAGTATCTCCTTAAGATGGTTTAAAGGAAAATTACAGAACTACTGCACAGCCACCTTTCACAGTGATTAAGTCATATCATATTTTATGCTCATTTCTTAAAATGATTTTATTAACACAAGCTGTTCATGTACTGTGTTTCTGATCTGCATTATAAATCATTTCCATTTAGTTGACTCATTTTCCCTCTGCTTTGTATATTAATTGAACAAAAATTTCCTGCAGATGAGACTTGAAACTTTTTTGAACTTTACAGTCTAATGCTTCCATCCTCCCTATCCCAGATGTAGTTCAGAGCTGGAGCTGGGAGGTTTTTAGCTGGCAGAGGACATCAGTGATGGTTGCAGTGGAGCAGAGCAGGTGATGAGCACTCAGACACCCTCCAGCTCCTCCTTCAGCTGCTCACTCCTGGGCCAGCACCACGGTGCATCAACCATTTTATCAGCCAATCTCCCTTCCACATAAAATAAACATACTGGGTGTCATTAAGTGCACCTTCAGATCAATGATTTTTGCAAATGACATTCAAGTACCATTCGAGTAGTGCATTTTTGCTGATAAAAGCAAATTAAATTAGCACAACTACAAGTGTGCTGATAAAAACTAAAACCGAACAGCAGTACCATTAGCTAACAAAGTAATATTTTCTCTTTACTGCTTTCTGCCATTTAGTTATTATCCTATTGGAAATCTAATTATAATCCTTTTACTCCCTAGTCAAACTTCACAGTTTTTGCAAGCTTAGCACTGACAAGTGATTTCATTACATTTGATTGCCCGCGCCCAGATTGACTTAACTTCACTCCGAGACCTAAAAGCCCTCTCAGTTTCTCAGATTCCCTGTTTGCACATTACAGCAACAGCTCCTTTAATTAATTAGCATGAACAGCAGTAACATGAACTGCTGAACAGAAAATAACATCATTTTATGATCACAGGGAGACTTCTCCTTTTGCATGTTTATACCTTAGTTAACTTTTGTATTACAATATTTCATTGTTAGGGGATATTGGAACAATCAGCGAAGCAATGTTAGCTTAAAATCTTAAAAACTAGATGTTGCAGTAATACTTGATAACAACAATTTATAAAAAAAATAAAATACTCTCAATTTCAGGAAGGAGGCAGCAGCACAGGCAGGTAGGCTTTCCTGAGGTGAAAATGTACTTCACTGTGCCTGCAACAGGAGGGTGACCCAGAGCTGCTGCTGCTGGTGTTTTTGTTTGTGACATAACCTGGCAGAGATCTGGCACAAAAACTCTTGGGTTGCCGTGAATGGTATTTTTTTTTTACATGATTGTCAAAGATGAAGGACTGGTGTAGCTTGGAATGTATTTTGGGGTTTATGTAGAAGACTGGACTTTAGTTTGCGTTCTGCTCTAACCAGTGAGTTTTCAAATCCAGGCTGCTTTATCTGAGTCTTAGGCCTGGTGTTCTTCCTTCTGCCCAAGCTGTGTTCTCTCTCTAGTGGGTGTCCTGCTCTGGAGGCTGTGAATTATTAAACCCCTGGTAGCTACCTTGTGCTGTGTCATTGCAGAGTTCCTAGAAAAGTTCTTTTAAAGCTCCTGTGCAGTTCCCAGACTGTCACTCCATACCCACACTGCCCACGTGCAGCTGAGAACTACCCCATTAGGGGCTCGCCAGGAACAGGGCCTTACAGACACTGACTAGATATCCTGGGTTTAGTACAAGTATTTTTTAGCTCTGTTAACATGGACGAGGAAATATTTGACAGGGTCGACTTAGCAGCCTTACACACAAAATAAATGGGGGAGAAACTCCAGCCTAGCAGCTCTGTGAGTGAGCAGCCCTACAGGGTTGGGCACCACGCTCCTGAGGGAAGAAGTTTTGCTACCAATCCCAAGGGATCCCCTGGGCTCAGCCTAGAGCCAACCCTGCCCTAGATTCCAGAGGGGGCACCTCTGCAGGGGTGGAGAGAGGCCATAGGAAGGTGTGAGAGATGAAAACAAACCAACCTTTGTTGGTATTGGTGCTCACAGAACCAGCTTTTATTGACCGTGTTCTTGCTGGGTCTAGAGGGAGCCATGCCCTGCTCTTTCACTGCTCAGTTTCAAGGATATTTGCAGATAAAAGAGAAGTTTTGCTGGACAACTAATCAGCAGGCAAAGAAGTAATTTTTTCTTGTCATTCAGCTAAATGATCAGCCCAGATCCATCTTCTTTTCATGATCATGAAGGGATCCTTTGCTGAGTTTTGGTAATTGCTGGGGTCTGAACCCACAAGCAGGGGCCTGGATTCATTCCCCCTCCAGGCAGGCAGCACCCCTGTCTGCCAAGGGCTGTAGGGAAAGAGGGTTTTTCAGAGGGATGTGATCCTTTGTAGAAGCAAGCTGGTTTGGGCTGATTTTTTAATTTGTACAAAGTAAGACACTGGTTCAAACTAATTAGCCCCAGCTTTGCAAGTTAATTTATTGTTACAGCATTGCATTTCCCATGTGTTGCTTCCTCCAAAGCTGAGCTTGGCTCTGATCTAACTGAGGTGCTGTTTACTCAGCTTAGGATGCGTGGAGAGCTCATCTCCTGTGCAGTTGGACACCTGTGAGACTCCTGGATCCTGCTCCCTGGAGCACGAGATGTGCAGAGGCTCCCAGAGGGCATAGCCTGCCCTCTCTCTGGCCACAGAGCCAGCTCTCAGCTCCACCTCGCCTTATTCCAGCTGCTCTCCCAGCCACTCCTCCAGCTCAGCTGGCAGAGCAGGATTTTCAGTTTATTATTTCATCCGTGCTACCCATGTTCTCTGCACCCTGTAGTGCTGGGTTATACCTTAGAAATTACACAGATAATTTTCACTTACTGATATAACATATTTATCCGTTTTCTCACTATTACATAGCAGATCCCACATTTCCTTCCTCCAGTGAATTTTTTCACCATTCTCACTGTCCCACAGAGTCCTGGCAATCCCAAGGTGTAGGTGCAGCCAGGGTGTTTCTCCTCTCGCTGGACTGGGTTTGCACAGCAGCACTGCTGGCGTACATTGGGAGGGTACACATGAAAGTTTTGTTTTAAAATAGTTTAGGAAAACAAAGCTGAATTCCCGATTTAAACCAGAAACCTTACAAACCAAGAACTCAGAAAATTCAGAGATGTGGAATAGGATGGGGGAAAAAAACGTGAATAAATGTGGAGGTGATGATTATTGCCTTTGGATTTGTCCTTTATGCACCCGTTAAAACCTTAAAAGAAAAAGACAAATGATGATATTGGGGCAAAAGCAAGAGCTGCAACCTACCCTGGACTAACAACTCAGGGAAGAGAATGCCATCCTGAGGGAAAATTCCAGTTATTAACACAGACTCTGGCTCACCAGAAAACTCAGGGATCTTTACTTGTCTTATACATTGTGAAGGGAAAAAACCCCTCCTTTCTGAATGTCTTGCTTATTAAGGCAGTCATGCATTGCTCTGTAGGCTGTAAAGCAGTGTAACATGCACAGGGGGCTCATGAACATATTTAGTGTTAGGGAATATCATTTATACCATTTTTATATTGTCAGTATTACCCCTAGAGAATGAGATTAGGCTTTAAACTACTGTAAATCTACACTTTTGCTCACCTTTGTATAATTTCGTTTTTTAATAGAATGAAGCCCACATAAGTGAATATTTGATTAAGGGATAAACCCGATAAAAGAATACATTTATTGCACACAGATTTATTCAAATCTTTGCTATATAATACAGTAAAGTGCTATAAAATGGTCTGTAGCTTGCAGTCAGCTGCACTGAGGAGATGGTGAATATTCTCCAGAAAAAATTAATTTGACAACATCCCATTGTCTTTCCTGTGTAAGTGAGGGCACAGCTGCTCCCAGCACATTAATTCCTCAGAGGTGGTTGCTGTGTGACGTGGTTAATGCCATGAAATTCAGTTTATTGCACAGCAGCAAAAAAGTATTTTAATTTCTGGAGAATAATTGAGGGTATTATAAAAAAGGAAATATTTAAGTATGCACTTTCTGTTCACTGATCAATGATGTCTCCTGGGTGGCTGCACTGGGCTTGAGCTGTGGCATTTACTTTTCTCTCTTACAGGTATTCCAGGTACCTCCACTGAACTTTCCTTGAGAAATAAAGGGGATTGGAAGGAAATATGGGAAACTATTCCAAAGTTTAGTAAGCCCGAAGTACCCTTAATGTCCTCATCTTACCTTAATTTTAAAAATAATACTTAGGATTTAATAAGAACATAAAGAACAGTCTACACCAGGAAGAAGCCATATGCAGCTTACTAATGATCATGAGAAAAAGGAAAAAAAACCCCAATCCACAAACAAACCCCACAGTGCTCAATCCTTGCACTTCTGCTGACTGCCCCCCCCGGCTTTAGTAATTCCCCACTAGGTTTAAGACAAGAATTTTCATCAGCCAATGGCCTGAAACTAATTTTAGTCCTTTCTTTGGAGGCTCCCAAATGGCCCTCTGGAGTTGTTATGTCCCTGGCGCTTGTGATCTTTATTTGTGCTTACATCCAAAATACGTATTAAATCATCTCAGTTTGGAGAGTCTGAGCCTCCTTAAAACCACGAAACATTCAGTTACTAATTAGCTGTTTCCTGTTCCTAATGAAATGAACATGTCGGATTTGGATTAAAATTCAGCTACTGCTCTCCTCTGTTTATGGTTCCAGATGTTTTTGTTTTATCTAGGAGGTTACTTTGACAGCTACTGCTAAATGATAAATCACTCATATTATAGCTGAAATGCATTTTGAAATTGAAATGTGGCAAACTTGGAGATTGCTCCAAGGATCAGTGTCAGTTTGCAGGTCAATACTTGTTCATTCCTTAGGAGCGCTCAGTATTGGCATATGTAAAACAGTAATGGGAGAGATGTCAACATTATACAAAATGCTGCTCCATATTATCATTTTGCTATCATCTTCCTGATCAGTTCTTGCAGATTTAGCTGGGTGGATTCATGATTCATTGTATAATGAACCAGGAATATGGATTCCTGTTGGCTTCAGTTTCTGTGGGCATTTCAATATTTATTTTTTCTCTGAGCTTAAGGTTGCTTAGTGTGAAAAATCACAGTTGATAGGTACTATAACTAGGAATATTTTTATGAAGTGCTTTTCTGCTTCGTTCTCTAAATAAAGAAATAGGACTTTAAGAGAAATGTGGTGGTTTCTGAATGAAAGAACAGTTTTCCAAGAACAGATCCTGATTTACATTTTTTGAAAGCAATGCAGTTTTAACACCCTGTTCCCTGGCAGGTTTTGTGCAGTGACAAGGGTGTGGGATAAAGCTGGTGCCTTGTCCCTGGGTCTGTCCCAGGGAGGCAGCTATCCAACACAGGCTACCTTTGGGAGAAGTGTTTGATTTAAAAGAAATGCCTTAAGGGAAGAAAATCCAAATCAGAGTGTTTGCAGCCTGTCCTGAGCCATTTTTGGCAAACATCAGGGAAAGTGGTGGTGGCTCTTTGTCCTTTCTTGAGGGCTTGCCCAGGTGTTGTCACTCAGTGCCTCCTTATCCTACACAAAACATGCCCACATGATGGACAGGTTCATTTATGTCGCTTGTAGATCTCCTTGTTTAGCTTGAGGGAAAAAAAGATCCACAACCAAGTGAAGAAACCATCTAAGTGTCAAATTAATTATAAAATGTTCAACACGATTGACTTTATTCTTCTTTTTTTGTTTCCCTGCAGAAAACAGAACTTACATCAAACCGACCATTATGTACTGAAGGAACCACCTATTGCTGAAAAATGTATAATGACCACTATTTGAAGACAATAACTGTATTGCTGAGAAATGATCTGTCCAACCTTTGATGCCTTCAGTACTGTGTGAGGAATAGGATTTGTAGCATGAAACTTGAAGGACAATTTCAAGCAGTTTACTGTTGCTGCATTGAAAACTGCCGTATTAAGAAATACTGAGACTTTTTACAAGCTTATCATACCAAACCAAGCCTGTCACAACAGATCATTTCTAGGCCCTGGGGATATAAAAGAATTTTAGTATTTTTAAGCACATACATGAATTATTTTCCCTTTCCACCCTTTCCCCCAAAATGTCTTTTTTTCTTTCCTTAGGAGGTGGCTATTACTGAATAGCAATGGCACAATGATTTTAAGCCACAGTGCTCCTCACTGTCTGTACATCATACAAGTTCAGTTTATCACTGAAACTGTTCAACATGGAGCTGTTTTGATTGTGTTTATAAATTAAGCTTTGTTTACTGAAGCAGATACTCGATATATATTAATGTTTTAAAAAGAAATGTGTGTACATTTTTTAAAAGAACGATGTAAAAACTGTCCTTTCATTAGATGACCAATTCAAAAGTGTGAGCTAAACCCTAATAGCTGATGTAATATGAGGATTATAATTGATGCTTTTTTTTTTTGATGCTCAGTTCAGCTTGGCTTTTGATCTTTCAAGATGGAAAAATGAATATGCAGTAGAGTGTTAGATAATGGAAACTTTTAAGTCTGCTTTCTCTGTTGTACCATATTAAGTTAAAGTACACATTCTTTGTTAAAAATGTTCTTGCTAAAAATACAGTATTAAAAAGTTTTTTGTTTGACTTTGGAAATCTTCTAAGATTTTTTTTTGGACTGTGAATTCCCATAGTAACTGTACTAATGCAAACCGGTATTTTACACTACTAGAAATACTTGAAGAAATTAATGAATAAAGAGGGTGGGTTGGTGTTAAACATTCTCCTAATTATTGTATGTTCCAGATTCTGAACTTTGCAACTGAAAGCTTCCCTTCTCAAAAACATGGCACTGAAGGCTGATTTGAATCAGGTGGAATTAAGTGATCACCTGTTCCCTCTTTATTTTAATTCCTGGGTCAAAGGCACAGTGCGTATTTTCTTACAAACTCCTGTTTAGGTACACATGTTTACACACGTGTGCCCTGAATAGAAATCACTGTCACTTAAGAACAAAAAAGACCTTTAAATAGATCTACGGGGAATATACTCCCTATGATTACATTTACTTCTGGCTACAGAATTTGCAATTCCTTTCATTTTTAGCACTGCATTTTTTTCTCATTAGCAGACTTTGTAAACAGACTCTGCAGAATAGATTCACCTGATTTTTTTTGTTCCTAAAAGTAACCAGTGTCAGTTCAAGAAAACATGTTGCCCTCTGTTCTACAGGTGAGCAAGTGACATAAAAGAATATTCTTCCAATTTACAAATTGGATTTGTTCCGTGTTATTTTTATAGCAGCAGTTCTAAGAACTGAATTAATCATGCTGTCATTGATAAAGCCATCAGAAGTTGAATGATACAAAGAAATGTGAGCATTAGAAATTGTGAGTCCTCCTGATTCTTAAGAAATGCTCATGTGTGAAACATTGCAACACCAGAACTTAAATTGTACCTTTAGGTATTATATTAATTTTAGTTTCAGTTCCAGTGGGATTTTCTGAAGTGAGGACTGTACTTTATTTCTAAATCTTATAGAAATTAAAACTTATAAAAAAATAATTGAAAGAGCCCTTGGAGTGCTGCAGCATGTCTGG
The DNA here is from genome assembly GCF_021018805.1 of Prinia subflava. Taxonomy (NCBI): domain Eukaryota; kingdom Metazoa; phylum Chordata; class Aves; order Passeriformes; family Cisticolidae; genus Prinia; species Prinia subflava. The sequence continues at coordinate 20,583,877 of NC_086283.1, read as the reverse complement.
CTGACTCAGTGCTGGCAGTGCTCCTGTGAAATGCAGATTTTGAAGAGAGGTCTTTAATCAGCTATCCAGTAGTGTGTAGTTTAGAAAGACTTAGTGTAACTAAATAGCTCAGTTCTTAAAATGCCAACATTTTTGCACTTTTCTTTCATCTCCATAAAGGCTTTTTGAGCTTTTTTCCCCTCAGTGGTTGATGTACACATTCCTTAAGGCATCCCTGAGCCTGGGTTGATGAGCACACATTGATTCCTGATTTGCCCATCCCAGATTGGTTTTCAGTGTCAAAAATACTGACAAATGATGTTTAGGAGGCTGATAAACTTGAGAGACTGACTCGGTTTTCAGTCCTCAGCAGTTGGCTCCTGGTAAGTATTGACAAAGCAGGAGGTTGAGGGTTTGGGTGTCAGCTCATCGTGAGCACACCCTGTGTGGGAGAAAGGTGTTAAAGCCACCCTGGGGTGGAGGAGCCTTCACCACTGCACTCCTCCTCCCGGGAACAGCCCCAGTGGCACCCAGAGAGGGTCAGCACCTCTTGGGGTTGGGATTTTAGGGTGCTTTTTTTCTGGGTACCCCTCCTGCTGCAGTGGGGGCTGTGGGCAGCTCAGCTGGCCATGCTTGAGGTGCAGTTCTGGCTCCCTGAGAGCCTGTCCAGGTGTGTGGATGCCCTGTGGAGTGGCCAAGGAGCCATCCATGATCTTGGGAGGCAAGGGAGTGGGTGCTGGATTGCAGCCCTGTTCTGGGTCCTGTGGAATGCAGACCACAGTAAACCCAGAGCATCAATAGTGCCCAATCTCCATTTGAAGCCTGGATCTGTAGCAACCCAAAGTGAGAGCACTCCTGTGGAAATGCACGGCTGTGCATTTAAACCTGAATGCTGCTTGAAGTAATTGCTGCCTACGAGGAAGTGGCCTGTAAATATATTTATTTACGGACTATTTTTGGTAATGTGACAAAACGTGGGTTAACCTGAATTATTACAAATTTCCTTTATGACCTCAGCTGATCTCCACAATCCCTCCTGTGCCTGTGCACTGAGTCCTAAATACACATGGGACAATTCCCAGCCTGGGCTTGGATATGGAACCTTTGGCAACAGCACTGCTGGAGGCACTTCCCACCTTCCCCCTGCTGCTTTCTGCCGTGGTCCTGCAGCATCCACTGGCCCTGCTGGGGTGGGGACAGAGAGAGGAAGGAATTTACAGAGGGGTTTTTCTAAGCCAGGCCATGTGCTGTCATCATTTCTAATACACACTGCAAATGTTCAAGCACTTGTAAAATCACTATTAATGAACAATCTGTCTTTAGTTCCGTCTGCAAATAAGGGCATCTTTGATGATTTGAAGCTGAGATGGAAGGGCAGTAAAAAAAGAACTTCTATAATAATGTATTATGGATGGGTAATGATTTGCTACTGCTTTATATTTGTACATCAAAGAAATCAATTGAAATGAGCCAGTTCAGTGTCAGCAGAGCACAAATGCTGCAGCTTTTGTGGGTGCTGCCTGTCCTTGCCTTTAGACCTGCTTCTGTTGGAGCAGAGCATCCTTTGAATGAACATTTGGGTGTGGGCATCTAAGGCAGGGGAAAGAATTCTTTTTGGAGCTTGTTTTGTAAAATAAAACTTCACATTTTTTCTGAGTTTCAGTTACAAATGCAGTAAGATTTTACTACATCTTCATTATATGATTCTATTGACATAATCCAAAACTGGGAAAGCAAATACAGCACCATACATTAAAACGTTATTAGGATAAGTAATACCTTAAAAACTGGATGCTTTATGATAGTTTAACTATTTTGACATACATTCAGCCTTGCATGTTTGAAAATGCTTTCACAGCTCTTCCAGAAAGGACACTGAAATGTGTATTCACTGAGCAGTAGGTCCCTTTCACCAACTATAATTTTTTGTCTACAAGAATGGTTAGTTCTGGGGAAAAGGGAAGGGTTTGCTGTGCATATATACATGTATATATGTATAAAATACACCTGCTGCTCCTGGTACCAGAGCAAGCATACTGGAATAAATTCTGGCTGGTCAGAGGGAAGATGGAGATGAAGCAGCCAGAGAAGTGACATGTTCATATTGAACTATACAAAATCAGACCAGCTCTAATTAATCACTCTGTGCTTAACTCAGCCCCCAGTGGGCCAGACTTATTTTTCCCAAGAAAATCTGAAGTAAAACAGTGGAGACAAACTCAGTCCTTTTGAGTTGTTCCCTGAAGTGGTTTCATTACGGTAAAGTTAGTATCACAGCTCCCTCACAATAAATGTTGCAGTCCAACACCCCTGACATTAAGGTTGCTAAGAGTTTTTGCTGTACACAACCTGATTTAAATGCTCTGCGTCAAGCACTTGAATGTCCCAGCAGCACGTGGATAGACCAGGACATCTTTGGGACTGTGCTGCAGGAGAGGCAGGGAGGTGTTTGTGCTCACCATGCCCTGCCTTTGGAGAGCTGGACACGGCACAGGGAGCCTGGAGGGCGCTCCTGTAGGATCTGGGCTTTGCCTGAAGCTTTAATCTTGTTACCCAAAGCCACGTGCCTAAAATGAATTGTCCTCCCCCATCTATCAAAGTGACCAAAGAGGAAAAACCACTGGCACTAAATGAAACAAGATGAATTAGCTAAAAAGAGAGGAAAGAATTAACGGGAATGAAAAATAAACCTTAATTTGCTCTAGTGCCGGTAGGATTTGGCATTTAACTTTAATCATATGTTTCATTCTATGTCAGGGAGAAATACCTGTTTTGTCTTTCCCCTGACAATTCCTGCCATTAGCTGGAAGTGTTTATTCCCAGAGCTGTGCTGCCATCAGTTGATGATGCTGGGGCACTTACAGAAGAGAGGTTTTTCCAGGAAAAATTCTTTAACTCTTGGAACATTATTATGAAACATAATATTGTTCTTTATAGATCAGTCCAAAGCTATCCCATGCAAATTGTTCTCTTCCTTGGTGTCAGTTGGAGCAGAGGGGGTAACCACATCCCTAAAAGTAAGAAAACAGATCAAAACTATTTAAATAATAAAGAATGAACTCCCTATTGGTCTTCATCTAGATCTTCCTGTAAAACTGCTCAAGACAGAAATGGTACACAGAGATTTTTGGTGTCAGATCAGTGCTTTGCATTTTATGTTATCATTTACACCTGTGCAAAGTGATAGCATTTGACAGCTGATTTAGTAATGTTTGACACCTACATTACAATGTTGAAATGACTCTACAATGTGCAAAGCAGTGGAAAAAGCTCTGATTCTTTTCATGGCATCTTCCTTATAGCTGAATATTGAGATCCCATTCCAAAGAGGGGGGGGGGGGGGGGGGAAACCAAAAAAACCAAAGCAAACAAAACAAAACAAAAACAAAAACAAAAACCCAAAAAAAACCCCCACCACAAAACAAACAAAACCCAAAAAACCAAAACCAAACAAACAAACAAACAAACCCACAAGCATAAAGGGAAAAGAGAAAGGCAATTGTGTTTAATCCACAGCCTGGATTTACAGGTGCTGACTCTTACACCAAACCACCAAGCCAAACCCAGCAGGAAGGAGACACAGAGAAGTGAGAACTCTGCCACTGGGATGAGAAACTAGGATTAAGATTTCTAATATTTGTAAAAGCTGGTAAGTAAATTGCATGGGCTTTATAGTTACCAGGTTTTTTGAAATTAACAGAAATCTTTACCAAATGAAAGTTTTGGTTTCACTTAAATTGGTTTTGGCTTCTTCAAACCCTCAAAAAACTCCCCAGCCAGGGTATTTCTTTTTTGCTGCTTAAATACAGGCATTAACAAACTGTTCAGGATTGCTGCAAGAAATAGGGAGTTGATCAGCTTGGTACTTTGGACTCATTGGGGAAAAAAAGACATTAATGTCAACAATATCACCTCTGTGCATAAAGAGTCACTGCAGTTCTGAGTTTACAAACAGAGCTTTTCCCACTCCGGGACAAGAAGCCCCATAAGAAGGACCATGGACACAGCAAAAACACTGTTTAAATTGTACTGTACAATTTAGAGACAAGACACAGCTATTTAAGAGGAAATTGCCAATGTTTTGTGTTGACAGGATGTGATATCTTAATGAAAATAATAATATTGTTTACTCATCTGGTACCAGCCCGATTTCCAAAGGAAAAGCCTCTCAGACTTCACACATGGAAGTGGCTGTTCCAGCTGTACTGATGCAGCAGCCACTGTAGCATGAGTAAGTTAAGTGTCTGTGAAGTTCATGGACTGGTGAGGAGGCAGGACCAATTTGCCAAGCCTGGAATTACTGACAGGCAGAATGACCCATGGCCAGGCTGTCACCTTACTTTACATTACACTTTGCAGCACAGCCCAGCGGAACAGAACCTGGGAAAAATGACTCCAGCAGGATTTTCAAGGTTACCAGCATTGGACTGTCATTTCCTAGATCAATTCCAGTGGCCTCTTGCTGGCACCTATTGATAAGGCAGATAGCAGCCTCTTGCTTTGCCATCACTCAGAATAAAACTCTCCCACATTCACCAGTGTCTGTCTCTTGGTGTACACCACATTCACAGAAATTAAAGTTCCCCATGCCCTCCCTGTGCTCACAGGGCTGCTTTCACCTGCACTCCCTGGCTCAGGGCAGCCTGGCCAGCTGGCAGGAGTGGAGAGTCTGAAGTGTTAGCCAAAGGGGAACAAAATTACTTATTTAAACAAGGAAGTAAAGCAGGACATTCAACTTCCTCAGCATGGCAGCTGCAGCTGAGGGGGAGAAGAGACAACAGCCCAAATGTTAACTGTATGTGTTTTGTACCCAAAAAGAGTAGCGAGGGGAAATCACTAAAGGATCATTTGCTCAGGGAAGGATTGATTTCCAAGGATGCAGTGTAGTGCACCCCAGTACCTGAGACTTTTACTCATTTTCCCACTGTGGTTCCCAAACAGGAATCTCCACTGCTGTGTGCTCAGGCATTCTGGAAAGGGAAGGCTGAAGGGTAAGGAAGATAACATCAGCTGCCGCAAATGGGCCTGGTGATTTTTGACTTAATTTTTATTAGGAATTTGAACGTGACATCCCTTCCTGATGAACACATCCCCAGCCCATTAATGTCAGCCAGTTATGCTTACATGGCACAGAGAGCTGATCTCTTCCATGTGTCTGTCCAGGTTCTGATGCATGGCCCCAGTCCTGGGCCTTGCTCAAACAATGACAACCTAATGAGGATTTACTCTGTGCTCTAGGTCTCTATAAAAGTAATTTTTAAAGAGCATAATGGAATAATATTTACTTGACAGCCTCTGCATCGTTTATTCCCCAATGTCTATCTTATAGTCTTGTAAGGGAGAAATAAATATTTACTCACTCTTCATTCGTGCAGTTTATTCTAGGTAGAACTGCAGCCAGCTCTATCCATCCTATTGCCTTTCAGCTGGATGCTATAAAGAAAAGAAATTAGTGTTCTTAAACTCAGGGATGTGATAAAAGACTAGAAAAGTTTCTGCTGGCTCCTGTCTGCATTTTACTGTACATGCCCCCTCCCACGCCATCCCCTCTGCCAGTGTGGGGAATTGCATGTGCATGTAAAAATCAGATTACCTCCAGCTCATTACTGTCCACTGACACAGTCTCTCTGTAAAAACTTTTGATGAACAGTCAGCATCTAATTCCTCAGTAATAAAACACCCTAAGTTGCTTGCAATCATTATTCCAAATGGAAAAATTAATTGTAAATAACTGGAAGTCAATTAAGGCTGGGTTCTGCCGGGTAATGCAAATCTTTTATAGTTTTGTTTCAGTTAACTGCCTCATTAATGATTTATAGATGTGTATACAGCTGTGGGAACCATAGCATTATCTAATGCACTCAGAGAATAATTACATATGAAAAGAACTACGTGGCTCAAGGGAAAAACTCAGAAATTACTTACTGCCTTAACTTCAACCATATTAAGATGCAAAGCATTTAGAAACCAACTGTGATGTTTTATCATATTCTTGAGGTTTCATATTCTTTTTAAAAAGGGAAAAGTAACTCCTTCTAAAAAAATATTTGTACACTTCAGTATTACACAGTACACAAAAATCAAGCTGTCTCAGCTGAGAATGTCAGCATTTATTTATTATTTAAAACCCTAAGTTATAAAACATTTTCATTCCCTTTGTGCATCTGCTATACAGGAATAAAAGACATTTCTCCAGTTAAACAATTCATGGGCATCTGCATTTATATCCCTGAATTACACAGAGCCAGAAGTAATTTTGGGAAGACTTCCTTCAGGAGTCATTTTCCTGAATATACAAATACACTGGTACTTTTTCTTAGATGATGCCAATTTTGGAAGTTTAAGGAGGTTTTTGTAAAATATTATTTTCACTCCTGAATAGGGCAGTGAACCTGAAGTTTGCACCATTTGCTACTGATTTCTTACAAATTCTAATCCAATGATAAGCTGCTGCTGAATATTTGGAAGCACCATTAAAGATCTTTTGCTTTTAAGTCTGCTTTTCTTTATTCTGAGGACAGAGAAGGGGTCAGGGTTTTTCCTCCCCAAAACCAGACATTTGAGCTGCAGACCTTGCCCTGACATTTTTCATGCAGTTTTCTCTATAATGGTGCAGGTCTCCAGAGCTCCTGGCACTGCTCTGGGAGAATTCCCTGTGTCAGGGCAGAAAACCCAAGTGTGCTCTGCATCCTCTGTGCCCCAGATCAGCCTTCATCCCTAAGCTGAACAGAGTCACCATCCCCTGCTTTTGTCCACAAAGGGGCTCCAGGGATATTGGGGTGATCCTGGCCAGCTGCTGATGGTCTGAACTATCCGCGGACTGGTCACTGGAGCATCCTCGCAGTCCCCCTCATTCCCCATCCCTGACACGGCGCCCAGAACATTCTTCCTCTCTTCCTTCACCACCTTCTTCAGGCCTCTGCTCCTGGCTCTTCCCTCCAGCCCACTGGTGTTGCTTTGTTTGCCCAGTCAGGTGTGACATGATCTGTCTGGACTCCTTTCCACGTGCCGTGTGGTTTAGGGCCTTTTTTGCCATGCATTTGGCAATATTAAAACCCTGGCCCAGTTATCTGTGCGAACTATACAAGGCCAGAGGGAGGCAAATAAAATGTTTTATTTTGTCTGCAGATGTTCAGCCTCTTATATAAAACCTGTAACTATCCTGTACCGCTTACTCATTTCCCAAATAACGTCAGCATGCTCCACCAGGTAGGAAAGAAAAACAACCAGCCTGATGTCCTTTGGCTGGGAGGAGGAGTGGGGAAAGGACACCAGACACTCGTTCCAGGTTTTCCCAGTGGCACCAAACCACAAGCACTGCCTGTGCCAAGTGGCTGTGGGATTAAATGGAGCACAGAAGTGCTCAGTGTCCTGCTTGCTGTGCTAGAGAGCTGCTTCCACGGAGAGGGATGCTCAGATGAAAACTCACCAGTTTTTTTCTGTGCAGAAAATCCATGGTAGGTTCTGCTTCCTTATGCCTGTTAAAAACAGGTTTAGGTCTTTGTAATTCTGCTTGGCACTAAAGGGAACTGGTGAGTCTAGATTGTACTGACTGATGGAATAATTCAGGGAGATGAGGTCTCAGGAAATCATTTGTTCCCACCTCCTGCTCAAAGACTTCTACAACCACATCAGTGACCATGTGTGAAATGGGAGTGAAGGTGAAAGCACGGGAATAAGGTTTTTGAAGGTTTTATAGCCAGAGAATAAAACAAATAGACAACTGAAATTGTCACATAATATTTGTAACTCTACAGTGGTGTAGTGAAGCATTATGTTAATCTACAAGGACAAATTAGGGACTGCAAATCAAGTACTATTTAACGTTAGAAAAATGTATTTTTAATTCTGATCTTTTGAGGCTGTACAGCATAACCTGCATAAGGAACAGCTAAATTAATCAAGATTAAGCTGTCTAGGGTGATTAAACACACAGATACAACCTTTGGCTTGTGACATCCTCATAGACATCCTTATGGAGTTGTAGGCACAGGGTCACATGGCCTTGAGGGCACTTGAATGTGCCTTGGAATATTCTTGTGAAGAGTCTGGGCCTGACACCTTTTCTTTAACATAGACTGGCTATTCTTACCTTCTGCTATCTCTGTTTTTATGTTTTATTTTGGTGCAACCACCACAGGTCATTCCATTCACTCTTCCTGAACAGTAGCCAGTAGTTCTTATGGTCTTTTCTTACCTGTTTTTGGAAAATAAAAATAAAATTTAAAAAAAAGGTAAGATATTTGGCGAACTATCTCCTAATTAGCAAAAATATTTAGTAATTGCTCTTGTTTGACTGTGGTTTATCATACATTGCAGTGTGAGCTGAAAGGATTGTAAGGCATTCTCTGTTCTGCTTTTAATGTTCTTTATAATCAAAAGGGTAAAATAAAGGCATGTCACCATGATGAGGTGTATGGTGGGAGAGAGGCAGAAAAGCTGCTCAGACCTGCCAGCCCTCACCATGCCTCTGTCAGAGCTGAGTGTTCCGCAAAGATGCTCCCTCAGAGACAAAAAAAAGAGTGCAGATCCAACTTGCACCTCAGATCTTCTGCCCCTGAGAGAAAAGTGGTATCTGAAATTTTAAACCGGAAGTAACATTTTATTGTGAATTCCTTTGCCATTTGAAATGTAACTTGGAGATGGGATTGATGCACTCAATGACTCTGCCATCCTTTCCTCTCTCAGTCCCACACTCAGGCTGTGGATCAGCCATGAGAATAAACCTAGAGCCACAACCATTGTGGTGGGACAGGGGACAGGAGAGGGATGGCAGGGACAGGAGACCTCTGGGGACCCCCCATCCCACCAAGTGGCCAGTAGAGATCCCAAGTTCTCAAGGTGGCAAACTCATTCCTTCAGCAAGCACAGCTAGCTCACTTTCTCTTCTGTTTCCCCCCTCCAATTAGATAAATTCTCATAACTGAAAAACCACAGCCAGGGAAGCATTTCTTTTATTTCCATATGATATTCTCTGCTGGAATTCTGGAAGATGAGAATCTTGGATTTTAGTATATAGTAATATATGTGAAGCAATATGGATGATTTAAGGCATTGTGTAAGTCCCTCTTCTTCGCCTTCTTCCTTCTTCTTCATGGTTTCGAGTGTTTTTCTTCTGATTGGGTGAAAAGAGTTCCTCATCATGGGCCTTGGGTGCTCATTATTTGGTCAAAAGTATAAATAATATGGGTGTCACCTCGTTACTGGGTAATAAGCACTTAAATAACCTTGGAAAGAGTTAGAAGGGCCCATTCCACGGCCATTTTCTACCTTGTTGGCTAGAAGTCACAACTCATAAGACTGTACTTTAGACAGGAATTAATAAACATCTGACTCCAAACATGAAACCTGTGTTTCCTGTGTATCAATCCCGACCTCGAGAGAGAAAAAGAAGCCAGTACTGTCACAATTCTCCATCCGAAAGTTTTGTGAATCAGACCCAGAAGTCACTCACAGCAAGTTGAAATCTGATGTTACAAAGATTCAGTCTGGAAAAAAAGATAAACCCACCCTGAAATAAATTCTAATCTATTATATTTACTAAGAGTCCAATTGTTCCTTTCCATTTTGTACAATTCTCATGGAAGGCAGGGGGAAATGATGCATATTTATCAACGTGTGGTTATTCTTTATTCTGCCTGTATGCCTTTGGCATTGACTTCAGAAGATAAATGCTAAACTACCCAGCTAATAACTCAAGAGGTTTGCTCTGAGTTCCAGGTGCCCTGAAGGAGAGCAGCCCCAGTGATCATTTTTCCTCCTGGATCAAAATTTTGAAGTGTTCCAGTTGTATCAGTGTTTGAGAAAGAATTGTTCCCCCTTATTCCTCATGACTTGTGCTGTCCTTCCTGTGGGGAGCAGAGTTTGCAGGAAATGGGTGGCTTGAACCCTCCCTGTGGTGTTTGCAAACATCAAGGCAGAGGATGGAGACCCAGAGGCCATTCCTAAACAACTCTGCTTAAAAAAAAAATTTACCCACTTCTAACTGAAGAAAAGATTGCAAAATGAGGCTGTGGAAACCATGTACCAAAATATAGCTTTCCTATTGTGTACATGAGAATTAAGACAGCGTCCTAATTAAAATTAGCCTTGAATAAAACATATTCTCTCTAATAGTTTATTATTTCCTCACTGGATGTGATTTTCTCACATGACTGCACATTTTGTGGACTGTAAATGTGATTAGCCCTTCAAGTTGTATTTAGGGCATTTTTAAATTGGCCACTTGTACCTGTGTGCCACATGTCATCACTGCCCCTGGAATCTCATAAAATCAGAGAAATACTGAGAACTTCATCAGCACTGTGCTCTCATTTGAAGAACACCCTAAAAATACACTTACTTTTATTGTTTAGCTATATACAGTTGAACTTTACATGTGATAGCTAATTTTGAAAAAAATATATGCAATTTCATGTTCCCATGGGTGGTGAAATAAGTGTTATTTTGTCCTTACAGCTGTTACTCTCTCTCAACATAATAATACAAAAATCAGTAGCAGAGAGACAACATGTCATAGTCTTTACTTATGCTATAAAGGTGATGCATACAAACTTCATTGTTGGTACTGGTTTAAAAAGTACTGGTGGAGTCTAAGATTTGAAGTGCATGAAACTATAAAGTCATAACAGAAAGTAACAGGATGAAAAGAGAGAATTTTGGACAGCTGGGAAGAATCTGATGCTATAAACCGTAAAAAAAAATAGGTTGTTTTTTTTTTGCCAAGTTTTCATATGGACTCCAAAAGGGTCTGAAATGTCACAATTAACAACTTTGCATAGCACAAAAGAGAACTTTTGGAAGTTTGAGCCCTGATTTTGTCTGATTTAAAGAAAGGGTGCAGAGCCCAGATCTGAGCCCTGCCTTCATCCCCCAAACCTCCCCCACTCTGTGGGATAGGGCCATGTATAAACCCCTAAATAAGATGGGTGTGGGGACATGGAGACCACATGGTGTGGGGACAGGAAAGATCCACCTGATTCTGATTTGCAGAAGGGGAAATGGACATCAAATAAAGATTGAACTGACTTGTTGAATGCCATATATGAATCTGCAGAGAACTGGCATTTCATCAGCTCCAAATGCAGTCACACCCTTGTGCCCAGAGCTCTCCCAGCTGAGCAATGCCATTAACTCACTAATAAACCTGGAGGAAGAAAGAAACCATAAATTTCCACAGTCTCTTCAGCCTTGCTGATTTAGGAGGGTGGGGGAACCCTCTGGCTGGACAGTTCATGAAATCTCCTAATTACTCATGGCCAATAAAAGCTGATATCCCTGCACTGACCAGGCAAATGATGGATGCAGTTTAAATTCCACAAGAGGGTCTTTCACTCTTTGCCCTTCATTTTGTGTAAAAGTGAAAGAAGGTCTGTGAGTGTGTCTGTGCCCCCCAAATCCTCAGCAGGTGGAAAGAGAGGATGGCAACAGTCAGTGACAGCCAGAAATGACAGGAGTTCAGACCCAGAGCAATTTTATGGTTTCACTGATAACATTTCACTGAATTAAGGTGAATTTTTGTGTCCTACAGGCTCCAGACAGAGCTTATGGAATGGGAAAGGTGAGGCTTGTGTGGGTTCTCCTAAGGCAAAACATTCCAAGCACGACTGTGTCTCCATGAAGGCATTCCAGGGAGAATTCCTCACCCCGCTGAATCCCTGAGCCCCCCAGGGCACAGAGGCTGGCTGGGAAAAAAAATGGATAAAGATATTTTTAAAAAAATCCCCCTGGGACCATCTCCCGTATTTAATAAGGAAAAGCACCTTCTGTGCAGCCAATAAAAGTTGAGTCTCTCATGAAGATTTATACCGTATTACACACTGAAATTCAATGTACAACGATACCCTTGTGTATACAGTTGTCAGAATAATAATCTTTGTCTGTCTGATCAACTTATATTTTATGCCAACAACACAGCATTTAATATTATACAGTTTCAGAGGAAGAAAATAAATTTATTCCTGCAACAACTTGCCCAGTAGCTTAAACAGACAAAGTGAAAAAAAAATAGCTTGGAGTTTTTACATTAACTTATGATCCACAATACAGATTTCTATACAATTTCAGCAATTTTATGCAGCAAGAAAAACTATGATTCTTAATCTAGTTTCTGAAATTGCCTCACTATTTTATACTGCCATGAGGAATAATGCAGTTGGATCTGACTGCAGCAGTTTGCTTTTGGCATCCTCCTGAAATGAGGAGTCTAAAAATACAAATGGTAATCAACAGCTTCTTTCTATATTCTGCATTGTCACATTCTGTGCTGTATTCTTAGGCTTTGTGTCTCAAAATATACATCCAGAAATGCTTATAGAGAAGTTATACATGGACTCCCCCACAACCAAAACACTCCTTGAGATAAATCAGTGGAGTCTTCCCACGATATGGGACTGGTTCCAAATGATGCAAAGCTCTGCCAGATAAGAAAACTTAAGCAATATAGAAAATCTGTGTTGTATGTAGATCCATTAAATCTATTCTCCTAGCAGCCTTTGCAGAAAACTGACAGACTTTGAATGATTTATTGGTATCTTTTTAAAGGCATCTACTTTTTACCTTATATTAATTTTTCTTTATATAACAATACCTGACAAAAAAGGAAACCTGGTGACACGCCACCCCCACCCAACCCCCTCCAAAAAAAAGCTGATGAAAAGATTGGATAGAGGATTGGGAAGAGAAATAAAAGAGGATGTTCAGAAAGGTATCTGTATCCCAAGATGCACCCTATCAACAAAAGCTGCACACTCAGAAAAGAAAGGGGTGCCACAGCCTTAGACCAGAGCACTTAAACCTCATCTAAAGTTAAACTAGTTATTGGGGAGGCTCTGGCACAGGGTGTCCAGAGAAGCTGTGGCTGCCCCTGGATCCCTGGAAGTGTCCAAGGCCAGGCTGGAGCAACCTGGGATAGTGGAAGGTGTCTCTGTCTCCATGGCAGGGGATGGGATGAGATGGGCTTTAAGTTCTTCCAACCCAAACCATCCTGGGATTCTGTGATTGCAGAGGAAAAGGAAAATTTTGTGAGAATGTAACAAAATGGGCAGAGTTGTCCATTTTTATTAAAACCTCCAAATCCCGTGTCTGGGCTGTGACACCTTCGGGGAAGCGTTGCCTGATAATCCATTGGTGACTATCACTGAACCTTTTCCAAAATTGTGTATTGTTGCACCAGGACACAACTGACTGGCTGTTCCCTCGTAACAGGATGTGCTCCGATGGCCTGAGGAACGTGACTGATTCCAAGATACACACACACACACACACACACACACACACACACGTGCACCCACACTCACACACGGCTCCTGTGTGGGAAGGAGCCACCGGGATGTGCTGGTCGAGAGTTGGACATTTCTTTTGCAATTAAAGAGAGGAAACAGCCATCTACTGTCATCCACATTATCAGAATCTTCCTGTTTAGGCTGGTGTGGACCAGTTTACATGTGAGAATCCGAACGCCGAGTTCATTTATGTGAAATAAAATACACACATGTTAAGAACAGAATTAGGTAGCTCATGAGAGAAGTGCACAAGAGAAAAATTCACCTTCACTACAGGAGTAGCAAAAGAGCTGAAGGGGGACACAGATTAAATCCACCTTTGAGATTTACAGGAATTTGTTTGCGTAGAGCACATTCTGAGCACTTTGATCAGATTAACTACTCTCTGTAAATGCAAACCAACACTTCCAACCCACATTGTATTGCCCCAGGGGAAAAACAACAAAACAATGCAGTTACAAATGAGCTGTCCCCCAGAATAACTCGGGCCTTCATGGACTGATAGTCTGAAACTGCTGCAGAGAGGTGAGAAAAGGCAAAGGAAAATCAAAACATCAGAAAAGAGAATTGCCTAAAAGCACAAGAGAGCTCTTGCACAAGGCCAGCTGAGCAGGGAGCAGGGAAGTTCTGCTGACTGACACCAGCTGGGCTGAGTCTGAAGGGCTTGGAAGCTCAGTCTTGGGAAATATATTCAGTGATTCATGCCACTGTCTGAGAATTAGAAACCTAGAGCCCAAAAATAGATGTGATCTATTTTTTTTGGCAAAAGAAATCACCAGAAATCTCCCAATTCAGATCCACATCAAAACGAAGACACTTTGAACCTGGAGAGATTTTATTTGTGAGTCAGTCAAATGCACTTTGAAAATTGCTAAGTGCTGAATTAACGCCAGAGTAATTACTGTTAAAATAGGATTATGATTTATAGTATTATACAGTGAACACACAACACTTGAAGTAAAAATTAAAGATTATAATTCTAATAAAAAAATAGATTCTTAACTGAAATGCAGGTCAACAATTATCATTACCAGAATGTGCTTTTGTTTGGAAGTAGCTCAGTTAAACTAACTTTAAAAAAAAGCAGGGTTTTTTTTGTTGTTGTTTCAGAATTATTCTACATATTCTAATGATCCCTTTCAAAGGTTTCATCCCCTCCAATTACCTTCCAAATAGATACTGAGTAGGATACTGTGACACAAATGTCTGTGTGCTGCAAATGCACTGCACAGGAACGTTTGTGCTCGTTTAACCAGGCACGTTAAATTGAGCTACACAGATTTGTGTCGTGTATTCCCCTCGGGTGGTTCAAGAATGCTGGAGCTACAGGAATGGATCACCTGCCTCTCCTGCTCCAATGGAAGTGGGATATTTCATGTTTAATAACATGTTGCTGTATATAGGGAAGAGATTCAACAAACAAAAGTTGCTCTTTGTTTGTAGTTAGGCATAGACTTTTGCGTTCACATTATTTATAAGGATTGTTGCTGGTTTTGGGGTTTTTTTGTCACTTGAGGGTGGGGGATTTTGAAACAGTCAAATTTTGTACCTGGTGGGAAAGCAAATTTCCTTCTTGTTTCAATACAGATGCATCTTGGGTTAAACTGTGTAAACAGAGTTTTCCTGAGAGATTCTTTTACCCACTGGGAAAATTTTGGAAGATATCACATAAAATATTCCACAGCTCAGACCTCACAGAAAAGTCTTCTTTTATAATTTAATAAATTTCACCTGTTTTTTTTTTTTTGATTTACCAATTTGTTATCCCAGAAATGCAGAATGAAAAGGTAGTTATACAAAACATATAGAATTTTACATTTAATAGAAAATGAAGTAGTTAAAAAAAGCTCCATGTAATATTTTTGCAGGGCTTTTTTTCTTTGAAAGAAAACAGGTATCCCTGTTCCCTATTAATCTTTTTTGATGCATTCTGTTCAGGGTGGCCAGTATACTAATAAGATTGTTCCTTCAGATTTCAAAATTACTGAATCTGGAAATAGTTCTCATTTATCTCATGCACTGCTGAGAAAACAATCTCAAATCGTTGGTTCTACTGATGAAACTTCCTTAGCAACACAAGGGCTCCAGAATTATTTTT
This sequence comes from Prinia subflava, assembly GCF_021018805.1. Lineage (NCBI taxonomy): Eukaryota > Metazoa > Chordata > Aves > Passeriformes > Cisticolidae > Prinia > Prinia subflava. The sequence goes on along the minus strand of NC_086283.1, from coordinate 20,568,517 downwards.
CAGACCTTGTCAATGCTTCCTGTGAGGTTTCCGTCACTGTCAGCATCCAATACCTCGCAGATGAGTGGGGAAAAAAAACCACCCAGCCCAGAAAGCTGTGATAAATTAATAGAAGGTAAATTAATAGATTAAATGGAATTAGTAGGAGTGATGATAAATCTAAAATTCCCCTAACAATAGTCCAGTGAATTATGTTTTAGATTTATGAAGCATTTTATCATGTAGATGAGAATCCATAGAGAAGGGACTATGTCCCGGTGGGGTTAGAAAAAATGAGGAAGGCTGAACACTTGGACGTGTGCACTTCTTTGGGACTGCACCCTAGGAACCAAGGCAGGAGAACTCTCACTGCCCTGACTTCCAAAGCCTTGATGTTGGACAGGACACCCCAGCAGGAATCCTGCTTTCCTAAATCCTACAGACTGCTCTCTCTGCTTTGTTGGCACTTTAAATAGGACTTTTCAGCCACGATCTCTCATGGTAAGTCATGTTTAGACCACAGTTTAAACCTTCCATTTATACTGACTAAGTCTCCAGTATGCAGCCAGTCCCTTAAACCAGGTTTCAATAGTTGTAAAGTCTGTAAGTGTCAGCAGTGCAGGATTTGGCTTTTAACGCAACTGCAACAGACAAAAGTTTCTTTATTTCAGGTATCTCCACTCTCAGGTTAGAGCATGCTTTCTGCTGTGAAGATTTTTCCTTCCCTGACACAAGCGTTCACCCCAGTTCTCAAATTCACCAGTACTCATCTGACACTTCACAAGTTGCCAAATGTCTGCTCAAACACTGAAAAACCCGGTTTCTGCTGACTTCTAAGTTAAGTGTTGTAGAGGAAGGCTGGAAATTAGCAGGAATGAGGGCTGAGCAGAGCCACTGAACATTAACACTTTACTGACTGCACAGGGTGTTGTCTGCCCTTTGCTCAGTCCCTGCTGCCGGGGAACAGCCTCCCCTTCCAGCTTGCTCATGCCCTGACTTCTATTTTTACTTTTTTTCCTTCAAATGCCTCATTGTTTTTTAAAGCTCCTTTGATTCACCACCTGCTTTCCAGTCTGGCTGTGACACAGGGCTGTGCAGCCCAGAGTGAAGCTGGGTTGTGCTGTGGGCATGAGGTGGTCAGCAAGGGAAAGAAATCCCTGCTGAGACTGTACAAGGCAAACTGTAATATTCTTAAACTATCTGGCTTCACCTTTAAGTCTTCAACTTACTCCTTGCAACACTTCGGTCTAAGAAAAGCACCTTAAAATTTTAAGAGTAGGTTAAGAACTCTTAAGAATAGCTCAAGAATAGCTTCTTAACCTCCTTCTAATTGAGCTGAGTGTTCCCCTCTTGATCCATTCTGCAGTGACTTCAGACAGACGGTTTAGAGCCGAAGAGATTAAATCAGTCAGAAAAGCATGTGAGATAAGATTTCAAATGTTCAATGCTGAAACTTCTACTGCACAGGAAGAGTGTAGATTTAAGCTTGTAAAAAATGATACACTATGAAGTTAAATGGCATCAGCATTGTTAGGATCAAGAGCTTTCTCTTGAAAGTAATAAAAAACTACATGGTCTGCTCAGTGAAGAAAATAAAAAGATCAGGTAGTTTATGCATTTATACAGGTTGGTGTGTGTATCACTGAGTAGAGAAAATTCTCTTTTCCCTCCTGCCCCATCCCATCCAAGAGTGACCTTAGACAGTTCTCAGCAAAAAGCCTGCACTTCCTTCCCCTTCAGATCCAGGATCAGGAATTCCAGATGAATGAATGAACGTGACAACAGAAAACCCTGTCACTGCTTGGATGGCCTCCAGCAGTGTGGCACAGGGACACACGTGTTCAGCAGCCGGGAAGCACCAGCAGATGTGAGATTCTGGAATGCAAGTCCTCAGCAAAACGGGCTCAGGAGTATCCTCCACCTGTCCTCCACTTTCTAATCTGGGTTTAAATGTCTGATCCAAAAGTTTGTCCACCGTGGTTTCAGTGTTGGTCAAAGCAGTGGATGGTCATCTGTGCTCCACTGAGAGTTTAATGTCTCCTAAACCACAGGCAATTGGATGTACTGAGACAGGAGTGAGGGAATAAATGCCTACAGAACAACAGAGCAGCACAGACTGCACCAGGCTATTCCAAGTTTACATTTCTACTGGATCACAGACACACGTGGATAACAGAAATATTAATTGGGAAAGATCCTCATCCACTGATCCCAGGCTAAGTCAGAAACAAACCCTCAAAGTCTGGCTGCACAAGATCTCTCTGGATAAAGGACATGAGAAGAGATAACACCCCAGAGGCTGTTGTTCATACACCTGAGGATGCAGGATAAAATCCCTGCGTTTAAGATAGGAGAATCTGCACAGAGCAAAATGTGCCTCAGAACACAGAATTGTGTTCTGTAAACGGCTCTTAAAATGGTTTGCTACTGATAATTTGTCTCTCAAAAGCTTTAACTAGGATCTCAAAAGCTCTAGCCGTATAGAAGTTGTAGCTCAAATTAAGAACATGTTTACTAGATAATAAGTAATGCCATTCGTGCAATAGTTTTAGTTTTAATGGTATGAGATGAGTTTGAGTCCACTTTAATTACATAATAATGAATGTAGCCAACTTTTTATACATTAAATATACCATAATCTGTAATCCCTATCAACCTACTAGTATCCTTATGGTGTCCAAATATTATAAATACTCTTCCAAGACCTTCCTCTACTCCAGGCTGAATGGTATGCAAAAATATCTCATGAATGTATATAATTTATTATTATGTAGCATATTAGTTATCCCCAAAAATGTCATCTAATCATTGTTATAATATCCAGAAAAGCCTTTAAAAAACTGTGTTACAGAATGGAGATGTGTAGAACACATCCACAAAGATGAATTTATTGTAACGTCCACAGTTTAAACTTGTTGGAATAGAATGAATATTGAAGAAAACAGAAAGAGGGAGAGTAAGCGAGTTTAACAACCTTCCTTCCTCCTCCTAAGGGCTGAGTAAATGCTATTTATTTATTTGAATAGTTATGAGCTATGGTACTGCTGCTGCCAAAGAGACAGAGCTTCCTCCCCATACATAATTTAAGCAACGAAACATGAGAAATCATGCATGAAAGGTACTATTTAATATAAAAAAGTGAAATATGGACTCCTGGATGTTATACTAGTCTAGTGTTTCTTTAAACTTAAGACAATAAAAATTATTGTCCTATATAAAATAAGAATTTTAAGGGACAAAGGAATTAGTGGTTTCCGACACTGAGTAAGTCAGTTTGTTAGCTGGCAACCAGAAAAAATGAGATGCAAGAAAGTTCAGTGTTCAAAGAGATTTATCAGCAGAGAGAAGATACTGTGTATCATAGCTTTCAACTTTTAAATGTTTGGTATATTTCTACATTAAATAAATAAAATCCCATACTCTAATATTCTGTACTATAAATACATTACATGAGTTCAAATAAATGTTTTATGTTGTTCCCTCCCTCATTTATACTTTTAAAAATGTGCAGCTATGATTTATGCTTTTGAGGATGGCATAATAGAATTTGACATTTTCCAGCTGAGGTGTGGCCTAGTTCCAGCTCCATGCTTCATTACATTGTACTCCCTTTGAGAGGATGAGAAGAGTAAAAATAGCCAGGTTGTTAAAAATGTAAAATGCATAAATGAATTCTCACCAGATGTGCTGTTCAATTGTCATTTTCATAAAATTATGGTTGCTAAACTTCTAGAAATCAATATGTGCAGTGAACAACGTGTCTGGAGAGATCATTCCCTCCTCATTAACATCTCTGTTCTTTGGATTCTCCCAAAATTTAAATAAGAGGGGACTGCCAGTGTCCAACCTCTGCCATGAAGCACCAGAGCATCCCTGTACCCAGAAACTGGATTGAAAGGTTACAAACAATGCAATGCTTCAGTTAGAAAAGTGAATAGTTTGAAAGCTTTTAGCACACTGTCTTTTTGGCAAGGGACAAATGAGAATGTAAGCAACACATAAAATGTGTTTTCCTTATCCTTCTGGGCAGATTCAGGATGTTTTTATCTTAACATCAGAGGCGTTGGGTTTGGCACCAGGTAACAGAAATGCCTCTCAGTTCACTGAAATCTGCTTTGCTGAATGCTGGAACTAATGTTCAAGTATGGAGCCTATTTTAAGCTTGCTCTCTCACTGTAAGATGAATTTAAAATAATTGTTTGGAGGAAGAAATGGGAATTATGCTGCTTTACACTGTGTGGGCTCCTGTACTAACAGATGACTTGCTCACTGAATGTCAGGAAGTTTGGGATGAAGATTTTTGCTGTCTGAAGAAAAAAAGTGCTGTTCTTTGGTCAAAAAAAAAGTTGTTACAAACAAGATAGCCAAGAAGAAAGATTTGTCAGCTTCCCTCTGAATGGCAAAAGGTTGAGTAGATCACTCAATATTTGTCAGGTTTGAGGTGATTGCCTGTCACTACACAAGAAGTGAATAATATTGACAGCTATGTGAGATCAAAATTCAAAGCCTGCAAGGATATGTAGCTGCATCACACAGAACTTTGCAAAGACCTTCTGTGTCAGGAACCTGCTGGATTCAGTTGTGAGGAGTAGGAGGGGTGCAGACACCAGCAGGGGAGAGGCACAGGATGGTCTGTGCTGTGGGGTCACATCCCAGTTCTCCAGCCCCTTTACCCAGTCCTGCCTGAGCACCTGAAGGGGCTCAGCAGCTCCTGCAAACAGCCCGAGTAATTCTCTGGGTGCTGCACTGACATCCCAGCCAGTTCTGAGCCCCTGGGGACATGCAGCTTGAAGCTCTACACCTGTGGCCTTAAAGAGCTTAAAAAATAAATTATAGGATATGCTATTATCATTATTTTTTTTTCCTGCACATCCTCATTCATGCTCAGAAAACCCTTGAACAGCTGACATTCATGAACAAGTCCTGGTGTAATCCTGCTCTTAGCTGCTCCAGGAGAGAGTGGATGCAGCTTTAGGGGAAAAGCCTGGATCTCCTTTGGGATGAGTGACCCTGTTCCTAATAGGAGGGGTTTCTGAATGGAGAGGGCACCTGAGCTGCTACAAGTGCAGAAGGGTGAAAACAGGATAACAGGGAGGGTCAGCAAACCCTCGATGGGGTCATCTGGAAAATGTGGGTTTGAATGGGAAGGAAACCAGGATAAAATACAGAAAGAAGATCAGCGGTGAACAGAAAGGGGAAATAGAAATTGGAGGGATAAACTGAGCTGAGAAAGAGGACTGGGTGGAGATTGTTTGATTAAAATAAAAGAGGTCTGGTATCAGGTGAGGGCTTGGAAATACTCCTCTGGAAGGAAACCAAGTCTGGTAAGGGGACAGTTGGAGAGTGGTTTATAGACTGGGACAAGAGGCAAGTCTAGGAAAAGAAAAAGAAAAAGAAAAAGAAAAAGAAAAAGAAAAAGAAAAAGAAAAAGAAAAAGAAAAAGAAAAAGAAAAAGAAAAAGAAAAAGAAAAAGAAAAAGAAAAAGAAAAAGAAAAAGAAAAAGAAAAAGAAAAAGAAAAAGAAAAAGAAAAAGAAAAAGAAAAAGCAAGTAAAACCTATTTAAATCTACTCAGCAGAGGAATACAGCTATTCATCAGATATTTGACTTCATCCCTTGCCTCCTACCTAGAGATTTGGCAGTATCAGAAATACAGATGTTATTATTTTTCATTTCATTTAGGTTTCGGCATGAACTTTCTCTGAGGATACATGTCCATGAAAAAAATTCAGATCCTTCTGCTAAAGTTATGATCTTTGTAAAACCAATGGTTGTAAGCATTGCTGAGCAATATCTAGCTTCAGGAAAACGCTCTCAGAGATTGAATAATTCGTTAGAATGCTAGAAAAATGAAAAAATGGTGCAAAACAACTGCAGGCTCATGAACTTCCGAAATGCATATAATAAGTCATTAAAATATCCATATTTTATCAGTCTTTGCACCAGTAGTGTGCACCATTATTCTGCTGGTTTTAGAGAGACTATTTGCTAGCATATCTCATTAGTGAATATATTAATTAAAATTATACCTGTGTTATCATCATTTCCAGTCATTAACATGACAAAAATCACATGCAAGACTGTAAATACAACATCATAAGCAATATTTTCAAGGATATTTATTGCTTTAAATTGTCTAGTAACTCAAAAGCCAAAAATAACTGTTAAGTTGTATCAAAATAAAACCTTACTCCTTCAAGGTTTCTTTCCAACAAAAAAGCCCAGATCCCACCTATCTGTTTTTAAACAGATGAGAGATAGAGACAAAGCAAAACGTAAATGCAAACTAAAACACATCCCATAAATCTTTCTTTGGAAAATATTACTGAAAAAAAAAAATCATACTCTTAAAAGGGAATTAAAGATTTCCTAGGAATGGCAGGGACTTCAGTAAAGATATTATAATGTGGCATTTGATGTTCTAGAGGGATTTCAACAAGTTTTGCATGGTCAAATTCCATTAATAAGTTGGCTTTCTTCCAAGGCTGTGTGTGTCCCTCTCATCTGCTGTGAGAGTGGTGCCCTCACTGTAAGGAAACCTCACCTCACCTGCTTGGGCACATCTCAGCAATTTTAATTGCATTTTCCTGCTTATTGCAGTACCAAACAGGCTTAGAAAAATCTGAGTATTTTATGATGTAGATTATGGGGGTTATGAGTAGGACAGCAACAATTTTGGTGGTGCTGTAAGGAGATTACAGAGCGTGGCAGGGGGAAGTGCCACGTGGATGGATATTGATGGTGGTGTGAGGAGGGAATAGGAGACAATCAGTGGGACTGGGTTTTGCAGGGAGCTGCTCAGGGAGAACCACTGCTGCCAGTATTGTCACTGCAGTGCTCTGTAATGGATGGGTTTATTCTCTAGCTCCGCTAACATTTGAATTAGAAATACATATTTACTGCTGCTTTCATTTTGCAAAGGATGTGCAGGCTTAGAGCAGAGCACGTCTGAGCCAGTCTGACTCTCAGTTTTTAGCAGATGACCTTTAATTAGTGGGAAGATATTCTATCCATATCATATTCGTTCACTTGTCTTACTGGGCATTAGATGGCTGCTGTGAAGCATAAAGGATTTTTTTTGTCCTAATCCCTGTGATGTGACATGATTAATGAGATGAAATTCCCATTTGGAGTTTCCTACCAATCAATAGGCAGATGGGCAGTAGTGGATGTCGAACAACAAGACAGCAGGAGCTGCTTAAGCTCTTGCTACTTTCATAGAGGAAAAATATTTGGAGACATAATTTAAAGGAACAGATATTGTCCATTGTTCACATTTCTCTCCTTGTTGAATATTTGTTTCTTTGTTTTTAAAGTTCAGAGATAAATATGCCATCTCATATATAAACAGCATACTAACCTAAAATAAGTATGTTGGAAAATCTTGTGGATGTGGCTTATGCCAGGTAGGTCTAACACTGCATTGGCACTGTAAAAACATTTGCAAAACAGTGGGTTTGATTCTTCTTCACATTCATGTTGATGTAAATAAACTTATACATCAGAGAAACCAACAGAATTACAAAACCTTAGAATGAGGCCTTTGTGAATATAAAAATAGTTCATTTTTTAAACACTGCAATGAAAAATAAATTTATTTTGGATATTTTACAAAATACATCCTTTTCCACGAACTTCAACAATCCACTCTCTGACCACATAGTCTTCTATACCTAGGAATTGATGTGTAAAATGATTTAAGCAATCATCTTCTATAGGTTATTCTCACTGTGAAAATTTTGGAGTTTATAAAATGGTTAAAAATCATGTAAATTTTAAGTCTTTACCAAATAAGGCTTCCCTTTTTTTGCAAGTAGAATTTACTTATAAGTATGGGTAAATATTAGAATAAGTTATATCATACAATTATACCTTTATATGACCCAAGATTTTTTAAAAAATACCATAATTCATAAAAAGAAATGAGAAACCAAAAGGCAAAATATGGCAGACAGGTGGATATCTGCCAAACAGATTAAATCTGAGGAAATAATGCAAATTTCCAAACAGAATTAGCAACAGGTTTCAGGAGACTCCTTTCACAGCCCTCGTGTTGATCCTTCTTTTCTTCTGGGCAATACTTTAATTCCTTTAAACAGAAGTATTTATATTTAGTTGTTTTGTGTGTTTAAATGATTGATCTTATATCTCCTTCTCATTACCACTCTCTCCCTCCCTCTTACAGACGAAGATGCTCACAGAGTAAAATTCATAACACACTCTTCCTAATGAACAAACTCCCACTGAGCACCAAAGTGCTTAATGATGCTCAGTATGCAGAGTTCTGCAGTTCCCCTATGTGAGCCAATGTATAATCACACCACAAGTTAAAACAAAGTTAAAACAATATTTAGGTTGCCAAGAGAAACACTGGAAATGTAAGACATGCTACATTTAAATTTTTCCAAACTTTAATTCTGTTCCTCTGTGTGTTCATCCGCTGTAATTCGGTGGGGGGAGAAGTACACAGGATGAAGTATTTGTGATTATGAAATTAAAACCTCTTTGCAAGGCAGCCAAAGTAAATTTAGGCAAACTGTTTTTAATCAGTCTTCAGTAGCTTGCAAAATACCCTGTTTCAAACAATTTTATTTGTGTAGTACATACCGTATATATTGATCTCATCCCCTTTTCCTTCTTAATGTCTACACACCAAATTCTGCAATTAATCAGCTCTGCAATGAAGTTAACAATTATTAAAAAGAAAAAACCCCTCCTTTTGCCGTGTTTTTTTATTAGAGGGTTCTTAAATTAGAGCTGGCACTTAGAAACCAGCTATCATGGACCACTCATGAGTGCTTTTAGGAATGCTGCTCAAGAATTCCATTTTTTCTTGGGATAATATGGCAAGGGGATCCTTAGACTGGGTGGTGGGAGGCCGCTGCTCATTCCCATCTGCTGGAAGGGTTCCAAAAACATGTGGATGTGCCAGCTGGGAACATGGTCAACAGTCAGACTAGATGATCTTTGGGGTTTTATCAAGTTTACACATTAATGTAACACTGTGATTTTGAGACACTGCAAACCCCCTCATCTCCTCAGAAAATTCCGCCCTTCCCTGTCTGGGGGCAGCTGGTGAACAGGGAAATGTGTGCACTGCCCTGGCTTTTTTCCATACATATCCTTGTGTTCCCTCCCTGAGTGAGACCTTTCTTTGTTTTGGTTTCTTTTTGGAGAAAGATCAAGAGTCGTACAAAAATTTGGCAAAAATCCCCTTTAACTGAGACCAATCCCTGTCCCTGCTGTGGTGCCATGACAGGGATTGTTGTCCTTATGGGGAAAACCAAGGGCACCTCTGTAGCAACAATGATTTAAAGGAAAATACATGGGACTATCCTGTGGCTGCTGGTTCAACACATGTCATCTCTTCATCTGATGTTCCCAAAAGGCAGGTGTGGAACAGCCCTGACCCTCCTGGGCTGTGCCATTAGGGCAGACAGGTATGGACAGGATTAGGAACAGGACAGTACACCCAGCAAAGAAGCTGGTGCTTTGTTGGGAGGTTAGGAGATTATTGGATTAGATGGCACACAAGCAATGAATAAGGCACTCTAAGAGGTTTAGTTGTACAGAACTTCCCACCCAGCTGTAGGGTCCCTTGAAATCTCTTAGCCAAAAGCAGAATTTCCAGGGTCTTTTTCGAAGTCTTGCTTCATGCTCGGGACTTTCTTCATGAAAAGACAATAGTCATTAGTGTGTTATTTTAGCAAAACAATTAAGCATAATAAAATGATGTACTTATGTGTTTTATTTATTTGTGGTAAGGCTCGCTCATAGGCATGCCTATTTATTCTGATTTTTTTCTTTTCCCCTTGGTTTCTGATGCAATGCATGGCTGCAAATGGTTTTGCACATTTCTCTTCTCTAGATTTTTGGCCATGGATGACTATGCAGCAAGTTCTGTTGAGAAAGTGCACATTAAAAATTTCTTGCCACTTCATAAGCACTAGAGATTTCCTTTCCTGCTCTAAAAAATACTTCATTCAACTAAATACTGCAAACTTTCTCTATTTCACACTGATTCACTTAAAACACTGTGAGAACCACAGAGCTGAAGAGCTGAATGTATTTGACAAGGAGACTGTTTTGTTTCCCAAAGGAATGGCATATTCTATTATATATTGAGGGTCTGATTTCCTAAAAAGGGTAAATTCAGGAAATACTGGGATTTCAGTCATCTTTGCATTTGGCCACAGTCTGAAGCTCGATGGATTCCTAGAGCCAACAAATGCTTCTTCTGCACTGACTACCCAACCTCCTAAAATGTTCCCGTAAAGGCCAGTGCTCATTATTTATCCAGAGCTCACTCTTTGAGCAGCCTCCAATTTTCACTGTGGTAAAGCAGACCAATCTTAGCACAGACAAACACTGGGTATTGATTTTGCTATTTATAGGGGGAACTCGGGTTCAGTCATCTCCCTGCTTCACGATCACTACAACATTCAACAGAATATAAAGCATAATTTCCCCACTACTGATTACACAACAGGAAATGCTGATATAATTCTTACCATAACAGCGCTGCTCAGTGCTCACATGGGACAACATCTTACAAAGACATTTCAGAAATTCTGGTTTTGGTACTATGCAGATTATTCCGCTTCAGTGAGGAGAAGAGTTTTAGGCATGTTCCAACACAACAAATTTTGACGATAAGGGCTGAATGAACCAAATGATTTGGACAGACAAGTTCATAATTATCCTATCAATAATTCTGCATATAAAGATACATCTCCAAGTGGATCATGGATTTGTTGAGAATGAGGGCCCATTCATACATTTCCAGAACACTTATTTAAAATATAAAGCTGAAAAGCCTGAGTTTGAATATTAATGACAATGCCTCAGGTTAAGATGAATATTTATTGCAAACTTCTTCTGAGAAATGGGAACAGTCTAAGCCACATCATCTAGATGAACTTTTTTTTCCCCACAACATGGTAGAAAAATGCTAAATATTTTAAGGTACTTCAGTAGGCAATAGGAATATTTTTTGCTATGCAAATATATTTGGAGAGAAAAAGATTCTTGTGTTCAAAAGGGAACATTGCTTGAGAGAAACTTGTACTTATCAAGTTCTACTGTTATAAGGGAAAATGGAGGTAGTTATAAAGGGAAAAATAGACAATTGCTCCTGCACCATTAACAGTTGTGCTGTGTGGGAGAAAGAATAAATAAGGTTTTGTTTTAAAGAAGGTACTTATGACCTGGCAATTATAGCTCCTGCCTCGGGCTCCTGAAGAAAAAGCTTTTAGGTGCCGAGCTGAGCTGAGGTTGTTGTATTAGGGAGTGGGTGAGTGGGAGGTGTTCCACAGGCAGGAACAGGCTCGCTCTGCCCCTGCTTGGCTGGGTGACTGAAAACCAGCTGAATATTTTTAGCACAATGCTGAACTGACTAAACAGAGATTTTAAAAGCCAGGCTATGCCACACGAGCTTGGGCTTAGGATCACCCTGAGCTTTGGCATGGATTGGCTGGGCTCTCCTTGCTCTGCTCCCCTTGGGGTAAGGGCAGAGCAAGATCTTCTGCCCACAAAATCCCAGATCCATCTGGTGATATCCCAAGTGTGCCACCAGCTCCTGCAGGGACATGTAGGAAGCCTCAGTGCCCCACAAAGGTGGAGCTCACCCTGGCACTTCCAATAAAAACCCCACAAAAAATGTGGAGCTTTTATTGGAAAAGATTAATATATCAGGTATGGAACAGATGAGCAAAGAAATTAATGTAATGGAGCAATTTGTATCAGAAAAGCTCGTGCCTCTGTTCTGCTGAAAAGAAAGACATTTAAGGTTTGCTTGCATTAATCTCTTAAATATAAAGCAGTTTGCTTTAGATCTCTGGTATGTGTCTTCCAAGTAGAGGCCTGACTGGAAGCCACAGCAAACCCATCCCATTTATTCTTTTTAATTTCACCACTGAAGATCTGAGTCTCCCAATAAGTCTCCCAGCCAAAATCCCCTCCTCATTCTTTTAAAATGCAAGTAAATACAACATGCTTTATATTCACTCAAATAAAACCTCTCTGCTGAAAAACTGGAAAAGAACTGATTGGCCCACTTAAGACTGACCATGACCCATGGAAACAGGAAAATCTATAATGTATCAAAACCAGGCAACTGCAAAAGCTCAAAATTGTGCACACCCAGCCGGTTGCCCACCAGGCTTGCACATGCAGAGTTGCTAAACCTCATTACAATGTAGCACAAATGGAGGGCTAATTAACATAAGAAACCGATCCAAAAGAAAATCCCATCAACATACATGAAAACGAAGTTGATGTGTTTGAAATTCAGCCAGCTACAAATTAATTCAACATAGATTACATATACAGGGAGAGAGAAGCTCCAGCAGAGTAACTGGCATTGTACGGGCATCTATGCCAGAGAGATTCCCCTTTCCCCTGCATCCCCTCCCAATCAGGAAGATGAATTATATTTGTGCACCATATGCTCCAGCACCAAGCAAAGCAGTGGTCAACCTCTTCGCCTTGATAGCTGTAATTTCTTTATAAATTAATTTGTCTTATGTCTGTTTTCCCCCTTTGTAGACAAGTGGTTCTGGGCCAAACACAGTCATATTGTGGCTTGTAAAAGACTGAGGTGTCTAATTACTGCACCCCTGCACTGTCACTTCCAGCTGCTGGTGGCATCCACGCTGGTGCCACAGAAGAGAACGTGGTGCTTTGGAGATCCCTCTGAGCAAAGCAGGAGAGAAAGGTGCCTGAGCTGTGTTCAGGGTAGGAACAGCCTGAGAAAAGCTCTGTGCTGGTGTGTCTCTGTTCTCCAGGATCCAAGCTGGATTACTGTGGGGTTTGCTCTGTGCCGTGGAGCAATCAGCGGAGGTGAGAACAGAGCCGGCTCCAGGTGTGGCTGCAAGCTCTGGTCGTGCCAAGGTGTGCCGTGGCAAGGACACTCTTCCCACATCAGAGCTGCTGGTGTGAGCAATTCCTGTACAAAATTCACACCCTAGTCACTGACAGCCTCGTTGCACCAAAGCTTTTCAGAAATATCATTTTATCCACCAGAAACAACTATGAGCAGACCACTCAGTCCAACTGGTGCAGTGCAAGCACCTGAACCATACTATTTGAAGAAAACAACTTTGGAAATCCTGTTTCTGCTCAAGCTGCTGCTGTGTGGCTGAGCAGTGTGTCCTCATGCTGGAGGAAGAACCATTTTCCTTCTCTTTATCGCTCTGGTCTCTAGATCTCAAATTATCTGAAATACTGTCTTAAGTTCATATTGCTCTGCCCTTCAGGTCATAGCAGATGCCAGGGCCAGAATATGCTCTAAAACACTGGCAGGTGTTTGTTTGAGTGGACTTTTATAGGTCTGAAGCCTCATTAGTTGTTTTCATGACCTGCATACTAATTTAGCTTCTTAGGCTCTGGATCTGAACACTCAGAAAATTCCAATTAATTTCAGTCTATAGGTACTAGTTATCCTTACTTAAAACAATATGAATTAGTTTAATAAATACCTTTTATGCCAATAAAAAATCTGTGTAAGTATAGCAGATGATTAACAGAACCTCGGTAATAAAGTATTTTATGTCAAGATGTCCCATGCACAGCAAAAAATAAATTGTTAGGTCAAGTGGCAAGTGAAAGATATTCAGGATTGGTAACACCTCATTAAAAACCATTTCAACTGCCCTAAGGCAAGATGTTAATACACAGTAATTGTCTGCCCAGAGCGAATCTTTTTGCAGTTACATGAATAATGCAAAGTAACTAAATATGCTTGTTTATGTATTTAACAAATTCACTATAACTTCAAAGCTAAAAACTCTTTTTTTTTTAGCATTTTATGCTACAATCACAAGTTCACAAATAGGAGAAGGAGGATAAAAACACTCTTCTACAACTGCAAACTTCACTTGCAGAAAACAAAGTATGAAAATAATTTAATTAGGGTATCTGTGAATCCCAAGGAATTAGTGCTGCTGCTACATCTGCACTTATCTTGTTGCTCTAAAAAAAATGTAAACAAATAATAGGTCACCAGTGATTGTAATTTAAACAGTGCAAGTGATGCCTATTGCTGCACAGAAAATTACAGAATGTTTTCCAACTGCCTTTGTGAAATTGTATATGTGTTTTTAGCATTTTAGCAAAGAATATCTGTAAGTGATGGGACAAAAATTCTGGTAAAACTCAAGTACAGAAGACAATCTCTGTCTTCAATCTGCCTGTGGAAGAGGAATTTGAGATTTATGCATCTCAAAATAATATTCTGAATTTATGTTTCAGACTTTGAATGTGTGGAAAAAAGGAGCTCGTTTTTCTGCTGGATCATAAACTACCATTCAAAGTTTTGAAAAGGCTGGAATTCTTAACACTAATCCCTAAATACAGTCCTTCATAAGATATTTTATGAAAGTAGATGTCTTGATACGCACTGAGTGTTGAAATAAGTAGTTTACAGCTTGGGCCAAGACAAATTGTATCTCTTACCTAAAATAATTTTTACAAAATCTTATGCTCTGCTACTACTTGACCATTGGTATATAATTTGGGTATTCTAATGTTGCTGTAAGATATAAAAAAGATTTAGTTGAGTGTTCCAGAATATTAATGTCCCATATGAAGATTTAATTTATTATTCACGCTTAGAAAGTAGCCAGTTTTACTGGGTTTTGTGTGTTTGCTCTGCTGCAAATAGCTCAAAAATATGATCTGGTTAACAATCTAGAATAAATGTTCTGTTTCAGTTGAGCAAGAATGTGGTACCATTGGTTTTTCCATTAGCAGGAGACAGAGTGGGTGACAAACAACAGCTCATTCTCCAGCCTTTCAGAATTAAGTAAAATTTCCTTCTAATTTCTAGAGGTCTATCCTGAAAGACTTGTGTTACTCAGCACACAAATATAATTTATGTAACTGCAACTTTTGCCAGTACTTTTATGCTCAGGGAGGAGAATTTCCTTTGGTGACTCTATAACCCAGTGACTTGTACAGGTCCTGTAACAATCAACCTCCCAGGACAGGAATCCATGGTAGGGAATTCAAATCCCTCTCGTGTTAGCAAACAAACTGTTCTTTAATTAGACATCTTGGGCTATATTTCTCACTGTCTATATTCTGAACTCATGATCTAATCAAATCAGAAGAGAAAAAATAATAGAAGGACGAACCATGAACTTAGAGCAGTGAGACTGATCAGAAACCAGGGAAAACCAACTTGCACAGATTTTTCAAGATGTAGAAATCAATGAAGAATTGGTATCAGTTATGTTCTGGGCAGTCTGAAGCCCCCTGAAGGAGTGCGAAGGAGCTGTGCTCTCCCTCCCACTGATGTGTTTCAACCTTGATTTCAGAGGTCTCTTGTTCAGGATAGTTCATGCCTACCCTACACTTGGCCCTCCCTGCTGAGAATACCAATAAGAAAGTCTCATCTCCATGTGATATTTAACCTCCACTGCAAACCCCCGAGGGGCAGAGATCACATTCACTTGTCTGTAAAACCTAATGTGCACATATGGCAAAGAACAAATAGTAAAAAGGATCACAGACAATACGCGAGGCTAAGTTTTGTTTACCTTTCCAACATGAGAATGTATTTACGCCACAATTACTTTCTAGAATCCTTAAGCCCCATAAAGTCTGTGGAGCTCTAACCAGGGCGAGGTGACATCATTCAGTACAGGAACACAAAGTTTTATCATCAACTTTTCTCAGGCAAAGGTGTTCTGCTAACAGCATTTGAGGTTGAAAGGCCAGTTGGGAAGACTGAATCTTTTGTTTTGTCCTAATGTATATCTGATGTGGCAGCTGCTCCTCGATTTAAGACGAACTGGATAATCTCCAATAATGGCAACAGAACTCAATGCAAGAAATGACAGATATTTTCAGGTTTTCAACACTTTTCTTCTATTTCTTTCCCTAGTCAAAATGTAGCGTGTGGTAGCTGCACAGTGTCAGCAGTGCTCTGCTGAGGACTGTTGGTCTGGGAACAGGGATTTGGGAAGGTTGGGGCACCTCAGCAGTGTGCTCATCCCTGACCATGGCACTCACCAGTGGCTCCAGCACTGCTGAAGTGCTCATCGCTTCCAGGCTGTCGCGGGGTGGCTTTGACTGCTCTGTTTCCAGCTGCAGGCTGGGCCAGAAAAAGCCACCATTGCACCTTTAAAGTAATTTAAACCAGCAGCCTGCTTTGGCCAGGACGGCAATGAGCGGAAATATTGCAAGTGAAGAGCTAAAAACTGCCTTCCAAAGGCAAAGCCCTCTGCTGAAGTCATAAAGTGTGCACATGATTGCTGGGTTGGAGCAGGGAGCCAGCTTTCTGCCAGAGCTGGCATGGGAGCAGAACATTATTTGGATTCAAAAACTATGTTAGAGAAGGACAACAACATTGTCTTAATGACTCATTTTTGTCAGACTGGATTCAAAACTTATACCAACAAATTTGACATTTCATACTGCTCTGCAGAAAGCAAGTAAAATGAGTCCATGTTTTAAAACAGCAGGGAAGCTTCCAGTGCTACAATTAACTGGTAACATATGCCACTGCTGCCAAGAGGATTTTTAATCTCTTTAAACATTAATGTAGCATTTTTGCTTCTGTCGCAATAAGGCAGCCATCTGTGTTTGAACCTGCTGGGAAACTGGGGATATGTTTACAGAGAGAGAAATAGAGAGAGGCAGAGAGGGAGGTAGACATCCATGTTTCTAGACCCAGCATCAAAAATAACAATTCAAACCTTTTAAATAGTATTATTAAGGTGTCATATAGCGGTAGGAAGATTGTTAAAATGCTCAGACTGCTCAATTTAAAACTGTATGAAAAACTAACCCCCAACCCAGAACATAGTCTCCTTATTTAACGTACTTGTTTTTCTGCATGACTGTGAGCAGTTAATAAAGGATTTCATTACAGACTTATTTCCAGGAAAATACCAGGTCTATGACATTGAGACAAATATTTTATACGATACTGAGCAACAGTAAAAAGCTGAGAGTTCTGTAAATCCTTTCAGCATGAGCCTCCAATTCTGCACTGTAGTCTCATATTTATGAGGTTTTAATTTAATTATTTTTTATTAGGAACTAATGTCCTCTGAGAACCAAATACAAAAATGCAAGCTCACAGTTATCCTCTACAGACATGTAAAAGGTGATAGATCTTGGAAAAACATCAGCCCTGCTTTTTATTTCCAGTTTGCACTCCTTGAGATGACAGCCTTCAACATGGGGACAGATCTCAAGGAGAGGAAAACTGAGGGGGATTTGGGGTGAGCTGCACTCAAAACCAGGTCTGGAAAAGCCATGGTCATCAATCTCCCTTGGTTTTGGGGATAATCCCAAAGCAGCTCCCTGGTCCAGGCTCTCCAGCAATAACACAAAAATAACCTTGCACAATCCCCATCTGAGGAGAGATCCTTGGGAAAACACCAGCCCTGACACAGATCACTGCAGCCTTTATGAATTCACATGGTTAATATTTTTAATTTGGTGGGCTAAATTGTTAAGTGCTGACATCCAGCATCCTTTGATGAAGCTGCAGGTGCTCAGCACATTTTAAAATGTAGCCACACATTTTTGGTCCCATTTGTTTTTCCTGGCTACAGCAATTCAGGTGGGAGGTTTTAAAGAACTTAAGTAGGCTTTTTGCTGCTGGGTTATTGCTGGTTGCTGTGGATATATTGACTAATGGATGGAAAGGGGATACAGGAGTGGTCTATTGTGTTATTAAGGATTGTCAAGCAGGAGATAAAGCCCCTTTCAAATGGATGTGTGCATAGGTTAAAATACATCACATGGACCCAGACATTACTGTATAAACCCTGGAGCGATAGCTTTGGTTACAGCTCCTAATTTAGTTTAAATGTAAAATGGCCATAAATAACAGTTATTTCTCACACAGACAATTAAGTACCCAATATTTATGAAATACCATGTATCATATAGATGTCTAAAATTTGAGAAAAATCTTGTGCTGTTTTTGGGATTTATTACATTCTATATATTTCCTATCACATCCTATATATCACCTAATGAAAGAAAACCTATATGAAAAGAATAATTTCCTTTCTCATAATACTTGTTTCAATTTTATCTCTTTTTGTTTCAAACTAGCCCTTGCTTAGCTTTCCTGAACTGGGAACTGGCATGTACTGCCTTGTATCTTTATTATCTTTATGATGTGTTGAACTCACCCATTAAAAGATAAGTGTAATTCTATGACAAACCACTTCACCTGCCAACAGTTAAGCTTTGACTATAATTGTGAATTGTTTGATTTCGAGTCACTAAATACGCACTGAGGTATTTAAGTTCCCTACATTTTTTTTGCCATTATACATTATAAATTATTTTATCACAAACCAATCCTCGTAAAACAGACTAAGATAATATTATCAGACAAAAATAATGACAGTAAGTCTAATAAGAGAAACTAAAAAGAAAGACAGCAAAATTCCTGACAATGACAGTATTTATGAAGTATCTGCACAGAAACTGTGGAATTTCTCAAGCTTACTTATCACTGTATTTTTAAAACTACTTTGTCCATCTATTTTTAATACTTGTGATTCCAGACAGATTTTGAGTTTGAAATGACAAATCCTGATTGCCTTGGATTTTGCCTTCTGCAAAATATTTGAGATAAAAATTCTGCATAAGAGCAAAATTTTTAAAAATCATTTTTATTTCATAAACTCTTGAAGAATTCTCATTTTCCACAATCTCGCTGTACAGAAATTGTCTTACAGCCAAGTGGCAAAGAAAGGATGCTGGATTTGCTCCTGCTTGTTGATATATTCATTTCCTTAAAAACAAGGAGAGTATGATTGAGATATGACCAAAGCTAAATATTTATATAAATTTTCCCACACAGAAACTGAAAGGCACTTTAGTTAACTTAAAAAAAAAAAAAAAGCCTTTACTAGATATTTAATTCAGTGAGTGCCTATGGGTGATAAGTAATAGCAAAAGAATATTAAGTTTTGTGATGGATCAATTAAGGACTAAAAAATTAACTTTGAGAAAAATATTGATAATAAAAAGCCCAGCATGAAATCTGCTGATAAAATAGTTACTGAACAGTTACGAAATAATTACTAAACCCTCATTCTCTTCAAGAGTGTTCAAGGAAATACCAATATTCACTCAATAGCAAAAAACCCAACTGAGAAATAATATTCTGTAATCAGCAGATGCAGTCCAGAGAGCCTGTTAATTGAGCAAAGAAATCAATCAGCTTGGCCAGGAATGATTTGTTCCTGTTCAACCAGGTCACTTTTCCCATCCTGTAGCTGAAAACCATTTCCATGAGGACACAACTGAAGATGGTTTTTCCAGGCCCAGAATCCTCCATCTCCTCCTTGCCTTGAAGAAGGAATCCCATCTTATAGCCAGATCCAAACACTAAACAAATTTCTGGTGGCAGGAAGAAGACATCGCTGCCAGGTGCCAAATATAAAGCAACACAATGGTTGGCAGTGTAGTAAACTTGCTTAAATTATATTTTTTCTTTTGGATTTTTTCAGCCTTGAGTAAATGGACCTCCCTTGGATTGGAAATGGCAACTGAAACATTAAATAAATCAGCAAGCCAAGTTTTTAAAGGCATAAAAACAAATTAAGACTTGAAAATTTGGATTCAACAAGTTCATTATGCTTGTAACTAACAGTGTCAATATACTGAAATGATTCAAGACACAGTTCCTAGTACTTATTTTTTGGTCAATGCTACTTTCAGTAAGGAGGGCTTTTGGCTCAAATATGAATTACTGCTCTTCTGAATGGAAGCTGACTAGTGCCATCCCACAGAACAGAACATAAAATCTTATCTTGAGGAGGGCACTTATCAACTGCTACAAATACCACTTTCAAAATCGTGTCATGACCAAAATCAAAGTCCATTTCTTCTGTCATCAGTTCTCTACCACTGTGGGAGCCCTACTTACACCTTAATCAAAGTGACTTTCCCCCTCTCTCTGGATCAATTTCCTTCCACAATAAAAATCAATTCTCAGTCACTTTGTCTTCCCCAGTCAAAGTCAATTCCCCTCACACTGACATACATATTCAAATGTCTCCCCCTGTAACAACAGCACTTAGTGCCTCCACCAGCAGCACAATCCAACCCACAGCAAGTCTTTATGAATTGATCTGGTTTGCCCGCAGGCAAACAAAATTAATCCCCGCTCACACTTGCAGGATCAATTTCCTCATCCCAGCTGAACTCTGTTTCCCCTCAGTGACCATCCTGCCCCTCCCTTCATGACACAGGAATGAGTTTCTGCCCTGCCTTGTGCCCTTCAGAAGCTCTGATCTCCTTCTATCACATCCCTTCCAAGGTTTTATTCCAGCTTTCCTCTTTCTTATTCCTTGTCCCAATTTGGTAGCAATCCCAGAATACACATTTCACGCCTCTGTGTGGGGTGTCTTACACACAATTCCTTCTCAATTCAGCAGTGGTGCAGTAAGTTTGCTTAAACAGAAGTTGAAACGCTTCATTGGCTCAGGGAATTAATTCTGTCTGTACCTTTTATTGTCTTTTATTTTTTCATTTGTTTTGCTCAAGGTGCTACTCTTTTCTTACATCCTAATGTTTCGAGATTTCAATACATAGTTCTCAGAAACATGTCCCAATTAAATTGTCACAATTCCTTAAACTATCTCCTCTGAACATCTCAGACCCAATCCTTTCCTCTAACCAAGATTTGTGGGATGTCATTTTTCTAAAATGTTTTACAGATGGACTCTGAAGAAAACCCACCCACTCATCATATGTCTCTCGTGGGGTTTTTATACCTTTTGGTAGATTCTTGTCCAGACTTGTCTGATTATATTTTGAGAATAATTGTTTTACACTCAAGAAACAGGGAAAATGGAAACACAAGGAAATATTCTAAATAATATCCAACTGGAATTTCATATCACTCAGCTTTTTGAGTAAGGCTCCTGCTGGAGGTAGATAGGACAGGGAAGTAAATGCAGAAAACAAAGGATATCAATATTCAAGTTTTGGTGTAAAACTATTAGATGTTATATTCAGAATATCTAAAATAATTTTAATGGTCTGACAATGTTCACCTTGAAATAATTTCAATGCATAAAAACATTACACCTGCAGTTGCAGTGCTGGACTGTGTTAGGCTGCTAATGTAATTTTCTTCAAATTTTTTACACAAAATTATAACTCTGTGATTGATATCATCATGCTTTAGTCTCAATCACTACCACAGTATCAGCCTCCTAGATACATAACTTCAGAAGATTTTGCTTTTTCTGGCAGAATAAACAAAGGGCCTCTTTTCCCCCTCAAAATAAAATTTACACTATTTCAGGGGAAATCACATATATTCATTCATTATTGTCTTTACCTTTTGCCTCTACCAGCATTTAAAACTCACAACACTCTTCGTGTGTGCTGTTTGGAATGGATTTCTATTTAAAAAAAAAAAAAAAAAAAAAAAAAGGTTGGCAGGAAAGTTGTCATAAGTGCAAACAACAAAAAACAAACCAGGGATTTTTGCTGGCATGGAGCAAGGCATGGTTGAATGCTTTCCTGGAAACTCAGCCTGGGAAGGCTGCAGTCCCATCCTTTCTGTAAATGCATTAGTACCTATTGTTTTAGCACCAGGTGCACGTGTTTGTCTACAAATTATTTTCTTCCTGAAGGCCAAAGAACAAAAGCCAAAAAAACCCCCTAAATTGGAAAATAACCTCATCCAAGCTCATTTGCAGGAAGTCCAACACACTCAGCTTTATCATTCCAAAACCCATGAAGGTAACACAAGAGACAGCTCCATGTGTTTTAGATAGCGAAAAAGAATAATTTTTACTCAAGAAAACTCAAACAGCTTCACTGAGGGATTGGGGGAAGAAATGTTCCAAGGCTAATGATGTCCTTGATTTCAGTAAGTTTTATCTAATTTAACAATAAGATAAAAATCTGAATTTTCTTTTACCACTCATTTTATCATAGGTCTTCCTGTACATCCAGAACAAATAAATTCTTGTGTGGAATGAATGAAAATGTGCTCAAAATGGAAAGTGATTTGCTTTGGTTTTGCCTTTTCTTTTGTGCTCCCCAAAGACCTGGCTGAGAGATTCCACAGCTGGAGAATATTACTCATGTGGAAAAAAAAAATCAATGGAATCTAAACCAATTAAAAATACTTGAAATTTTACAGAATTTTTATGACTGTCTCACTCTTGCATTTCAGATTAAACAGATCTTTGCAACTCCTTCTGATCACATTCTAATGACAACACATAACACAATCGGAAGCAATTTTGGAAAACATCACACAGAAAATCCACAGCAGGTCTTTTTGACCACAGTGATTTATATCAGAAGCTATGGAGAGGTTTACTCAGGTATTGCCAGTTTTCTGCAAATCTGCTTTTCCACATTTGAATTATTTTAAAGAACACAGAATATTCAGATAGATTTCTGACAACTCACAGTGAGTCATCTAAAAACAGGTATTAATCCTCTTCCATTATGACAGCCCAAATAGGAGCACCACTGTTTTTAAGGAGTGGGTATTTGTCATGATATTCCAAATAAAACGTCAATTCAAGCTTTCATTTTTAGAGTTCCTCAAAGTTCTGACACAGTTACTTTGGCAACAAACAGCTGTAAAGAGATTGAATCTGCTGTACCACGAGAGTTTTGGAAGGGAGGGATTTATCCCGACAAATCAGAACAGAAATTGAATCTACCAAGCAAAGTCACTCCCCTGTAGGGAAGTGTTTAATTTTAAAAGGCCATCTCGGTCCTGTGGGAAGTCAAAAGTATATATAAGACAAAATCCCTTTTTGCTTAAAATCAGATAGATAAGAGCACAAAAGGAGAGCAAGGTGTTCCAGCTGCCAGTGGTATTTTCCACAAGCACAGTTCACTGGTTTCAGTGGTAAACAGAAACAGAAAAAAGTTCTTTGAAAGAGGTTTCTCTTTCCTGCTGGGGAGCTGAGGGATGGCGTTGGTGTTCAGGGGTGCAGGAACTGATAAGGTGCATTTCAGCTGTCACCAAAATTTGGTACTTGGCTCAGTAATGATAGCTTAGAAAGAGACATCCAGAGAGTCATGAAAGGTTTGTCTTGAGGACAAGATTCACCTCTGAGTCAGGGACAGAGAGGGAATTGGGTGGACTGGGGGGAAGGAGACCTGGGAGCAGGAAGGTGAGTTTGTTGCTCAGAGAAAACACAAGAAAGGAATAGGGGAGCTTCCTGACAAGGGCAAGAAGAGGTTTTGTAAGTGCAACATTTTCACTTCCTTTTTTACCCATCCTGCTTCAGCTTGTCACCAGTTGCTCACCATACAGGGACATCTATTGTGTGAAGGACATCTTTTTCTTCCCACGTTGAAGATTTCTGTCTGCAAGTCCCATTCCAGTCTCCAAAAAGCACTCCTAGAAATGGCTGAGGGTAAAAGAGGTGAATATTTATTCTGCCTGTACTTTCAACCATCTCCAAGTATGGGGATGAAAGAGACATTAAAAAAGTCAGAGCAAGAAGGGCAATGCCCAGGTGCTCTCTTCTTTTAGGGCTTCACACTGGGTTTAAATCAGTAAGTGAATCTTAACCAGCAACAACCAATAACATCCTTCTTCACTTCAACATGAAACCAGAATACAGCACTCAGAAATCATTATTGTCTCCCCAAATAAAATGAATTTGTGGGAAAAAAAAATGAGTACAGAGAAAGGTAGGTTCCAAAAATCCCTGATGTTTGGGGATTTTTTGTTGGAGGAAAAAAGGGCAGCAGTGAAACAGTGAAAACTCTCCTGAAGTGCAGCAGCAGAAAGCATGAAATTAAATCAGATAATTAAGCATGTGTGAACTGCTGCTAGCAGGAGGATGCAAATTACTCATCTGTATATCTTACTTCCCAAATTAATAAGGAATGCTGGGAAAGGGAATCATCAGTCTTGGTTGTGATGGGATGAGCTCTACATCCCCACGGGAACCCAGGTGGGAGTAGAGGGCAGAGAGGAAAAATTTCTTCTGGAGAGTTTTGTCCCCTCTAAAGCCAGCAGCGGGTGTAACAGGAGGTGAAAGGAAGAACTTGAGTAGCAAGGTGTGATTCCAAAGTTTGATACAGAAAGAGAAAATTCTCTTTTCTCCAGTTCCTAAAACCTCACTCCAGAGGAAGACAGTGCTGTGCCAGCTGGGGAAGGCAAAGGAGGGGCAACTCCCAATTCTCCTGCACAGGCCATTTCTATTTAATTTAAGAATTAGCTTCTGATGTGTCATCATCTCTATAATGGCACAAAACTTAAGAAAATAAAGAAAATTTAAGAACTCGCTACATCCTCAATGTGTTTGTGTTGCTGTACAATAATCTGACTCTCAAATATTTAATTTAGATATACTTCTGGAACAAACTCAGCTTTTTTCCTACTTAGGGACTGCAACTGGGCCAATATGTGTTATTTTCAATTGTTTTCAGTGCTACATTTTCCTCTCTTAATATTTGTGTTCAGGTATCATTGTTCGCTTGATTTTCCAGAGCTCAAAATGTGGGCATTTTATATTCCATTCCATTCCAATTCAGCACCTTCTCATGAGATACGAAAAAAGTATTCATAGAAAGTGGTTGTATTTGGGTTTAACATTGTTAGCGTTTCCTCTCATGAGGGATATTAAATAATTTCATGCACAACTGCTCAAAATATTTTTTAAACTTCTGTAAACATAAGATTGCCAAAATCTAACATATGTTATGTGGTATTTAATCCTCCAGAGGAACTGAAGGAACAAAACACTTCTGCTAAAGTAATTAATAAGCACCAATACAGATACCTAGAAGCTGTTCCATCTAAATGAATCATATCCTTCTTGAAGTCACACCCAATATTTAAGCAGTCTAAAAATGAAAATTCAATACACAAGAACACCGGCTAAAACAAGTGCTGAAATCTCATGTATCGAGATCAAATCACCAAAGCTGTGCTACCTTCTGGTGCTCCTGAATCAGGAAAAATAGGGAAGTTATTTGTAGAAAATTAATTTTGCCTATGAGAAATCTCGTTTGGCACAGCACATGAATCCTGTGGGGATTGGCGATTAAGGTTAAAGTGCATGTTAATGAATTATTGAAAGTAGATTAAAAACCAGAAGAGTTCCCTAAATCCACTACCATTTGTAAAGGTATTACTGCTTACAGACATGACAGATAATTCTTACTTTTTGTTGTCCTCCAGTACGACATGTGCAAAATTCTCTGCTAAGTGAATCCCACTGTAATACTTGGTCAGCACTAAAGGGCTTCACATATTTTGTCCTAATATTTACTAGGCAAAAATAGAAACTCAGGTCATGTGTGAATCTTTTCAATCAACATAGAATTCCTTAAGGTGTAGCAAAAAGTTCGAGCTCCTTCTATCAGGTTAATGTTGAAGCTGCTGCCTGTGGGTCCTGGGCAGAGCTGCAGGAAAAATGTTTCTTCCAGTTCAGGGGAAAGCCAGAACAATTAAATTCTCCTCCTTCTCTCAAGGTGTGACAGCACAGAGGAAATAAATTAAAATTCCATGAACAGCAGAAGGCATAATAAGGAGAGGCAGTATCCCAATCAATGAGATATTTCATTGGATTACCATTGCTAGTTCTGAAAAGAGAGCTGCTCAATTGTTTTAGACTGCACTCAATGAACACTTGAAGGAAATAAAAATCAGCATCTGAGCCTGCATTAGAACCATGGACTCCTCCACAGGTGATGTCGCTGGGTTATAAATCAATGATTTTCTTCTTAATATTCCATGCTTTTTTTTTTTTTTTTTACTATTTATCATATAAGAGTTTTACACATAAAGCCTAGCTTATACATCTTAATATTTGTATTTTTACTCTTTATAATAATTTCAATGTATTTTTTTCTGCTTTTCATTTTAAATTAATATTTCCAGTAATGAAATTTCTTTTTTAAATGATAATTCAAAATAATAATAAAAATATTGATTCTTGGGTTTGATTTTGACAAATCTTTTCGTACTGAATAAAGAAGTCCGCATGGTTTAAGATGTTATTAATAACATGCAAGTCTTCAGTAAAATCAGAAAAGAAAGAAAGAAAGGACAAAGCCTATGTTTCTTCATCTTCACATGATGAAGAATGGAAAGTTACAGCTTTAAATGTCCAGGTCTATTTTCATGTAAAGGCATTTTCAGAATAAATACCATTTTTTGTGGTTGAGTTACAAAAAGTTTCATTCAGTTGTCATTATCTGAATGACAGAAGTGACATAGAAATTGAAATTCCTTTCTCCTTCACAGAAGGGTCCTCCAATTCAGTACGGAAAAAATGAGTTGAATACCAAAACTGTCACTGCCTTTTCCATGTGGCCTTCTGCTGGACCACCACTGGGCTGCACACCTTTGCAAAATGGTTAATAATTTACATTAGTGATCAGCCACTCTATTCTTACACAGCTCCCCCCAGGACCCCTCCTCTGCACAGATCCATTCCCGAGGATCAAAGTCAAACATTCCTGGAGCTGGTGCTTCTCTGAGTGCTCCAGTGCACAATTTACCTTGCTCAATAGAGATATGTGTAATTTATTTATTTTTATTCATGGGTGAAGAGGCTCTTCAGTATCTTTACCACAAAGCAGAATAAAGTGGCCATGAAATTTGGGCTCATCAGTGGATGAGGTGTCATTAGCCTAAAATTCCTGTGATTAAACAGGTTGAGACAAGAGCAAGCTTAATTACATAGGTGGAAGATTTTAAGGACCACATTAAGGAACAGAAGAGGGAAACCCCACAGCACTGAACCCTTTATGTAACAGAATCTTTACAAAACATGTATTTAGCAGATATATTCTCTGCAGACAGGCTCTGCAAAGTATGGTTCTGAAGGTTTTAGAGACCAAAATACAGATTTCTATGGAAAAAAAAAAGAAAAAAAAAGAAAAAAAAAAGAAAAAAAAAGAAAAAAAAGAAAAAAAAAAAAAAAGAAAAAAAGAAAAATGAGAACTGCCTACTACAGTTCCTTGTTTAAAGTTGGTCCTTTCAACTACATCACAAATTTAATTATTCCCTAACTAAAATACACTTTATAGATGGGTGGGGTTTTTTATCGTTGTTGGTTTTTTTTGTTTTGTTTTTTCTCCTTTGGAAACAACCCAGCCTTTCCCCAAACATCAAGGCTTTTGGATCCACTCACCAATTCAATTAAACAAACAATAGAGATCTCAAGAGATCTCAAGATGCACAATTCAGAAAATATGAAAATAGTCATGTAGTGGGCATGAATGTCCTTAATCTGATGGAAGGCAGGCTAAACTGGATATCAGGAAGAATGGGATGAGCTTTGGGGTCCATTCCACCCAAACCCATGCTGGGTTTCTGTGAAAATCAGCAACCTGAGAGGAAATCACTGACCCCGCAGGAGGAAAGATTGAGAGTTTGACATTTTCTGCTTCAAAAAACTGTACATTTTACCAATTTTCTAGGCATTTTTTGAGCCAACTGACATAATTCTGTGGGTTAGTGTGTAAAGGAGAAGTGTTGGGCTTGAGTGCTGGCCTCTGGCTCCAGGTCTCCTGAATGTAGGAACACATTTGAGGCTCCCTAGTTTCACCAGGTGTCTCTCCAGGTTTTCATCCCACAGCAATTGTTTGTCACAAAGCTGAAATACTTAAAAATCAGGTTCTGAAAGGGGCTGCACTGAGAACTTCACATTTTTCACAGCTCAGCAAATGCTGTCATGGAAAAGCTCTGTTAACATGGTTCACATACTTGTGCTGAAAATGACATTTAGCTGCAGACACACACACACCAAGTCAGAGATGCAAAAAATTCCAAATATTTTTCCACATAAATCCAGAACAACAGAATATTATCTCTTAGCACAAAGCAGAATAAAAAGAATAGTCTCTCTTTTTGAAGGTATTTAAGCTCAGTAACTGTCTAAAAGAGCATTTTCCTTTGCTGCTTTTAAGAATCCAAAATTTATTGCAGCATAGTAGGAGTCTTCAAGGTCAAAGGGTAGATAGTCAGCTTGCTGCAATATAATCTGACATGATAAATCATGTACAAGCAGCCAGCAGTGCTGGTATCATGGATTTGAAGGAGAATAGAAAATGATTTTTACAAAATATTCATTAAACTATATGGCAATTTTCATTTTTTATGTGTTCTGTTTTACTGCTTTGTTTTTCCTTTCCAATAAACAACCTTCACAAAAAGCCTTCTCTTTCTTATCTCTCCTTTGACAAACATTATGTCACAGAGCAAAGGCTGCTAATGGAATAGTTTCAGAGACAGGAGGTAGAGACTTTCTTTGGGATTATACCATAGAAAAAGCATTTTTCAGAAAGTATGAATTAAAAAAATGACATAGTCAGGGTTATTTGTTTTGTTATGAAAAAAACACATGTATAACATTCCTGAGGATGATGGCAGAAGATCAGAGCCTTCAGCAACACTTTAATCTGCTGCTCAACCCTATTTGTATCTCACCTGAAGGAAAAAATAATTGGGAGACTGACAAAAAAAGTTACTGAATTTGTTTAATGCTAAATCCTGCAAGCATGCCAGGCTAGTTGAAAGCTGTAAACCCCAAGAATCTCACAGAACCATGAAGTGGGAACTCCTGAAAGAGATGTTTTACACAAAAAAAGATCCTAGACCAGCCAATGCCACGACTTCAGAGGGGGAGGTAATTTCACAGCATGTAAAGTCTTTGGACTTTCAATCCAAGTCCTTACGGGCAATGTAGATTAATAAATTACAATAAATATGAATGAGAGCAAGAAAAATAGCCAGAACCCAGTGCATTGTTCAAAACAAAGCAGCTCAGGATCGCTTTCATTTTGAACAGGATGGGACACAAAGAAGCAGAGTGAATTCCACTAAAAATAGGAGATTTTAGTTGTACTGCCAGAAATGGCTTTCAAGGTGCTCTAGAAGAAATGATGGATTTTTATCCCCTCTTCTTACATAGATCACACATTTATCCCTGAGAGCAGCTGAATTTAATCCACTGCTATGCAAGAGGAGATAATAATAATAATAATAATAATAATAATAATAATAATAATAATAATAATAATAATAATAATAATAACAACAACAACACCATAATCTTTATATTTTAGAACCTTAAGATTCTTTCTTAGCTTTTAGAAAGAACTAAGTTTGGTTTCCTTGTCCTTATTTTCCAGTCTCCATAGCTCCCCTATTTGACAGTTTTTATTCTGTTTTCAGTGTCATTTGCAAAAATGAAGAGCTGTAAATCTTTCATTAATTCAGGACAGCTGAGGATATTCACACTGGTCATTTACCTATTAAGCACAAAAGTGTTTGAGCTACTCAAAAGTTGTTAATTTAAACAAACATATGCAACAAGATATTAAATATAATATTTAATTAATAAACTATTACACAAAATCATTGATTCACACACACATAACAATAAAACATAAAGGCCAACCCTCAATCTAAAACATATTTGCCATTTCTATTTGAAGTGTCACTGGCAGTATCAGCATTGAAAAAGGAAAGTCTTGATTTTGGTTTGATCTTATGCCTTTATTTTTGGGATGGCAGGAGAGAACCCTTTACTAGCCACGGGTGCCCAGTTTGCACCTTATTGCCTATATAACTAACTCAGAACACCTGGGCCACATGGGGCCTGCATTTCATTGCAGAAAATCCCAAACTGGGCAAACTGTATCAGGACACCACATGACAGATGTCAAAAGCTCTCATTTTTATCCAAGAAACCCAGTACTGGCACTTATTAACTGAGAAACTATTTCCACTCTTTTTACGTGGAGAAGCTTGAAAGCACCAGCACTGTGAGGGATGTATAAATGGAAATTAGATGCTGCTTTTTGCCCAGAAAGCAAACAACTACCAGCCCCATCAAATGTTTGTTTTTCCTTTTCTTTTTAATTCCTTGGAACAAAAGGCCAGCTGGCATTCCTTCCATTTATATTATTTTCTCAAGATTCAGAGTAAGCCAAACTCACAATTCACATAAATCTAGAGGGCAGTGTCTAATAGATAAATTTACCAGAGCTGATGATTAGCATTTAGCTTTTGAGAAGAAACCCTGCTCATATTGCACCCACGATTCAATTTTAAATACATCATTTGAAAATGGGATGCAGCTCTCCACCCGGCTGTTGGTCTTCATTCTGCCTTTTCTCTCTGGGTCTCATTACTCTCATTATCATCACTTTGGGCTGCCGTTAACAACTTTCCATGGCTTTTGTGTCCAGTGAACCAGGAAGAGCTCAACCCAGTCCACCTGACGACTGAACAGGTGCCTTTGCTATAACCAGGGTCTAACTGAGCACATTAAATACTGTTCTCAGTCACTAAACACAGAACTCTGCAGTAAATGCAAGCTGAGATGGTCCAGGCCAGACTTATTCCTCATAAAAATAGGTATAACCCTTCCTTAAAGACTGGATGCTCAAGGGGTTGAAGGAACTTTCTATTCCCCACCCTGAAAAAGTGGATATTAAAGCTATTCTGAGTCACAGAGATGTCAAATCCTAACACTTAACATTCCCACCAAAATGTCCCTATATACAGTTTTGGAATTCATCATGGGCATATCCTGTTAACAGCCAAAGTAGCTGCCATGAAAGAGCTGCACCTGATACCTGAGATCACCACAGGCCTCTGCAGACTTCGAGGCTCTGACAGAGATACTCTTACATTTGGACTAGAAAAGCCTCAGAAAAGGCTTTTAGCTGTAAGTGCAGACCAAAAGTTCATCCCAATAACACAGGACTCCATAAACACCAGCCCAGCTCTGTTGCTGGTCTGTAGAACCACCTCTCTACTGCAGAACTGTTGTGGAGGTTGGGATGTTTTGAGGTGCAATATGGATAATTCATTTGCTATACCATTAATGAGAGAAATCCACAAAGCATTTACATTTTGCACCCCCCAGAAGAGGAATAATAATATTAATACAGAATTTCCCAAAACTAGAGCTCTGTACATGAAAATTGAAATAGATCTCAACCCACACACAATCAAGGATTTACAGGAGGAATTTGGATTTGCATTCCTTCACGTGAAGTAATTAAAAGCAAATCCGGAAACTATTATCTTAATATAGAAATGCATTATTGCAAATTTTCAGCTTCAAAATTTTTTCAGTTATTATTGACCATATCAGATTTTTTTTTGTTAATTATTGGCATGTGGATTGGAAATATCAAGAGTCTTTGTTCAGAGTAGCACAAACTCTGGAGAAAAAGCACTTTGCTGGTCATTACTGCAGAATTCTGTTTTACAATTGAAACCTGTGCCTGTTCACCTGGGAAGCATTTTAATACAGGAGCATTTTAAACGTTAACACCTCCATAATAGCCAACAGAATGTGGCTAATAAAGGCTGATTTACACTGTATTTGATTAAACTGTATCTCCATCTGCAGAAGGTA
This sequence comes from Prinia subflava, assembly GCF_021018805.1. NCBI lineage: Eukaryota > Metazoa > Chordata > Aves > Passeriformes > Cisticolidae > Prinia > Prinia subflava. Next base: position 20,537,176 of record NC_086283.1, on the reverse strand, counting down.
AATGGATTCTTAAATTACTCGGGATAATTACAGCCCACAAACCCTGCAGACCTCCTGCATCAGTTCCTGTGAAATGAGTGGGGTGGCAGCTCCCGAGTTGTGTAAGGAATGCTGCCACGTTTGGACTATGGAGTTATATCCAGGGAATCAGCTCATCCCAAAGCTTCCCTCCTTCCAGAGACACCTCAAGGAACTCAGCAAGAGCCCTGTGCTGGTGCTGACCCTCTGTGAAAAGACAGCCCCTCTTACTGTGGGGAAACTGAAACCCCCTTGGAAAAGGAAACCAGAAAAATTCCTAACAGAAGAACAAAAGAGTTTCTGGGTTTTGGGTTTATTTTTCCCGTTAAATGGCTACTGAGCAGCTCCAGCAATGCTGAGCTGAAATTTCAGATGGCAAATATTTTGAACTCAAACAAGGTTGTTTGAAGTAATTTTACCTGAACTTCAAGGAAGGTTTAGCAGATAGAAGAGTAATTGTGGATGATTAGATATTTACTGCATTATTGAATAATTATTAGATAATTATTGAAAAAAGCAAACTTATTTAAAATGGTCACAAAATCCTCAACTCAATATTTCTGTATTAATGATCTACAGAAGCCTATTTTCAGATGGTCTCAGACTAACGTATTGATTTTTTTTTATATCAAAATTTTCAACTCCAGTTAAAACAAAGAAGGCAGGAAGAGGTTTGAGGACTTTTGAGTCCAATCTGCATGCTGTAGTCATTCTTCTAAAAAATACAAAGTGGGAAAAAAGGGGTTGGAAAATGTTTTCTTTTTTGATAATGGGGGAAAATTGTCCAGTTTCCAATTTTGTTGTTGACTTTGCTGATAAGCAATCAGTTAAAGAAACCTTTGATGATAATAAATGTAACAGCAAAAAAAGAGTCTTTTTTTAATTGCCAAATTTTACCCTTTTTGCTGGTAATTTATAAAAAAGTCTGTTTCCCTTGAAAAGTCCCTAGGCAATAGTTTTAAAGTCTACAGAAAGCAGAGAGAGTCAAAGCAAAAGATTTGGCAGGACACTAATATATATTAAAAAAAAAATTAAGATGTTTAAGCCAAAAGATCCTGACAACAAATATTTATCAAATCCTTATTAATTTTCAAATTGCACTGTGGGAAAACTGAGGGTGTTGCAGTGGCTTTTATGTCTGACTCCACAGCTGCTACAACTCTACCACCAACTTTGGAATATTTGGTTCCATATCACCATTCTGAAACACACCTGACTATTATTCCTGCTGTAAAGAATGCAGGAAATCTGAAGATCTCTAGCATGTAAGCAAAAAATATAAGGCACTTGCAAAAATGAAGAATGTGTTGGAAATTTGTCAGTTTGTGTCAAGGATGTAGAATAACTGAATTCCTCTGTAGTGTTATCACCTGTGTGATATTCACTAAAGAAATGAGTGAATAACTAACACAGAACAAAAATTAACAACACAAAATGTAATTTGGTATATAAGACTTTATAACTCCTTTTTTTCCCCTCCTGACCCAGTAATCCAACTGCCATAAAACAAAGAGAGAAAAAAAACCAAACCAGATTCCCTCACATTTTAGGCAGGAATAGGTATTTTTTATTCCCTAGAACTGAATAAACTGTGGTCTGAAGATAGTAAATGAAATAAAGGTTTGATGTAACTTCACTGCAGGGTCCGCTGTGATCCTGGGCCTGTCCCTCAGCTGCTGCTACTGAAGGGAATCCCTTCAGAGGTTTAGTTGAAATATGACTCAATGGACAATCAAAGCTGCCTGAGAATCTTCAGTGTTCTGAAATTACACATATTTTCCCTATGTATTTATTTCATTAATTTGGAACATGGTGCTATCACCTAGCAGTTTTCATAGGATGTATATTATTTAATAAAAAGCCCTGAGAGATACTAGTCCAACTACAGCATAATGCAATTGTTTTTCTAACACTGAGGCCCATTAAAGGGGAGACACAATGCTCAGGTCACATATGTGCTATTGTAAACTTTGGATTTTGCTCTGACAGACAGGATGGCTGAATTACAATAGAATCAGTTCTGTGTGTGGACAACTGCAGTTCCTTCTTCAGACTGTGTTCTATTTGTCACAGTAATTGATGCTGGGACTTTGGACAACAAACAACCCTTTAGCCTGTAGAAATTTTTTGGGCTGTGCTGGACATGCTCCTCGTGCTGTGCAATGCCTGACTGTGATCACAGGATCATTTCACCCAGTTTTCACCCAGTTTTGAATTCCCCCTCTGAACAGAAACTATTAATTTCAAATGTTCATAACTTCCATACACTGTTTTTCTAATTTTAAAGTTCCTTTAAAGGCAAGCATTCAACAGCCTCACCCTCCCTGAGAATTCAATGGATTTTCCAACTTTCCTCTAAATTCAGAATTCCAAACTGCTGCTGATCACACAAATCAGCTGCTCTAGCAATGAAAGACCCAATTCAGCACCTCTGAAAGCTCTGTGTGCAGAACTCTGACACTCAGATGATGTGCTTCATTCAGATACCAAATTATCCCATTAAAAACCAGCAAGTTTTTAAGAACAGGCAACAGAGGAAACAAGAATTAAGTCACTGTTAACTCTGTATGCATTGAACCCTTAAATTTACTTCTCAATTCAAATATAATTTATCAGCACCTATTCAATCCAAGAGATCCAGGGACATAAAGATATACTTTGTTAATGCCAACACAGATTACACAAAACTACTGTGAAAATTCAGTCACAGGGCTGAAAAAGGGCCCAAGGACACAATGGTTTTCCAACAGATGTGAAAAATGTGGTGGCTGGTCAAACCTAGCTCAGCAAAAGCAAAGCACAGAGACACAGAAGTATGAAGCACAGAACTTCTAGGCTGGGAAGTGATCCATTAATCTAAATATATTAATTTTACTGAAATAATAGAGAAAAAAACCCCAAAGACAGAATTGCAGCCTTGTCCATTCTGATAAAAATTACTGTTTTCTTCGGAAGTTTTTGAAATAGCTTTAAAGTTATTAATTTTAAAAGTCTGAAATCAGTACGTGCACTATTTTCTTTATGACACTAGGAATGAAGGCAAGCAGCTTCCTACTCTGACGAGTGTTGTATTGCAGAATTTACTTTTTAGTGCAATCTGTATTTCTTGCAAGCTATTTTAGTAAGAGTTATAAAGGTGATCAAATAGATTATTAAGCTAACCAACTATGAAAGATCCACTTTTTTTTGTATTAAAATCACCAGCAAGTTGTTTTATCAGATCATAAATAAAGGTAGACACAATTAAAATTAGAAAGACAAAACTATCGATGGTAAATGAAAATATTCTAATGCAATAAATTCTGAAAAGCCAGTGATATCACAGAGAAAAATAATGCTTTGACTCTGAAACAGCTGAAAGGAAAAGGGATTTTCCCAGCTGATTCAGCATGGATTTGGGATCTCAAGGCTTTCCCCATTGCCTGAACTAAACTTTGGAATACAAAAGCACTGGAATTAATATTTAGGTGTTAAAATTGTACTAACTCTATATCAAATCCTGGGCTACCCATTCATCAAATAATCTGCAGATATTGCATCTCCAAGGTCTCTGTTGCCTTGATCATGTATTCTGGGTTTCCAGAATTGAGGCAATCACCAGGATTTTCCATTTAATATTAAAAAGTGCCTTTCAGACTTGAAAATGAAATCATAAAAATAAAATGCAGCTCCGAGTTTCCAACAGAGCTATTCTAAATGCCAAATGTACACCCTGAGCTGGGGCCTGTTCCTGCAACAGGAGAAGTTCCAAGAGGACTTTGGGGTCTCCTGCAGCAGCAGGGGCTGACAGACAATGTCTCTGAGGGGGTGACACCTCGGAATAAGTCTGAATAACTCAATCTGAAAGTTGAGCTAACAGACTTTTGGACAGTAGTAAATCACTGTCAAACAATGAGAGACACGTTGATGGTTATAACTCTTTTCTCTGTTGACACATCAATCTGTCTGTCATTCAGTGCAGAACGGAACCCATTACATTAATATGTTTCCACAGGCAAATTGAGAAATTGTGATTTTAATCTAATCAGGGTGGTTATTTTTGCAAATAGCAATTTTAGCTTGTTTAAAGTTCTTCTTATGATAAATTAAATTTTAGTAGAAGGAATGAAACTTTTAGAGCTGAAAACAACTAAATATTAGTGCAGCTAAATTACTTTTAATTTTTTTTAGTGCTAGTGCTTCTGGAGAAGGTAATACTGTATAAAACAGAAATGAAGATGCTATATATTATCTTCCTCAAACCTAGAACAATTTAATCCATGGAGATACAGATGCACCAGGTATTTCAGATACATTAAAAATTAAAATATTTCCCTCCTCCTTCCCCAAGCAGCATTAGCTGATATGCGTGGATTCAGTCAGAATATTCCAATACCCCATCAAAGAAATAACCCCTCAAGAAGGCACAATTGTATCAAATCCATGGCTTTGCCCCTGCAGGCCCAGATGGAGCTGGAAATTATGGAAGGCTGAGAGACTGGCTCCCTGAACTCACTTCTAACACCAAATACCACACATTTCACATAGAAACTCTGGGTTTTTTGAGTTCACACCTGCATTTCTGAAGGAATTGGATTTAGCCAACCAGCAGATCTTGTGATGAATCTGAACTAGACCTGTGAGAATTCAAGCTTTTGCCTCTCAGAAAAGAGTGAAGAGTTTCACAATATTTCATGTTTAAAGTGAGGGTTTCTTCTGGTACCAAATCAAACCTATACTGATTGAGGTTATTTTTCCCTCTGAAGTTTTATTCATGATCTTTATATTCTCAGCCTAACACTGTTCTCGGAAGACCATTTTAGTGCCCAGTCGAATGTAACTCATTTCCTTTGTGGTCCAGGAGTACAAAAATACTCTTCCCTGATTCAGTCCACATGGCTAGATCTTGAAAGGTACCTTAATCAGACTAATATATGTTTTCAGCTTTTTGAATATTTTCATTCATGAGAAGGAAAAACATGGACATTCACATATCAGCCAGAGCACCCTGGGCTAAAAGAGCCAAATAAAAGTTATTTTTTTCAACAGATTGGATCACACATGTAACCTTTGCCATTCCTCTGTACTTTACACGAGTCAAGGGAAGACAACATGAAATTATACAACGCCAGGTATGTGGAAATGATAATTTCCTGCAGATAGAATTCTTCAGGCAGCTTCTCTGGAAGTTTACTTATCTTAAAGAAAGCTAATCATGTTTCTCTGTATGTCAACATTGTGTCCACCGCCGTGTTCACATTTTTATACACTTGTTGAAGACCATGGTGAAAATATCTGGTAAATGCTTATAGAATAAAAAAATCCAAAAATCTGACTTGCTTATTATTGATTGTGAAAATTGTCTTGATATCATAAAGCTCATGAAATCAGGACGGTTGCTTATGAATTTTAGCAGATGGAATAATTTCAGCTCCAACGCTCAAACAGGACACAGGATTTAAATTTGTCTATAGCCCACAGTCTAGAACTCCTTTACCTCCACACATCCTTTTAACCTCATGTAAATAACTTTGCATTTTACCCTGTTGTGTACATTTGGGCTCTTACCAGGTATACATCAGATGACAACTCTGTACCAAATGCCTGACATTAACATTCAGGCACTATTCCTTCCATGCCAGGCAATTATGACCGAGAATACTTATTTTTTTCCCCTCTTTTAACCTGGAGGTGACCTGCCACTGGAATGCAGTTTCCTCTTTCATCATTGTTACTCTGTAAAAACACTAACATCACCATGTCATGCAATGCTGAGAAAACCCCCAAACAAACAGACAAAAACCCTCACAGATCTGTAATCTCATTGTTAACTGGATAATAGAGAGAGGGAATTTCCCTTTGTGGCTCAGGGGTGGACACAACAATGACAAACAATGAGACAAAAATGCCAAGGAAAACAAGCTGGATCTTTGGGACAACTGACAGAGGCAAGGAGATGAGCACAACCATTTCACCACATTGCTGCTGAAATTTGTCTCCAAACACTCACTTTGGACAAGAAATGGAACAGAAAGTTTTAGGAACTCCTGAAATTGTTTTAGTCCACGCCTGAAGCATTTTTTTAAAAATTCATGACAGTGGTTTGAGCTGGCCAGGTAAGCTGAATTATTGTCATTTCACTGCACTGGAAAATAGAAGCCATCAGTGAGAGATGGCTGGTTCCAGCTGGAAATCCATAGGAACACAGCCAGCCAGGGGCATTTAAGGAAACCATAAATCAACAGGGCAGGATAGGAGCTCAGCTTACCAGCAGCTGCTCCCTTGAGGAGCCCTGAGGGGTTAACCCTGAGAGGTTCCATGGCACACTGTCTTGGGGAATGCATGGATTTTGGTCCCTGGACATTCTCTGCAAGGGATGCCGGTGGGAAAGGAGGACTGCCCTTCAAAGGGAACTACCAAAATCCACTGCCAATGACACACTGAGCTCAGCTGCCATGTAATTCCAGAAATTCATAGCTTCCTTAGTGGGCTAAAACGGAGTGGTTAGAGGGAGCAGAAATATGATTCTATATAACAATTGCAAACCTCAGACAGAAGAAGTGATTTCTTTCTGCAGTGTTTCCTGACCACTTTTTGGGAATTCCCAATTCCTTGCAGGCTTAAAGAAAACTCAAGAGAAGTATAAAATTATTGAATTAGTTTTAGATATGCCAAGCCTTTTAGTTCACATTAAATCAACGGCAAATGAAGTACATCACATCTCTAAAAGGCAGATTACTCATTCAAGATCAAAATCTAACTTTGAAATATCTGGCATATGCATTTTTAAAAATCAAAATGTATTAGTAATTAATATTTTGGTAAATTCAAAAGTATTTTAATGGGAGTTTTCATGAGATAAAAACTCCACGTGACAGTTTAAGATGTCATATTTAATCTTCTGGAAAAAATTATAGTAATTGCACATATATAATGTCAGGTTTTTTTTTACAAATACACAAACTACCACAGAAACCTCAAATAAATTCAATTCATACCATTCTTCCCATTGGGAGAGAGAAAAATGGACTTTGTGTAATTTATTCTTCTGTTCTATTTGTGTTATCTTCTGTTTCAACTTAAACTTGTTTCAGATCACTCTCATTTAGCGAAACAAGACAAATTTTAGTGTTTCAGTTTTGCAGATATGATTTAGCATTCAAAAAAGCACCTTTCCAAACCAACTCATTCTGCTGCATTTTTTAACTTTTGTAAACAGATTGCAGAGAAGGAGCCAATGCAGATCTGGACATCTTGTATGTCATCAGGCACAGCTTTTGAGTTTTTTATTGCATAAGGGATGGATTTCTGACAACACATTTTAAAAATTGCATCTTATCCAAAAAACGACAGGCAAGAAAATTACTCATGAAGAATAATCTTTGTTCAGGGAGAGCAGTCCCCCCACGTTCTCTGCAATGGCTGAGTGAGATGGAACACCAGACGGATCCCAGGGAACAAAATCTCCCCAAAACTCCTGCCACGGGGGGTTTCCACAGCAGTTTGTGCCTTCCACTCCAGCCCCTTCCACTCCTTCTCCGGGCCTGGAGAAGGAGCAGAGAGATCTGAGCTTTCCATAACCAGAGGTCTGTAAGTACCAAGTCTGTCAGTATAAGAAAAAAGGCAGAATTCTAGACACCTTTCCCTGGACAGTGCACCAAACCCCACACATTTTATTGATTTTTTTTGTCAATAGTTGCTGTGACAGTGGTGTGGATTATGATAGTTACAGAGGATCTAAAAATTTTGTTAGATTTTCAACATCATTAATTAAGAAAATAGTCATTAATAAAGAAAATAATTATTAATAAGAGGGAAAGTTTCTTTACAAATATTGAGGCTGTCTAAGGAGCTGGAAATGTTTTGTGAAAGAAAATGCTCAATGGTCACCATGGCAAAGGATGAACAGAGGCTTAATCATTTCAAGGCTTGGTTCAAGGCTTAATTCCAAGGCATATGAAATACATTACATTTGTAATGTATTAAAAAAAAGTGTTTTCTAGCCATTCTAATATTTTCATGAGAAAAAGAAAATTCCACCCATAGATTTTGCACAATTCTAAATAAATGCCATCGACTGCATTAAACTTCTCAGGAGGCAGATCCAACATAGCTGAAAAAATGCAATCAAGAAATAAATATTATTATGGAAAGATGGGGTAGAAAGGGGAAACTATACTGCTGACAAGTGTATGCTATTTCATTAGAAAATTCTGCTTTTTTCTGTAATAATGGTCTGAGAAAGACAATGCAAAAATTTTTAGAAACATTTAAAAATTCTTACCCCATGAGAATTTGAAAAGGCTAGAAAGTCTAATTCAGACAGCCACAAATACAAGGATACACCACAAAACACTCACACTCACTAGTGGCATGTGTAGAATATCCAGAGTTCCTCCCTGTGTGCTCAGGAGCTCATCTGGAGAACATCCAAACATGCGGTGGTGCCTCTCCAAAGAGATCTTGCCTGACATCCCTGTTCCCTTGTTCTGGATTTCCTGAACAGAATTCCTGTCCCATCCCTCTCCTACACAGCAATATATTACAAAAACCCTTCAGCACTTCAGATTCTCTGCAAAATAGCCAATTTTGGGGAACAGCACCCAATTATACATGTTCTGCTTTCCTGCAGGGAATCTACTGTCACTGTGAAAGTGTCTCTTTTCCCCAGCCTCCATCCATGGTCTCACACGCCCAGCAACCCTCTCCTCTGGCAGCTTTCCTTCTTTCCCAGAACAGAAACCACTCATACATTTTACTCATTTTCTCGAAATACTGCTCATATTACTAATTAGAACCCCACCAGTACTTTTTTAGTTTGCAAACTTGCTGCTCTTCTCCAGCAGAGAACAGACTTGTGACTCCACCTTACCCATTGGCCTTTCAGCCTTCACATGGCCTTTAATCCATCTAACAATTTAATTCATATCTGATGGTCACAGGCCTATTTCTGGCCAAACCAGGGTTATTTTTTCTCTTCAGATCTTCTGTAAATTCTGTTTCTCTTCCCTGTTGTCTCTTCCCTTCAGATCATCCTGCACAACTCTTACAAATTTGCTCTTTGCATTACCTGACATTATTTCAACTATACAAAGTGAGTAAAAATGTTTTTAATTAAAAAATAAACATAATATTTGAAATACAGTTAAATAGTGGCCATCTAAATAGAACTTGAGCCATACAGTGAATAAAAACCCCAGTTTGAATTCCTACACTGCATCTGTTACATCTCTACCAAACAAAAGAATGAGTGGAGCACAAAATTAACCTCTTGTTTTCCAACAAATGCTACATAGCTTTAGCTCATAACATTAGCTGAGAAGATTAGGCCTATGAAAACTCAATTTTCCCAGTCCAATGGGAACAGTGGAAAGTAGTACACAAAAAATAATAAAACCAGCTTTGTTTTACTCAAGAGAACCTAACACTGTGTCAACATCCCCTTCAAGTGATTGATGAAGTAATATGGAACTACACCAAAATGGGGTTGGCTATCATTTAGAAACACAAACACACAGGACTCAACCAAGGAAACAATTGCACAGATAAAAACCCCAAACCACTGACAAGGCAAGAACAAACCCAGTACAGAAAAGTGTGGAGAAGTACAGAGACAGCAGTGGGGATCCATTAGCTGCCTGGCTAATCAGGGACAAAGTGCTGACAGGGCCTGGTCAGCTGGTCACTGGGAAAACGCTAAAATTCCAGGCCTTCTCTTCCCCGACTTTTTATTGATAAGGATGAACCAGGGACACAGGTCATGGCTTTTGCACAGTGCAGATGAACCAAGGGGAACCAGGTGGGAGAAGGGCCTTGGCTGCAGGGGTTGTGGGGAAATGTATGGTGTCCCAGAAAACTCCATCCCACTCAGAGGCCCTGCTTCTGAGGTGATAAAATCTTCGCACATATCCTGAACGGAAAAAGCTACATGAAGATTTATCAAGTCTCTGAGGGAGCTCAGCACTTTTCAGAATGGCTTAGTAATAGTGAGACAACTTCTCTGGACATGCTTTGTAAAAGAAAAGGTTTTCATAATGACAAAAATAATAAACATTACAGGACAAAGCAATATAAGTTGAACACAGTGTAGAAAACACTCTTACACTGCCTAAGGCAGTCCAAAAAAGCCCTTGAGCCCTTTGTGCAGTCCCTTTTGTACTCGATAGTCAGGTGGGCTGTTTGGCACCTTGACCAATGAAATTGGCAACAAGCTTTGAGGTGCACTTCCAAAACCCAGTCAATGCCTCTGTGCTGGCACTGAGCCAGTTACAATGAGAGGGCTATAGAAAATTCCGGTTTAACTTCCTTACATGTTCTAAAGTAGGCTGAAAATCTTTCCCTTCCATAGATGCCCCTGCTCAGGTGTAGGGGGTGCATTACTACACAGAGGCACGTTGGAAGTGTCACCAGGGTTGGAAGTGTGAGCTCTGGCAGGATTCCTCAGCAGGAGGAGCTTTCAATGAAGTAACCCTTAGGAGAAGTGTGGACCCTAAAAAGTTTTCAATATTTGTAAAGAAACTAAAAATAACTCCTGAAGTTTGTAATACAGATCTGACCTCTTAAAAAAATTTTTACTGAACTTTCAACTAAGTTTGTAAGAACCTACCTTCTAACTTTTGTGGCTCATTTATTAAATGGATAACCTTGGTTCAGCACTCCAAAAGCCATGGAAATGGATGCATGAATTCTTAAAAGCTTCTGTTAGACACACCTGCATTTGTCACAGCCTGGACAAGTATGAGCACACCTGAATAAGGGTCACGGCTAGAGATGGCAATGGCTGATTTAGTAATCGTGGGGATTCCTCTGTTCTTGGAAAGCACCCACAGAGTTTAATATAGTTGTCTCCAGTTTTGTATGCTGCAACATTGATATTCACTTCTGCCAGGTCATAAGAGTGTTTGAGTGTTTTCCTGATTAACTTCATGGTTTACATTTGCTGAAGTTCCAAAATGAGCATGCAGTGGTGTGGGACTGTGAATCTCCCCAGAGCGCTATAATGTCTTTGAAAGGTTTTGTTACTGGAGAGAAGAAATTTAACCTAGAAGGAACAAGGTCTGTAAAGAACACAATAGAACCATAAACTCAGCAAAGTACCTGGAAGAGAGAGGGAACAGTCTGCTAACTGTATTTTAGGAGAAGTTGTGAAGCCAAGCAGATAAATTCAGAAGGAAGAACTATTTTGAACAAAGGCAGAGGAGATGGCAGCCATGAGGGGCTGACAGAGAGAAGAATCTTGTGCTGAGGGCCCAGGTTGTAAGACTCCCAAGTTAGCTTAAAGGTCACCTCTGAAAGATAGCATTTCAAAGGGCAAATATTACAAGGTTGCCCTCTCTGCTCCTACAGCTGAATTAGGCCTCCAAGAGATCGACTTTGAAGGATGGCACTCCAGAGTTCTGCCTCTTCTCTCCCATCATTTGTCTCTGTTATAAGACAACACTTTATATATTTACTTCAAGATCAGCAATGCAAAGAGCAAGATTACATACAACAATAAAGAACATGTGCATTTATCATGATAACTATCTACTACAGAATACCAGTGCAAGAAAATTAGGTTGGGGAAGTGGGGAAGGCTTTTTTTTTTTTTTTGTGAGACACTGGTAGAATCACTAAAAAAGAGTTTGCCAAGACATGGAGATTTTATTGTTTGTAAAGGAAGCAAAACATAGATTGGTCTGCAAATTCTTAGAAAGCATCAATTACAACTTTTGCAGTTGAAGGAGGTACTACAGAAAATGTTCTTTATATTTGTAGGAAGAAACTTGTTGAGAATTGGTGGATATAACGTGAGTGGAACGGGATGAGAAAGTTCAGAACCATAGGAAAAAAAAAAAAGAAACTCAGCAAAGTAAAATCTGTTGATTTTAAGCAGGTAGATCAAATGATGAGCACTCCAAATATGAAACCCTTTCTGATGTCACAGAGAGAAGCACACAGAAAGCAGATCAGAAAGGGATGCATGCAATAATGTGGGGTTACTCTCAGAAGGACACAGTGGCAAAGCAGCAAGAGACATTGAAGTTATTAGAGCAAAAAAGAAGTCATAATGTGAGCAGGTCAGCAGTGGGAAAACTGTGGCTCAGGAGTTCCATATTCAATGGCATCAGCAACAAATGACAATTATGGGCTAAAACCTTCAGCCATGTGCACCCACCTTCACTCCATGGCCAGGCAGGCATGGGACTGTCACAAATATAAACAAGAAAAGGTAAAATTTCAGCCTAGAATAGAGAAATAACAGGTCAGAAAGCACCAACTAGATCAGACCCTTTCCTATTAGCAGGAGCTGATCATCTGTCAGCTGCTTAACTGCTCACAGTATCTCAGGGCGAGTATTGGTGTCTTAGAGGACAGAAAAAGGACAAAGAGCTGCAAAACTGACAATATCAGTCACATATATTGACTAGAAATGAACAGGAAAAGTAAAGTGGAGCTGGGAATCGGAGTCTGTGGTCCCTGATTAAAGACACTACTTGCAAATACTGGTAATAAGGAAATGAGAGACAACTACTTTGCAAAAAACAGTGCAAGGAAAATCCACCTTAGTTTATTTTGCATATTATTTATTTACTAAATATTACTTAAAATGAAGAAATAAAGTAAATGTAGGAAAAGGCTCTGACTTGAGAGACTTGAAACTGTTCTTGGGTTTCTAAAGAAGAATCTTCGAAAAATGAAATGCTAGCTTAGAAAAATGGAAGTGCTTTAGCTGAGCACCAGAGACAAAAATTTACAGGATGTGCCAGGGAATCCAGAGGGAGCCATTCCATGTGGGAAAAAACTTGCACTGTACCATAGGACAGAACTCCTCATTTAAGATTCTTGTAATTCTAAAAGTTCCTCAGAATAAATTGAAGAACATTTTTGCAAACTGAAGTGAAAAATCAAGTGACATGTAGCAATCATAAAATTGGACTCTCAGTCCATAACATCTTTCTAATTGTAAAGTTTCTATTTGACATGGATATAATTCCAAAATATTTCTAATTTAATATTGCAATAACTGTAAGAGAAATCTAGGGAAAGATGCTGGTCCAGCATAGTGTTTTATGGTAAGCAAATCTGTATTTAGTGAACAGAGAATTTGGTAAGTGATCAGATTGGGAGATAACCTCATCTAAGGCAAAACCCTTCCCTACTCCAAATTTCCTGTGAATCTCCTGGCTAGTATTTTTTCTTTTCACACCTTGATCACAATTTCTATTCAGCACCTTGGAAAATTCTTATAAGCCTTAGAAAAATATATTGTGCTTAAGCAACTCCTGCCTTGCACTAATCTACTGACTTCATATTTGACATCTTTCTACACTATCCAGACTGTGCTTAGTCTGCAAAAGTAGCATGGAAAATTTTTAATTCTCTTGAAATACCTGGCATTGAGCAACGTAAGGTGAAAGAAATTTAATTTTGTGGAATATCATTTGGCTTTGATACAATTTACTCTACATTGTACACTAACTCCAAATTGAAAATCAGTTTTTTATCCAAGACCCCTTCTTCAAAAAAATTAGGCTGTGGACAAGAAATCCTCTTTCTGTGTTTTCTCACAGGTGTAGTCATTGACCCTTGAATATTTGTCCCCCCTTTTAAGGATATAAACAGCTTTGTTGTTAACCCTCAGAGTTTCTGACCTTGCTGCTACTGTGAAATAATAGTGTGAGAGTGGAATTTTCTTCCAAACGAAATGTTTACTCTATAAAGCTGTAACTGCTATATTGCATTATATTTTTATGTTTATTGTTCTGAAATGATGTTATTTGTAAGTATAATTCTGTAATAAAAACAAAGCAAAGATTGATGCTGAAAGAGAATGAAATTTCAGAACATGCTATAAAACTAATCTAATACTGGAAAGTCATAAAAAAGTGCAATTACTCTATTTACAGGTGAAAAGCAAAAACAATTGCATACATAAAAATAAAAGCCTTATTTTTATAGTAAGAAGCTTATAAACCTGGAAATGAAAGCGAAATCCTCTTACAGACAAAAGGGTTAATCTTAATTGTGCATCAGTTTTGACTGTAACATGAACATTATTTTAATGCTGTAAAACCTGGGTTTTTTTACTCAAAATGTAAAAAAAAATTGCTTTGCATGATGAATGTTGTGGCTATTATGGAAGTTGCCTGAGTCTTTCCACATAAATCACACTGCAGTCAACCTCCTTTTGTTTTGAAGAGCTGGTGTTCAGTCACAATGTTCTCTTTGGTGCCATTCTGGAAGTATCAATTCATAATGATGAAAGATGCAGATTTTAAAATCCAACCTCTAAATATATGTACAGCCTTCAGAAATATCAAAGGATGGGGCAAAAAGGTAATTCGGGGTGGGACCAGATGGAGCCATAGAATTATAAGAGATGGTTGGAAGGGACAAAGAGAATTTCTATCTGGTTATTCCTTGTTTATCCTAGAAAACCTCTAACACATCTGGGAAGCTCCTGGGGTAGAGCTTATCTGGGGAACAGGTAAACCTGTAAAAAACACAGACCACAAGAAACAATAATGTTTGCTGTTCCAGCAATATTTTTGGTTGTGAATGCAATGGGTTGAAATTTCCTCCTTGTTAGAGGAGCTCCTTTGAGAGAGTTTCAGGGTGTTTGGTTGCAGTTTAGTAGACAATGGTGAAAACAACCCGTGATTTTGAACCACTGTCCTCAAAGGATGAGGAAAATGCCTCCATGTGACACAATATTCATAATCAAGGGAAGAGATAAATTTGGAAAGCGGAGTGGCATGTTGGTACAAAGGTGACTTCAAATTCTCATCCCTTCTCACTGGAGTGTTTTTGTATGGCATAAAGAAAAGGTACAAAATGAATTTACCTCAAACTTACCCTCAGCCTGCCTATACCAGAACTAAAAAACCAATTTATTTGCAGAATTTCCTGATTTTTTTGTGCCAACATCTGAAATATCCATTGACCACTGACTTTTACAAAGTCAAAAAAAACAACAAAACAACAAAAGTGCTGTCGGTATTGCCAAAGAATTTATTTGTAAGGGAAGATCACATACACCAAAATTGGACAATAGATCCTCCTTTTGGAATTTAATGTGCAAAAGATAAGAAGGAACCATATTAATGCAAAGCAAAATGGAAAAAAAAGTGGAAAGAGCTACTTCCTGAGCTATAGTAATTAAAAGCCTTGACATATCTATGAGAGAAGGGCTTGGATAATCTTTATTATACTGTAAGCAAGGCAAATGGCAGATTGATATCCCTTGGCACACGAATAAGCTACTAAATATTTGAAGACAAGCTGTGACTTCAAATATCACATCCAACTGCAACTTTAATTTTTTTTTTTGCAGAAAAAGCAACTCATGCTGAGGAAGATATGGCTTATTTGAAACTTATTTACTGTCATAACAGATGGTGAAGACTAGAGAGAATATAAATGAAAAATATGGGGGCCCAATAAATGTCAAGGCTCCCAACTTGGTTTGTAAAATTAAAAGAAAAAAAAAAAGAAATCAGCTATATCTATGCAAGATACAAAATCTTAACAGAATAGATTAGCTTTTTAACATCTTGAAAATAACCATTTTTCTGCCCACACAACGTGAGATCAAAAATTGCATTGATTTTACAGTTACTGCCATCTTGAAAAAGTTATACAGCATGATCTATCCAGAGTTACCATTATTCAATGCTCCTTTTCAGGTTTTTACCCCCAAAATTCTGTTGGATTATGACAATTTTATCAGTTATATCTACAATGACCAAGATAGTTTCCTGTGAACCCATGGTGGGGTAGAAGCTTTGTTGGCTGTGTTTGTAACCCTACCACCACTGCCTGAGGAATGAGGTCAGAGCTTGAGCCAGAGCCACAGACCCAGGGAATTCTGCTCATTCTGTTGATTTTTCAGGTCTGGGGTTCCCACTTCTAAACAAAGCAAATTTTAAAAACAGCAAAATCTGCAAAATAAAATGATTCTTTATGCTCAGTCCTTTTTAGTCCTCACCCGAACCTCTCTTAACTCCAGAGAGAACTGAGCACTCAGGACTATAAAAAAGGCATCTGGCATCCTACAAAACTATACTTTGGAATCTCTTCACAGAAGAGGATCCTGGCATGGTGCGTCCATCCTTACTTTCTATAGTGTGCAAGTGAAAAAGGAAACACTAAAGGAAGGAACAACGTCCCCTCACTTGTGGAGGGAAGCTGCATTTGCGTTGCTCCTGGAGCCATTATTACCTTGGGAATGCCTCTGCTGTCAGAAGCAAACAACCTTAAGGCAGAACTAAACCAAAATGGCATTCATGAAAATCTGAAATAAATTCTTAAGGTGAAGTTGCACTATGAAGCTGAGCATGTCTTTACCTTGTTGGAAAGAGCTTCCATGGTAATTGTGCCATGAATTGACACTGTAGTTCACAGAAGGGCACAAAGCCAACAGCAAAAGAAATAGATATTATTCTGTATTTAGCTCCTCTCTTGCTGCCTTATGTCACCTAGATGACTGGAAAACACACCACTAATGCAATATTTCATTCACTAAAATACTGCATGGCTCATTTTACTTTAAATCTAGCAATGAATTTTAGAACGTGGTAAGAAATGTAATATTAACTATCTCACAATGGCACAAGGAGAAATAAGGTTGTGAGTATATTTTTATACAGTTTTTCTTAATGAAAAACAAGGAAACATAGACAAAGTATTGGAGTTTTTCATGCTGCTACCTTTTATGTTTTCTGTGCATTGTATTTGAATGCTCTCCTCTTGATTATGTTCTCTGAAATACTTGTTTGAAGTAAGATACTTTATTTTAATAAGTGGAACAAAGCTTTGAATAGCTTGGTTCAAAAAACAGTTTTAAATGAAAGGAGCTGTTGCTAAGCACAGGGATCTTTGCCAAATACTTTTTAAATGGTTTATTGTGCCCTAGCAATCCTGAGATTAAAAACATCTCTTGAATTACAATGACACATCAAAAAATAAAATTAATGTGGGGGTTTTCATTACAAGAACTGAGCCTCTGTGTGTTATTCTTTCCATTAGATAAGAAAGAAACATACTGTGGTACATTGTTTTTGCTGTCAGAGCGAGCTTTTAGGCAAATATACACTATCACACTATATCCCTCAGGATTCAACCATGCACTCTACAAGTTCTTCTATTAATTTAACTTAATGCTGTGGATTTAAAGGATAGACTGTATATTTTCACATATTTTTCTGCACTGGGGATGAGCTATTTTTAGACTCCATAAGATCGCATTGCCTCGTCCTACTGCAATATGAATAACAGCATTGCCTCATTCTGTAATAAACATTTAATTTTCCACTGTTCTTGTGACGTTACAAAACAACTGTTTGACCAAGATCTGGTGTCGCAACACTGCAGAGCACGTAGATCTCATTGTCAGTGAGAAACCTGAGTAGAGAGTGCTGGGTGTTTTAGAGAAAAACACAATCGATAACATTTCCCAGCTAATAAAGATGTCTAAAAGAGTGCTTTGAGCAGTGCTGGCGTCAGAGTACACAAATTGTGATTTAGAACAGGGAAAGAGGAACTAGAAAAACCAACAGAGAACACAGCTGCTAATTGATTTTAAACCATGCTCAGTTTCCACAACTTGAAATATTATTTCAGTTTGTATCTGGGGCTGTGAATAGTGAAAAGAGTTCCAGATATCTCACACTGGGTTTGAAAGCAGGGCATGCAAATTGTTGGGATTTTCCTGTAAATCACTGACTCCTCTGTTTTGCCCAGCATCTCCTAAGCTGCCATTTAAAGTCCCTCGCCAGCAACACGAGCACCCTGGTACTGCCTGGCTTTAGCCCACAGGTTTTATTTGTCATCATCCACTCTCCTGCTTCATTTCCCAAGGACAAATTAAAATACTCATCTGCAAGTTATAGATTGTAGCAAATTAAACCAAAACATACTGTACATATAAAACTGAGCCAAATCTGACCTAGGAAAATTGGCAAACACAATAATGATTGGAACAAGTGGGTCAGATTATATTGGTGTTGTTACTCACACATGTAACACCTCAAATGACTCAGATAACAAAGGCAAACATAGAAAACTTACAGAAATTGCAGCTAAATCCTGCCACTTTCGTATGTTTTCTTGGGCAGTCCACTATGAAGATACGTATTCAGTTGTTTTAAAGCTTAGAACATTTCTCTCACAAGGAACTTCTGTATTTTTGTGCCCGTCTCCCAATGTCACACTCTTAAGAGAATCTGCACCTCGAGGTAGACAGCTTTTTTGTTCCCCATCTCAAACAGGAAATACATGACAAAAACCTAAGAGGAACATGTCAAAAAGAAAACCAAGATCACCTTCTCAAACTGGCCATGGATTCCTTGCTCTCCAAGCTGGCACAAGCGCATGGAATTTCAGTGAGGACCTAAAATGGCCAGAAATGTGCGGAAGGTTGTTTCCTACTCCCAAAGGCACAGGAGTGAACTTGGAGTAAATGTCTTTGAAAAGGCAGATATTAAAGGTGCTGGATGTTTGTCAAGTCAGGAAGGACCTTTACAAAACTGTATTTTTAAGACACATGAGTTTCAATTAGAGACACTCCATGGCTTTAATGTTCCTCCTCCAGGAGATCCCTAAGGAATCTACACTTAATCAGGGTAATCAGAGTTCTCTGCCTTCAGTCATACAGAACTAGGACCTGTATTTTAAGCTTCTTCACTCCTCAAGCCCACTCATCTCATGGGGAGCTCAAAGGCAATGAATGCCACCAGGAAAAACATTCCATAACAGCCCCATTTGATTCCCTGCTCTGATAGGAAATAAGAAATAAAACACTTTAAAAATGAAACAGATCCCTTCAACCTTTGCTGAAAGAAAACCATCACAGTTTATAGTGCTCAAAAGGTGAAGCAGAAATATAAAAAACCATGAAAACAATTACAAAACTTTACACGTCTCTTTGGAAAATATATACTTTTCTGGTTTTCTTTGATAATACCACATAACTCAAAGGGAACACACTACCTCACATAAAACATCCATCCACCAGGAAAGACATTTATTGGCCTCAGAAACCAGATATCACCTAAAACAAAACACACCATTATTTGGACAAAGATGAAATGACTTGTCCTGACATTGGAACTTGCAGGGAGAGACACTTCATCACCAGTCAATATTCAACAGCACTCAGTAGGTAAATTGTAGAGCTTTGAGCATTGGCTGTGGAACTCACAGCTCGTGGCAACTGCATTTGCTCACGATCAGTTCTGTGGATTCTTGTTTATTCACTACTAGAGACATGCAACATAAAGCAACCATGAGCTAATCATCTTCTCATTTCCTAAAACATTAATTATACTAATAATCAAGGCTTTTTTTTTTATACTGATTTAAAAAGGAATTAGCACAACTGAGTAAGCAGTAATTCTCATGGTCAAATTTCCAATAGCCTCCAAAGCATAAGATTATTTTTTTTTGTTTGAATTTCCTTGCAACGAGGATCAGGCTGCAATCTTTCCAGGCATCAATATACACCTCAGGCTTGTGAATAAAAGAAATACCTGTGTTGAATCAAGTCTTTTAAATAAATTGTGCAAGTTTTAGATGCATTAGAAAAGAAATTAAAGGCAGAGTAAGTGAGAGAAAGTGACGCTGTGGTGGCAAAACCTTGAACAGAGCAGATCATTCACTACCCATGAGATATCCAAGACAAATATCTCTTTCTAAACTAGAAGTGAAGCTTTGGGCAAAAACATTAAAAGGTGGAAAACCATTCAATAACTACTGAAATTTCTCAATTTTCAGGAATAGGTTTCAGTAGAAACTGTCCTTATTTCAGAAAGGGTTTAGATTTATTTTATCTCCTTAAGTAGCATGATAGTTTCTTATTAGGGTACTTGGCTTAGAGTTTATTTTTTAAATTAAATTTCAGTTATAACAAACTCGTCCATAGTTTTAGCCAAAATATTCCAGTGGTAGCTTGTAGATGATGTTATTTCAATGAAGAAGTGTAGTAAGCTCAAAGTTTAATGATTGTCTAATGATGGCTCTGTTATTTAATTGCAACAATTGCTGCAGAGACGGCAATTTGTGCTCTTCTGGCAATTGCCGTTTCTGCTAACGTTGAAGTAAAAGTAAACACGCTTCGGGTTCTGGAACCTACTTAATCCCTTTGGTAAACAGAAGAGGGGAATTTCGAAATGAGTAAAAATGGGGATTAATTTTCAGCTTTTAGACAATGAACTGAAATCTTGACTAAAATTATCCATGTTCCAGTATTTTCCATCATGCCTACCCTTTAGAGCCATTCCTTCCTCTGACCTCGTCTGTAACATGATCTTATTTCCATGGTCCCAGGGTCTGTGTGAGACAACAGGTGGCAGAACCACCCCCAGGACCTTCCCTCTAGTAATCAGCTTGAAAGTTGAAGATACTGGATTTTAGGAAAACATTTCAGTCTAGTGTTCACATAAGCTTTTAAATACATGGAATTTAAACCAGCTGTCTTCCTCACTAAAAAAGTGAAATAAACCAAATCATATGCATTCAAAATCACTAAAATTATTTTAAATATTTCCTTTAACCTACACTGCCCTGTGAAGAAACATCCTCCTGCAGTGTTTCCATGGGTTATTTTCCTTCTTTTCTTTAATCTTTCCACAAATTTACATCCACTCATCTAAAATGATAGCTCCTTATCTGTCTGAATCTTGGATAAATCTTTCTGAATTTGACTGTGTGACCTATTGCTTTTTATGGCCTGACACTCCCTCCCAACACAGGAACCAAAGTGTGTGCTGTCCTTTGGCTGCATGGTCTTTTCTTTTTTCCAGACCATTGGCTTACAAAATGAACAAAATTGGTCCCAACACTGATCTCCTGTGGCACTCCACTAATCACTTTCCTCTTTCCCAAGCCACTGCCCACTCACAAATACCTCTCTTTGATGTCTCAGTAGATAATTTATCTATTCACATACCTCAGCTACTAAAAAACATCAAAATTACATACCTTGCAGAATATTCTTTTGTGTTTTGCTCTATCAACAGATTTCATAAATGCTAGGAAAATTATTTCTATGGACCCAATTTACCTTGTTACTGCATAGCAATGATTTGTTAAACATAATCATATTTTTGTGGCTGCCTTTAACTGTAATATTCCAGGTGCCTCCACTGGGGCCTAGTATAAAAATAAATGGAGTAGGAAAAAAAATAAACTTCAAGATCTTTCTATAAACTCATTTACCAACAGAGCTCAGGTGAAAAACCTTGTAATATAGACTGTTGAGTTTATTATTATATATATTCGCTATACTAGTATTATTCTCCATTAATAGTTAATCTTTTGTTTTAAAATAATCTTTTTAATGAAGAGAGATGTGCTGTTTCTTATGAGGACAAAGCAGATAAAGCAGGAGAGAGAATCTGAGTGTTTTCTTTGCGCTCACCTGGCCTAATTTCCAGAATCTTGTGCCCAACATACTCACACCTCTTTTCTCACCCAACGTTTAAATACTCCAACAAAAGACAAGGCTTATGTTTTCACCTCATCTGGAGGCACTTGTCCATCCCTCTCCCAGAACTGCAGTCACTGGGAAGCCTTCGGGGTGCTTCCCTGGTGCTGAGCTCCACATGGGGATGAGAAATGAGGAGTAGATGAAAGTCTTCCCCCTGCTCCCACATTCTGGTTTCCCACCTGTGGCGGCTGTGTCCATTTTGCATCCTGGGATATCTCAAGAAAATGCAGCTTCACTTACACTTTGTGTGTTCATTTGCTGGGCAGGGACACTTCACCTCATGGAGTAGCAGATGTGTGGCACAGGCAGCAACAGAGATTTAAGACACTGGAGTGAAGAACGTTGATGGAAAAGTGTGTTCTGAGCTGCTGATATCCTTTAGATATAAAGCAAAAATAAAAGCAAAGTAATGTTTCGAAAAGAATAAAAGTTCTGGTTTATATTTACTACATGCTGACAAAATCCATTCTTTCTTTCCTTGGCTAGTCAAAGTAATAAAAATTCTATTACAAAAAAAGAGTTTGTTCCAGCCTCCATCAAGTGTCAGAGGCATCCTGATAGCTAAGCGCCAGAACAAGATAAAGATTAATAATATTGGCAACAACCTCCTTTCCCAAGACTTCTGTAAGGAAAAGGGACAGACAATACCAGGGTAGCCATGCAGGCAGTTCTTGGCTCCTACTTTTCCACTGATGTTTTTTTCCAGTGTAAGCTTTATCCCGAATCCCTTGAATTATTGTCAGAATTCCCATGGATTATAGTGATGTGGTATCACCACTTCAACCCTTCACTTCCCAGCAAAAATATATAAATAAATAAGGAAAAGCCTGTGTCAGAGTGCAGTAATGTTGTTCTGCATTCCAAACCAGTCCCACACGTTCCTGCAAACACAGTGACTGTATGGATGCTCCTCTCATGCATAAAAAAGATCCTTAACAGGCTGTCTTTATTCACAGGGCCCTTCAACAGGTATTCCCGCTTATGTCTGGAAGTGATATGTATTGTAAATGTGCACACCATCTTATTTTATATTGAAACAGAAACAGATTGTTTCATATAGTTGAAATAACTGATAACAGAAGGCAGAGCCATGCTAATTTATGTTGATCAGGATCTGTGCACATTTTCAAATCTTTCAAGAGAGGCAACTCTAACTTAAGCTGTTATGTTTAAAACTATCACATGAAGCCCAATTGGAGAGAGCTGGAAAAAACAGTTGTGCAGGAAGAAAGACACTTAAAAAAAATAGCTAAAATCTTGTCCACCTAGAATATTTCTGTGCTGAGTTTGAGAAGAAGCCCTGCATTTCCAGCAAGGACAAGTATTAATGAATAAGATGCAATGAATGAAGTGATGTCAGGTAAGCCAGGAGCTCCTAATGCAACTACGAATTTGGAGAGAAAAGCACAAATATTTTAATGACATAATAGGTGATGGAAATCTGACTTATTTTAAAGCATTGGCAAAGATTTCCCCCCCTGCCAGGTTCTACCCTCAGCATTATTAATCAACAATCATTTGTGCCAAAGTGGCAATGGAGTTGTACCACCAAGGTGTGCATGAGAGATTCCCTGCACTGCACTGGCATTGCCAGTGGTGATTTCAAGCTCCATGGGAAACAAGACAACAAATCAGTGATAATCAAATTGAAAAAAAAAAAATGGAAGGAAAAAGAAAAACAAGCAGACTTATTGGATGGCGCTCTAAGGTGTATCAGAGAGAGAAAGAGAATTATGAAGTCTCATTTGGCAACATGAAAAGGGTTGAGAAAAGCCCTTGCAAGAGCTGTGGCTGTTGTGGTGTCAGCAGCAGCATCTGCCCCATCCCTGACCTCCTCCCACTGTGCTCATAGGGAATTTTCCAGGAGTTAATCTTGGCAAAGCAGCAAAGAAGGCAGCTTGAACGGCACTGAAAGCTAGTCCTGCATGAGGCTGGAACAAGAGTCAATTACCACAGGGGTGGGACGTTAATGGGAAATTCAGCAGCAGCTGCTTTTTGCTGTGGACATGAACACACTGAGCCAGGCTGGGGAGACAAGGTTTCATTTTGTAGTGTAAAACCACACTTTTAGCTAGCTAAATCAAGCATGCAGACAGATATCTGTACACAACAAACATGGAAGCTTAGGCTTGGCTGGGATGGAGCTTTCCTCATCGCTGTCCACCACCTGCTTCGCCGCCACCTCACACTGGCACAGTCACAGTTTTATTTTCTGACATCAAATATACTTTTAGACTACCAGAGATGACATATATTTTATAAGTGCAGGGCTAAAGAACCCCTATTCATGCAAAATTAATGACTGAAAATGGCTGAGGATTCTTTCTCACCAAGAAAATGACAGTTACGAGAATCTAGATTTCCAGGTCAATTATCAGGATGAGAAAAACCTAAAATCTTAACTATAATAAGTATATTAAAATAAAACAAGAAGTTTTCAATTGCTGTCTGTTTTTTAAAACATTAGAAAAAAATTATAGTATTGAATGCCTAAAAACTCTTTTGAAAATAATGCATTTAATTATGGAGAAAACAAAATATCCTTTTCCTGGCCATAGTTGATAGAGACCTTGCCTTAGGAGTGCCCTACCTTAGGAGCCACAGAAAGGAAAGGATCTTATTACAAAGACATTAAATTAGGATTGAACTCCTTAATGACAAATGCAGAGATGCAGAACATGGTAGTACTGAAGAATAAAATTTACACAGGAACTTAAAAAATGTATTAATATTACTTCAGCTCTCAAGGGTGAATTGTGTTAGGGAAAAACTCTGGGCATGGCTGGTGCTGGCAGAGAATGAACCAGCTTTTTTCCCTGCTTTGTACTGTCCTGTTCTTTTATGTCCTCTGCCAGTAGACCCAGGGCTGATTTGTATAAAATCACTCGGAATAGGAAAATAAAAGTGGACATTTTCTATGCTGCACATCACTTGAGAAATCCCTGACAGACTCAGGATTTGCAGGAGACTGAATTGTTAACTTCTAGAATTACAAATCAAGCATCATCCCATATGGCACTACTTTTCAAATGATTTCCCTGTAAATAACAAAATCAGAAGTCTGACTCATCAGCACTGCCACTGACTATGTCCATGACATGAATTCGGGCTCCTCACAGAACCAAAGATGATACAATACGTAGTGCCCAGGGTGAACTGGGGGGGTGACTCTGGGAGCAACTCAATTCTCCTTCTGTGCCCTGCCCCCCCACCCCCCCCTTTTATTTTAATTATTTTTTTACTGTCTCAAGGGTTTGCTTTTATCTTGTGTGTCTTTTCTGGAGCTCCTTGGCTCCCCTCCAGATGAATACAATATCCAGTAAACATTCATTTTTTCTGTAAGTTTTATGCAGACCAACAAGAACATCACCAGCATCAGTTGTATCAGTGCTATGCTGCTGTTTTGATCCTACTTTCTATTATCCTTATTTATCTATTATTAATTATCTATTATTTATATCTATTACCATTTATTTAAACAAGAGACCTTATTTAAATGAAACATCTTCCTTCCGTCTCCCTTGTCACAGGACCCAGAGTCAGGCACAATCTGGAAGTAAATCTGCTTTTTGTGACATATCAGTGAATAGAACAGGCAATATCTGTAACCTGGGAGCTTCATTTTATGACAGCAAAATTTCCTCTCTTCCCCAAAATTTGTTTTCTTTCTGGAGCATTCAAACAATACCTTTTTGTTTTCTTACATATTTATTGTACGCCATCAACAATTCTGCATATCCCTCCTCTCCATGTTTGGAATAGACCTGTGTAGGCTTTATCCTGTGGACTTCTCATATATGAACTGTACTATAAAAATTAACTATTCAGTACCAAATCCCATTTCAAGTAGAGTGACCAACTGAGTCAGTAACAGGAATCAGGACAAATAGAGAGAACTTTCTTGAGCTTCTCAGGGTTTTCTGACACATTAATTTGATATATTGTTACTGAGAAAGTTTACACCTGTGTAATATTACACTTCAGCCTTCAAAAATATAAAGACTCTACAAAGATGACAGGATAAAATATGATTTTTTCAGTAATTCCAACTGTGAATTAGTTAAAATTTGCAGCAGAGCAGGATATAAGCTTTGATCCACGCTGTAGCATCCCCATAACTCGCTCTTGAGATTATTTCATTGCCATCTGAATCACGTATGGAGAGACAGGGCCTGCTCTAATTACAATATTGTAGTTTTGACTGACAGACAATATGTCTACAATCAACTCATTTGAAAGCCATGTGTTGCGACAGTTCCTTGTCCGACTCCACAGTGCAGAACCAAGACAAATCAGTGCCTTGTTACTCTGCACTCATCCCACAGTTTAAAAAAACCCAAAAATCTTAGGAAACACATGTACACAAAGAACAGTGGGCCAAGAGGTGCCCCAGTTTCTTTTTATCTTGTCGTGATTGTTAACATCTGCTGAGTCCTTAAACACAGTCATAACTTTTGAAAATAATGCTTCAAGACATGTAAACCCCAAAACTACTGATTCCAAACTTCCCAAACTTCACATGGGCTGTTCTAAACAAAGTAAGTTTGAACATGAAAGTTTAAAAATCTCCATTTTTGATATCACAAGAAACCCCACATTATTACACTTATTCCTTCCTCACACTCACATATAGCTGATGCTGAAACAATGGCTGTGTTCTGACCTCACACAGGCCTGGATAAGTATAATTATTATGCAGCATAATATGACAGAGATATCTGTCATTAGTAGAATTTTTGGAATTTTGAACATACATTTCGGTAGCCTAAGTGGACCTAGCTTGGCAATTTAGCTGACCCTGGAAAAGAGTGCCTTATGTTCATCTTGTGCAATCTGTCCAGTAACAGATGTACACCATTAAGATGTAAAGTGAGGTGGAGGAGGATGGGAACAGCAGAAGAGTCAGGCCATTAGCAGAAAAGCCATGAGCTTCCCTAGGCCAGCACCAAGGGAGAGAGGAACCTACAAATCACTCAAAACAGGTTTTTGCAGTAAACCTGTGATAAACAAATTACTATTTTTGAAGCATTGCACTTACTTTATGTTAAATGATATGTAAACATATTAAAAAAAAAACCCCCAAAAAAGCAGCGTGTTTGTGGTGATAACAGGGGTGGGGAGGATGGCTGCAGTGAAGTTCAGGTGTAACGGGGGCACAGAGGGACAGCAGTGAATTCAGCCAGTCCCAAATCACACCCTGGTGTCAGATGGAGCAGCTTTCCTCTCCGGCTAACGGAGCATCAGGAAGCAGCAAACCCACGGGTGGTAAAGTTCTCCAGGTGAGGAGTTTGTGTTGATGACCTGCCACAGCAGCAGACACAGCCTGGCACGTTATTAACTCCTCTTATTAACACAATGAATATACTGGGAGGGTTTAATGGGTGTAAGCTCTGTCCTTCCTACCAGTTTCTGTGAAATTTTCTCACCTTTGTTTGTTCAGTTACTACCACAAATGTGTAAAAACAGAGAGGACTTGCAATTAATTGGTTTTTAAAGTGTTCAAAGTGCCACTCTCCAGGATTTTTGCAACATAAAAATATTCATCATATCTGCCCACACCAAATGTTGATATAAATTATTAATTTAAGGCAAATGTGACAATTAAGCAGATTTATTAGCCTTAATACATCATGCAATTACTAAATGACTTCTTTTTAAAGCTCGTCTTCTCTCTTTCTCTGCAAGCAAAACTGCTTTTGTTTTAGGTACCATATTTTATTTATTGATACACATCATCTTGAGAATGAGCTATCCAAGTTAAATTTTTTAGTGACAGCATTTAATTAACACACAAACAAAGTACATACACATACTTATTAACATCACAATAGCAGTCTCGAGGGAGGGAAGAGAGTGTCTTTCAGGCAGAGTTTTCAAGTAAATAATTAACAGACAAAACAATCCCTGAAACTGTGGCTAAAGCACACTTCTTTTTGCAGTTTTATTACAGGGACCTCTAATTGACCAGGGTTGGATTGTTCATCCCTAAAAGTAGCCCCTTTTGCCATGAGGCTGAAACCACAGATGGGAGGGTAATGGCCACCTTTGTGTTTGCCTTGCCTGTGGCACAATGTCTGTTCTGTCAATAGCAGAACATCACTTCTCAGGACAGTCAGGATTATCATTTTTATGTTTTCAGAGTTATGAGAGTCCCTAGTTGTCAGTATATTAAAAATATAGATAAAATTTTTTTAAATCCACTTAATTGTAGTAAATACACATAAAATATGTCTCTTAGGACAACTCTGGTCTTTACCACAAACATAACTTATTCACCACGTATTCCTCTGGGTGTTCTTTAGGAAAAAAAACAACTGTGGTTGTTGTTTGGTTTTTTTTCCCCCCCTCACACATTACGAGTTGCTCTGGGAGCTTAAAATATTGTTTTCAGCTGAGCAAAAGGAAACGCCAGGGATAACTTTGATAAATGTGAGCCATCTCATATTTTCTGTTAACAAGTGCTTTGTGTGTCTAATAACATGCACCTGTGAAGCTGATTTTTCTTTTTCATGTGACCTCACAGAACTAAAAAGAGACTGTGCCTTCTGCTGAGGCAATAACATTGATAGAAAGACTTAATAAACACAGAGATAGAAAAGGCCTCCTAATCCCCACCACCCTGTGGCCCATCCCTCTTCTGGGCTTCGGGCTTGTTCTTCAGGATTTTTCTGGTGAAGAACAAACCTGGACCCAGAAAGAGTGGTGGGATGAACACACCTGGGCTCAGCCTGAAGTGGGCTCAGCTCAGCCCAGCTCAGTGATCAGTGCAAAACCTCCAGATCAATACAAGATCAGCCACTGGATTCGATGCTCTTGGAGGTCTTTTCCAGCCTAGGACTTTTAAGCCATTCCTCTAGGAACTGAACTCTCTTTACATAATCTAAGAAAAGCAATGATTCCTTCTTTTTAACAGACTCTTACTAGAAGGTGAAAAATGCTACAGAGCGGTGAGAATTTATATCAATCTCGTCAGTATCTGGAGAGCTGTACTAAATTTCCACTGTATTATTCCCTGTAGCTAAATGCCTTTGATAATGCAAACAGTCTCAAATTGTGAAGTCCAGGAAAATTCTCCATGGTTCCACTGTACTTTGCTTTTCAAACAGATTTCCCAGGAACAAACCACACAGATCTTTCTTTCTAAGCTAACAGACAGTGCTGTTTCCCCCCAGGGCTTACCTGTGGGCTTTTAAAGCTCCCTGCCAAAATTTCCTAGGTCTACTTTGTTAAGGATGAATAAGGAACGGTATGGTTTCTCGTTTTGCACAGGTGGTTCTTGTTTGATTCTGTTCTTCTGGGGATAAAACATTAAGAAGACAGAATTATAGCCTGATACAGAGAATATTTAATGAAACAACAAAAACAAAAATATATAAAACTTGATTTTTTCAAAAAATTCAAATTTCCTTCAGAACTTCTATTGATACCTTTGTCACAAGCAAAAGCTTCAAAGTTTCTGTTTTGAAAGGGGTTTCATTTTTTATCATGTAAAGGCTCCTGTGAATAAAGGTACATAGTAATGAGATTCTTTCAATCACTTGACAACTACAAAAGAAGTGAATCTCCACTGGCTAATAAGAATTAAAAAGAAAACTGTAGCCTACCTGTTTTCCTGTAAAAAAAGATTTTCCTAAGTAGATGTCCAAATGACAAAATATTTTTGCTTTAGATGAGACAACTTTCTCAGCTTTAAAGAAATTCTTTAGAAAATTAAACACATATTTGATATAAATTTTCTCCCACACTGAGCCCAACAGTAAAATATTTCATAGTTCAAAAGAAATATGTCTTGTACTCTGTTAATTTGTACAAACTGACTCTACAAATCTAGACTATGATTCAATGTGTCTGTGAAACCTGACTGAAGAGAAATTTTTCTTTTTAAATTAAATATCTTCTAGTCATTTTTTTAATTATTCAATGTCTGCTTATAAACTCCTCTAAGCAAACTTGTTTTATTTTAGGAATGCTCTTTTCATCAATTGTTTAAATTGAACGTCTGTACAACAGGATATGGTCTGTAGGGATTTGTTCTGTATCTATGAGTCATTTATTTATGAGATTTCTGTGCTCTATGCCCACTAAAATATTGATGGTCTTCCCCTTTGTTACTTTTTCTGATTTAAGTAAAATGATAAGTATTGAATTGAATTAATTTAAAGATTAGCCATTATAATGAAGCCTTATTTAATCATTAAGAGGCAAAATGTGGCTGACACAATTTAGTTTGGAGCAGGTAGGAATCCTGGGAGCAGAGTGAAACTGCTGTAAAGTCTCACCCACATTCTGGTTTAAATATTAGGTTAGTTTTCCTGAGGCAGGAAATGTCAGTGTCACCTGCATCACTCATCCCTGTCCCTCCTGAGGAGGTGACAATATTCTTCTCCTTCTTCTCCTTCTCCTTTTTCTCCTTCTTCTTCTTCTTCTTCTTCTTCTTCTTCTTCTTCTTCTTCTTCTTCTTCTTCTTCTTCTTCTTCTTCTTCTTCTTCTTCTTCTTCTTCTTCTTCTTCTTCTTCTTCTTCTTCTTCTTCTTCTTCTTCTTCTTCTTCTTCTTCTTCTTCTTCTTCTTCTTCTTCTTCTTCTTCTTCTTCTTCTTCTTCTTCTTCTTCTTCTTCTTCTTCTTCTTCTTCTTCTTCTTCTTCTTCTTCTTCTTCTTCTTCTTCTTCTTGTTATTATTATATTAATAGTAATATCATCTCTCTTGATTATTATTCTCTTGATCTTCACCTCTTAAAAAATATCCATGGCTAGCTAATAGTGTTCAGGTAATTTAATTTTGCTAAAACACTTGTAAATGTCTAATTCTCTTAAAGTGTGTTCCTGAAGCCTACCATTCATTTATGGAAAATCATCACTCACTATCTACTTTGTGATTTGGATCTGCTCCCTTTTACAGAAAGCTGCTTTTACAAGATTCTCATGTTAGTAAAACATTTCCTAGCTACCACAGTTTTATACTTCAATTCCTGTTTTGTCATCCATACGTGAGAAATGAACCTTGCTGGCCAACCTGAGTGATTGGTGTGAATGTGGTCTGAGGTGTCATTTATAAAAGAATGAATTATTAGAAGAGCTAATAGGAGCAAGCTATGATGATACAGTGTCAACCAAGGCTATTTGTCCTTCATAATCCCTGCCTTTATGGGTTAAAAATAGTTGTATATTCAAAAGCAATCTGAATTTCAGTGTCTCAGTTGTTGGTATGTCAGTAATTTATCTTGAATAGTCCATACTTTGTCATAATATTCCCCAAAATATTGCAAGTTCATTTAATAGTGTGCTATCCTTTAGAAAATACATAGTTCCATTTCAGGAAAAATGTTACATTCAAAGTTTTCTTGGTGTCCTTGGTATTTTGAAAAAGACAAGAGATTTTGAAATTCTAATACTTGGCTTTTTAAAGAGCTTCAGTAATTATATAAATAGGAAAAAAAAAGAGATTTTTTTATTTTCCCTTATAAAACTATAAAACACTCCACAGTGTCTAGAATAAAATCCAGCTCATGGAATAATAAAGGAAAACGTTTATGGACCTATTTGATCAGCTTTGAAATATGAATGCACAGAGAAAATTGTGGTTTCCACTTCCAACTACTTCTAAAAATAATTTCTAATGAACAAATGGATCATGAGGCCGCCTCTAGAATCACCACCACAAAGCGGGGAGTCAAAACCTCCTCTACTTGAGTCAGGGATTGACACCTAACTCTGCATCCTTAGGAAATGTGATTTTCTGTTTCAATTTTCTACTTGTAACACCAGACTTTCACATAAATTTATAACCCAAGGAAGAAAACATCAGCCTGAAAATGTGTAAGTAAAATCTGGGACTCATTGTGATCCACGAAACCCTAATTACTGAACTGTTTACCAGAGATAAAATCTGGCTGACAATGCAGTGCTCCAGCACAGTTTGATCACTAATTGTAATATATCAGGAGCCGTAAAATTACTTCAGAATGCTATTATGGTTTTTAATTCTGAACTGGGATTTGGGAACCTTAAAATGCTACTTAAAAAAGACCCTTCTCTATCTTGAAAAAATGATCTTCTATAAGTAATTAAAAGAAAACGAGGGAGTGATGAAAGGACAGACTGTAGGATGCAAGCAGGAAAATATATAGTGTAGGAATATTTCAGAACTGGCATGGATTCAGGAGCCAATTTAAGGGTTTTCTCTGGATATCAGATGATCTAGTGGGACATTGGTACAGCAGGTACCTCACATGAGGTAAATGCATCTAAAGTACCGTGTTAGATCTCCAACATACTTGAGGGAATGAGGAGCAACAAGTTTTAAAATATCTTCTCTATTATTTACCACTGCTCCACTGAACATCTGCTCCATAAATTCAGTCCAAAATTTACCATTAAAATAAGTAAACCAAGAATGTAAATAATGACTGGAAAGGATTATCCCTAATTCTGAATTACAGTGTTCTGGTAACAGCTTGAAACTGAGAAATTTCATTGTGACCCAGCTCTTTCAATGAACATTAAATTCAATTTTAGCAATTACAATACTTACGTCATTAGTCAGAGTTTGGACTTCAATGCAAATTGCAATATGGGACATGATGAAAAATTCCAGTACTGGGTTAGAAAATAAGGCTGGCACTGCATTTTTAGAATGATGTAGCTCAGGAAGGCAGATGCAGATGCAGAACAGGCTCTGGGTACAGTGTGGATGTGACAAAATCAGCCTCTGGTACAGGTGCAGGTCAGTCAGGGACCTGCTAGAGTGAATCCATGCAAGAGTGAAGGAATCAGGGATGCTGGAGTCCTTGGAAAATACATTTCTATTCTTTACAAATATAAAGCTGACTTCAGGCTTTGCTTTCTGTTTGGGGATGGCTATCCTGTGAAGCATGGCACTTATCTGTACTAAAATAAGCCAAAATATGCCACCGGGAGTGAAACAGCTTCACTTGGTCTGTTGAAGGGCCTGAGCAAGTTGATGGAAAAAAAATCCATCCAAGTTTAGCAAAGAAAGGCACATCCCCTGTGCCCTGGGAGGGCAAGCTGCTGCCAGGTGGGAAATACTTTGGGAAAGGCTCAGTCTGAGCTCATCCTGGGCATTGGCCTGACCTTGCGAAGTGCCCTTCCTAAAGGGACATTCAGTCACCATCAACAAACCTGTTCTGAAAGAGGGAAATCGAGAATTTTAGTGACAAAGACCAAAATATTTTTAAATTATTTTTAAATATTTTAAAGTATTTTAAAGTATTTAAAATATTTTAAACTATTTTAAAGTATTTTAAAGTATTTTAAAGTATTTTTAAACTATTTTGAATTATTTTAAACAATTTTAAATTATTTTTACCTTTACCTCCCCGATTAATTGTGTAGGCAGATAAAAGATATTTCACTGCTACTTTTACTGGTTTTGCTGTGACTACTAGCCAGCTCACTGACACTCTCCCTGTGATATTTAGTTTCTCCCTGAATGAACCAGTGTTCTTACATAAAAGACCACTTTGTTTTCCTGGTCTTCAGGGAAAACCCTTGGCCTTGGATCTCCAAAGAACAAGTATCCACATGACTGCTTATAAAATAGTGCAAAAATTGTATTTGTCAGAATCTCCTGTAAAAATATTTTGCCTGTGAAAAACACTTTATTCCCAATGTCACAGAAAGTAAGTTCATAACAAGAATCCTTCTAAATTGGCAAAGGAAGTCTTTGATCCCAAATTTTACAGACAAGGCACTCTTTGACTTTTAGAGCTCAGCTTCTTAACTTCTACCTATTCTTTTATATCCAATCATGTTTGCCCTTTCTTTTATATTCCTTTCTCTATAAATGCAGAAATTTTGCAGGTCAGGCAAATTTTCTCCAGTTGTCTTTTCCTTTGCTGAATTAACTATAATAATTTTATAAAATAATTTTTAGACTGCTTATAACTCTACAGCTGGGTCAACAATAGCTCAGAAATGAGAATTTCTAGTTTGCTCTTTTAAAGCAAATCCAGCCACTGTTGTACAGAAAAAACATGAATGCTTATGTTTCATATAATTTTCAATAATGCAAGCCATTATGCTGGCAATCATCCATCATGTAGTAGGGTTGCTCAAGAAATTTAGGTAAGTAAAAACCCACAAAATAGTGAAAACACTTAAAATTCTTTGCAAATATAAAGATTATTTCAGACCAATATAATAAGGCTGAAAATACATTAATATATTTTTGAAGCACACCTTTCTGTAATCTGTGCTCCATGAATTCCCACTCTACAGTGTGCATTGAATGGAACTTCACTGAGAATATTTTTACAAAGTGCCTTAAATTTTAAGTCATGGACAACTTTTCATTGAGACTGAAGAAAATAATATTATTTCAAAAAGAAAAAATTTCTAGAGTTCACTGATATTGTAGTAATATAGCATTACTAAAATTCACAATTTACTATGCACTTATCTAAGGTTTTAATCATGTTTCAATTTGCCCATGAGATTTCAGCACAAATCATGCCAGAATTGTCTCTCCATGACCCTAGTCCATGAAGCTAATGTTTCAATGGGCTGACTGTAAATGTCTCAGTGTTAATTCTGTAACATTTTTATAGCAATAACATTAGGCTGGTTTATGGGAGATGCTTTGTACCTTGGCATATGAAACAGGGATTGCACAACACACACATCTATGGAGAGGAATCCAAACTCTGATGTCTTATTCAAAAACATGTCACCACCCCAGATGTCTCATTGCAAAACCCTCTGACCAACAAAAACAATTCTAAAATCATTGCACACCACTTATTTGCAGAGAAATTAAGAACTGATGAGACTGTTGCTGAAAAGCCTTTTACTGACTTTTCCCCCCAAACTTTATCAGTCAAAAAGAGTTCAAATTCTTTAGTTTTGTTCCCAAAGTTGGATGCTTATTTATATTATCTTATTATAAAGCCATGCAAGTAAATCCTAGGCAGTAACCGGGGATAAGTGAGCCTCATCTCTGTTTCGTGGTTATTTTTGTATTGATGTTGCTGAAATGAGAA
The DNA here is from genome assembly GCF_021018805.1 of Prinia subflava. Taxonomy (NCBI): domain Eukaryota; kingdom Metazoa; phylum Chordata; class Aves; order Passeriformes; family Cisticolidae; genus Prinia; species Prinia subflava. Next base: position 20,502,715 of record NC_086283.1, on the reverse strand, counting down.
ATCCACCCTGCAGTCCTCATAATGATTTAAGGGATGCTCAGGCAGTTTTTTCACATATATTATCAGTAGTTATAAAGAGCAAGTGAGGAAATGCTTATTCAAGCTACGAGAACATGAAAGAGAAAAACCCCTGTCTTTCACGTCAATTTTCCACATTAAAATTCTTTGTCTGTTTCAAATTTAAAAACGAATAATAGCTAAAATATGCATAGGGTTCTGTTAGATGCAAAAGCAGCAGCCAGTGTTGCAAACCATCAATGCAGAGCACTGGTGCTCTTTTCTGCACTGAGTTCTTCAGGAGCCCAAATCCCTCAGGCAATTCCAAAAATGTTACAGATCCTCAGCGCCATGCCAAGGCACGCCATGCCAAATCTGTGTTTCATACTCTGTTTGCACATATATTACACCAATCCTTCTGAGGACAGAGGTGTGTTTTCTTGGGTGTTTGCACTTTGCTATGTAAATTCTCAACACTCAGCACAGCCAAAAACCTGTTTCCTTCAGCTGAAATTGATAGCGCAGGGATTTTTTTTTTTTGATTAAAAAAATACCCAACAACTTCAGTCATTAAACCCAAGCCTTAAATAGTCACAAAAGCTGAAGTTCCACTAAATTGTGGGTATTTTGCTTCTATATAGACTGAATTATACTCAGTATTTTTGACAAATATGAAAGAATTCTAATGAGATAAAACTGGGTAAAATGATGTACCACGTTTTCTAGAAAAAAAGTACAGTAAATCAAGAATTTCAGCAGAAAATAATCCCAAATAAGCACTGAAATCAGCTTGGTAACAATAACATTCAATTAACTGAATGTTAACGGCAAGACAGATTTTGTTTTTTTGTTGAAGAGTGAATTAGTCTCATAAGCCCAAAGTTTCACCTTTCTATAAGGTGACCTCTGGAAACAAGCAATTCTAATGAAAGACTGATGTTGAAAATGGGACTTCCAAATAAAACCCTGAAAATTTTAAATTTTATTTATTTATTTTTTAGTAAAGAAAAGAAACACAGCAGCTCAAACCCTACAAGAGGAAAATAAAGCAATCTCTACATAGGAAATATTAAAGAAATATGAGATATTCCCTGTTGGTATTTGAACATTGACTTTTTTTGTCAGTGCACACAAGGGTGTTTCATCGCAACTGCCTTTGCAGCTGTGTAATAGCACCATTAATATGTCTGCCATGGATTACTGCATGGAAGAGAACAGTTTCAAGAGGAATTAAATATGGATACAACCTTCTGGCTCAAGATGTCCCTAAACTGCAGATTGCCAGGAGTGTCCCTGGGGACAGGGAAGGAGCGGCTGAGGGCTGGCTTTGCTTTTCCCAGTATTCCAGGAGATCCTGGAGAGAGGTTGGTGTGACATAGCCTGGCAGGGCCTGTGGCCACCACGCACTGGAGCTCTCAGCAAGGTGACTCTGGAGGATTTTTTTGCCATACATTTGTTCTTGAGAGAGGGAAGGGACTGAGAACAGCCTTTAATAAAGGGACACAGATGTTTGTGTTTATTGCACCACCTGAGCTAATTAAAATTCTTACCTTTTAAAAAAAGGAAAAAGCTCCCCTGTGGGAATGAGAAGTGGCTTAAAAAAAAATCACAGATGGGATAATGAAAAAGGACTATTTTCAAAATAAATTATTTGGTTTAGAGTTTTTGAGGAAAAAATGGGTATCGTGACATTGATGCTCAATTTCTTAGCTTAATTTGGTAGAATCAGGATATAAGAAAATGGTTTTGTCAGATAAGTCCTCGAAGATCTAAGGGAGATCTGCAGCACCTTGTATTGGGTGAGAGGTTTTATATTCAACATTTGAGAGGGAAAAGACTGGAAAAAAGGATCCTATCCTGAACACATAAAGGTGGCGACCTTTGGCTGATGAATACTGTCATGGTGTTGCTGTTGTTACATGAATTCTAAAGAAGATGAAAAATCTCGGTGTGTATTTCCCAGATATTCCTGAGGTTTGCCATATCCACAGGGATTTCTGAGCAACATCCACAAGAAAATAACAGTGAAGTGATCTGTAGCTACAAAAATTCATACCTCAGTTGGAGGTGCACCTATCTGACTTTTTTTTTCATTTCATGTTTTATTTTCAATGATTCAGTTCTTATTGTAATGAAGTAGTTAATGAATATAAGTTAAGCAACCCCCTCTTATATTTCATTAAACTGTTCTTGAAAAATGTCAGATAAAAGAAAAAAAAAAAAAAAGCTTTAATCTGAATTAGTTTTCAACTCAAATTCTTTTGCGAAGATAAAAGATTCTTGTTCACAGACATGTTTCTGTTTACCTAACAACTAACAAATATTTTCTAAAGGTCTGAGAATTTTCCATAGCATCTTGATGCAATTGAATAGAAGACCCATTTAGCCTAATGAGCATTAAGATTAAATCATTTACTCACAGATCAAAGGAGATTTTAATTATGTAAACGACTTGTTCAGAAACACAAAGTGTTCCATTAAGCTTCACAATTAATACATACAATATTTATGAGTTCAGACATTTTTCCTTGTTAAAAATTGATTGTTACATCAAAAAAAAGTTTCCCTAGATGCACTGATTGAAGGAAAAAACATTTTAAGCCATACAAGTAGCAGGCATGCAAAACATTTTACTGCCTTTTGCCTTTCCTTCTCCTCTTCGTTTTCCACTTCTCTTTTTTTTTTGTTGTTGTTGTTTTTGTTGCTCTGAGCACCTTGTCACCAGATGTTCATTATGTGTACAAAATATTGAGTTCCCCTAAGTCAGGACTCTACCAAACTGCAAGGCTGTCACTGGGGTCCAAAACTAAAAACCACTCCAAAAACACCCCCACTGAAGGTCTCCATGCTTCCTACTTCTTAGAATATGGGACAATAACAACCAATAGCATGGTGCAAAGAGAAGCTGAGGTCTGGTTCACTGCTGCATATCACAAATTATTTTTCATTCCCTTTTTTTAAGGGAACAGCCTCAGGTAAAATGAAGCATAGAGGGTTCCATCTTGCTGCTGACAGATATTACAACAGTGCTGCACAGGGTGGATTCTTAAATCACTATATTATTTTTAACAGGCAAGATTAAAATAAATGCAATGAAAACAAATGATGGAAAGAATGCTGATAAAATATGCAAGCTGGATTAGTTATAGAGTAATTTATTTCTAGTAGAAGTTCTACTTAGGAAAGCAAATCAAAAGAATGGAAATTTGCTGACACTAAGCAATCTTGGAAAACACAGAGACTGGTTGTAGGAAAACTGATGACTACTTAAGAGGGATGAAAAATCCATTCCAATTCTCAAGGCCAGAGGTTTGCATTACAAAAACTTTCTACGGAATTAGTTTCTAAACTCAAACACTTCATTAGAAAAAAAAAAAAATAAAAGGGCGTCAGAATACTTTTTACTTGAGGTGCTGGGGCACAATTCTACCCCTAGCTGCAGAATAAGCTCCAAGAGATTAAACCAGATCACTCAGATGCATCTTAGACCACAGACTGCTTTTAGTCAGAGTTAGCAGCTCAGCTAAGGAGGCAACTCAGTCTCTGACAAATGTGTAAATTTGACCAGAATAGTCACTGATGATTCCATGTTAGATTTACAAGGAAGAAGCATAAAATATTTAAATATGTTATGAAATCTGTACCATTGTGTCAGTGAAAAATTCCAACACCTTCAACACTCTGTCTTAACAGAGCAGCTGAATTATTTTTTTTTCATGTATTAAGAACTCATCATACTTTAGCTCTTTCACTCAATATCATGATCTTATGATTGATCTTATTTATTTTTGGTTTGTGTGCAACTTGAAGCTGATGCCAGAGTTATTCTAATTATAACACAGTCAACAGAATGACAGAAATCTTATGTCCTGAAACTCCATAAATAATTCAATGAAATTCAATAGTTTATGTTCATTGCAATCCTAATACATCCACAAACTTATGGTCAGCTTTCAGGTATTTTCTGTACATTTACTTTCTATTCAAATATAATTGTATCCCAAAGCAGAATCATTTGCCATGCTCCTAATGCTCCTGCTTTTGGATACAGATGGTGGAGAGAAAAACTTTAATTCACTACTTATCTATTCCCTGCCTATCAAGATAAGTGTGAATGTAAATTATCCCAATCAGTTTCATGGGTGGCACATGAAAACTGAGAAATCCGAGTGTTTATATTTCCTTTTGGTACAGGAAAAAGTCAACTGAAAATACTTTCAGTACCTTCTCAATACATATTTTTCTCACCCACAGTGCTCTCATTTTCTATGAAGCCTGGACACAGCCTGGGCACAAATAACTCACACCAGACAAAGCAGAAAAACACTGCAGCACATTCTCCCTCAACAGCAGGGCCAGACAAGCTCAGAGGGAAGGGAGGAAAGGTTCAGTGTGTCCCACCCATTCCATGGATCAGCTCTGGAACTGTGGGCTCATGCCTGCTCCTCTCAGCCCTTTGTAGAGCAAAGAAAGTGCCCAGGGGGAGCTGTGCCATTAGGGCAGACCATGCTCTGGGCTGGGTCCAATCCTGCTGATTAAGATTTTTCCCAGGGGATTTCAGCTGACAGTCTCCAAGCTGTGATCCCTGTCTGCTCTTGGCAGAGCTGGGTGTGATGCCTTAGGATTTCAGCTTTTATGTATTTCACATATTTGTAATCCTGCAGTTCTGTAGTGTATGACTCTAAACTCCATGCACAGTGTTTGCTGCTGCTTTCCCACTTGGTCAGACACAACAATTCCTCTCCAGGCCTGGGAATCAAGGACACCTCCCTGCCTCAGGCTGTGAGAGATACAGACACAAGTGAGTTGAGGAGCAGCAAACTTGGGATGAATGACTTCATTACCTGAACCTGTAATTGGAAGGTTAACCCCCAGTATGTAAATGGACCAAACTTAGAAAAGTGTGAAAATCTGTGATCCATTGTCCGTTTTGGGGTGTATCCTCTGGGGGGATTTGTCTGCCTGAAATGTACCTGAAGGCCCTTCAATAAATAGAACTGCTTTTTATTCCCTTAGTTCTATCTGGCCTTTGTTTCTTTGCCCCAAAAAGGCACCAAGTGCACTCTTAGCACATCAGTGCTCTCGTTTGGGTGGGCAGCGTTACTTAGACACAAAATAGACATCTCCATATAGCTCCTGCCATGTCACAGAATCACCAGGTTGGAAAAGACCTCCAAGATCATCGAGTCCAACCCATGCCCTAAGACCTCAACTAAACCACGGCACTGAGTGTCACATCCAGTCTTTTCTGAAACACATCCAGGGATGGTGACTCCACCACCTTCCTGGGCATGCCATTCCAGTACTTTGTCACTTTTTCCATGAAAAACCTTTTCCTAATATCGAGCTTATATTTCCCTTGGCACAGCTTAAGACTCTGTTCTCTTGTTCTGTCAGCTGCTGCCTGGAGAAAGAGGCCGACCCCACCTGACTACAGCCACCTTTCAGAGAGTTGAAGGGAGTGATAAGGTCACCCTGAGTCTCCTTTTCTCCAGGCTATACACCCCCAGCTCCCTCAGTTGTTTCTCATAGGGTTTGTGTTCCCAGCCCCTCTCCAGCCTCGTTACCTCCTCTGGATGCGCTCAGGCATCTCAATGTCCTTCCTAAACTGAGGGGCCAGAGCTGGACACAGCACTCAATGTCCTTCCTGAACTGAGGGGCCAGAGCTGGACACAGCACTCAATGTCCTTCCTGAACTGAGGGGCCAGAGCTGGACACAGCACTCAATGTCCTTCCTGAACTGAGGGGCCAGAGCTGGACACAGCACTCAATGTCCTTCCTGAACTGAGGGGCCAGAGCTGGACACAGCACTCAATGTCCTTCCTGAACTGAGGGGCCAGAGCTGGACACAGCACTCAATGTCCTTCCTGAACTGAGGGGCCAGAGCTGGACAACATATCTCAACAGCTTTTAGACATTGACTCCAGTTCAGTCAAAGGAGTTAAGTGTATCAGTCTGGAAGAGAAGGACAGAGTAGAGGCAGGCTTTGAGTTGCATTGGAAACACTTACATGATCTTAATTTCCTGTGTGTGTGACAGACAGGAGCTGAAACAGGAGGGTCAGGTGGGTGAGATCCTGGCAGGCTTCTGGTTTGCCTCATGGCTGCCTAATGTACCAAAGAGCCAGGACAAAACGTGCCATCAGTGCTGCCTCATGGACTGGGAACATCACCTGTGAAGTGCTGATATTCAAAATGTGCATTCCACAGTGTTTTTCCAGGCCACAAAGAATTAAGAGCAAGCAGCTTCTAAATAGTTGTTGTGAGGTCTTTTCTCCTTCTCATATATTTGATTAAAAAAATCCAAAAATATCTACCTTTCAAAAATACAATTTCACGTTTTTCTGGTAAAGTGGTGAGTTTTCTGAGTTTTCAGCACTCAGCAATATCCACTGTAAAAATAAATGCATGAACTACACTCATATCATTGTTACACACTCGTGTAATTGTTTTTTCTACAAAGTTATGTCTTTTCCCAACCCAAGAAATCACCTGAAAACTTCAGCTGCAAATCTGTTTCAGAAACTTCCTATTTTTAATATCTGTCATTTACATATTTCAGTTAAGTGGCAGAAGGAAGCAGAGATCAGAGCAAGAAATATGGTGACGGAGCCTCCCTTGCTGTCACTGCAAGGTTTTCTTCTCTATATGGTTTAGAGCTTTTCCCTGTCCACTCTTAAAGGACTCCAAAAGAGAGCATTCATCACTTTTATTGGAAAATGTTTCCTTAGTTTAGCAGCTGACAGCCACAAAAAAAAAAAAAAAAAAAAAAAAAAAAAAAAAAAAAAAAAAGGTTTAATTTTTTCTTGTTTTAGCCCATTAGCTTAGAAGAAACTCGATGCCATCCCTGATGCTTGCTCTTTTAATTTGGGTATATACACTTTCCTTATATTATTTTGTGTGTTTAGTTAACCACACCAAAAATGATGAATGTGATATTTTTTACTGCATTCTTTAATGAATCTTTATTTCTTCCTCTTCAGAGTGCAAAGACAACTAGGAGGATAAGAAATTAAATAACATTTAAAAAATTAAATATTAAAAATATATATATGCCTTAAATCAAAGTGCTTTTATAACAGAGATACTATTTAAGAAAATACTGTAAAAGAGAAATCCGACTGAGCTTCCATCTAAGGCAAATTGAAGCCTTCAGGCCCTTCCTTAGCCCTTCTACAGCAGTCTGAAGATGAAAGAAAACTCATTTTATCCAACAAAAGACAAGTTATACAGGGGGACTTAAAATGAACTGAGCTAAAAAGAGAAAAAGAGATAAAGGTACTATGTAGTTTTCAAAAATCACAGCCATTGAAAGTGAATGCATTTGTAAACTGCCAGATTATTGAATAAAAAAGTCTTAGTCCCATTTCTCCACAGTTCCTTTCCATGGGATTAAAGCAGTAATTATATTTTTATGTCATTTGCTGCTCCCTAGTGGAGATAAAATATAATTTCAAGGTTTAAAAAGAACAAGACGGTAGAAAAAAGATCAATTATTTGTAAATGTTGAGCTGTAAGAAAATCTGAGTTATTGAGAAAAGTCTGTGCTGCAGGGTCATGGGTCTTCATTTCTGAGGTGCAATAACACCAAGGCCGAGGGTTTCATCCCTGAATAGATCATTCACTTAAGAGTTGGAATCGATCCTTGTGGGCCCCTTCCAAGTCAGAATACTCTGTGATTCTGTGATATCTCGTACAACACAGCACTGCAGAGGCAGGCAGTGCTTTTTTGAATATAAATGTAAATTTCATAATGAAATTAGTGAGAGTGATGCTTTTGTATCAAAACCCCAAATTTGGCTCCAGTTCTGCTTCAGCTGATGAAATACACTTTAAAATCTAGACATTTAATAACCCTAAAAGCCTGTAGTGCAAAATGAAAAATCACTGTGCAAAAAGAAGAAACTTTTTTGCTTAACCTGCACAACTCTCTAAATGTGAACACTCCTGTGCTAACCCAGAGCTTTATGTTTGTTTGTTATTGCCTCTTCCATGAAATTGATTCCCTAATTTCCTTGAGTGCAGAGAAGGGCTTTCTCTGCTTTCTCTAGTCACAGAGGAAAAAGCAATAAATGATATACAAGCAGAATCCATTTACAGTATATTCATGCAATTGGTACAGCACATGCATTTCCAGCTAATTCACCCATTAAAATCACATTAGTGTGGCCAAGTCACCTTTTTCTCAAATCTTACCATTTGCACCAAAATGTCTCACAGTACAATGTGAATTCTTTAACCTTGGCTGGACTGTGAGACAACTCCCAGAGAGTCCCCAACTACACAGAAGTTGCTTTCGAGCTTTCAAGGATGACTCCCACACTTCCAGGAATTCTTCAGTTTTAAATAGCACTTGAACTACCTGATTTTCAGCTGCCTCCTAAGTCAAATCAAAATTTTTAGTGGAAAATTGATTGAAAGTTTTACTGTTGACTGGCAAGACTGCTCTGAACATTTCTTTTAGAAGTCAGGGACTTAAGTAGGTGTTTGGCAGCAGAGCTGCAGAGAGACTTCGGGCTGAGTCACCTTTTAGTCCTGCTCAGAGTTACCTCAAACATTTTCACAATTTCCACCTCCAAAACTTGCTGATGAAGAAATTCATTAGAAACCTCTGACAGGCGGAGGCTGAAGTGTGAACTTTGGTTAAGAATTGCTCACTCTGAACAGGAAGGGCATGGATAAGAACAACCTCTTTTTGGATTCTCCATGATTTCCCCCCCATATTGCTCTTAGAGCAAGTAGTTATATATTTAAGTACTTTTAAGTTTAAAACTTCATCTCATTCCCCATTTGTACAAAGTAATTTCTGGGGGTTTCTCTGCAGGTTTGTACAGACACAACATCTTCAAGATCTACCTTGTTTATTGGACTCTTCAGCAATTTTTAGAAATTGTTGGCCTGTGCAGTCAAATAGAATTCAATACCTTTTTTATAGCATGCATTTTATTTGTTGCTTTGTAGTTGTTTCTTCATTGGCAGTTTCAGTAATTACTGGAGTGCCGCGCAGAGCAAGAGCAACGAATTAAGCTTACTGTGAGCACAGATAAGAACTCACTGAAATGAAACCAAAAATAGGTGCCAAAACCAGGGAAAAGGTTAAAAAAGTCAACCTATAAACTTAAAGAAGAGAGGTGTGTAAAACTTGCTTTAAAAAGGAAAAAAAAAGAAAAAAAAAAGAAAAAAAAAGAAAAAAAAAGAAAAAAAAAAGAAAAAAAATTTACATTTACCAGTATTAAAACTTAAGAATACTCCACACAAAAGTTTGATTTGGAAGAGTAGAAACTGGCTGATTTACAATATTAGTTCCTCATTTCCCTTGCAGTAATGAACTTGCTAAATAAATACATGGCAGAGGGCACCAAATCCACCTGCAGAAACCAGAGACATTACCGCACTCCTTTCTGCCAGAGCAAAGCTTATCTGCACTGAAGCCCTATAGATAATGTTTACAAATCCTCTATTATTGCCTACTAATGTTATATTTTTATCAGATTATTAATTCTCATTTGCTATATAGACCTCATGCTTTAATTTGGCTTTTCCGTTTATCAGTGCTTCCTCAAACCCAAACAACATTGACACTTATTTTAGTTTTCCCTGTCAAACTGACTTTTATTTGCAATATCAACCCTTCCAACTTTACCCCCAAAGAGTCACTATTATTACAAATGGCAGGTGTTTACCCATGTGGGTCCTCCTGATAGCAAAGAAACAACACTCATAAAATAGTATTTTTATGGCCAGTAAAACAATATCAGTATTAAGCAGAGAATCAGAAAAAGCAGAGTCCATCCTTACTGAAAGAGCTGTCCAACATGACTCTACAGTATTCCCTTTGATAATGTTATCTGTTCCACTCAAGGCTCAGAGAGGAACAAAGCAGAAGGTTTGTTTTCTGCTCCCATCCTGTTTTTGGAGGGCAGAAGAGGCGAATTCCATTTGCCTTTCGTGTGTGTCAAAGTTTTTCACTTAGAATTGCCAGCTCCCTGTATTTTAATGGTTTCCTCACTCAGTGGGGATTTCACAGTGTTTAAACAGAAAAAAATTCATCTCGAGATTAGCAATCACACCCTGAGAAGGCCGCAAGACAACAAACAATCAGGGATTTTACGGGGGAAACTCACTTTGGGCTTTGGGTGCTGTCATCAAGCTCTCAAGCATTTCTGCAAATCTGAATACTTGAAAATACACAAACCTATCAGGAAAAATAAAAACTCTGGAAAAAACCCTCTTGCTTTTAGAAACATAGTTTACTGACTCTGGATGTATGATCTCTCAATTTAGATCTCATCTTTGCTGCTTGAATTTCAAGATGAAAAATAATATGAAATATGAATATGACAATCCTTGGTCTAAACACGAAATGGCACAGAGATGCACTCAGCTACTATGGGCAGCACTCAGCATCACCTCCTACTGAAAAATGGAACTCAAATGTTGGGCTGGGGACACAAATTTTTTCCAATTTTCTGTTTCTGATCTCTCAGCTGCTCTGCAAGCACAATATCTGTCCTTATTAGTGCTAGTTGCACCACAATATACTAGAAAATTCAAGATCAGCCTATGCACCCTGACTGCATGGTGTGAGCACAGAATGAGGTGTGCAGAAAAGTAGGCAGTAAACATAGTTTTCTTATTGATTTCTTCTACAGTTTTAAACAGTTTTTCTCAAATGTCTAAATTTTAATTTAATATGCAAATTTGTAGCCAAATAATTGACTAAACTATAGTGGAATTAGTAGTGTTAGCAGTGATTTATTTCATGTCACCAAGAGAAAAATCATAAAAACTAACACGATACAGCAGACAAATTCCTATTAAAAGCTTTGTAGCATGGCAATTCCCACTGATGAGTAAAAAAAGAGTTGTTACAAATACTGAATATATCTTAAATGATAAGCAATTAAAAATTTACAAGACTACTCTAATGGAATGATAATGGCTATCAAGGGTAATAGCCAACCAGAGAATAAGCAACTGAGCTAATAGATCAGTTAAACCTACAAGAAAATTTGTGCCCACTTTTTCACAGTGGCTGTTCCAAGAGTGGATATTCTACTCAGTCTTCCACAGCCAAAGGACAAATGAGATTTTAACAACTCTTGTCTCAGAAATTCAAAGGTAAGGAAAAAATGCAGAAAAAAAGGCTGAGTGTTCAGCTAGGCAAAGAGAATATTTTGTAGGAAGTATAAAAATTTGTCTTTGGGCCACCGGGATTCAAAATTCCAATCAAAAAAATTGGGTTCTTTTCATTTCCTTTGCCTGTTTTCCCTCTTCATGAATCTGAATATCCTCAGAAAGCCCAAGATGTGCTTGAACTAAAGAGTTCATTGAAATCCTTGGTCCCCCAACTCGAGAAACCTCCACCTACGTGGCAGCCCCTGCTGTTAAGTAGCTGAAGCAAACAGATCCACCAGTGTTTTATTTATTTAGTGCATTGCCAGCGTGCGGGCTGCAGTTTATCACGGTGACGGCTGAATCCATCATCCTCTACCTGCAGCTATAATAGGAGTGCTCTCAAATCAACAAGTCTTTCCTTCAGAGTAACTGAACTGTAAATTGTCCTTGACCAGTCAGACAAACAAAAACAACCTTCCCTGTTAATCTGCCGAAGACAAACAGCTCGGTGTCTCCCCTCCTGCAAAGAGGGATGTCGGTGGCAGCAGTGGTTTATGTGTCACATCCCTCACGCCGGGGCCATTCCGCCCCCAGCTTCACAAGCTCGGTGAGGGATGGAGAAAAAGATGCAAGCCGACCTCTAAAAATGTAAATAATCATTTTGTTTCTAGGATCATGGGGCTGTTTTAGAGGGAAATGAGGTTCCCTGGATCACTAGGGTATATTCGAGAAATGTAAGTTTTTCTGCTGGATAGAGAGAACTTCCAATACCGCAGGCATGACATCTCGATAATCTTATGTCAAACACAGTCAAGTTTTTACTCTTGTGCATGATCAGGAAATCAATTTCATGAAATACAGTTAGAGAATTAACTAATGATACCTAGGCTGAATTTCTAGTTCATACATGTATATATATCTATCTATATATATATATATAGATATATAGATATATAGATATATAAAATCCTGGAAATAGTGTTTTTTTAGATTCTGTGTTTCTTGTGGTGGCAGCTGAGTGCAAATGTTTTCACTCTCCTCATCACTCTTTGTAACTGACTTTTTAAGGTGTTTTACCAAAAAAAGCATTCCTGAAAGGCTCCATTAAAGAAATGCTGACACATTATGTTACAGTATGTTACAGTATCTTGGGTTCTATCAGTCACATTTCATTACTTTTACATAACATGGCTCTATTGATGCAACCTGATGTGACATGTCACACTGCAGTGTCAGCGACAAACTTGGGCTAAAAAGTTTTCCTCCTCAAAACCCTTGTCTTGACAAAACACAGGAGGAACGACTACACATATTCCTTTATTTATCACCATAAATAAATAATTTAAATTAAGACTAACGCCACGCCTGTGGGTTAGCGTATAATTCCCTGCCATATTTGTACACACCATGTGCAAAGTGGGTAATTGTTGGAGTGTTTTACTACTGGCACATCTTTATTCAGAACATCCAGAGGTGTCTGGGTCAACAGCTTCCTATTTATTCAAATTTATATTGACTAGCTTCAGAAGGCAAAGCTGACAAAATGATTAATTAGACTTTATAACTCATTGGCAGCCTGCAGTTTAATAGAATTAGCAGAGCTTAAGTTCATCTTTAAATACCATGACGGTTTTAATTTTAAAAATGTCAAATTACATTTTTCAGTCAGCACCAAATACAAGATGACTTATTCCAAACTTATGGGAAACTCAAAATGGCTAAACAGGCACCACATTTAATACTGGATTTTGTGACAATTTAAATCTTTAAGGAACTGATTAATTTTTTTTTTCCTCCACGTTAAGAGCTGCACTCCTTGGATAGGCAGTGAGTTGACCAGGCATGAAGGCTTCTATAGTGTTGGCTTGTGGGATGTTTTGTGATCTATTAGAAATTATTTAAACTGGACAATTTCAACAGAAATACTGTCTAACTACAAGTGGATGTGAAACAGTTACCAAATGAGTAGTAATGATGGCATTTTGGTCTTAAATGCAAAAATGTCCACCTGGCCCTCAACAAGGGTGTGACTATGAGGGGTGTCACGTGTGCTTGTTTCATTGCCAAATCTGCCTATTAAAATTCAAACATTCATATTTAAGTAATATTATTACATGGAAATATTTATATTGTATTATGTGTATATGATACTATACAACAATATTTATGGTGATTCATATTTAAATACATACACATTAAATAAAATTTATACTGAATAATTAGAATTTTGTGTTTTTTCCTCTTCATTCATCATCATTTCCATCTCCAGATGCCACTATATGACCTGCCCTATAGAAAGACTCTAAGACTTGTTGTTCACCTTTGCTTTGTTTTTATTTTAAAACATTTTATAATACAGAAAAACAAGTTTTATATTATCTTTCCATTCCACTTTGGGATGCTTTTTCCAAAGCGATATATCAGAGTTGTGATATTCATGCTAATAAGGATTTCTAACTGATAATTTTACTCTAAGCTGCATTAAGTATCAATTTTTATAAGGGATGAAATTTGGCAAAGGTGGACAGCTCTAATAAGAAATGGTCCTAGAAAGCAAATCCCATAAATCTTGTAACATATCATTGTATGTTAATTTTTCAATACTTATCTAGACCATTAATGTTGAAATTGTAGAAACAGGAGAAATATAAAATTCAAATTATACTTTGACCCCAGCCACGGAAAGCATGTAGTTTTAATCAACCACTGAATTTTATAAAACCCACTCACACAACTGAAAAAGCCCACTGATTTCCAAAGATCTGCACGAAGTGATGGCCCCTCATCCCAGAGCTGCCAGATGAGTGTGGATCTCATCCACTTTTATCTCCCTCCTTTGTCCAAACTGTTCGGTGCAATTGAAACACTCAGCTGGGTACACACGTGTCCATCCTCCCTGTGAGCCTCTCCAGCACCACACCAGCTCTAATTCCTCTTCACTCTCTCTTTCACATCCTGACCTTTACATGTTCCTTCAGGAGCAAGCACTTCCTGGGATAATGATGTGGAATTCATGCAAATGTTAAAGTTGTCGCAGGTACTCTGCTCCTTATGCTTATGCATTTCCTGCAGAGCTACAATAATGTCACAAAAGGCACATGCAGACTTTTATACAGCTTTATTGTTCCAAGTACTGCTGATCATCCAACTCATGCTGGTTCTGAAACTGAGGGATGAATTTGCTCTATATTTGTTTTCCTTGTCTGTTTCCTCTTCTCTGTTTGTTTTTGGATTACGAACTCAGCTTGGCTGAGGAACAGGCTGTTTGTGCTCACTCACATCCAGCCAGACATCAAAGTGTTCAAAGCTAAGTATTCCTGCTTTTGTGTGAGGCTTACAAATCCGGAATCCATTGGAAATTCAGGATTTCAATCACTGTTGAACACTTGTCCTGAGGACAGGCAAAGCAGGGGACTCAGCTGGCTTGCCCCTACACCTTGGTATTCTTTGGAAAACATCCCCCTGGTTCATCTGCATTCCCAGAACACATGAACTACACTTACATGTATGACCAGCTTGTGAAAAGAAACTTTGATTTGAAAATAATATAGTAATTCAATATTAACCATTATTTGGCATTAATTTTAAACTTATTCTGTAGTGTTGTACTTTAGTCACCCTGGTTTACTTTACAGACATAAAGGGTGCTTCAAAAAGAAAGATGATTTACACAAGATTTAGACCAGGTAGAATGAGATCACTTATGAAGGCCATTTAAACAGTACTTGATGAAGGAACAATGTCTTAGGGGAGATAGTAATAGATAAATTATAGCAAAAAAACCCAAAAAACCCAAAAAAACAAACAAAAAACCCACCAAAACAAAACACGCAAACAAACAAAAAATTCTCTTTTTTTTTGCTAATCCAAGAGGAATTTAATATCATGACATCAGAAACCCATCTCAGATAGCAAAGGGAGACTGTAAGGAGAGATTTCCAAAGCTCAGAATGCCCACATTCTACTGCTTTACATATGATTAACATAAGCACAGGCAGGATAAGTCACCCAGCCAACCAGAAACTACATGAGAGGAGGATGTGGCAAACAGCAATAGCAGACAGGTCATTATCATGTGTCAAAACACTGCAAGACCACAGGGGAAAAAAAAAAAGAG
Organism: Prinia subflava; assembly: GCF_021018805.1. NCBI lineage: Eukaryota > Metazoa > Chordata > Aves > Passeriformes > Cisticolidae > Prinia > Prinia subflava. The sequence continues at coordinate 20,487,484 of NC_086283.1, read as the reverse complement.
AGTGAAGAAGGATGAATAAAAAGGATCCTGGAGTTAAGGCTATTCAGAACCCCCCCAGCTAGATGGGCTTTTCCAAAGAGGGTAATTTATCCACAGCATTGCAAAAGTTACTTAGAACTAAGAAACTCACTTATGATAAAACACTGATTTTTGTTTGTTTGTTTGTTTTCACAACCCGTTTCTAAATATTTTAAAATAAACACATAGCTATTTAGTTTTGAGTCCTACTGAAAAGTTCTCAATTTTTTTTTTCGACAAAGTAGTGGATCTCCAGGAGGCACAAATTGCTGGAATTCTAGCTAGCCTTGCTGATGTGCCAAAATTAAAATCATAGAGGAGAACTTTTAGCACCTGGCTGTATTGCATCTATCTGAAAGTAAACTATGGCACTATTTTTAAGCAGTTTTTCACTTTTTCAAGGCAAAGTTAGACACTCCCAATTAATACACATACAGCACACCTCTTTTTAGCTTTCTAAAAAGTATTTTAAATGGCTTGGTTTCTGCCTGACTTGGTGCCAAATTAAGTGTAAAAAGAGTGCAATTTTTGGAGTAAGCAGATACTCTCCAGAATCTGCATCTCAGTACAAACGAAATTCTTGTCAGTTTTTGAAACAGTGAACAAATGCCCACGAATTCAGAACGCTCCAAAGCACATAACACAATCTCAGTTTTATAACATAAAAGTGTCATTTTTATGGACTGCAACACAAACCTCACTGTATTTCAGATACTTTGAATTAGAAAAGAAAATAAAATGCACACAGAACACCTTTTATGAAGCCAGAAATATATCTACAACACTTAAATAGGCTTCCAAGAAACTGTAGGGCATTAGAGAAGCATAAAAATATAAAGCTAGTATATAAATATGCTGGAAATCCAGGGAAGGGGTGCATATATATTTCCATCATATCTAACTAAGAGCTACTCTAACTTCTATGGATATAGCTGTGTATGTCACAAGAGGAATTATGGTGATTCCATGAATTGGCAGGGAAATTATTTCCAATGGAATATTACGCACTAACTTTTGAAGATTGTGTCATTGCATTTTTGCTTGTACTCCCTTCTCAGTTATGAGAATCAAGGCTCCCTCTGAACCTGCAGAATATGGGGAAACAGACCTGGTTTGATATACTGACAGAGACAAAACTGGAAACCCACAGAGCTGCAGTTTCAGGGGGTTGTTTTAGACAAGGCATTTTTCTGCAACACTGATGACATTTCCTCTTCATTCTAGGAACTGGACAGAATTTTCTTCACGGACAGAGTAGAAGTAGCAGACTGTGATGGCAGAGAAACAGAAAATGGCCAGGTGTCTGTGTCCATCTATGAGTTCTCATAAGCAATGGTGACATGTGGATAAGGAAAACAGATCCCTGGAAATAAAATTAAATGAAACGTAGCAAAAATTTGCAGGCTGAGTTTTGATCATGGTCATGCTAAGTCAAGAGGCAACAGAGAAATAAAGCAGTGCCTGTTAGCAGTGCAATATCTGAGTATGTATTTTATAGAAAATGACACCAGACAGGGCTGACGGTCCTTCAGGAAGAGGTAATTTTCCACCTAAATGCATGTGAATATTAACGTGTGTAGTGCTGTGCAAATGAAGAAGGCAATCTATAAGGGACTCAGAGCAGGCACACTGAATGAGATTCAAAAGAGCCTGTTCAGCATACAGGGGATATGTGGCTGATCATAGAGCCATAATGAATAACAATATCCCTTTGATGTCAATTAGTTGCACTTGATAAGGCAATGCTAGAGAGGCTTTACAGCAGTAGAGTAAGGAAAATCAGAACCTCAATGAAGCTTTCAGCATGCTAAAAGCAATAAGGATTTTCTAAAAAGCAAACCAAAACAAGAAAACTGCCGAGGAGCCCCTAATTCACTGGATCATCCAAACCCCAGAGAAAGAGCAAAGACTTCATAAAATGCAGAAACAGAAATATCAAAGCTACAGTTTTGTCAGAAAGGTCTCAATTTCTGTGTCTTTTCCATACTACTGTAATACTACTCCTTGCCTCTCTTATAAACCACTTTTTACTTCCCCAAACCCCAACGGGGCACAAACAGGTTTGCCCAGCCTGGCAAATTGTCACCATTCAAGTACTGAACTTGCTCCCTGCTCTGGGATCTTCTTCCTTTGCTGTTTGTGCTCACTCACATCCAGCCAGACATCAAAGTTTTCAAAGCTAAGTATTCCTGCTTTTGTGTGAGGCTTAAATCCCCTGAATCCATTGGAAATTCAGGATTTCAATCACCGTTGAACACTTGTTCTGAGGACAGGCAAAGCAGGGGACTCAGCTGGATTGCCCTTACACCTTGGTGTTCTTGGAAAACATCTCTCTGCTGTTGCTTCCCTGCCTTGGCAGTCCCATGGGAGAGCCCAGCTCAGGGTTACAAGGACAGGGAAGGAAAAGCAATGGAAGAACAAAGGAATCAATCACCCCATAAATAACCTAAAAATCAGATTAGCAAAATATTACACTGAATGAGCTCCATAAAATGCCCAAAACTCTACTAAACCACACTTTCAACATTTATATTATAGAAAAAGTCTTCAGTTTGGCTAATTTTGTGAGTGTATCAGGTTACAAAACAAGCCCAAATGGTCCTAAATATGAAGTACAATTTAAAATTATGGTAGAAAAAGCTCGTGTTCTTACTGTTGAATGTTAAACCCACGTTAAACTTCCAATATTTCAACCAATTTGCAGTGATTTTTAATTTGCAGCATTAGGTTGATCAAAAAAATAAGAAAACAATCTTATGCTTTTCTTATTAAAAACCCAACCCCCTCCAAAAAACAGATCATACTTTGATTTAGGTTCTTATCATCTGATAGCCTTAACTTCATGGCTATGTAAGAAGATGGAGGGAATGATTTATTGTTGACTGTCATTCTTTCTGGAGATGAATAATCTTCTTCCTCAGTATTAAAGTGGCTTTCAGGCAAATCAATCAACCATAGATCATGTCACAAGACTGTCTGCTGATGTTAATAAAGCATTTGGTAATAAGGAGCTTTATGTGTTGTATTTATAGACACAGAAATGCTATAATGTCCTCTTTAAAAAGGGGACAACTTGCCTGTGGCATTGTTTAAAAATGAAGTTTAACACACAAGTTCTTAATTCTCCAACGTATTTTACAAGGAAGAGAGCAATAGTTTGCCAGGAATGCTGTCTCAAATAAAGGGATCAATTGAGGGAGACACAAGTCAACCGCAGGTGCAGCCGGAGTGATGCACATAATGTAAATTATTATGGTATTTCACTTTTATTTGTAATTAGTATCCCTGTATTTCCCAGTCTTTCTACATAACCCAGAGACTGCCTTTTAGGTTATAAGGAAGAGAGGGATTAATGTGGAACAGCATATATGTGAAGGCTTACTTTAAACCTGTCTCTTCTCCATTGTATATATCATAAAACGACACAATAATGGATTGTCAGGACTGCAGAACACACAACATTGTCCCAGGGAACTCCAGCACAAGCATGGAGTAATTTCCAGGTCAGGTGTGCTTAGGAGTGGGTAATTTAAATTATCCATGAATTCTTTCAAGCTGCTGAAAATTCATTACCTCCATATCTCCAATAATAAGGGAAAATGACATTTACTGCGGAATTTAAATATTTAGAGGAATGACTGACTAATGACTTATGGTCATCAAATAAAGTTTTGTAATTGAACAATGAAGGAATAAAGAATTAGAGGTACATAGAGAGGCTTCTGGGAAATTGGGAAAGTGAATTCTTTCGTTCTGAAATTAATTCTTAAATTGTTTGCTTGTGTCGAATGTTGAGCTCTGCAAGCTGATCTTCATGTCTTGGACATGCCTTTCCATTATCACTTTTTGAACTGAGGTTGGTCACTAAGGAATAGCTTGAATAAACAGCATTAAATAAATGGTCAAGTAGGATTCCTCAGATATAAAGGATTCCTTGGAATTTCTGAGTGTCATGATCATGTCTGTATCATATTTGCCGACATTTTCCTTATTGAGCAGAGACTTTCCCTATAGGAGTGAAAAACCAAAGCGAGGAACACTGACATCACAAGGAGAGATGGATAAGCTAAGCAGCAACCATGCTGGGAAGTGCCTTGTAATGCAAAAAAATTCAGTTTTGAACGACAGATGGTGGAAAATCAAATACTTGAAGGATTCAGAAGCTCTTTGTAGGGCATTGAAATGGGCAAATAAAGTGATCTGAGCAACTCTGAGTTTTGTGCTCACAAGGAAACAATTGAATGATTGGTAGTTCAAAGATTAAGACAGTACAGTGAAAAAAAATAAGATGAAACAATGGATCATTGATCAGTTTGATTGGATTTGGAACAATTATGGATAAAGTAGTTGTAGAATCACGGAAGCATTAAGGTTAGAAAAGACTGTTAAGATCAGCAAGTCCAACCATCAACCCAGCCCCACCCCTGTGCTCACCACATCACATTTACCCTGGGGTGCTGCAGGTAGTGTGAGGGAAGACCACAGACCCTCAATATTTCCTTGTAAAAATTTCATTGCAATAATTTAGTTCTAATTCATTTAGCTTTGTTTTTTCCTTTCCCTCATATCCTTTTTCTATTTTGTTTCCCATTTTCCTTCAAGATTTTGTAGTGGGCTGGGGTTTAGCAGCTCCTGTGTTAACTTAGTTGAAGGAGCCAGGTAGATTGGTTACCTGGTTATACTGTGGAGTTATTTTCTACCCTGATGGCACTGAATTAGATTGCTGGAGTACAATCTGTCACTTCTCCAGATCTTTTAAGTGCCGTTGATATCATCCTAGAAATTTCAATCACTAGAGTAGGAATAGCTCTGGAAATTATTGATGTCTATAATAAGGTAATATGTCACGGCAACAATGTCATTTTTGTATGGATTCCAGCTGGTGTAGATATTAAAGGAAATGAAATGGGAGATAAAGCAGTCAAAAAAGCTTTGCAAAATAATTCAGAAGTCATTGAGAAAGAGAAGTCAGTCAGTCAACAAACAAAAAATCAAAGCCAAACAACTAATTCTGGCAGCTGAAGGTTAAAAAAGGGTAAGGCAATTTACAACAGTAGAATATTCTACTTCTGTGCTCAGCTACCAAACCCCACAGAAACAGCAATAAAACAGTGCCCAAGAACCAAATCGAGGTGCTGTGTTGCCTTTTCTTAGGTGCAGGTCCAGAACATCCTCACTCAAAACTGCTCCAATGGCAACTCATTCCAACAGACAGAACATTGCTTAGCAGTACACAGGATTTTCCCCACCCTTAAAGAAACCTAATATTTGTCCAAGTGGACATGTTCTCTTGTTTGAATAATCTATATTAAATCCAAATGAAAAAGATCCAAGAGGAATGAAAAATCAAGTTTTACCTTACAGCTTGCAATTACTGAATGATCTATGATTACTGCTGCTAAAATGATCTATTAAGTCATCCTTCCATATTTTTTCAGGTGAAGTATAAGTAAAATATTAGTACCACATAGTTTACAATGTATGCTTTCTTCAATGATATTATTTATCTTTCTAAAACTGGTAAAAGTGGGATATTAGCTCACCTATAGGCATGTTGGATACCTTTGCAGTAATAGCCAGAAAAATTGAACACCCTATTTTAAGACACACTCCCAAATCAATGCTCTGTCAATAAAACTGTGCACAGGCACACACAGGAACCTATATATAGGTAGAATGTAGATGTTTTGGAAAACACAGTTTGGAAGGATCATGGAAATCTTAAGAAGTAATTAATTTAAAATAGAATAATTTGTTAATAATTAAATATGAATAAATAATTTCCATCATGGAAATCTTAATAAACGTTTGGTCATCAGCTCTGGCCTTCTTTTTGCCCCTAAATGACCACAATTTCCTATACCCATGGGCTGGAAAGAGATCTAAGAACAAGAGTGGAAAAATCCTTATGAATTATATAATCTGGATATGGCGAGCTGGGTACCGTGCAAGTCACCTTTTAAAAAATAGATACATGTTTTAACAGCAGTTCAAACATTCAAAGGAAAATTAAAAAATGAAAGTAAAAGGAAGGGAAAAAGTTGAAAATATTTTACCGCCCTCCAGTGGTGAAATGAGAGATGGACAAGAACTGACAGTTTTCAGGGAGTAAATGTTTTATTTCTTCATCTCTCCTTGAATCTCCCCAAAGTATTGCAGAAATTAGAAACCTAAGTGCTCGATAGAAAATAACACATATATGTGTCAAAACCAGAACAAGTATATAAATGCATGAACCTCACTGAATTTCTGCAGATCTTTCTGTCCCTCCCCCAGTTCAGGCAATGAATTCCTAGAATGGAGATATTTATATTCTTAGAATTCTATCCATAGGATATTAAATTTTAGCACAATCTTGGGAGATCTAACCAGTCTTAGTGCAAGATTCTTTTTTTTTTTTAATAGGTGAATAGAGGGGAGCTTCAAAAACATCTTTTGACTTGAAAGACTGAAGACGATGAACTGTATTGATGTGAATTAACTGATTCAGTACATCCAACATCAAACCATCTCCATCACCATCTCCAAACATACCAACGTTGTATTCTCATGCCAATGATCACCCAGAAGGGTCCAGGAAACCGTTTTTCTAAATGGTTGGTAAAAAAAATACAGCCCCATCTTAGGAAATACTTTCCATAAATCACTTTTGACACAATATTTTTTTGACAACTTTTAACATTTTTTAATATTTCCTCCCCTCCAACAATTAAAATTCATCCATAGTAATTCTTTGTTAGATCTAGGTCACTGCAAGGAAGCCATTCTCTTAATAAATTTGCATCAAACTGTTTTGGGTCTTGTCTGAAAATTAGATACTTCAGTGTCTCCTCAAGGGGAAGTAAAATCAAAAAACACCTACTGTGCCTCCCCCAGAATCCCTAAACCCAGCAATTTTTCACTGCAATAGTGGATGCTGGGATGCTGTGGGACACGAGGGTAACACCCAGCAGTGCAGATCTCAAAGGTGTGTCCTGCGCAAACACCAGGTCTGCTGGAAACCCCCCTGATCCCAAAAGGTTAATTCCTGCAGAGCCGTGCCTCATCAGATGAACCCAGTGAAGGCTTCCAGAGTGCTCAACAGAGCAGCACAGACAGAATGGTCTCTGTTCTGCGGCTGCTGCTTAGCCCAGGGCCTGGCACAGAGTCTGCCTAGAACTGGGCTGCCCTGTGCTGAGCTGCTCGTGCATAAAACCTGTTTGCCCTGCTGTTTATTAATTTCTCTTTCAGCTGTGCAAAAACATCTATAATATCACTTTGAACCCTGGCTGTGAAGTGGCCAAGAAAACGAGTGTTCAGTTCTCTGGGGACGACCACACTTCCTTCCCTCAGAATGCTCCGGTGCCCCTGCTCCGGGGGAAATTCCACTAACACTCTCCTTCTGTTGAGACATATGACTACAAACATGCTCTTCTCACAAGCAGATAAATGTTTCCTCTCAATCACAGCAAACTGTGTCTGTCAGCTGCTCATTTCCTCACAGAACTTCATTGCATGTTTTGTACGGAATTGTGTTTTTTGCAATGAAATTTTCTTGCCTTATTTGAAATGGAAAAAAAAACCCCAAAACCAAACCAACAAACCCAAACAAAACCATAACACTGAAAAACCCAAGGAAAAACACTGAGTTGTTTGATTACTATGGTGTGTGATTTCTGTGAGGAGCTGCATTTTACAAATTGTTGAATATCTGTGCTGAGGAGTTCAGCAGCTCTCAGGGCACACTTGTGAATAATTGACAAAATCAGCTCTGAGCCTGAACTCTTCTTCTGAAGCTCTCTGAACCTGGGCAGTCTGGGGAAAAAAAAAAAGGAAAATGTCCAATTTTTCTTCTTTGTTAAGCTCTGCTGTTCCTCCAACAGGTCCTGTGACAATAAAACATTAACTGTGGAGCAGCAATTGCAAAAGTTTCTTTATCAAATCCCATCCATAACTGCAGCCCAGTAATAGCACACACAATATCCTTGTGCAAGCAAAACTCTCATGATTTCAGATACTTCACTCACAACTTCAGCTCCCTGTACAATGCTGTCACTAAATGAGAGACCACATTAGACTTAGGATGTCAGAAGCAGTTGATCCTTGGCAATTTTATTCCTATTATAACTTCTACAAAAATACAGCCTTGAATCTGTACAAAAAGTTTTCTGCCACATTTTCATCTGCTCAATCATTTTGTCCTTGTGGAAATGACAGCTATCAATTCCACCTAGGTAATATAAATGTGCTTGAAGAAAACAAAATGTCACTACTTTCAAATATGAGGGCGGCAGATAAACGCCAACTCATTACAGAGTACTTAAAGCTCAAGTCTAAACTTACTATGAATTACCTTCTAAATCTAAATGCCAATATTATACTTAGGTGTATTGATTCAGACATATAAACCTATTTAACTCTCTGGGTCAGAGTTTGTTTATCTTTTGTCAGGAAAAGATTACCAAGGCAAGGAGAACAGAAGTGGATCTGGATAATGGAAAGAGTTTGCCTTGAGTGCCCAGCTTCATCAGGAGGCAACAAAAGCCTGGGATTGCAATGCATGTGGCATTTCAATGCACGCACCAGGCTATTCTTATATTTTACATATTGCTCAAGTCTGAAATTAGGCACTGAAACCCTGAAAGCAGAACTGTGACATGCACAAACAGAGGAGGGACTTGAGAACATGCTTGAAGCTGAACAAGTTCTTTATTGTACTGAGGCTTCAGAGAGGCCCCTCGAAATTCAGTTAATTGGGCAAGAATCATTGCATCAAAGACCAGCCCACACAATGGAGTTTGTTAGTCAGTCTTTGCCATTCCTTATGGAATTACCTGCCTTGCATATTCTAATGAGAATCACAAGTTTCTAAAAACACAGTTTTTGTATCTCCATCCCCTCAGATGCCTCTGCTACATAACCTTGGCTACAGAAGCAACAATATTAAAGGGTCTAACAATTCCTGGAAAGATTTCAGAGCTTTTCTCAGGACTCTGGGAAAACTAAATTACCCTTCTGAAGGCCCACAGACAAATCTCACTACTAACTTCCAAATTTTAACTCAAAACAACGCCTTAGCAGCTGCAGGCAGGAGGATGAGAGGGTAGACTTGAGGAACTTTCTTTCCCGTATTAGTTCAGGGGTGGTGGAAATGTCTGTGCTCCTCTCAGTGGACTCATTCAGGAGAATTTTACAGGCAGTGTGGCTATATCAGAGCCTGAACATCCCAAGGTGGAGGAACCACAACTCAGAGTGCTCTGAGCTGATCCCGTTTCTGCTCTCTGAGATGAATGTCCTCTCTGGGAGCATTCCCATCGGTGCAGGAGGATATAATTGTGGATATCTGACACTGACACCCTGCTCAGACCCAACATCAAAACTGCAGAGGAAAGAGTGATGGCTGGGCATAGTTGATTTGCTAGGAGAGTGGCAGTAGTGCTGACAGGGAAATGCACTAATTCCCAGCTGCAGGTGCCAGGCAGGAGCCAGGATTCAGGTGTGAAAGGCACACCTGGGTGCTTTATCAGAGGTGGCAGGTTTGTAACACCACAGCTGCCAGGCATGAGGCAAGAGGATTACAGGACCTGGTGGCAGCAAGAGAAATCTTTACAGAACAATAGTGTGTGACTGTCCCAATGAAGTCAGTGTATGGAGGCAAAATATATTTTTTTTCACTTTCATTCCTGGCTGAATTTATGAGTACAGCTATTCGGGCTCAGTTTGCTAAGCTAAATAGAAAAAAAAAATTATTTTTTTTCAGACTAGTATGAACTTACAATATGATTAATTCAAAATTTCATAATCCTATTTTCCAATAAAAGACATTCTTTAAAGGTAACAGTTTCCACTATAAGCAGTTGCACTCAAATTGTTAATATGATTTCTGTGATACAGAAATCACAGAATTCCTTGTGTAACTGAAGAATTACCTAATTATCTCTGCATTACAAGGGTTATTATATTTCAGTGTATTTTACAGAAATTCTGATCAACTGAAAACTGAATCTGCATCTCCAAAATCTCAGCCCAGGGCTGATATTAATATTTAAACCAGAATTCTCATATTCATTTAAAATCTAAATTATATGAATAAACACAAAAATTTACTTTGATTCTCTTCTAAATAGCTTTGAAAGATTTTTAGACAATCTAACACATAAATGGAATTAGGATCTAAACAGGGACATTACTTCACCCAGGTAAACATTTTTATCTTTAGGATTCTTCTTCAAATATAGCTTTTCTTTTTTTTTAAAAAAGGTCAACCCCCTCCCCCAAACTTGAGGGGTATTATTCTCATATTTTTCTTCATATACGGTTATGGTGTATTTTATTTATCATTAAAATATCATTAGGAAAAACTAAATCTTTTTCTTGCAAATGTCTTTATAAAACTAATTTCTAAAATCATGTGAAGACACCTCTGTAATATTTAGTTATTTTCATTATGAAAATGCTTTATGTTACCAATGGTGCACTTGTATCGCAAGGGTAACAACTCCAAGCCCGCCAAACCTATGGAAAGGAAATTCAGAAGGAGCCAGCAGAGGGACCCCTTCAGTTAAAAATTAAAAAACATCCCAAACCCAACCCTTGAATCAAAACCCAACAGAGTTTTATTTAGACACAGGCCCAGATAGAGTCTAAAGTAGCAAGGGCACAAAAAAGTAGCAAATTTCTGACACAAGACAGTGAGGTTTCAAACAAAAGAATAAATTCTCTTTTTGAGTTTGTACATTTCCAGTAAAAAAACTATGATACTTTAAGATTACTATGCAATTACATAATACTGAGGATGACTGGAACCCATTTTCTAAATACCACAGTGTCAGGATTAGAGCTACGAAAACGATCAGGTAGCATTTTATGTTGTTCCCTGAGAGTAAATAGGAAACAGGGCTGTGGCAGGAGCAGAAACTCATCTCCCAAGGTGTCCCTTCCTTCTTTAAACCACTGACTTCCTCAGGATTAAACAGGATGTCCATGGGAATGTGAGCACACCAAAACAATCCCAAGCTGCAGAGAATGTCTGATTGCAGAAAGCATCCTACAATGCTGCAGCTGGAGCCTATTGGTGGCTGGTGCTACAATACGTCTATTTAGAAAATGTGGTTCTGCAGCAAACACTTCTGAACTGCATCTTTAATTGGAAGGGAAATTTGATCAGGGAGTGTGTCTTTTGCCATTGTTGCCATGGCAGCTTAGCCAGACATGTTGTTGTAGAATCAACTAATTTTTTTCACATTGCAGGAACGTATTTTATAACTTTCTGCTTTTTATTTTTTGATTCTGTGAACTCCCAGAATATTATTGCTAGTCAAAAGTGGTAGCACCTTTATAACCAATGCTCTTTCACACTGCAATGTGACAACCTCTACATATAAATAGTAAAAAATAATTGTAAACAATGAAATTCTGGAAATACAAAATCAGAAAAGGGCTCATGGTGCTGCTTCACAGTGGTTTACAATGTTCTAAAACACCTATTACATGTAAAAGGCAACATGGGCCATCACACAGCTCTCCTTTACATTGAGAATAAAAAAGCAAATCATGTTCCAACCACTACAGATTTAACCTGGTTTTCTCTCTTGAATATGTGACTCAGTAAGCTTTGCAGACACAAAAGAGTTTTGAGGAAAAATATCTTATTTTCTAATTACAATTAATGTTTCATAAATGATCTTATTTGCAGAGAAAAAGGTAACCTGGAATCTGTAAACACCTCACTTTTACAGATGTTCCTCTTTCACAGATAGGCAAAATTTATAATCCAGTAAGTCGCTCTGATTACACAGAAAACTGATGGCAGGTGTACCTTTGAATCTATTTATTAATTATGATACAACATATTCATTTCTGTCAATATAAGGCTGATATCATAACAACAGTAAGGCACAAGGCAGTCATTTGCTGCACACAAATAATACTTTCACTGTGCCCCTTGTCTAAAAATTCATCTCCTTCCTCTTCAGGCTCTTTCTTCCTGTTCAGGCCTTTCTTCCCTCCCTGCAATTCTCTCCCATTCCCTTGTGTCATCTCAATAACTCTCACAAAAGTTCTTACACTCGCATGGCCTTGCAGAACAAAGTGATTGTCAGCAGAAAAGGATTCTGGTTTTTTTTCAAATTTTCATCATTTATGATGGACATGTAAGAATTTACCTAGAGTTAAAAAAAACACTCTGGGAAATAAGTTTCTGATTACCTCTGCCAAGGTGATGGAGAAATTTATAAATCAGAATAGCAACATGGGAAATAACAGGAAACAATTTGCAGAGAATTATTTTATGACAGGACAGTTCTGATAATTTGCTAAGATAAAATTTTCATTTAGTGTTTCAACAAAACAGACAAACTAAACATTAAAAATACATCTTCTTCTCTATTCACTGATTATCTTGAGTTCTCTTTTGCACATTCCTGATACCTTTTGGGTTCTGCTGTTCCCAAGAACTGCTAAAAAGAAATGAAATCCTATTGTATTTGTCAAAGCACGCACAGTCATTCTTTCCCCCATGTGCTGATAAAGATCCCACTGAAGACAGATGGCAGATGCTAATTCCTACCCAGCTGACACACTGAGGGTTTTTGATCACCATGTAGGCAAGGAATACAATAACTTGTAAGTTAGTTTGAAAAACTCAGTAGATGACCAGAATTTGCTGGGCAGAAAGCATATGGTCAGCAAAGCTTGAAAGAAATGAGCAGGTTTGGGATTATTTCATCCGACTTCTCAAATCTGCCTATTTGAGAGTCTGTTTTCTGCATTTCTCAACCATTTCTGCAAAGGTTTCTTACTTCATACATTTATAAAAATATGCAAGAAACTGAGAATTTGAGGGTCTCTAAACAGTATCTGTATATATCAGTTACTATGAAAGCTATATATATAATATAATATATTTTGGAAACTCCACCTGCATTTCCAATTCTTGAAATTTTACAGCACTTTCATAGTAAAAGCAGCTAAGTTCTTGGCATTTTGAAATTACAGAAACTTGTCACTAGTCATTTAAATGTGTGTGACATTTCTGGAGTGCACAGTTAAAGAGGAAGGGAGGAAAACACAAATTCAGAAATAAAGGTCCCTCAAAATCATTTCTGTTTTTTAAAGGTTAAGGTCTGAGTGCAGTTTAGTGCATGGTTGTGCTTGAGGACCACATCAAACCCTGTGGTTCCTAAAGCCCAAATGGTGGAACAAATTCTATTCCAAGTGCATTTAAATATGGAATTTCTTCCTGTACATTCTCTCTAATGAAAGGCTGCCCCTGCCATACGGCCTTTCCAGCAGAACTCTATTTTCTATCTCTCAGCAGCAGGAGGCTTCCTTTCTCCCGTGTTAAAATTCCACAGCTTAGTCCTATGAGACACCACAGATTTAAACAAATGGCCTTTCTGAATGAAAAAAAAAATTACTTTAACAAGCAAATTAAAAAGATTTGAAAAAGTTATTAATAATAGGGGAAAACGGAGTAGAGAAAATATGAAACCTCTGTTTTTTCTTAGAGAAGTCAGTTGTAATGCATTGGGTCATCAGCATAAAAAAAACCCCAAAAGTAGGAAATCACCAAAACAAAGAACTGTAGTGTTCTTTTTTTGTATTGTCAATCCTTACTTCTTTAAACTTTGTGCAGTATTACCCAAACTACACTACTCTGAATCCAACAGCAAAACAATTTTTGCAAGTTCAGCTGCAGAGATCAACTTGCCATAAGTTTTTTCAAAGGTATTGTCTGGCTCTTTTAAAATTTATTTCAACGGCATTTATTTTTTTCCCCAAAGCAATGTCAACTACTGCCTTACATAACTTTTATTTAATTTAAAATCAATAAAATGATACTCATATAACCTTGGCATTCAAAAATGACATTCTCCTTTGTTTTCACAGCACACACAGCAAACAAAAATCAATGCTTTATCTCTCCACACTTGGATAAAAAGGATAATAAAGCAGCAGGCTCACAGTGCTGTATGATATTGATCATGGAGTCTCTCAAGATAAATTACTAAGATTTAAAAATTACTCTTGGTAAGCCAGCACTACATATTTTTTTATCAGTTTTCACAAGACTTTGAGGGAACATGGGCATCAGTACATGAGCAAAAATACATTACACCGGGGGTTGTTCTTTGTAAAAGTCTTCAATGAAAAATGCATTCAAGGAGCACATTTAAAATTGAACATGTTTAGTATTTTTTTCTGTACAAAAAAAATGGTGCAAGTTTTATAACCAAATTCATTGAGACACTGCATATCTTGTGCAATACATGGAGAAATACACTGAGCAGATTTGTATTTACTTGCAGTTTTTAGCAAAAGAGAAATTTAGGACAAGAAAAAAGTTACTCTGGAAGAATTATTTAATTTTTAGAAAAAAAAAAACTTTTCAAGATAGATCTTTTGGGTGAATGTTATAGTACAGGCCAGACCTACCTTAGGATTATTTATAAAGTATATTTTGAAGAGAAATAAAATGTGCCAGCTTAAAGGACAACCTTTTATATGCCATCTTGAAAGGATAGCTTTAAGAAATTTTTAAATTTAAAGTTAATAGCAGCATGAATGTAGCACACTTTGCAACTTTATTTTTACTGTAAAACTCTGCTGAATCATTAGCTGCCACTTAAACGTGTACAAAAATACATGAATCTTAACTGTTGTTAATAACAGAAAAGTTATTAAAACCTTTGACTCAGAGGAAAATGGGCTTAAACAGAAAAAGGTTTTAGCAGTCTGGAAGGGGTATATTGCTGAATATTATTCTGTAAAATAAATGAAAGCTGCTATCAAAGAGTCTCACTATTATTCATCGTGGTGTGTTCTCTGGTCTCCTAGGGTTCTAACCACCTACCAACACCAGGGCATAAAATACATAATGTTGTACCTTTATATTGCCGTTCAAAGGACATCCTTAGCTCACAAAAACCCCTCCGAGTCTAGCTCTAACTCTCCAGAATTTTTACTTCTTTCCTCTAACTCTCCAGAATTGTTACTCCTTAGCTTTGCAGTTATCCTGCAGGAAATATTTCTATAATTTCAAGGAGAGTCTCTATTTCTGGAGAGATTCTTCCGGCATGATTTTTGAGATAATGATAATTAGAGACTGGGGAACATCCTGCAACCCCTAGTCTATGCCTGGCAGTGGGCAGGCACGACGTGGATGTTGTTCAGCCGCAGAAATTGGAGGCCTCAGGAAATGGTCCCTGGCAAAGGGAGTTGTTTAATGTGGATGCTGAAGGAAATCCAAGGGAAAACATTTATCAGAAGCTTCCGTCCAGAGAGGAGATATGTTGTAGGGAAAAATGCAAATATTAGTCAGCAGGCCAAGGGCAAAGGAAATAGGAAATGGGCTAGAGAGTTCTCTGAAATAATCTTTCACTGAAATGTGAGAAAACAGCCCCGTCTGCTGCCTATCCTATTATTTTAAAGCCTTCCACAAGTCAAGATCCTTTTGCAGCATTGTGCCTTTATCTGAAAAGTTGGCCACTTCCAATTCGAGCTTCTTCAAGGTAGGACAAAAAAAGCTTAATTTGGGTCTTATCTTGACACATCATTTGCATGTTTATTATTTGAGCCTTTGGAGCAACTCATAGGAAAGTCATGAGCTTATCACGGAAACAATACATCTCAGAAATGCTGTAACTGTTGGCTTTGGGGCTTTTGAAAGCCTGCTCAGAAATGCCAATGATTCAGCAAAAATCTTTTAGGAATCTCAGAGCACGACTCTAGGAGGGGTGCCACCTCTGAGTCTGCCAGGGCTGGGACAAAAGATGGAGCAGTGCTTTTGGGAGCTGATGCAGGAGGGAACCTCCTCAAGTGCAGCTATGAAGGGAGAGAAAAGGAGATGGTGTTCTGAACTCTGCATTGTTAACCTTGAAATACTTGGCTATACAGGCACTAAATCTCAAGAACACCTTCATTATAGGTAATAAAGGTGCTTGTACGAATGAAGAAAAAGATAGATATTTGTTAAAGTTTGATTTTTGATGTTTTTATAATAATAATATTGCTCAAATGAACAGAATAGTTAGTCCTTACACAGGACTAGCAATCCTTCCATCGTTCCTAACAATATACTAACAATCCTTCCTTCAGCCATATCTTATGTTCTCCCCATTGATTAAAAAAACCCCAAACAACTTTCTCAAAGGCAAAGGAAATAATATTAGACATCATAACTGCTGCAATTAGCGTGGCATTATCTTTTTTTTGAATTTCAGTATCCTTGAGTTTCTAGTCAATAAAATATTACTGAAATTGTAGTTATTCCCTAGGTTTGATGGATGCTTTCTATGCTTATCTGAAAACACAGCAGGAAAGGGAGAGAAGTGCATTATAGGGAACAGTTGCACTAATTCCAGATACCAATAATATGAAACAATGCTCTCTAGGTGCTTCAGCAGAAAAGAGAGGCCCCTCCAGAGGGTGATTTAGGACAAGCAAATTAGACTCTCTGTTGTGAATGGCACTCAGAAGGCTCATGAAGCCAGGCAAAGTGAAGATGTCCTACAATGGATAGTATCAAGAGCATATAAAAAATTGCAAGCCAGGAAGAATAAGTGCAAGAGGAAAATAATCAGCATGATTGCAGTCTTGCACTCATCTTGGTGCTAGTCTTTGTCTGTCTCTCCTGTCTCCATTGTTCACTCTCCATATCTTTTTCCTCACTCTACTTTCTGTTTTAAACTACTGTACCATGTGTTCCTCACGACTTCCTTAATTTATAATGCAGATAAATAAATGACTTCATCCAAAAGAATTCCACTAGGTAATGTACTCACACGGCTCGGTTCTTACCACATTTCCGAAGCCGGCTTTATTTTATTGTAAATGAGCAGAGGAAGTGGATCTTACAAAGCATCTCCTCAGTGAGGAAAAAACAGGTTAAAGGTATCTCATTCATAAAGCCTGATAACAACAAGAATGATAAAATGACCATGGCTGATGCAGAGAAATTTGACAGTAAAATAGTGAGAATGCAACAGACTTGAAGAGTGGGGCACAAGGGCAGAAGGAATTTTGACTTAGACTGGCTGGAAAAGGACAAAGAAAGCCACAGAATAGTTTGGGAGATGCCATCGCATCAGAAAGCATTAAAGATATTCTCAGATATTCTCAGCAATAAAGTCATTCTTGGCTTTGTTTTTATTTCTGTAATTGATTGTGCTTCCCTTTGCAACACCAAGAGGACTGGGAGAAGTTCCAGCAGTGTGTGGCTGGAGTTCTGGGCATGCAGAGATCCTGCCAGGAGCAGATGCTCTGTGCTGGACTGGGCACTCCTGGCTCTGGGAACACATCCTGAGGCAGCTCAGGAGCAGAGCTGAGAGCCCCCAGCCCTGACCCTGCCCACTGCACATGCTGGGGCTGCCCAGGGTACTGCCCTGGCTTTTTCTCCAGCTCCTTTTCCTTTGGAAGGAAAGCTGAGAGCACAGCAGAGCAGGGCACTTCACAGTTGCCTCTGGGGTGGAAGCAGGATGCAGACACAAGAGTGGAGAGCAGACACTGCCTCAAGGGCTGCTCTGAAGCTCAGATTCAGCAAGTGATGCCAACACGTGTCACAGCTCTGCCATGAATGAAAAGGATGAATGAAAAGGGTGCTGAAGCAATTTTCATGCTGCGCTTTTTATTTTTTTTAGATAAGTCAAGTGGTTTGGCAGTGAAGAAGGAGTTAAAATAGGGAGAAGCTGAATACATGGGGAAAATAATCCAATTACTTCCGAGATTCACGACTTTTCTGTATAATTAGATAGTTCTACCCTTTTTTAAGCACTGAGTACGTTAAAGCTCTGTAGGTAGTGATGACAGCTGAGTGCATATACGCCTGCATGAAGTGAGAGATCAGATTCAGACACTTCTTTAGGAGAGCTCATTCCAAAAACCTCCACCACCTTGCTGGCAGCATCAATAAAAAGCACTGCTCTTGCCTAATTTGCTTATGCAGTAGAGCTGATCCCCATTGGAGCACATTTGGAGAATAAGTGTGGGAATACCACATGCAGGAGGAAGTTTGCAATCCTCTTGCTCTTCCTGTAAATATTACATGGATATCTAGAAGATTTCGATTTGATTGTAGAACAACCTATCTGGTTATTTTGATTTCCTTAAGCAGTTCATGATCTTTTCTGTTAAATGTTGGCAGATCTATTGTGCCATCTACTCAAAAGCAGCCAATACATTTATTGCTTTTTGATACTAGAATCAAGAAATGTAACTATTGTTGTTTAAATGTGAACTTTTGTTAAAAGTCTGCACCAAGAACACATTACCTTCACTCACAGTGTCAAAAACTTACCAAAGGAAAAATACCCCTTAGAAAACTCTGCATAGAGCAAGATAGTGCATCATTTTAAGTAGGATTTTTACAAACCATGTCTAGTAAGTATTCTGTACTCACAGGAGTGTACTCCAGGGCAGGAAAATATGAACTAATAACTTCTGAGATATTGACCATTTTCCATTTGGAAACTGCTTGTTAACACAGCTACAGCCGTGCAAAGCAAGGTTCCTTAACTCTCTGTCTCTTCTGGTGAGACATAATTGATTTCAGGCTATATGGGGTCAAACACACTCTCTGCAAATACAAAGAAGATGAAAATATGCAGCAATGCCAGAATATGTGGAATAGCTGAATCCACAGACGCCTGTTTTGGAGAACAAAAACCACCTTACTGTGGGGCAAAGAAAAGGTGAGTCATCTGTGTCTAATATAGATAGACTAATATGTGAGAATATATAGCTGTTAGGAAATTATTATAAATTCATAAATTATTTTGCATTTCCTACGTGGCCACAGAACATACCTGGATAAAATAATCCTTGTGGCCACTGTATGTTCAGCAGCAGTACTCAAAAGGTTGATGTGATGAGTATTCAAGTCAACTGCAAAAGGCAGGATTTAACTACTTGACTACAACATCAAAAATAAAATTGCATAATGTGAAGTGTGCAACACTTGAATGTTTTGCTCAGAAAAGGAACAGGGCTGTCTGCTTCTGTTTCACTTAAGAAATGTGAAGTCTTTACATAAAACCTTGTTTACTACATGTGGGATGATTAGCTTGTCAAATATTAAGACAGTGTCAGTTCTGTTCCATTAGCTAGCTGAAGATATTGTAAACTTCATGGAAGAAGTCCAAGGAATAATAATATCAAGGAGCACCATCCCCTGGAGGAGTTCTGGTAGTGGTTTGTTTCCTCTCCCTCACTGAATATCCTCTGCAGAGAATATTTAGACAGAAAGGTCCCCAAATTTAGCCCACAGACTGGAGTGTAAATACCCAGAAGGGGAGATCAGCTCCATCGAAGTCCGCATGTCATATTCTATTTACAACCAGAGCCAAGTGTGTGATGGTTGGGATAACATGATGCAGACGAGGCTGGCTGAGCAAGGTCAGTGGGATAAAGAGCTGGAATCCCTGTGCCATCTCCTCCCACAGCACATGGACACACATCTGCCACAGCAGCAGAGCCTGGCCAGAGCTGTGGCTGTTCCCTGAACGCAAATGCAGCTTAGCGCCTTCTCTCAAACACTCTGGAGTGCTCACCACAAATAACTGCACTAAAAATAACCTGCAAAAATATGCACCAGGAAAAAAATGCAGCATCTCGAGGCAGCCGTCTGCTTGGTTCTGGTGAAACTCTAGGAAATCTCAGGGAGCTGGCTTACTCTCTGAACTGAGCAGTGGGAAGGTTTTACTCTGCAACTCCATTTAAAGATGGCTGGATAGATACAAACAAAACCAGTAAATAAAGGGTGATTAAGGGTTACAGCATTGTTAAGGCTCTTTGTAAATTTTATGGTTAAGCAATACCAATATTCATAAATAGGTGGATTCAAAAGTCAGTGAGAAAGGGATAAACCCCATTAACTGCAGCAATTCTATGGGGCCTACCTCTTGGGGTAAACCTGGATTGTCACAGTCTATTTCATGGATGTTTGCAATTACAAGTGTAACAATTTAGAATCACAGAATAATTCAGGCAGAGGACATCCTCTGAAGGTTCCAGCCCATCTAGACCAACCTTCCTGTCAGAGGCAGAGTCAGCCATAGTTAAAATTAAATTTTAATAAAATGAGATATACAAAGACTTATAAAATAAGAGCAGAAAGATGATATTCTGATAAATACTTCTGTATCAGATTTTCAATTAGTAACATTTAATAATCATTGATACACTAATATTAGGGAAAAAATGTTTTCTATGAAAAGATTGAAGCTTTTTTTTCTACTTTCTACTTTCTACTTTTCTACTTTCTACTACCCCAAGCATAAGAATTGGGAACCAATAGTCTACCTGGTTTGCAGTCTTCTAAAGGAAACAAAGTGGCATCACATGAGGAAAGGAGAATTGTGTCTGTTCGTGACTGATCTAGAAATAGCCACAGAGTCTGGTCTAGCAATAATGGAGAAAACGGCTTGAAAATGTCACATTTTGGATGTGGGCTGAAAAGACTGATAGAAGTTTCTAGCAGAAGGAAATGGTCTCCCTGTTCTTTGAACTACCTCAGGCCATGCATTTTGGGGAGAAAAACAGTTTGTGACTCCCACAGACCTGGCCCATGAGGATTTGGTGTGGCTTTGGTGTCTGACAGGGTGAGGTACAATGGAACGCCAATGCTTCCCAAACCCAGCAAAACCCAAAGAGAAAAGCAAACTGCAGTGCAGATAATATTTCAGCTTTTTGTTTAAGGGATTTAAGGATCTTAACTTTATAGGTTTGTTTTTTTTTAAATCAAATGCTAAAAACTGTAATTACAATTCCAATACTCTCAGTTCCAGTTTTTGCTTTTTTTCCCTCTGTGCCTACTGTTCATGCTGTCAACACTTGTCTGGTTCATTTTGGTGTCTGAGAACTCTCAGAATCACAAAACAAATGTACTGTATCAATAAGCTTGAGACATGCAGACTTGTACAACGGCTTGTATTACACTACATCAAAATGGGAAAGAATTTGTGACATGGTTATCAGCTTGTGAGAGTTGACATCACGCACAGGGAGTCTCTGGAGATACCAGGAGAGGATTGAGGCTGCTCCTGTAATCCAGCAAGCAAACTGTGTGCTGAGGTCAGAAAGCAGGGAGCACTGATAGGCAGAAGCAATGGTGCAGAGCAGACCAGATAACCCCCTGGAAGTAAGTAATCTGTGGTGGCTGTCAGAACTTTTGCACCTGTGAGGAGAAACTCTGCAAGTAATGTGAAATATGATTAGATCCTGTCCTGATTTCCATTCTTGAACTGGAAAGCATAATAAAAACTATCTGTAAAAAAATTAGAAGTTTTTCCATATGCCCCTGTTGAATTTTGACTTAATCCATCTGTCAATAAGGCACCAAAGTGTTTTTTCATTTTCTGTACATGACTGTTCAGTGGGGCTTGGGTTGAACGCATTCCATTGCCTTGTGGGGTGAAAATCATAAGGATGCATCTATTTATTTCTTTTTTCCCTGACTGCTGAAACGATTTCCTTTTTTCCCAGGTCCCACTCTTCAATCAGACTTTACACAAACTCTTTCCCCTCCACTGGCTCAGAACCTTGTCATCCCAAATCCCTCAGGACACCACTTCTACAAGCATGCCCGGCTGTGGTGCTGTCACACCTTTCAATTTACTGCCTTTCTCTGCTCCCCTGCCTCATTCTCTCTATCATCCCTGCAAAACTCTTCCTCCTCTCTAGCTGCTCCTCTGTGGGGACAAGTAGTTTGCAGAGGAGTAGAGCCAGGACAGAAACACCACATTTTCTGCACTTCTGACAGTTTTACAAATCCCTGACCGCAGTAAAGCATTTGGTGTGGCTGAAGTGAATGAGGAGTGATTAGCAATGAGCTGTGAACTGGGACAATCTTGGGAGGAAGAACCACTATAAGGCTGAACAGAGGTAAAAAAGACATTAAGAAGTAATTCTTACATAACCCTAGAATATGTCTGGAGGCTTTTTTTGAAACATGGTTTCAGTGCTTTTTCAGAAGTTCGGTTTCTTTGCTGACAGCAATATTTTTATCGTTTGCAGCACAGCTTTTATTATTCATCTTTTACTCAGTTATTCTGAGTTAGTTATTACCATTATGAGTTATTCTAAGTTATTCATATTTGGATATTTATTCATCTTGTATGGATTAGAGTCTTTCACTAAGTGTTAATTAAGAATTTGAATATATCACTTAGTTTCCTAAGCAGATATCCAGTACAAAACCTCTACCAAAGAAAGGAAAATCTGCCTGGTTTTAAAGAATAGCAGATCAAAGCTGCCTGAGAAAAGGAATGGTGTCTTGTAAGAGAACTAGGATTGCTTTCCAAAGGCTAGTCTTAATCCTTTCATATAATATTCATACATGGAAGTAAACTCAGGTCATGCTTCAAGTAACTTATTTCAGAAATTAAGTTCTGAAGCCTAACTTGGATATTTGTCTAAAAATAGTAAACACGTGACCACAAAAAGCTCAAAGCTGAATTCCTTTACATCCTAATGCATTTTGGAGTATTATTTGAGAAGGTCAGAAAAAACGGCCATGGAAATGAATTCAGTGTTCCTGATATAGTTTGATGACAGATATTTTTTAATAAAACTACTCCAAATAATTTTTGGAAGTGACTTTATTGCACCAGAAAAGCTGTGCACAAGTTGAGATCTCTAACTATACAAAGGACAGGAGCTCATTTGTTTGATGACAAACATCTTCAAGATTTGCACGTAAGGAAAGAACAGGAACTGGACAGAGCAGGTGAAACGGGAAAACAGGAAATAAAACTACTATGTCTCCATTTTCATTCCTAGTAATATAAAATCTTCTCCTTGACAAGGGATTGAATACATAAGACATGCCATGATGTAACCTACTAAAGTCACTATATGCTTTAACAGCAAGTTAGGAACAATTATTCCTGGATCCTGGATACTTACTCTCATCCTAAAACTGTTTTGTTAAGACATTAGCTCTATGCATCCAAAGTCAGACAAAAGTTACAGCAACTGAAAAATGACAAAAATAAAACAGTTTTCTTATTTCCCAAAAGACAGACATAGAAGAAATAGATTTTGTATGAAATTTACTTCCTTGTTATAGTTTAATGTTTGGAAACATTTTCATAAAGAAGACTTAAGTCCTGTATTGCTTAAATAGACAGTGAAAATTATTTTGCTGGTATCTCTTACTGAGTTGCTGAGAGAGAATTAACTTTTAAGAGGAATCAAACAGTTGGAGGCCTTATTTGAAAATCTAAGAAATAAGAAGTCAGTCAAGGAACCATTTTCTCTCCATGTAAACATCTCAGTGATGCTTCTTTCAAATCTATTTTGTTTGAAGACGTATTTCCGTGATAAGAAATAATTACTTGTCTTTCATCTGCTTGGTTCATCTGCTCCTTCACTTAATTTCTCCTTCAGCATTTTAATTGACTGCCAGGCCTGTTCCTGCTGAGGGAAGCATTAAGTCACAATAGATTTACACATGTTATAACTATATTTTAAGAGGTACCAGCAGGTTAGTTATTAATATTGTACTATAACAGGAAAAGGCCTAGCTTATGTTTAAAGGGTTTGGCAAACTGATTGTTTAGAAACAAAAAATTTGATGTCTTTGTGACACACAAGGCAGACCCAGGACAGGGAAACACATATGTGAAACCATTTCTGGGTGTCCCATGGTTCCCCTCATCTTGTCCCTGCCCTGCTCAGAGAGTTCATTGCCAACCCATGGAATTCCTACCTCAGTTCTGCTGAGCTCACACACCAGGGTCTGTGAGCGGCTCCTGGCTGGGATCACAGACCCAGCCCTTCAGCTGCTCTGCTGTCTGTGCTGCAAACACAACTCAGCTGTGCCCTTGCCTTGGCAAAGGGGGAATCAACACAACAGCCTAAACTTCACCCCATCCCTTGGGGACATTTTTCCCCAAAACAGACTCCTGCCTGTGTGGAGCTGACAGGTTTCTGTACCTCCCCCAACTGGGGCTGTTTTGGAAGCCAAAGAGATGCATGTGCAGCAGTTTGAGTTTCTGCTTCTCACAGTCATTGTTGCCCAAGGTCCTTCCCCCTGGAGGCTCCCCACGAGCTTCCTTCTTGCTTGGGAGAATTTTCTCCTTCTTCCAATTTTTTCTAAGCAGCTCCGTGGAGTTATTCCTGAACTCATTGCACTGATCTGTGATATGGACACTTCAAACAAAAAAGTTTCATTGGACAGACTTTGCAGCGAAATCTTACACAACAAACCTCACCACTGTGTTGGAAAAACGTGCAAACCTGGCAAACATCTTCTCTACAACCTCTTGTGTACTCTTCACCTTCGGTCTTGGAGTAGTTCCCTCACTGTTACAAATTCAGTGGGCTAAATAAATGCCAGCCCATATGCCCACAAGATGAATGCCCACAGAGAGCCTCAGTTTTGGAATAAAATCTGTTTATCAAAGAGCAAAAAACCTGTTCCTTGGACCATGTTTTTGTCATCTCTCCATCCTGGTATGAAAAAATCTAAAAACTTCGTGTTTGGTGAATGGGAAATGGCATGACAAGCACAATAATGAGTCCCGTGAGCACAGTGCTGCTGGAAGCAAGAATGGGAATCGGTCCTGTCTGGAAATTTTAAGTATTTATTGAACAAAGTCCATACAAAAATTTTCCATTTGGAAGTACCAGTCCTGCAAGCCACAAGCTACAAATCCTATTCCCTTCTAAAAAATTGAATGACAACAGTAACCACAATTATCCTCCTGCAATCAGCTGGAATTGGATCTCTTTATACCACAGAACAGACAAATGACTTGCAACAGCAACATTATTTCTAACCCCACTTCCTAATTTACATAAAGAAATTAATACTCTGAAAGAATAGTCTCTGGTGTATTGGTGGGAATATAATTAACAAAATCAAGACAGTATTTACATGAGTATTTGTTTTGATAAACAACAAAATGTGCTGAAGACAATTTTTGGGAATAAATTGGTATTTGTTTTTTTAATGGATGGCACAAGTTGGCCTAAAAGCATGATTTTCATTCAGGATTTTAATTACAGCCACAGCAACAAATGCTTGCAAATTCTGACAATAGCTGTTGAGCTTTTTTGTCTTAATCACTCTTCCCTGACTGTGGGGAATATATTTTTTAAAGTATTTAGTGCTTAAGCAGCAATTCACCCCAGAGTACAGGACATCTGTCAGGAAGATCAATAAAATCTCAGCCCTAAGGGGTTTGACCAAGGCTGACTAGCATATAAACCACAGATGATGCTCAGAAACTAAACTAAAAACTAAATTGAACTTCAAAAACTCTCAGGCTGAAAACACTGCCTCTAAAATCTTATCTGCTTTTAGTTCCATGAGAGACCAATGTGTTTCCATTCCTGAAAAGCAACAAAAGGCTCTCATTTTCTCAGACAAACCCACATAAATGTGTCATAGCCATGACTCTTTTCAGGTCCTTTAAAGGCCTTTCTTTTGTCTGCATCTGTAATGATAATAATTTTCATTACTGTTTGTTCTATATTCAAAACTGCTGAAGTTTAACAGTCTCTGCTTAAAGTACATTCATAATTAATTTTCTACCACTTGATACATTTTAACTGTGCTTACAGCACTAATCTTTGAACTCAGCTTAAAGGCATAAAAAGTAACAGGAATTCTTCCATTAGTACTCCAAACTATTCTATTTGCCATCCTTCTATATCTTTTGGGTTTGTTGGTGGAACGATGTCAATATAACTAGAAAATGAAATATAAAGGCTATTTCTGGAGTCAAGGAGGGAATGATTAAAAAAAAAAAATCTGTGATATTTCTTTTGCTGTGTTTTGTGGTTTTTTAAAAGTTACATATGACTCATTTCTTGTTTTAATATACATTATTGAGGTTGAGCATAAATCCTTATGCTCAATCTAATTATTTTTTTTGCCAGAATGTGCATTTATAAGATGTATATGGCTTACACCCTGGGATTTCAGTACTACGAGGTCCATTTAATACAGGAATTCAGCATGTGTTTGGTGGGTTTTTTTGTTTGTTTGTTTTTAAACCAATAGCTCTGCATAGAGAAATCTGGTGTGAGTTCCTTTTTCACTCCATAAATTCAGTCTGAAATTAGACAGAATTGTAAGACTTGCTCATTTCCTTGTGTTCTTACACTCTTTTTCATCTATTTTATGGTGGCTTGCTCATAGTTCTTGGGGTTTTTTTGAATCCACAAAGCAGTGAGTGACTGCAGAGCAGAGTGTGCCAGTGGGAGAGCACCTTTGGGGGTGACAGTTCAAATGCTATTCTTCTCTCACTGATCATAATCAGATATCAGGAAATCCTGCAACAGCAAAGCAAATGCAGCTGAGCATCCTCAGAGTCAATTTTTTTTGGGGGGGAGAGGGCATAATTTTAAATTTTCATGAGGCTATAATCACAACCAGGATCTCACTCCTGGGCATGAGTCGGAGCCCATCATTAAACCAGTGCATAATTTGACATTTCTATGTATTGAATCTCAAGGGTCTTTTTATTGCCCAGTTACTGAACTTTGCTGGCTTTTTGTTCAAATCTACAATTCTTCAGTGCTAGGGCCTGAGTGTGATAATCTGCTGCTCAGTATCATCAGGAAATGTTAACAACTTATAACTCAAATCCTTTTCCCAGATCTAATAAATATGCTGGACAGCAAAGTTCCAACCCCCAAGCCTTATGTAACTACTAATAAATTCCCTCAAGGTTAAAGATGAACTTGCACTCCTATCTCATTTTGCATGTTAGCCAATTATTTTTCCTCTTATGTACCTTCCTTCTTATCACATATCACAGGAAGACATGCAGACCAGGAAATACCCTGTGGGAAACATACAAACAGGCAGCAGGAGCTGTAAACACAGAGATTCAATAATTATTGGTGCTTGTTTGCACGCTTAATGTATGTATAAAATGAGTAATCAATCAGAAACTGTGATGCATGGCAGATGAGAGCAGATAAGAAAACAAGGGAAGTGAAGAGTTGTAGCTTGGCTCCTCAGGTTATAGAACAAAGATAAGGCTTCCAGTGCTGCTCATCAGTCACACTATAATTCTTCCCACCTCAGATGCAACATTGGATACATGTATTTCCACAGCAAATCCAATCTTGAATCAGATCCTGCTTGTTAAAAAAAAAAACCCAAAATAACTTACCTAGGCCTTTCCTTGAAAAACATTCTGGAAAAACTGCCATATTTGAGCTCATGTTTTAACGACAGTTAATACAGCATCTAGATACCTTTTAGAACTACAAAGAGAGTAGTTCTCAATACTACGATGCCACATATGGGACTAAAGGCTGTATTAATTCTCTACCAAATGATTTTGGAATAGCCAAACCCAACTAGAATGAGTTTTGTTCTGGGGTGTTTTAGAAAGTTTAGCTGTTCCCTTCCTAAGGGTTAACATTCATTCTTTCTTTTCCAGCTTTGTGCCTTACTCTCTACTGACATTCCTGTAAGCAGCCAACAGTAAGTTTCTTTCCTTTTGGATATCTTTTCTAAACGTTAATGTCAACTTCTATTTAGATGTTTGTTTTGAACGAAAAATTACCCTTTGCATTTTCACCCCAAATGATATTATTTGCATTTAAGAATGTCAAAACTTCTGCAAGGAACCCTGTTCTATAATTAGTTATTTTCTAAGAGGTCAGTACCCATTAGTGTTGCAGCAAAGACAGACTGGTACAGTTACCACAGTTCGAAGTGGAAGTGCTTTTGCTAGCACTTGATTATTTAAAAAGTACCTTTAGTTAATATTCTCTGTTTCTATGTTAATATTCTCTGGATTGAAGGCATTTAACCAAGCTTTCTTGAATCAAATATTTAAATAAGTACCGTATTCTTAGTTTGCCCCTTGACTGTCGTGAACAGGGTTAGGTTCTACTAGCTGCATTTTTAGGAAAACCCGATGGTTAGAACTTTTAGCTTTAAGATGAAACTATTCCTACTGATACATAAAACCTGCTACCTCTACTTACAACCAATATTTAATTCTTGTGTCTTTTAATCAGTTCCCACACCATCATGTGTGCAAATGGAACGCATCTTACACGTGTAATTAAATTAACATGAAACTCACATCAAATAAAAAGTTGCCTTTAGTCAAACTTCAGAAGAGAGCCCTTGCTAGAACTGTAAAGATAGCAAGTCAAACACTCTGAAGTGCTTGAGTTTTCACTCAAGGTGCTATTTTCTCACATATCTGAAACTCTGGCTTCTCTACCACATCGAAGGATGTCTGACAGGGATCTACCCAAATCCTTCTCTAAAACCATGAACCCCATTTACAATCTTTTCATTTTAATTTAAAACCTGTTCCTGAAGAAAAAAACCCCTGCCTTTTATCATGGCAGTTTTGCTGTGTCTGTGATGTTTCCTCCACCATTCCTTACAGAAATTGGATAGCCTACAGGTGCACCATAATGAACAGGAGCTGTGTGCAGTCTATCTCCTGGTTTTCCAACAAGGTGACACTGAAAGACTTTCATTTTTAAGTTGTATAAAATTGGCTCCCTTACTGAGCTCCAAGGTATGAAACAGGTCGTGTTTTGACAGCTTATTTAACAGGCTTTGC
Source organism: Prinia subflava (assembly GCF_021018805.1). NCBI lineage: Eukaryota > Metazoa > Chordata > Aves > Passeriformes > Cisticolidae > Prinia > Prinia subflava. The sequence goes on along the minus strand of NC_086283.1, from coordinate 20,458,937 downwards.
TGACTTCACAGGCAGTTTTATCTTTGGCCAGGAAGCAAAGCAACTAGGGACAACCAGTTCCAAGAGGGAGGAAAGGACTGAAATAAGAAATACTAATGATTCAGACACTAGAAGAAGAAAGGGAAAACAAAACTATGTTCTAATTAAAAAAACCAAGTAATTTCAAATTTCTGCTTTGCTTTCCCTTCTACAACAGCTCTAACATTCAGTGCAATTTGCTCCAAAATCCTGTTATTCTAAGGCACATGACTGGGTCACAATTCTCCTGGCTAATTAAACAGAAACAGCTCTCTGAGTCATATCCAAGGAGGCACCGCAGTCCTGCTAACACACTCCCACACATGTTCCAAAGGCTTTCACTCTAAACCAGCCTTTCATCTATTTACACGTGGCCAAACCACTCACATCCCTGTCTGCATTTCCTTTTAGAGGATTTGTCTTTAACCCTTTAATATTTCACTTGGCTTGAAGAGCAACCTTGAACATTTTCTTTTATGAGAAGTTTTGGTTCAGTACATGATTTAACCAGGAGATTTCAGAGTTTGAAGGGAAAACTGAACAGGACTTGAGCAGGAAAAGCAGCCTAGAACTAAATTAATCCACAAAGTCTGTTCCCACTGTACAGGCAATGGAATTAAAGAAAAAGTTATTAAAAATCAGGGATAAACATAGAGCTATCTCCAGCAGAGCAGCAGTTCTGAAAACTCTGGTAAAAGAGTTTCAGAAAGCAATAGTCTATTAAGCCACAAAATATGAGACTTAAGTGTTCATCTCTGTAATTACCCTTCATGATTCAAAAGCTTTGCTCAAAACTCTTAATTTCTATTCAACCAGGCTATTTGTTTTGATTTTTCTCTCTACTAGTATTTCAGAGTTTATGAGAATTTTCCCTAACCAGGACTTCCAAATTGAGTGGCTTTTAACCTGACCTCCAGGAAGGAAGAATCTGGTACCAATGTTGGTAGTTACAGTACCCAGAAACAGTCTCATTAAAGATGAGACCTGAGTGGCAAAAACAGTGTTTATGCCTGCTTTTTTTGCAAAACTGAGTGGTCAGAGCATTCCCCTAGGTGTGATGAGCTACTCTGCACTGTTCTGAGGCTGATGGAGAGCCATGTCTGTGTGTTACCATCAAATCTTCTCATCATCAGATCCAAAATTGCTTGGGGTAAACATCACTAACCCTCCTTCAGCCTGGGCAGTGAGCAGTCAAGTGCATTAAATCCCAGAATATTCTGAGTTGGAAGGCTTGTCAAGTCCAACTCTCAGTGAATGGCCTATCCGAGGATCAACCCCACAACCCTGGTGTTCTCAGCACCAGCTCTGACCACATGGCAAAGGTGACAGCAAGGCACACAGCAAGACCTTCTCCACATTTGCCAGGTTGGTACTAGGAAAAAGTTCTTTCACTAAAAGAGCGGTTAAACATTGAACAGGCTGACCAGGACCACCCCTGGAGGTGTTCAAAAATGAGTAGATGTGACCCCTCATAATATGGTTTAGTGGGAGTTTAAAGGTTGGATTCAACCCTAGGGGCCTTTTCCAGCCTTAGTGATTCTACGATTTCTAACCCCCATGATTCCAAATGTTCACTAACTGTACTTGAATTAGCAAAGCATGATAGAACAACACTTTGGAAGGTGTTTACATAATGTAATATAATGATATTTACATCCTGCATAATTGCAGAATATATAATTATAATAGGCTAAATCATCGATCAATTTGAAAAGCATATGTTGACCTTTCTTAGCTAATAAATTCCTTCTAAAAATAGATTTTTTGTTTAAAACTAAGAATAAGGGTCTCATACAAAAGGACTGAATCAATGCTCAACAAAGTTCATGCACACACACAAAAAAACCCCAACAAAACCCAAAACTTTTCAGAATCCGAAGCTCTACTTCAATTTGCATCTTTTGTGCAATTTCCACTTAAAAAGCTCAGTTACATTGAACAGAGCCAAGACTTACTGATTCAGTACTGCCAGGTATGAGAAACTTGGGAAATAACTGAGACTCTTATGAAAGATTACAATGAAATAATGTGGGATCATTCACATTACAGAGCATCACTCTTCAAATCCCCCTGCTGTCATTGCCATAAGCCACGCAAGGCTTATAATGAACTTGTATACAAATGGTAATTAGGAATTTCTTGGAAGTATGAAGAGCAGGAAGGGTTTAGTGAGCTGTGACAAACACTCTGCTAAGCCACGTGTCCTTTTGTGCATGACCTACTCCCAGGATTTATTCTGGTGCAGCTACAGAAGGATCCCTGATGTGGATCCAACCTGGACCCTGCTCATGCACTAAAGACTAAATTCAGCTGTAACTTGAACAGCTACACACAGTTATATCAGGCTGTAAATGTGGCTAACATGCCTTAAAAACATTTTATGCAGAGTTACAAAATATCCATGCCAATCTGATGAGAAACACCTTTGCCAGTGCCCATTTCTGTTTCCCATGAAAGCTCACTTAGAGGAAGCATCATCCACAGGACTAACAGAGTCATTTACAACAGACTGAACTCAGTAACTTCCCTATCACCACTGAGAAAGAGAAATATGAAATATGCTGGACATAACCCAACAGGTGCATGCTGGTTCAAATAGAGACTTAATCCTATTTACTAAAGTTAAATACATTTTTCCAACTCAGTTTTTCAAGCATGGCCTGATCAATACCTTGTCAATACTTTGTACACTTCTCACATTTTTGTATCACCTGTCCATTTTAATGTTTGCCTTGGTAACATTGAATTTCTTTGCTGTGCAAGAGAAAGCCATTCCCTTGAGTAGTCCCATGAGTAATAATTACTCACCTCACTAATTTCAGTGGAGGGAGAAGTCAGATAGCTGCCAGATCCCAAGTCTTGCCTACAGTTAATAAACCCTGTGGAAAAGATGTAAAATGCTGCACTACTGCCTAAAATCCCCAGCAGCCACATCCAGATGAGCTCACTGTGCCCACTGCAGTTTGTACAATGAGGACAAGAGGCTTTAAAAAACAAAGATCAAAACCAATTAAAGAGAGTAAAAGTCTGAGCAGTTAATTCTTATATTTATGTATTTTGCTCGCCAAACTGTAGGTTTTAAAACATGGAGGTAAGGAGTGAGGAAGGTGTTGTACCTGTGACCTCCTTGCACTCACCCCAGCCATAGAAAATTGTCTGCCTGCTGCGCAATGTGGCCCACAGAAATAAGAAAGCTTTGCAGTTAACAACTCCCCACATTCTATTAAAAAAAAAAAAAAAAAAAAAAAAAAAAAAAATTAAAAAAATCCTCTTCATACCCCAAATAACCAAAAATGCCTCCACACCCCACCAAATCCCATTACTAATATTTTTGATGATATAAAGAATCTTACCATTTCAATTCTAATCATAAAATCACACACATTTATAGATCACATCTACATCTGAGTGCAAAAATATTTAGGAAGAAAACAATAAAACAAAGAACAATAAACTAGAGTCCCACTAAGTTGCAAAGCATTGTTTGCCATGAGTTTTAGCACATTCTCTGCTTTAAACCTATTTTCTCATACAGAGAAGCAGCATTTTGAGCCATGTCGTTTAAAGAAATCAAAATTAACAGATCAGTGGATGTGTCATTACTGTCTAACATGTTAATAGAATTAACCTGTTAAAATTTGGCCAAACCAAAACCACTGGACTTGTTTAAACTGCATGGAAAGAAAAAAACAATTTAATGTGTAAGTCTGGAAAACCTTCAAATACGACTATATTTTTTCCTATTTACATACTGTACTATCCCTTCACAGACACACTTAATTGACTGGAACAATTCTACTTGGCTTCAGTGACTTTATAATTTGTCATAACCACCTCATGAGCTGTTGAGGAGACAGACTCTTTCTCGTACTGCCAAAACAATCCTATGAAATATGGTTTAATTAAAGTATAATTAATGCCTTGAATTTTAATTATTTCTGCTGTGATCTGGAGATGAAAATATTCCTCTGTCAGAATAACACATTTAATAGGAAGTGGCCATGCTTTGTATTAATTCCCATCTATATCAGCTTCAGGAATGAGTTCCTTTAATTGAATAGGCAGAACCGTGGAAAAAAAGTAACCTACAAAGCTACAGCTTTTCTGCCTGTCGGAATATAGATGCATTTGTTGAAAATAGAATTCATTCATTTTATGCAAAAATAAAGCTGAAATCTGTTTTCTGAATGCTAAAAGCTATCTGAGATCTTCCCTTTCATCTACAGATGTGACTTGGAAAAAAATATTTCATGGTTAACAGGGAAGGAATGTTGAGTGACACATTGACATGAAAATATTTTTGCTAAATGTGTTTGTGTTAAATTTTAATTCTGCTCAGGAGAGACTTCGGAAGAAAAAAATCCCTGCTGAAATACAGAGAGGGTACTTTCTTTTCAGAACAATGATTCCATGACAGGTTGTTTGGAAAATAGTGTGGAAATATTTAGTATACAAATTGTAAAGTGTACTGATAATTTGGTTTTTGTCAAATGTGACATGGTTAACGTGGTTAACTTAGTACTGCTGACCAAAATTTATCAGGTTACAGACTACTGGATCCAGGGGAAAACCAAACCAGTTCATTCAGTACTTACAACTTCACCATTAGACATTCTCAGTTTATTCCTTTCTGAGCTTGCTAACAATTGCTCCTTTGGGAAAGAAAACTCCACATATTTCAAACACAAAACCCAAATAAATTGAAAGCAAGTAATGGAAAATAAATAAATTAAAAAAAATAATCTAAGATCTCTCAAAGGCACCACCAGTTTTCTGCTGGTGCAGAAAAACTTTCAGTTTAATTTGCAGATTTATGGAGTTTGAGATGCTCAGTCCTTTATAAGACCATAAGAGAGGGTTTTGCTTGCACTGATTAATTCAGATTTTTTTATTAGCTAAATTTCATAGCTCAAAATGTATTTTGAATATGAAAACATGGTATTTCTGTCACTGCAAATGAATATGGAGTGTATAAAGTATTTAAAAGGCAGCCTCCTTTGTACTAAATCAATGATCTAAAAAAGGATAAGTCATTGTTGCCACCATCTGCCTTTCTTTCTTCTCCTACCTTTGTTTCCATTTATACCTCCTTGGGATTCCTTCCCTGACTCCCAGAGGAGCTCTTAACAATCAAACCAAATATGAATTCAAACAGTGACTCTAGACATTAATTCCCCCAGGTTCAGAATGAAATACCAATATATGCCAAAAAATCTTACACATTCAGAAAAACAGAGCTACAGACATACACAGTAACATATGCCTTGAAATGAGCAGTACAGTTATTTTAAATATTGAAACGTTTTTAATTTTTGAAGACACAAAACCAGCTGAAACAGTAGCAACATCATTAAAAATCTGGCAGTCAAAGTTTTCAAATGTTAAATGTTAAAATGTCTTACAAATACATCCACTACAGACCTAACATAACCCAGCAGTAACTGACATTTACCCCGGATTACCTCTTGTCTTTAAAAGACTCTTTTCTGATAGGCATTGAATAAATGTATGAATTGCAAAAAATAATTGTAATATCCTTGGGCATTTGCTTTAAAACATTAATTTATTCAAATAACGAAATGCAAATGCTACACCAAGACACAATCCACCTGCTTTAGTGTGCAAAAGGAAGGTTTTCCTCAGCCTTTTTTTCCTGTAAAAGCTGTTACTGCATCTGAAAACCTCCCTGTGTCAGATGTGGCCCAGCTCAGCAGGGAAACAGCAAAATTCCATTTTGTTGCTCCAAAAATGAGGAGCTGCCTAGTGAGGAATGGGATATGTCAAACTGTCCATGACCACAGGTCTCAGCTCCATGTTCCTGATTCCACAGACAGGGGGCTCTCTGTGAGGAGGACAGGATTTTGCTCACCCGTAATGCAGGAAGAAAGCTATTTTCTCCTTGTAAATCACTCAGATTTCCTTCTCCTTTCCCCTTTTCCCCCATCTGTGACTCTCTCAACCCAAGCATCCCAGCTGTCCCCTAGGTATGGATCCAGAGCTCCTGAAACTCCTGCAGGAGCTGAAATAGTGAATTTGAAAGGTAAAACAGCTGATGGGGTTTATGTTCTACATTGCCATACATGCATTAAATTTACTATGAATTTGGCAGGCTTGTACTGGCTCTCATGGGACAGCAACACCATTTATTTTTCCATGGATTGCAGTGCATGATAATCCTCTCTAAGATAAAAGACCTCTCTCTTCAGAGAGGCTAAAGGAAGACAATCTTACCAGGGATTGCCGCCCTCCCTTAGATCCCCAGCTGCCCAATGGAGCAAGGAGCATCCGTAAATCCAGTCTCCTAACAAGCACAAACAAAAAATTCTTAGGGAATAGTTTGTAGCTGGCAGGTGAGCCACTCCAGCTATGCAGCAAACATTATGAAAAATTATGGATAAAAAGGGAAAAAAAAAACCCAAAACAAAACCAAAAAAGGCTGATCTGAGCAGTGTGATTTATAACGTGCCAGCCCTTGGCTCCTGTTTTGGCTGCTTGCTTTAGTGCAAGGAGCCCTCCTGCGTGAGCAGGAGCTGCCCTGGATACTGGGAGCAGCTCTGGCTCTGCTGCTGAGCCCTTCATCCTGGGAATGCTGTGGGATGGATGCGCTGTCCCTGAGAGCTCTGGTTCTCTGTGCTGCTGCCTGGCCAAATCCAGAGCTCCTCACAGGAGGTTGGATCTTTCAGCAGGCTCGGAATCCTGCAGTATCACAGGGGATTTGTCTCCTGTCTTCAGCTCTGAGCAGATCTGAGGTGTAGCTCTGCACCTTGGGACTATACCAAGTTCTGTTTTCATGGTGTCTTCCAGAACACGATTGAAAAAACTCTCCTAAACAACAAAACTTCCCCTGCCCAGTTTCTATTTTTCCTGCAGAAAGATCTAAAACTAGTTTAACTACATTAAACATATCTGCTCTTTGGTTACGCAGCGGAAATATTCCAATTTTTGCAAGCAGTGCTCATCACTAAGGTTTGTAGCCTCTGTAGCAGAAGTAAATTGATAATGAACCTCAGGTGGAATTCACATTTCATTTGTTTGAAAATGTGTAAAAGTGTGAAATCCAATGACATTTCCTCTCTCTTGCACTACTGCAATACCTGCACAACAAAAGTCAATGTTTCTCTTGAGTTTCTGTTAAACAGCTACTGTAATCCAACAGGAATTCTGTAGTAATTCCTGTTTGATGTCTCCTCTGCCCCAGTCTAGGCTACAAAACACAGCACTCAACCTAAGACTGTAATCCTGTACTACATTTGAAAGATAAACCCCCAACACTACTCCTCCACCTATGGATCACCCACAAAGTTACTTTAAAATGTGGACATTTCTATATATAAGCTTATATGAAACGATGTATCTTATCCATAATGTCTTAATACACACATTATATAATATACATTACATATATATATATTTCAGCTTGTTTAGGAGTAGATAGATAATGTCATGTCATGTCATGAGGAGTGTGGTAACAGCAACACATTGAAGCAGATCATGAGATAAATAACAAAGAATTTGCGTAGATACAAAGTTAACCTTGTTCATGTCACACCACCAAATGGAAGAAAAAGTAATTCAACTAAAAAAATAATCTTTTTGCTTGTTGCCAGGAAGAAAATGTTACTGGAAGCTTTGATGCTTGTGGCAAATGATATCAGTCACCATTAATTTGACTAAAACTGTCAGTTTTGCATTATTTGACAGGCACTTCTAGTTGGGGCTTATTTTCTGAGAACATTTTGACAAGTGCATCACAGTACAAGCATTTCTAAACACAAAGAAACAGTTTAGGAAGCAGTCAGAGTGAGGCAGAGCAGAGAGGTGTTTGGGTTAACTTCTCAGGAGTCTGGAGAGCAGAATGCCAAAATTGAGATCAATATTTCCTCAGCAATAACAAACATACACACAGGAAGCTGTCCTCAAGTTTTGCATGTGAGGGTATGAGCACAAGTAATGTAATTAGTTCTACATTATTAGAGGTTGTTTTGTTGTTGTTGTTGTTGACCAGCACTGCGTCTGTTTGTGAATAAAAAAGAAGAGTGAATGGATGATACTGAGGACTGTAGATATTAAAAATTGGCTGGACTGAGGATGCTTCACTGCAATCAGCTGGTTGATTTTACAAACAATACTCAGCAGAAGCAGTAAAGTGGTGGCACGTGGGACTCACAGGACATCTCCCCATCTTTTGGCACCCTGAGAGGTGGGCCTGGATGCACTTCCTCACGGACAGCGCTTCCCAGCCCCACCGACATCAGCTCAGGAGAAAGGAAGATGACAGCATCCTAAATTCCAAGGCTATTCCAGAACAAAATACCTCAGAGTGAAAATGTCTGTGAGCCACGTCCTCTCACCAGAAAACATCCAATGGCTTAACCAGGAGGATGGAAATTTACTGCCAAGACTGAGTGCATTCATTCACCTCTAAAGGGAGAACTTTTCTCCCCACTTTTTCCCAGATAGCTGCTGGTGTTCTCAAGTCCCAGGCTATTTTTGGAAAGGCCTGCTGAACTGTTCCAGGACAGAACATTCAATAGCCTCTGAGGTTGCCTTCAGCATTCAACTGTGGGTGAACTGGCAGGAGGTTCAGTAACAAAGCCTTAGATAATGGGTTACCGTGGCAACACTGGTGCCTGCTGCCAAATTCTGGAGCTCAAGTTTAAAAGCTGATCTCAAACCAAGGTCCTCTTCCAAAAAATCTCTAACTTCTTATTAAAAAAAAGCAAACACACCACCATATTAGTCTCCTCCCCACCACAAAAAAAAAACCCCAAAAAACCCAAACCAAAACCAAAACCCAACAAAAAGCCAACAAAACAAACAAACAAACAAACAACCAAAAAAGAAAAAGGGAAACACTCACTCTCCCCCCCCAACCAACCAAAAAAGCCCCCCAAAACAACAACAACAAAACCCAAAACCCATCCCATATAGAAGTAGGCATTTCTTGCTCTGCCATTTACTTCCAGAGCTGTTACTCCAGGTCCTCTGGCCTCAGTATTGGCTTCTCCTATTGAAATTTCCACTACGAATTTGCTTGCCTTAAAATCAAGCATGTAATATTTATATATTTCTAGGCGAGCATGCAGAAGATAAAAACGCTATTTCTGAGGCAAGCAGCAGAGTTTAAAAAGCAGTTCTGTTACTGTGGGTTTTCAAAAGCACCTTTGGTCACTGCCCTGTGCCCCTGTGAACCTCAGCAGAAGTCAAACCAGAAGTTTCCACATAACTATTTTTTTTTTTCTCCTGGAAGATCTGAGCAGAAGAAATAGTTGCCCTAATTTTATGAAATTTAGGACAGTGTGAAAAAACCCTTGACCTATCAAATAGGTTTTATTAATACAGAGAGTAATGCAGAAAGGAGTTAAAATTATAATGGAGCCTGAATGTCATTCACAAACTGCACTGATGGCCCAATTTTATCATTATATTCCAATTCTTAGAGCTTTTGAATTTGGGTTTTCAGCTCCCAGCTCTATGTTCTCAATACATTTAAACTACACTGCAATGAAAAAAACCCCAACAATCTGCATCAACTCAAACATCCTATTACATAGGGAGAGAATGCCAGGAAACAGAGCATATAAAGGGTTTTTTTCCCAAGGACTGTTGATCTCTTTCCACTCATCTTCAAAAAACATTGACACTTAGAACCAGCTAAAAATGAGAGATGCAGCTGAACAGTCACTGACACTTCAGATAAGAAATATCCTCAGCATCTTCAAAAGCCTCTCAGTGATGGACATTTCTATGAATCTTTCACAGTGTTCACTGTCAAGCAAATGCAATAATCCCTATGTCAGCTGGCACGGCAGCAGCAGACCAGAACTCTGCACAGACTCTGCCTTGCACATCTCACTTTTCCATGTCTGCAAGGAACTGCCTGTGTCTCACCTTTGCACTGCTCAGCAAGTCCTGCAGCGAACACCAGCACCACCTTGTTGTTATAAATTCAATTTAGTCACTACATGGATGGTGAAATCCAAACAAATAGGAGTAAGCTGCCTTTAGCAGTTTCATGTTGGGGTGTATAAAGCTTTCCCCAGAAGTCTGAGATCACTGAGTTCTGTTTACTGCAACAGAAACATAATGGGTGAAAAAAAAAAATGAAGCACATCAGGTCTGGCTGATTCATGCAGAAGATCCAATTCAGATTGCCTGACAAAGTATTTTAAACAAAGATCTTGGCAAAATACCTCATTCTAGGTGGTTCATTATACAAATAACATCAACTAAGAACAGAATAATTGCTTTGCCTCATCTCTTTCTACACTAAGTGCATGCATTATTATTCTATGTACTTTCCTAAAGCAAACAACCTCCTTCACTGGCTATTAAAAAGTCTTTTAAACTACTTGAATCATAAACCTTCCTTGTTCTGAGTGTGCTCTGCTTTACACAGGGGTCTTGTTTTGTACTTCCTATAATTCTATGTCTGCACATCTGCAAATGTGCTTACTGTGAGCAGATTCTAGCAACACACCAGGATCCTTGGGGGAAAGTTCAAGGATAATGTTCCTCACGCACAAGAAGCACAACAGAGGAGTTTTAAAGACACATTGTTTGCAGTGATTGAGAGAAATGAGCCTGTCTTTAAAAAGGAGCCTCTATAAAAACTTTTGGCGCTCATAAATCCCAGTGACATAGTGGTGCTTACAGGTTCCAATGGTTACTGACATATAAATTTTGATTTTTGAGCATGTGAAAATAGGTAAGAAATGTCTTTGGGACATTTAGCTCTGCCACCCATGACTTCCCTAGTCCATCCCTCCTTCCTCTCTCCTCTGTGGTGGCTTTTCAGGGCCTCGGGGGAAGAGTTTGTGTCGGGTTTTGCCCTGGGATGCTCAGAACCAGGGAAGTTTTAAGAGCAGATTAACAGGGCAAAGTTTATTATTCCCACCTCTCCTTTCACAGCATCTCTTAAGTCCTCAAGCAAGTTTTATATTGACACACACCGCATTAAAAAATAATCCCAAGTGTGAGTGGACTTTGTCCTGGTTTAGCAGACTGGAAATATTCAGCAAAACTGGTGAAGTTATGCCAAATTTTCCAAAGATAGTGGGATTTAGGCTTGAGTGTCTTAGGAAATTCAGTAACTGCAAATACAAGCTTCTTCTTGGTCTCTGTAGGAGGCATAGGCTGGATGTCAGGAAAAAGTTCTTCTCCCAGAGGGTGTTGGGCACTGCCAGGAAATGGAGAATGTCCCAGGGAATAGGCACGGCCTTGAGGCTGCAGAGCTCCAGGAGTGTTTGGATAACAGGGGAGAGGAGGGATTGTTGGGGTCTCTGTGCAGTGCCAGGAGTCTGACTGGATGGTCCTTGTGGGTCCCTTCCAATTTAGGATATTCCATTACTCTATGACAAAGTCCTAGAAAATCATCTGAAGTTAAAGAAAAATGTGCCTGCTGTGAAATTTAAGAAATTAATTCCAGAAAAGAGATCAGTAGAAATTTTATCAGTTCCATTCTCAGATTTAAGATCCAAAAGCTCTCCATCCTATCCCATAACAGAAATAAAGTTGTGGCACTTTTGAAAATTCTCCCATAACTGATGCAACCAGCTGCCAATGTCTCACTGATAATGTATAGCAATGATATCTATCTATTTATCTATTTAAAATGCACGTAAGCTATACACAGCAGAAGTGCTGCAGAGAGACACATTTCCAAAAGGAAACAGGCATCTTCCAACTTCGGAGATTCTGTGTTACAAGTTTAACAAGAAAGTAGATTTTGCGATTTTTTTTAGTACAAACATAAAGATATGCCCATTTTATTTTGATAGTCTTGATCTCAAGGCAATAAGAACGTATCGCACAACCACTTATCTAACCTTAATATAGTTATTATTTACCTGAACGAGTTCAGCAGTGGATGAAAATACAAAACCATTGAGTTTCTGCTCCCTCCCAGCTCAGACTGACTTTAAATCAGGGTGTTTACAGAATTGTGTTTTTCTTTGGCATAAGCCATTTCTGAAAGCACCCCCACAGCCTGACAAGCTGCACAACATTCTGCCTTTTCACAAAAAAAATTCTGAAAGCATGTTTTTTATAAGGCGAGATATTTACCCAGATGAATTAATTGGCAACAAGACTTTCTAAAATACAAAAGTCTATGAGGCAAAGAAAAGTAATGAACAATTCCTCGAGTACCTTATTTTAAGAATAAAATACAAGTAACTGAACAGTGGCAGCAGAATATTCTGGTCTGTGGTGTTATTTTCCAGTAACTCAAATATCCTGCTCTAAAACGTCTTGACTGAAGTCATCCGTGCCTTGATCAAAGTGTGCTGATGAGACTGAAATATTGCATTATTTTCTTTTGAGGAATTATTCTGCTCAGAGGTGTACCCTGGCTGGGAAACAGAAGGGAGATTTTGGCCTGTGGTTCTGGGCTGGGAGCATGGACACTTCTGGAACAGTTAATACATTTTCTGTCCCAGTGTATTTCCTTCTGGGTGACTCACAGAAGGACGTGGACAAGGATCAGGCCAAATTAATTATTGAGGTAATCAGCTCTTTGGTCTCTGCTTTAGAGAGAAGGGTCACAGAGAGCATAAAGTTAATTTATTTATGACAAAGTAAAGACATGGGAGTATTGCTTTTCTAAGAAATCCTTTAAAGATTTCTGAAGAGGCACTCAGAGCTTTGGATCAAAGATAATGAAAAAATACCCAGTACATACTTTCATTCTAACTTCTAGACAATACTCCCAATTTTTCAACTGATTGCTTTGGCTTACTAGGAATTGAATTGTTTCTTATCTGTAGCTGCACACACAGACCTGATTGGTATAAGGAGACAAGTGAGACATTGAAATCTACCTCCAATACTTAAAAATATCAGGAAGTATCTTCTCAGGGTTGCTTTTCCCTGAGATTCTCCTCGGGGTTGCTGTTCCCTGAGGTAATAAGGTTTTTCATCTTCTCTTTGCCTTAAGTGTTTGACACTAGAGGTAGAGACGACAAGCTGAGTCCACCAGTGCATGTTTCCAAGGTTGTTTATTCTTCATTATCTCAGTCCTTTTTCAGCTCTGCCAGGCACTTCCCTGGCAGGGTACCTTATCTTAGTTCTTTCTCAGCTCTGCAAGGTGTCTCCGCAGAGCAGGACACGCAGCGGACTGGGCGGATCAGAGAGCCCTGCACCTTATGTACAGTCCCCTTGACCCAACCACTGTCCACAATGCACTTTTTATTTACAAAATTGTACCAATACCTTCTACCTATGCAAACATGTCATTTCTACTCTAAACCAATCCTTGAGATCCAACTCAGCAGAAAATGGGGGACGAGAGCAAGAACAAGGAACACAGGGGCCACTCCCCAATTCCTCCATCTTGCCTCTTCAACCCCATATACTGAGAATCCTAGATTCTACATTTACATTCTATGATAAACTAAATACTACTTATTTTGAATTTTCTCAGCTTGTGATTCTTCATACAATGTGGGCATTCACTCCCATGGCCAGGGATCAGAGGCAGTGTCCTCCTGGGCTCTGTGTGAGGCTGGCTGACCCCCTTGTACAGATCCCAGACCCCCCTGTCTGGTCTCCAAATCCTCCAGGGTGACAAGAGGGACGTTCTAGACTCCAACAGTATCTCATTACCTTGAATATATGACTGATCAAACAGGGCGAATTGCAGTCCATAGCTGTTAAACATAAACTTATTTCTCTCCACCCAAAAATGTTTTCACAACTGTAAGTAATGAAAGCTGTGCCCAAAAGTAGCCAAGAAAACAATTCCAGTTCTGCAGCACAGCTTCAGTAGCACAAATAATCACTTGAAACTGGGTGTTTCTGACAATTTAATTCACTATACAACATCTGCAAGCCGACAGCCTGTGCCATGTAATTAAGAAAGAGATGCCTGGCAAGATTCATGGCTTGGGGAGAACCCACTGGAACCTAACAGGTTTTTCAGTCAAGACTGAAGAATTGAATAAACTTAATGACTCTACTGGTGGATCATAGGATTTCCTGGCTAAGGTTTTTTTTTTAAAGTTTTGAAATTATGCTTATCTGCTTTAAAAAACAAGCAATTCAGGGAATTCCAAATTCCAAATGGCATTATTTGTATTAGATAGGTTATCAGTGGAAGTTTTTGGATTACATACTGCAACACAGGAATTTCCTCCTGGCTGTGTTCATATCCCACTCCTAAATTAAAAGGGTAGGAAATGTGTCTTCAGCCTAGGGGTAAATAATATAGGAAAAATAACAAAACCGGCTTTGAGGAAAATCAGGAAGAGAGAGAAAATAAAGAATAAAATATTAATAATAATATTAAAGCCCCAAGCTAATGCAAAATAAAGTAAGGAAAGGCTTTAGTCATGCTATGGAATTCAGCACTGAATTCTTTATAGGAATGACAACATAACCAAGCACAGAAAAAGAATAAGAGAGTTTAGTGTGGACTTAAAGGGAGTGGGTCTGCTAGTACAAAATCTATCTCTTTTTCAGGGAAATGGATGATCTATTTCAAGTACTTTAAAGCTTACTAAAGAGAACATCACATAAGGACAACTTTGCACTGACCTGGACCACGTGTCCGAGGTGTTCCCGTTTCAGATTATCTCATTAAGAGTTGAGATGGCAGCTCTGATCCATTTTACATAATTTTACACTGCTGACAGTAATTTAAACAGACTCAAAAAAAGAATTCCAACCTTCTTTTTTATTTCTTTTTTCAAAACATGTTTCTTTAATCCTTGGGCTGAAAGGGTTCCAAACCTGTGCCACGCAAGCCCCCTGGCAAGGCCCAGGCAGCATTTCAGGCATTTCATTCCCACCAGGCACAGCCTGTTTGCCTGGTGACACTTTCAGGTGCCACACAAACCACGTCCAGTGGCTTGAAAAGTCCTTATTGTGTTTTTCAAGCTCACATCCCTCCTCTGAGAGGCTCAGCTGGGATGTGCCCTGCACTGCAAAACTCTCCGTGGGTGTTATGGGCTGATTCACAAAACCTGAGCTGGGCTGAGGACCAGTAGCAGTTGAGGAACACTATTAAAATTTGTAAAGACTACTGAGAACCTTTATTTTTCCTCATTCCCCCTTCCCTTTTATATATTGCTCACATATATCAGCATTACAGGTGAATAATGTCTCCAAACAGCTTGAAGAAGAGGGACACAAAGCAAAGCCTCTCTTTAAATCACAGCAGCACTGAATAAAACTATTACTTCCTACATGCTGAGAGTTCAAATACTGTATTTGTTCTAAATACACACTTTTTTTTCCCTCTTCAGCTACAGCCAGGCAAAGGGGCTGCACTTTGGCTTTCAGGAGACCTCTGACATTAAACCTTCTAACATGTGTAGCTAAAGCTTTTTGTGCTTTAGTCTTCAGTCCTGAAAAGCTGATTTGTGCAGCCTGATTAATGAGTCACCTACATGCTGGCAGTGCTGCAGAAAGTTTCATGCAGTGTTAATCAAGATATTGACCAAAATGAGATATTTAAGTCAAAGAATTCTCTGCTTTTGAGCTAGGTGAACAGGTAACTGGAATTTTGCAAGTTGTGTCAGAAAGAATATAGTTCCTGTAGTGGTATTAAAAAAGCCAGACAGAATAATCTTGTCTTGATTATTAAAGCTTCTTGGACTTGACCAAGTTGGTGAAAAGAAGGTTATTAAAGATCCTGACACATAAATGATGTGAATCACGCCATAGATTTCTGCAATTTCAGTATTGTTTCCTTTTGAAGGTAAAATATGTGTTATTTTCCAGAGGACTGGACGTCCTGGTAATCCAGCAATGCCTTTGCTGTGGTGTGTACTTGCTACTTGTAAGTGAGAGGTCTGCAAGGCAGAATGATTAGACTGTCAGCCAGAAGAACAATGAGCTGTGTTCCAGCACACAGAAAGCAATTTCAGAGGGAAAAACCACCTCGATGGAGCAGCAAGCAGCAGTTATTAAGTAAGGAGAGGCAAATAGCTTTTCTTTTCCCACTGCTTTCTCCCATAACATTTTCATTAACATCACACATAAAATTATGAAATAAAGCACTAATATAATCAACTGCTGGCAGTGATTAAAAAGCAATCCCATGTCCAAGGTTTTTCTGCATGTTTCCATGGTTAGCTGAATTGAGTATTTTAGAGCAGTGGAATTTGGGAATTATATTTTTCCTGTAGTCACTAATTCCACATTAGCACCACCACATTTACTGACTTAGTTCTTTAAAGACAGTTGAATTTTACATGAAAATGGTGATAGCATCCAATATTCCTAAATGTTCAAGAAAGTGTAATAGCCATCAGGCACTCACTAACAAGTGTATGAGCAGTAACTTAATTTAGGAAATTAATGCCACACACTATCACTCCAACTGTGCCAAACAACTTAATATGTGTTCCAAAGTAAAGATAAAGTTCTTTATAACCCCTGATGTGCAAATTGAGACCTCAAAATGATCTGATGCAAACAGCCTTTTAAATTGACACAATCAGCCAGGAACATCTCTCTTGTTTGTGACATATGCTGAACTATATTAGTTAGATATTACCAATTTATTTCAGCAGAAACCTAATTTCAGGAGGCTTGCTAGCCTTAATTTCTCCTGAAACAATTTCCTGGTAGCATACTTGTAATATGATTTGATTTATTACAGCAGAACTGTCTTTGTTATAGAGTTTCTATAGCTAATGTATGCAGCTGTAAGTATTTTCCTTAATCAAAGAGAAAAGGGCCACTTCAATTGCCAGATCTCATCAGAGCATAAGCACCCAGCAGTGATGGGTATTTCTGTCCTGCATTGATTTCTACAGTTCACCAGAGGACCTTGCAGGAAATGGTGCCACTTGACATTATCACCCAAGCACCAGAAATTCCTGCTGACCAGCTTCCAGCCAGGCAGGACTGACCACCTGCAGCCCACTCAAACACCCCCAAAACCAAGCTGGGAAACTAAAAAGTTTTTAAAGTTTTTGTCAACAGCTTTTAACACTGAAACTCTGTCTCACCGACAGGAATTCCTCTCACATCCAAAACTCAGGCTCAAGATTAAGAGATAAGGAACTACATCAAATAAGATTGTTGGTGAAGGTCTGACAAAAAATTAAAACAGCATAATCTACACTAAAGAAGAGAGGATAGTCTCGATCACACCCCTGTCCTAAGCCATAATTGGATTTTTCAGCCATTTTATGCTAAATAGTCAGATTTAATGTGTTGATTTCTGTACTTCTGTTTCTCTTCAGCAGGCTGTGTCTCTCTGGTCCTTTGGGAATCTGTCATTAATAGGCTTTGTCTCAGAATATTGTATGTTAGATTCAGTAATCTGTGTTTTCCGGAGGTTTCATGTCATCCTTCTCTCCCTGAAATTTATCACTTGCAAATATAATCCCTATGTTGTTCAGTACCATTTTTATTATTGATTAATTGATATGAAGATAAAACATATTCTATTTTCCCTCAATTCCCAGATTTCATCTTATGGTACAGTACCTACATGTACATCTATTTCTTCCCCCAGAAAACATGGAAACACTTACTAAAAATTCCTTACATACACAAAAAAAATGCTGAGCCTCTCTACTCTAAAAATTGCAAACATGAAAGAACCAAGACTTTTTTTTCTTTTTTTTTTTTTCTATGAGAAGGGTAGGACTTGAGTGTTTTAAATATAGTTTTGTATTTTTATATTCTGGGCCAGTATCACACAGTGAAAGTGCAGCCTCAAGGTTTTTTGGCAGTTAACAGCAGCTAGAGCCAGGCTGAACAACAATGATATTGTGATGTGGATCCGTATGGCTTTTTGTCAAAGTGAAAATTGAGTTATTGTGTGCTTTTACAGGCGTCATGAGCAAAGGAATGGTGTCAGGATGCTGGAGACAGGTTGCTGACAAGGATATTGGTTCACAGCACTTTTTTGGATGAGCTTTGACTATGAAGCTTTTGAACATACGATTTTAAAAATTATTCTGTTCCCCTGCATTCTTACGGAATCACACAGGAGAGATAAACCTCTGGGAAAATTGGTAGGAAAAGTGATGATAACTGAGAGGGAAACTGAAGGCAGGGAAAAGGTTGATGGATTATTATGCTACCAAACCCCAGCAGTAAGAGCCTCAACTTGTAAAAAATGGCACTGTTCCCTTGTTGATGTAAAGGCAAAGCAGCTGCTGTTCCACAATTCCTCTTTGCACCCTTGCAGAGACCAAAAAAGCCAGCTGGTGGGAGCTTGGCTGTGTGTCTCTGTTCCAATCAAAGTGTGCACTGCAAATCAGAGAGGCCATTAAGGAGAAAGACACAAAACAATTGTCTCAGACCTCTCCAACACCTGCCCCAGGTTGCTCATTTTCCCAGGAACAATCCAAGAGCTCTCCAACCCTTGAAGTCAGGGGTTCAGGAAAGATGCAGAATTTTAAGGGGCTTTATTGACATACAGCATCTTTCATGGGCCTCATAACACATTTGTGGGATTAAAACCTAAATACTCTTAAGAACAATTACATTCAACAATGCACAAAAATACTGATGCCTCCAGGTTTCCCCTCTCCTGCAATTAAAGGTGCCATTTATTACTTTGCAAGAGACAAGGAACAAGAATCACATTAAAAAAAAAAAACAAAAAACCAACAAAAACTTCCCAGAGAAGACTGACCTTGGGCATAAGTCCTTGTTCTGCTAAGGCTTTCTGAGGCAAATGATACAGAGCTGTACTGACAAGTGTCAAATCAACATACTGGACTCTGCTGAGGGTATGCCAGATCCTTTCCATACTCCTTCATATCCAACAGTAAAAATTGGAGGTCGAATAGGCGTTATTGCTACCACTGAGTGTGCAGAAAATTCAAGTATTTTCTGCAAGAACCTGACTACCAGGATCCTTTTCTCTTTGTGGAATATAAGCCATCATATGCTTGTTTGGTCCATCTGTTTCATGCAATAAAGGAAAGTTGCAGCTACAATTCTGCTACTTACTGATCATTACTAGGAATTTACTAGGTAAGCAGCAGTCACCTTTAACTCAACACACATAAATACTACCAGGTTTGCGCAACCCTGCCCCACCAGCACAAGAAGGATGTTGACAAACTGAAGAGAGTTCACAGAAATGAAAATCAGTACAAATAATTTTTACACATCTTTGTATCAATTTGCATTTTTTTCCACTCTTTGGTATCTTATTCTTGACCTGTGACAGGTGTTTCAAGTCAGTTTGAGCTTTATTTTTGCTGCATTAGTGGCATCACTTTCAAGCCATTGTCCATGTGAGACCCTTCTGGACATTTGCTATTTCTTATTTTACTCCAATATTCTGGTTTCATTTTAAGGGGGACAACATTGCCACTGTTTATCAAGATCTTAATCAAGCTTACTAATACCAGGCTCATGTCTCACATTCTTTTACCTTGGATCTTGTGGGAATGCTGTGATTTTTTTCCAATTTTGGCACAGAGCTTTATAGGTGGGTTGCAATCTGTAGGATAGTTCCCAGTTATTTGAGGAAGCAATTGCATTTAAATGTGTCAACACCTTCACTTAAGTGGATCATCTCTCCTGCCTCCTTTTGTGGGGAGCATGGGAAGTCACTGATTGTCTTAAACTGATTTGTGTCTGTGGCATTCAAAGTTCTCTTTGAAAAGAAAGCAGAGCTTTCCTGCAGATTTTAAATATAGCTATTTGTTTTGGGTTTTGTCCTGTTCCTTTCCCTTTAACTCTGACTCCTGTAATGCTGCTGCTGTGCTGTGCAGATGTTTCCTGGCCTATCTCTTGCACAAAGGATGGACTAATGGGAGTTCTTTTTAGCATTATTTTTCAAAACAAGGTAATAAAAATATTCAAGTTCTTGTTCTCAGTATCTGGCCTGATCTCCAGTGGAAATGCCCAGGCTGAGTACACAAAGTGCAGACCCTGTGGAACACAGTTTGGGCACAGAGGGAACACTTTTAAATTGGGCTTGGTTTAGTTATCAACCATCTGTGCACATGTAAATCTTGTTATGCTGTTCCCCCCAATGCCAACCCTGTAGATTAAACAATATTGATATGAGTAATTTACTTGACTTTTAGAATAATGTACTGTCATAACAGACAAAAAATATCTTCAAAAATACGAGGAAACATTCTCCACCTTTTGTGCTTATCTTGCTTTTTGGTAGTCTCATTCAGCCTAGGCAGATTCCATTTGACTCAGTTACCTGGCACTGAAGAACTTTGCTCCAAAGCTGTCCTTGACTTTAATAAAAAATCAATTTCGTTGTGGTCTGCCTCATATCCAGCAATGAACTACTTTATCAGCTCTTGCAATAGAAACTTAGTCCTTGCAATATTCCCGGATTTGTGCTCCACAAGTGTGGAATTTTTCTGGGATTATTTTACAAGAAAGGTGGAAGGTTCTTCTTTTTATTATTCTTTTCTAGGTTTGTTGGAACATAGAGAGATTTTTCTAACAGACTTTCCATGCTTGTACTGTACTACCAGGCTCAGGGCAAAAAGAAGAAGGAAAAATAATAATTTTCTGTGTCTCTATTGAGAAGAGAACAAACATGACATAACTGCATGGATATATCCCACTTGCTTCAATTTTCAAAGAAATTACTGAGTTATTAACTGAAAATTCAGACACTTTGAAAAGCATTACAAAACTTCTTTCTTTAGTTGTTTTGGTGGCAGAAGAACTTGGGAGGCAGCTGTAGCTAAAAGTCATATTTGAAGCCTATTTAAAACATGATTTGTGACAAAAGGATCAATTTCTTTTCATAGGTAGATTATGACCAAAGTACTTCTGTAATTTGCTAAATCAGGCGGTGCATTGGGTATTCACACACGTAATCTTAAAATGCTTACAAAAACCCATTTAGGCTCTTAATACATATCATTCAAATTATCTGCAACTTCAACATGCTTATACAAAGCTTTTAAAACCATTCCCAGTTTCCTGGGAATGAAATTTACAGTGTTTCCCTAAAGACCTTTCTCCAGATCTTGTATGCATTGAATGGGATGGAGGTTTTTTTGTGGATAAAGGCTTCTTTTTCCTCAGAGTCCTGGCAGGCCTCCCCTAGGATGAGCAGCTGGCCATGCTCCACCCCTGCAGCAGTGATGCTTTGCTGCCGGACTGCAGGGAAGATTTCTGGAGATGTACTTGCTCTTCACAGCTGACAAACACATGAATTTTACTTGGCTCTACCACAGCCATGAGATAAAGATACCAAAGAGCCCCTGCCATGTCACACAGTCACAGAAGAACAGCTCAGGAGGGACTGCTGGAGCTCGTCCAGTCTGATCTCCTACTCAAAGCAAGCCCAGTTAGAGCAGTGACACAGGACCAATTCCACTCGGGATCACAGAATCCCACACTGGTTTGGGTTGGAGGGACCTCAAAGCCCATCCAGTGCCACCCCTGCCATGGACAGGGACACCTTCCAGTGTCCTAGGCTGCTCCAAGACCCTGTGTCCATCCTTGGGCTTCCAGGGATTCAGGGGCAGCCACAGCTTCTCTGGGCACCCTGTGCCAGGGCTACCCCACCCTCAATGGATCTCACTTTTCCCAAGGAAGAAGATGCCACAGCCTCTCTTGGCAGCCTCCTCCCACCTCCCCGATCATCCTCACAGGTAGAAAGTTTTTCTTACCTCTACTCAGCTTTTCCCATGACCCAACACATGCCTGCTTTCCCCAGTGCTGTCCGTGGCTGCTCTGGAGCAGCCTGATTCTGTTGTCTCTCTGCTCTCCCATCAGGTACCTGCAGGCAGCAAGAAAATGCCCCTGAGCCCTTTTTCATAAGGTTGAACAAATCCTGTTGCAGCTGCCTCCCCTCATCCATCATATATGCTCCAGCTGCCTCACCCTCTTGGTGGCCCCGGCTGGACTTGTTGTAGTCCTAGAAAATCCTGGTCTTCAGAGATTTCCAGCCATGTGGGGCAAAAAATAATGCTGTTATGTGGTTAAATAAATAATGCTGTTATGTGTCACTTAAATGAGACCAAAAGTCTTAAATTTGGGATAGTAATAACAGAAAATCTCTCTCTTATTTCTTTTCTCATTTAGAAGTTTGAACCCAGTCAGAGATATACCTAAAAGTGTGTGAGGGATTCAGAAAGAAATCACCCAGAAGTAAACACTCACTGTATTCAGGTTCAAGAGAACTAATTTTCTCACCAGAAAATAAATGTAAATGGTGAAAAGCAGGTATATGACGTAAAGCTGCTCCATATACATGCTACGCTTCCAATGATTTCGGCCTGAAAATCTGGTTTATCAATTCACTTCTGTTGACCTGGTACAGCACATTGAAATTTTAGCCAGAGCACTAACAAGCTCTGTAAAAAAATAATCTCCTTATGCCCACTCTGAAACATATTCTTTGCTGACTCAAGCTGACTTTCTGAGCAAGATGGTCTCTTCAGCAAATGTCCAGTTTGACTATTTTAATTTTAGCTAGATTCACTACATCTGCTGAAATATGTACTGAGTTAGCAGGAACATGAGTAATTCACAAGCAGAAGTGCTGCATGTACATTCCCCAGGAAAATGCAAGGAATTTGCTTTTGATGATATCACAGAGCAAAGGATGACTTCTGCAAAAGAGATTTAAGGAAAGAAAACCGACAGAAGCTTTGTGACATGGTGGAAAAATATGGATTAAATGTATCAGAGTTGTTGCTAAGAGGAGCTGACAGAGCTGCTGAGATAGCTCAACGACCTGATTAAAGAGCAGCGAGAAACCGTGTTCTCTGTCCACCTCTACAGGATTTCATCATAAATTATTTCATTAACTTGGTATATAGAAACTCCATCCCTAAAAACAGATGTCAAAGTGCCATGTAGGCAATCCTCAGGAATATATAGAGATACCTCTAAGTCTCTTTACTTGTGTGAAATTGGTAAAAAAAACATCCTTAGGTGTGCATCTTTAGGGTAAAACTGAGAAGTGAAGAAATATTATATTGAATATTATATACTTGTAATGCCACAAAAAATGCCTGAGGCACTTGGTTCTCCAGAAAGCTTTAGATTGCTGTCAAAGATCATCATTAAAGTGGGAAAACATCTGAAAATGACTTCTAGATATACAATAATCTCTCTTGCTCAATGCCCAGCCTTTTCACTGATCCACACAATGTCTATAAATCTTTTAATATCCTTGAAGTTTGGAAGCAGCTTCTTTATTAGCTCATATCCTCAACAAACTTGAATTGAACCCCTTATTAAATGCACGAACAGGCCTTTATACAGCTTCTTCTTAATGTGACTTATTAGAAGTTGAGTAAGTTTTCTAGCTTCTCTCTATTCCTAGAACATCTCAAAGGAAATCTTGTTAATGTACATTTAATTGCAACAGCTCAGCCTCAGTGTTCTCTATAGCAACAAATATGCATTGGCTACATCTGTCAAATCTTCCCTCAGCTTCTTCCTTGCTGCCTTTTATGCCCAAGCGTTCCACTCAGGTTCATTTTGTACAAAGTCTTTCCCTCTATGGATCTAGATAGGAAAATATCTTTCAATTATTTTGATTGATATAGTTCTTCACTCATCCTGTAATTTCTCTCACCTGCATCCAGTCCATGATGCTGCATATCCTTTACTTGACTACCATGAATAGGACAGGAGCAGGAGAGCCCAGCACAAAAACTGTCAAATCCTTAGTCTTATCCTCTCTCTCTTTTTTTTTTTTTTTTTTTTTTTTTAAGATTTTTTTTTACCTCTACTTCACATTTCCTTGCTTGTATTATATGCAGTCCAAAAGAAAAAAAAAAGCAGATTCTATTTGAAGGTTCAATGTCCCATCATAGAATTTAGGTTAAAAAAAAAAAAAAAAAGAAGAAGAAAAAAATCACAGAAAAGACGGAGAAAAAGGAAATTAATATCAGAAGGTCTGAGAGGAGAGGTGTGTTAGAGAGGGGTCCTCTCTGAATCTTGTTCTACTGGTTTTGTGTTACAGCCTTTTTTCTATTTCTGCACACTGCTTACAGTTGGATAGACCATCAGTAGCCAACCTGGGAGAATATAACATTAAAAAAAAAAAAAAATCCAGCCCATTCATTTCTTTTCTATTTGCACATGAAAACATTCTGTGTACCTTATTTCAAACCACACAGGGAACAGTTCTCACAGCCCTGCCTGGTAACCAAGGGATGGGAATGAAAACATCTCCCCTACTAAATTTGCTGAAAACACGTTACAGTGCACGCTATCAAAAGAAAGAAAAGAAAGGTGTTTTCAAAAAAAAAACAAAAAAAACCCCACAACAACCCACGAGTGTTTCACTGTCCGTGAGAAATCAAGAGCAGGATGGGAAAGTCTGTTTACCCAGGCAGTTAGCCAGGAAACTGTGTTTTCCACAGATCCAGTCATTCAGGGAGCACATCTCCGATTTTCCTGAGCTCCCTGCCTCTCTTCTCCTAGCCCTGCAGTTATACGAAGAAATCCATCTGTAGGTGAGAAAGCACAGCCAGCCCCGCACCGTGCATTCAAACGCTGCCTCTCCTTTAGGCAAGTGCTACCACACCGAGGCCATTTGCAGGGATTTTACACAGCAAGACAAACAAATGCAGACCCTTAAGGAAACGTGTGAGCTGCTCGAATCGCCGCCAAAACTCCGCCTGAAAAGCATCCTCTCTAAATCTCCTGTGAAACGGAGCATTGCTAATTAGCAGGCTTGATGGAGAGCGCCGTGAGATAGATAAGGGAGTCTTGTCACTTTATTTGTGCGTGCTTCCCTGCATCTTAAGTTGCATCTCGGGCTCCCTGAGGATCATGTGAGGCTGGGTTATATATTGGGAGCCGCGCTATAGAGCAGGGAGTGTGTAAGCCTGGCAGCTGGGGAGTGTTATGGTTGCCGCTTTCCTGTGCTAAGCTGATTTACTTGTTTAAGGTCTGACCTCATCATCCTGTCAGTATGGATTCCCACCTATACAGTTAACAGCAGCTCAGCACCGCCTGCGAGAGAGAACTCGCGGTGCATTAACCAGCAGAGAGAGAGCTACCGCTATTTGTTCTGTTGTCTTTCCTTAAGAAGAGGAGTTGAAACAGAAGAGATAACAAAGAATCCATTTCCTTCCTAGAAGAACAGGGTTTTGTCTTTTTTTTCAAATTTTTTTTTCCCGTCTGAAAATAAAAGAAATGTCAGTCTCTGGAAAGAAAGAGTTTGATGTGAAGCAGATCCTGAGGCTCCGCTGGAGGTGGTTCAGCCACCCCTCGCAGGGCTCCGCCGGCTCCGGGGGCTGCCATCAGCAGGAAGGATATGAGCACAGAGGGACTCCGGTGCAGAACAGGTTGAAGAGCCACTCTCGGGACAGGAACGGGCTGAAGAAGAACAGCAGCCCTGTCCACCACAACATCTTGGCCCCCGTGCCGGGGCCCACGCCGGTGCACCACCGATCCATCCACACCTGGCACCAGCAGAACCTCATCGAGCAGCTGCGGTCCAGCGAGGATATCCCCAAAGCCAGCACAGAGGGAAACTCTGCTAAAGAGGACTCAAGTAAAACCACACAGGAGCTGCAGATGATCACAGAGCAAAATGCAGATGAATCTGCAGAGAGGTAGGAGTTTTAAAGTCTTCACTTGGAAAGCCAGACTTATTTCCAAGTTATTCCCTAAAACTGTCTTTGTTTTTAGCCAGAGTTACTTACTGCATTAATCTCACTTTATATATGTGCACACCCACACTCAGACGAGAAGGAGCACTTCTGCATCAGAAAAACGAACAGAAACATTGTCATGAAATTTTGATCTTTGCTTAAGGTACATCTTTCCGTAACTCTTCCTCATGCATAAAATCTGCCAGTTTGTCAAATTTGCTCTATCAACATTCACGGCGTATCAATTTCTTCTCTTGATTTATTATGTGTGAGTGCAGTGAAAAAAGGAGCCTCCTGACATCCTGTCCTCATTCTGACTTTATCAATGGGTGCAACTTTGACAAATGGGAGCTGCTGGAGGTGTTTGGGCTCTGTGGTTGCCATTAATCTCTCAGATTTCTCACTGATTTTCTTTTACTGTCATCTTGGCAAGTAAAATCACCCTTGAACTATGCAGAAAGGAAGCATCATTCTTTCCTTTTTTAAAGGTCAGTTTGCAATCCCAGTATTTGTACAGCTTATTTAGTATGCTAAGATAAATATTTTCTGCAAGGTCAGGTGAAAAAACATTACAGCTATGAGACCTTAAAGGTGTAGGCACAAAGGAAGAGCTATTTTTAAGTTGTCAATAACCAGGGATGCAATACCTAATTAAGCTTTTTTATGTTTTCTTTTTCAAAACTTATGTCAGTGTTCTTAGCTTATCCAGCAACATTTTTACCCCACCTTGGAGTCAAATCAAGCATTTATGATATGATTATTTGCACCATTTGATGAGATTGCTATCAGTCTTTGGACATAATTTAAATGTATTACATTGCATATAAATACAAATTTATCTTACTTGAAGTTACAGTTTTCTCAGTAAAAACCAAGCTGACAGCTTGTGTATTTTTAGCAGTTATTATTTTTCAAGTTGTGCATCTGCTGTGGAGGGAACATCTGCAGATGGAACAGCAAAAACTGCATTCCAAAATGTCACTTGGAAACCAGTCCCAGTAGCCAATAGGTACTAGATAAAATCATTACAGAATAAAAGCACTGAGGAAGGACTGTGGGAGTTCTGTGTGTTTCCAAGGGCATTGGTTTGGAATGGGGAAGCAGCATACCCTTAGTACAACACTTCAAAGGATAGTACGAATTTCCTGAAAAAAAAAAGGTGATTTTAGACACACCTTAGAAACAGAATTGATTTAATTTGAAGAAAAATAAGGAACACTTGTCCATCCAAATAAGACTCTACACCTTGTGAAGAAGGAGGTATAAAAAAGTGCCTAGTCAGTTCAGTTTGGGAGGTAATAAACCACTTCTAAAATAAGATGTGACATTTTCTCCAGCTATATATAAAGTTTCTGCTAAGACCTCCTGAAGTTTTTTACCTTCATATCGGTTCCAATTTAAGTTCTGCTCTTGAGCTGTTTAAAGTTGCAGCTTTTAGGATAGCTTTGGAACTGCATATATCATATATTGTTATAGTCAAATAAGTGTTTTTCTTTAAGATTTCAATAAAAGCCATCATTGGATGCTGTAGATTGAAATCTATGTTAGCATACATCTTAAAAAACTGAAATGGCAATAGGTTGTTTATAAAGTGATTCATGATTATGAGTTTCTCTATAATTAAAATTTATTTCAAGAAAATAAAACTGATCATTAAGGACAACATAACTCAAATTTCTTAAATATATATCAACAGAAGCCATTAAGTAAACACTGTACCCTTCCTCTACAGCACCCAGCACAGGCCACACATTAGTTAATACATCAATTGTCTGGGTAGAAATGAGATACTGAGATGAAATAAGGAGAGACAGCCTTATAGGCTTATAGATAACCAATATCGATGTCTGGATATATTTTCATCTCTTCAAAACAATGTCTCATCTTTGAAATCATGCCTTTAAATCATTTCAGGTCTCCTTTTCCTTTAGAAGTTCCAGATAGTCCCAATCAATGGCAATCAGGGGGCTCTGCTGGTGATTAACACATAACACATAAAAATCAGGTGTTTGCAGCCCTAGCCCCTGTTCTCACACTGCTAAAGCCACCACAGCAGGACCTGTGCAGGTATTGCAGCCTGCAAATTCATATCCACACCTGAGGACACCAAAGACAAATTTGCATTTTAGACCACGAAAGCACTGTACTTTCAGAGCAGCTGTTTCTAAATCAGTGGATTTCCCTCTGCCTGGAGAAGTCCCATTTTTAGGTGGATCTAAAGCAGGACTCTGTTGAGTGTTACATGGACATGCAAAATACTAGAAAAGCAGAGAGAATCTGGCCAATACCTCAACCCTGAGCAGAATATGAAAGCACTTTCTACTAGGAGTTTAATGTTTCCCATGGAAAACTTTGGAAAAGTAAAAACAATATTCTGAATTTCTTCAGCAAAATTTGAGCTTTCTCTAGAAACCTCAGGAGTGAATGCTGTCAGTGATGGACAGAGAGCACCCCTGGGGCCTGATGAAATAAGGGTTGGTTATTGAGTTCCTAACAAAAGTTCCATTTGGAATACACAATCATCAATACACTTATTTCTGCTTTCTTCAATCCATTTTGGTATTCCTGTCCCCAAATTAAATAGTGCAAGACTTAAAGAAACCCTTCTGATCCAGGTGCTTGCTCCTGAAATAAGTCCTATGACAAGTGACAAAGTAAATGAGGCTCAAGTGACTAAAACTCATTAATTTTATCCTAATCATAACCAGTTAATGTGTGGTCAGCCAACACACTTTGGGCCATAAATAGATAGTTTACTGGCACAAGGGTAAGGAAAGCATCTCAGCCTCTTGGGGACTGTCAGCTCCAGTGCTGCTCAGGGAATCTGCTCGAACAGCCTCCTAGGAACATCTAAAATGGTGGACCTTGACCTGCTGCTCTAAGATCCTTGCAGAAGTTACATCTACAGTTTGGAAAAAAAAATGAACAGTGGAAAATCTGTATTTACTGACCTCACCTGATTTTCACCAATCTGCCCCTTGAATGAGGGCAGGGACCTCTTCATGGGTGAAAGAAAGAGAAACCAGCTAAAGTCTGGATAGCCACCAAGTTACGTTATTGGTAGAGTTCCCTATATTTCCCAATATAGTATTTTCTGGTATTACTGGGGTGATCAGCAAGCTAAACCTGTGGAATATGGCCATGCCAAAGAAGAGATTTGAGGTTTGACTTAAAGAGGGAGCTGGAGTGAGCTCTGTAGGAATCCATGGGAAATAACCTGTGGGAGGCTGCTGGTTCAGCAGGCAGGGCTGAGGAAGCTAAGCTCTTGAGCTGTTCAGGACATCTCTGATCTATCCTGTCTGGAATCTTGTGAGGTTCAGGCTCCTCTGCCAGGAGGACCAGGAAGCATTTCTGTTTCTTTTAAAGAAAGTGGTCTGCCAGTGTTGCAGAGGCATCAGCACACAGTGAGAGGATTTGATTGCTAGATTTTGACAGTCAACAGAAATGTTGTGTGCACCCCGTAAACATACGTGTGTCCACACAGACTGAGAAAGCAGTGAAGCCTCCTAAAAGGAAGAATTTTGATATTGAACTACTTTGATTACTTCCCTTAATAAATTCTGGACTCACAGATATTGACTTCTCCATGAGACAACGGTGCCCAGAATTTATTACCATTATGCCACATTACCATATCCATTCCTGCATGCCTGCCAGGTTTCTGATTCCACAAGTGTGCAATTGCAGACCATGTGTGCTAGTTAAATATTTCCTAGTTGCCCAAAGGCACTTAGATTTCAATAGTAAATGTAGCATCCATTCATCATTTTTCTCTTCTGCATTTTTTTTCTAATTATGTGACTGAAAAATTGCTGACAAGCTCTAGTTTGGGATAGACTTTAGTTTTGCTAAGGACAAATGTTTTCTACTTTCCCACATGAAGCAAAATATATTTCTAATTAATTTTAATAGAATCTTTTAATATCATAATCCAAACAGTCATTACTGATGCACATGGAAACAGATACTCGGGAGGTGCATCCTCCAAATCCTTTTCTGTGGTGGCTATTTTTGATGTACAGCTATTTTGATAGTTCATCTTAAGACTTAATTTTTGTTTGTTTGTTTGTTTGTTTGTTTGTTTTGTTTTGGCAGGCACATGGAAATAACTATCAGATTATTTTCTGTCTCTGACATACATATAAACATATAAATGTGTAGATGACTATTTCGGAGGTTGTCTCCTATCTGAGGGTTTTCCCTTGAGTTCTGCTTTTATATGCAGTAGGAGACAACAGCCTTGGCTCCCATCCAGGGTGAAATACAGAAAAAGAAAACAGGTGATAATTTTCCTGGTGAAAATGAAACATATGATTTATTCTGTGAAACCACTGGTCAAACCAGATTGAGAGGGCTTTTGGCACTGCGAGTGAAGTTCTGGGCATCCAAATAAAAAGCAGAGCAAGGAATGACTGATATTGGATCCCAAGGCAGCAGTAAAAGGGAGGACTGTGACGTGCCCAGTGCAGAGAAGGTGACACAGGGCTGCATTCAGGGGGATACATCACGACACTGTTTCCCTGTCCTGGGTAAGAATTCAGTCCCATGAACAATCTCTGATGCTCAAGCTAAAGTTTAGAAATGACATTTCCTAACCTCACATTATTCCAGTCTTTATTTTTAAAGCAGAACTACTCCAGCTTTGTTTTCACTGAACTTCCAGCATTTTGAAAAACCTTTCAAAAACTCTTAAGTTTTACAAGTAAGTATTTTAGAAGTGTGATAAAGAATGCAGGACATGTAGTCTGATGGCATTTCAATCCTTCTGTGACAATCAGGACCAACCAGGTTTAGATGTTTCCTTGCTTCTCTACATTACAATTTAAGCTCATTAATGCCTTGGTCTTCCCCCATCAGTATAAGTAGCATATTGTTCTCCTTACTCTTCTTATTGCTGCACTTTTCTTCTTTACACCCTTTGCTTACGTTTGAAAGTTGCTGTAAGTCTAAAGAGATGCAATTCTTGCAGTCCTGTCTCAGAGTTCCTATCCTGATAGCTCTGATATTTCATTGCTGTCCTGCCTGTCTCCAGCAGGTCTGTCTGGACTTGCAGCTCAGTGGCCAGACCTGGATATATTCCTGTTGGAGTCTGGCAGTTCTAGTGGAGAGCTGGATTCCTTCTGTGTTGTCCTGACTCAAATCTGTTTGAATGTCCTCAGTAGTTGTTTTTCTTTTATCAACAATGTGGTGCTGTTGCTCGTGCCTGCCTTGTGATTCATGTGAAACTCCTGCCTCTGTACCAGAGACCTGTTCCCAAACCATCTGTACATTTTTGCAGTTATTTGTTCCTAAAACCAGTACTTTGCACAAATAAATTCAATCTTGTGTTTATCAGACAATGGCTCCAACTGGCTGAGCTAGTATTCAGTTCTGATTTTATAATCCTGATTTAGTGATTTAATATTCAGATCTGATCCAACACCCCATCATCCCTGCAGCTCTTCTCAGGTTGGCATGAACTCCAATTGTAATATCTAATATCAAAGATTTCTCTTTACTTTTTCAAGTAATTTGGAAAAATTATGAGGGGTTACAGAGGAACTTCAGTGCTAAGTTCCTTAGGAACCCAGTTTGACTTACCTTCCTATTTGTCAGTGAACCACTGATAATTTAATAGCATGATTTCAAACCAGTTTCACACTTGTTCCAAAAGAGGTTCCTCCAGACAGTCCTTGAGGCTGGACTTTGCACTATCTGATATACACTGAAAAATATCATATAACACACTGAAAACTAATTACTCTGATGTTCAAGGTACACGTGACAACTATTTCTTTTCTGTTCTCCATAATTGCTAGTCAAACCTGTTAATGAGGAACTTCAGTTTATTTTGAGATGTTATTCTTGGCAAATTCTTGCTGTCTTAAGTTTTATTTCTATATGCTTAGAAATAATAATTATATGAATTTTATACTGTATAATTTGGCAAGAAGTAGCAACAAGGAAAAGAAATTATGTTTGTTCTATGTTGAGAATTTTTCTGTTTCTTTAGTGCTTATAACAATTTAATATCAGTTCCAGCAGTACATTTTAAAAAGATGATTTTCTGCAACCCTGTAATGGATAACCAAAATGCTTCCTTGTTACCTTAGGGACAAGCAAAAACTAATTTTCTCCCAACAATGATCTTTAGCTAAAGGTGAAAATATCAGTTTGAAACAGGATTGTTTAAGGTGTTTGTAGCTGATTTTAGAGGAGTCAGAAGTGACAGCATTTTACAGAAATTCACTTACAACTGATTGAAATATGGTAGCTGGGGGTAACCAAGAAAATGTAGTATCTAATGTTTGCTAAGTGTAGAAAATCTATAAAGTTATAGTAAGTAGTATCCGATGCAGGATTAAAATCTAAGAGGAAAATCACGTTTTTTTCCAGCAGTTGATAATTCACAAAGAGGAACAGGTCTTTTGAGGCCAAGTGTAAATGCACTGAACAGTGACCAATGAATTAATTCTTACTAAACAAATGCTGTGATCTCATACAAGGGCTCTTGGTACAGAAATTAGAATCAAAATGTCTCAAAGGCATCCTTGGTATTCCTACTATCACATTCTATTATGACATCATCTGAAGATCTTGAAAAAGCAGAAATATGGGGTATTGAAGTGGATTGAAATAGTTATTAAAGATGAAAGGAATGAGTAGGACTGTGTTTTGAAATTAATTTTATATTCATCCTGAGGAACTACTGTATATTTATTAATTTTTTTTCATAGCTAGATAAATAGAATCTTAGGAAAATTTAAGCTGGAAAAGGAGTCTGGATGTCATTAAGTCTAACCCTGTCTACCCACCAAGAAGTCTAAAATGAGAAATAATCTGACTTACTAGAAAACACACAATATTTTACAGGCCTACATTTAACAAGCCTAGCTTTCAAAGATGACTTACTATAGGCAAGGGAAAAAATGCCGTTTAATAGTAATTTAAGAATCTAGGACAATTCCAGTCATTTCAAAACAATTTTTTTATGATTCAATTATCTTCTAATTTTCAGTCCACAGAGCTCACTCTCAGCAAAGACAGCTGTTAAATGACTTTTTAAAGAGTTATTACTGTTCTTAAAATCACTTCTTAATGTCTCCAGAAAAAGTTAAGGAGATGATTAAACACATGTACCCAGTGCAGAGCAGTTTTTACAGACACACTGAGATTACGCAACTGAAAGATCAGCAAGAAATCAGATGATTGGTGAAACATTCTGGGAAAAGGCGGAGAAAGTTTTGCATGGTTTCAAAGTTATAGCCAGACAGGATCCTAACAGGAAGAAATTATTTATTTTCACCCTTGGTTTGTGGCTGATTTGTTGACTTTGTACTGAGGAAAATTACTAAAATCCTACACATTTAAAAAAAAAAAAAAAAAAAAAAAAAAAAAAAAAAAAAAAAAAGGGATTTGGGTGTTACAGTCAAACAGCTAAATTTGCCCAACTGAACTAGACCAGTTTGGTTTAGCTCCTTTCATTCTGCTAGAATAAAATAATTCTCTAATGTATTTAGAGAATGATTATATCAGGCAATTAAATGAGACTGTGGCTTACTTGTTACCTGTTGGAGTGCAGGGTAAAAGAATTAAAAAATGAAGCTGAAATACTGTTGGGATACACAGAAAGAGCTGAAGATAAGTACAGGATATAAATGTCAAGAAAATAATCTCTAAAACAAAGTTGTAACCAAATTTTTTCCTCTGTGACATCAGATTCCCCCTCAGTGACTCCATCAGCAGGAACACCAACACTGGAAATTCCCACACTGCTGTGACAGCAAATCTGCTCCCAGACCACCTCCTTCCCTCCTGTTTCGAACAAGTGCTTAACAGTCAAAACTCAGTTCAAATCAAATTGAAAGAGCTAGAACAAGGCCAGAGAGCCTGGCTCTTTCAAAAATTCTGCCCATCCAATAATTCTTAGCTTAAGACATTTTCATTTCATTTCATTTTAGTAATTGTTTCCATCCTATGTGACAAGTCAGGATATTTCACTAAAACATGTCTGTTGCTTACAGGGAGCAAGAGGATAACTAAAAGTATTTAAAGGAATATGCCTTCATGTCAGGTTTAAATATATGCTAGAACATCTAAATTAATACAGTTTCAAAGTGTTTTGTCAGGAAATGGGCACTGTATTCTCATGCTGTTTTACAGGATAAAAAGCTTTCCTCATCACATTCTCCACTAAAACCCATTTAGGCCAGACAAACATTTTTAGTGGAAAAGAAAGCAATGGCTGATACCTGGTCCTTCGTTCAGTTTTGTTGTGCATATTTAGAAAACCTTGGGACAAGAATCCAGATTTCTTACTTGGATTTCAACATTTGATTTAATCAAATTCAAGTGCTCTCAGCCTAAATTTTCAGCTTCATGACTAGGATCTGAAAAATTAGTATATGGATTATGTTTAAGGTTTGTTGCCTGTTTCTTTTATTACCTCAGAGCAACCACCCAGTCTCTTGGTGTCACAGTCACTCATGTAAAAGAGCATTTTCAAGGGGACACAACAGGAACCGAGCAGGGTTTTCAAACACCCAGATTTGCCTGCAAACAACTTTGCAATGCAAAGTGAAATTCATGTACGTGATGATTGATTAATTATATTTCATAGTTGCAAAGTTTATTTTCTCATTGTACTCTGTGTACATCACAGAAATCAAAGTCGGCTAGAACATTCTATTGCAGAGAGACCAATATACTGCCAAGAAAATGTTTTGAACAGCAAACAATGGCAATACATTTAAGAATGTGGATGGCCACTGTCACCCTTTGCCATGCTTCTGTTTACCTGATAAGTTACAAGTCAAGAGGAAGAGAGGCATTCTGGCAAGAAATGAGCATTTTCAAACCCTGTTCATTTTAATAGATGTTGAGAAAATGAAGAACCTTTTTCAACTGGGCAAATATACCTTGATTTAAATGGAAATTGTGAGTGAACCACTAAGAAATCCTAGGAGTTGGAGAAAAGCTATTTTAAGCTATTACATATGGTTTGAGTTGCTAGGGAAACCTCTTTTACAGAGTTCATTTAGCACAGATGCTCAGGAAAGCTCTGTCTCCATGTCAGACCATTTCAGAACGCTGCAGAATGTGAAGATATAGAGATGCACATACGCACACATGCAGGCAAAAGTATCTCAGTATTTTTATCTTAGTCATATTCCACGTCTGTGGCGGGAGGTCATGCTTTCCCTCTCTACCATGACCAGCAGATCAAAAGCTCTGATTCCAGACTGAAAATATTTGTTCGAACACTGCCTTCAGTTTTGATCCATTGGGGTTTGTATTTTAGACATTCCTCTTTGTGGAGCAGGAGCTTTGCCTTTGTCGTGTCCTCAGTGAAAAGGCAAAGAAGAGGCTGGCTCTGATGCCACCATTTCTGGCCACCCTTTTGAGCAGGGTAGAGTAAATATATACTCTGAACAAAAGATGGGGTGCTCTATCACGTTTATAACAGATACATATTGATCATTTAAAGATGACAATGCTGGTTCTGGGTCATGACTCTCTTTACTGTCTCACAAAAGTCACTACCAAAAAATTCTCTCCAGCTCATCATCCAGTTTGTGGAAAGCTACACCTAAAGGCAGAAATTCCCTCCTGTGCCATTCCTTACCCCCATCCTGTTCTGTGTGTTGGTGCAGTAGCTTAGGATGGACTTCTGACCTTTCTGTCTGAGATGCCTGACCTAGTAAAATCCCTGAGCTGTGCAGGCAGTACAGTCTCCTGTGCAGCCTGTCACAGGGGATTTAGGAGCAGAGCAAGACAACTTTCTGGGAAGTTCCAGCCTGGTGACCCTGCAGGAGCCAGGTTATTCAACCAGAACACAGTGAACTGGTGAGATAAACACAGAAATGACAAGGCTGTAAGTCAGGACTAATTTCTTTTGCCTTAATCTGTTTCATTCACTTAAAGGATCCCAATTTCTGCTAAAAAAGAGAGGTAGCGTGGCTTGGTGGTACAAAATGCCAATAAAGTTGCTCTGGAGGAAGGTCCCATGTGATGCCACAAAGCAGCAGAGCTCAAATGTTCCTCTCACTTCCTCATTCAAATGGAACCCAAATACTCCTCAGCTGTTTAAAGTTTTCTTACACTTTTTCACTTGGTGTTGAAGTGAATTCAAACCTGACTTTAACACAACTAATAAAGCAACAAAGTCAGGACTGGAAGAACAATATTTTATTGAATAAATGCAATAAAATCGCTTTGTGATATTTTGTATAACCACATTACAAGGCAAATTTGCATCTCTCCAGCCTAGTGAATACTACTGGCACTCCAGGAAAAATACCTGCCATAATAATAATAGTATAAGCAATATTTTCCAGAAGTCATATCAGTTACACACTTTAGCCTTTCTTTGTTTTTCTTTTGATTTAATGTGCTACATTTATTTAGATTTTGTGTTTTTACTCTGATTCAATTACAGTGAGAGAGGCTTACACAGACCTTGGCTTGTTGAAGCAAGCTATCACTATTATCTGTCCAGATAAATGCCAAGTCATTAATGGCACAGAGACATCAGGTTGTCAGAAATACTGTTAAATACACTTGATACTGTCAAATTAAAGCAGACCTAATGTTCTGTCTGTAAAGGTTGTAAAGACAATTCTCTCTCTGTCTTACAAAAGTGCTGTCGGCTCATGAGCAGAGGTTTCCTCACTAAGAAATTCCTATAAGGTGCTGCCTCAACCCCCTTCTTTTCTGCACAGGAGATGTTCAGTGTGTGTTCATTTCTGACATTAGCCATGATGCACGTAATAATAAATGCTAAAATATTTCTGGGTGTTAAAAAGTGCAAGTCAGTGACCAAAGGTAAGAACAGGAGCTAAAGCACCATGGTCTACAGAATTTATAACATTCAAAATTCCTTCCAGTAGATATGGAAGGGCATTCACAATACGCTGGTTTCGTTGTACTGACTTACAAGAAAATGCCCTCGTTTGATCCAGAAACGAATACAGCTGGTTAAGTTATTTGAATTCCTTTCCAGACCTAGGTTTGAGTTATATTTTCTGACACAAGAGCTCAGAAGATAACAACTGGCTGGAGAGTACTTTGGTATCAGCATATCTGTGCCTGGGGACATTTAGAAATATTTGGCTTTAACACAGGGAAACTCTCTCAGGGTGTAATTGCACAATTAAGAGAAGGAGAGAATTGATCACAGATAAATTTATGTAGCTTACAAAACCTTCAAACAAAATAGAATACTTCAGTCTACTTCTCATCTGTGATTTCTACCTGTGAGGCTGTCCAGACCTTTATCCACATTGTCTCTCTCTCTCATTTCTAATAAATCTGTAATTATGACAAGGCGCTCTGGCTAAATAGGTTAAAAAATTACACTTTTTCTCCCCATTGCAGCAGTGTTTAGCTTTGAATGAGGTATCCAGCAGATCAGCTGAATCAGGTCAGATTATTTGGAACAATCCTGGAGATTTTTTCATGACTGGGGGTGGATCATACAGCAAAATGAAATTTGAAGCGGTGCCTTCATCTAGGGGATCGTGTTTCACTTGAATGGAAAAACGTGGTAAGTCTTGCTAACTGTTAGTTAGGATCCAGATAAATGTAGGAAACGAAAAAAATGTAAAAAATGAAATGGTCATGAGAAGCCCAAGAATAGCTTTTTGCCTTTGCCTTTGATGAAAAACGAAATAGAAGCGAGAAGCACGTAGGAAGGTATTATGGTAGTGGTTTGAGGTTTAAGAAATCAAGATATCCTAAAAAAATCTCCCAGCAGGATCCATATCTGATGAGCTGCGAGGCTCAGTTTGGTAGGGGCAGAGATAATTGCTATTGAGACTGTTACTCTCTGCCTTTTCAAAGCTCTGCTCACTGGAGGCACGACCACTTCACATTTTGTTTTTTCTTGTACTTGTATTTCCCTTTGCTCCTCTCTGCTCCACTTTTCCCAATAATAGTCAAAAGGGATAGCATAAAGCAGGGTCTTCTTCCTCTCACTCTCTCCCATCAGGAGTCTTTCTGAAAAGTGCTTAATGAAGGAACAAACATGAAGTTAATTAGTTTCATCTGGCAATAGCTTTGCTTGGAGTGAAAACGAGTTCTTTTTGCCATTGGCCTGTATTTTGTTTTCCACGTCCTCTAAAGGAAAATGCCACAGGCCCAGCTCCAGCATTAAGCCATTATTTTTCATTTTGTACATTCTGACAGCTCGAAATCATGCTATATCACGCCTTCTGGTCACATCATTTTTTGTTCTTTAGAAAGATTATCACTTGCTCCCAGGAAGTTGAGCAAGAAGTACTCAGCCTCCCTGAGTTTCTCCTTCAATTTAATTTCCCTCAACACAATCTTGTACTTCAAAGGTGAGTTTGGAATTCATGCATTGCAGTGACCACTTTCATTATCAGTACAAAGGATAATTTTAAGATGATAATATAAAAAATACTCCTATCCTTTTACCTGAAAGGTTTCACTCAGTTATTCTTTATTACATAATGTAAATGAATACAGTGTTAATTCTCCTGGAGGATAATGTTCTTGAATGGTGATTTAAGCTGGCATTAATTGAAATTATTTGACTGAGACACTCACTTCATCCCTGAATATAGACATATATCTATTAAATAAAATACTCAGTCTGTGCAGGAAGTGTTCTCTCCAGGCTGATTAAATATTGCTACAGATCCAATTTCTGTGTCACAGAAATAAATGCTTTTAGGTCATGCATCAGAATGCTTATAGCAAAGTTTTATGTTCAGATTAGTTCTGTACCAGGAAAAGAAACTCCTTTCTATGTATGTGAGATTATTCAATTTCTTAATTACCGGCATAAAACAAACAGTGAGTATAAAACCCTTCTGTAGACATGAGATCTTCCAACAGCAGAAAAAGCAGAAAAAGATCAACAATCAAGAGACTTCAGACATCAATCTGCAGAGTCTGGAAAATAATTTTGTAATTCCTCTGTTAAAAAATAATAAATATATAATTTCTAAAAGGAAACAGCTTACTGACGAGAGAGTTTAGACTGACTCATCTTCCTCAAAATATGATGTGGCCACAGCTGAAAGAAGGCACAAAGGGCTCTGGGGCTCTGCAGCTTGGGTGCAGCTTCCATTTTCCAGTGGAATTACCCAAATAAATCCCTGTTTCTATTCCTAGGAGAATTCAAAATATCATAACCTAAATTCATCCTGATATGAATCATGATGACGTCTGTCTGTACATTGTCATGTCTGGGGGAAGAACAAAACTCAAACTAGCTAAAGTGGTTTCAGTGTTTAGCTGAAGCTCTTGCAGTTTACACTTGTAATCCCAAATGGGAAAAGTTATTTTAACTAACACTGACTGAGAGAAGTGGCAGGTTTATGTTAACCTTAGCAATAAAAATAATTACAAAAAACAGGTAGTTTCAAGGGCTCCAAGCTCTAAAGGAATTTTCAGAGCTTTCAGCTTAGTTGGGAAGTCATTTATTTACTGAAATGAATTATAAATTTTAAATACTTATGTATTCATTTGCTACATCATTTTCTATCATTATTACGGCCTCATGTTAATGGTATGACGTCAGCAGTCATCAACAATTTCCCATACTCTTTCAGTACAAATGTTTTCACCCATACCCAAAAAACTTCAGAATAAAGAATAAAAAATAAAGAAGATGACTGGAGCAGAAATGCCAAGGCAGAGGCTGGGACAGTTACTGATGTGCTACAATTTTGTCAGCACCAATTAATACAAGCACATCAACTTTATCATTATTTTATCTGTGTTGAGAAATGGCTTCCTAACTGCAATATTTTTATTTCTCAGCCAGCTGCTGAGGTTTGGCTGTGACAAATGTTGTGATTTTTGTAGGAAAAGAGATTTTTCTCAGCAGCCAGCCCCATGCCAGTGCCCAGCAGCCAGAGGGGCAGAGCTCACATGGGTGAGCAGGATGGAGCTGTCCGGGGAAAGGGGCTGAGCTGCACTTCTCTGAAATATGCAAAAAATAAATAAGAGAGAAAAGAAAAACGATGAGCTGCACTGGAAATGTTGCTGCACAAACAAACTGAACTGGTGGAGTTGCAGTTTTGCCTTGGCACAACTGCAGCACATCCAATGCCCCATGGAGCTGGAGCCCCCCTGAACTCCAGGCTCTGATAGATCCATTGGATGCTGGTGCCAAATTTGCTGCTGGTGTCTGGTGGGATTTACAGTGCACAGGGAAGGACACCCCAAATCAAAATCTCTAAAGGACATCAATAACTGAACCTGATTAAACTGAATTTCACAAATATCATAGCATCTCAAATAGGTACATTCAACAAACACATGGGAAGTGGTCACCATAAAAATGTAAATGACAGCCTCATGAACACCAACAATATTAAAAAACTCCAATAAATCATCTTGCTTTCATGTAATATTATGTTTCTAAGCTTTCTTATAAGGTTTGCTTCCTGGTTTTGGCCACAGCCACACTGAATGAGGTTTAATAAAACACCGAATTTTACAAAGGACAGGGCAGATAAATGGCATTTATATGTTACTGCATTATAATTAAATAATGAGGACATCTGGATTTATCCTTTATATACTGATTATATGAAGAGTGCTCTGCTGATTAATGTGAAGAGTTCTTCATTATGACAGAAAATAAATTTAATATATTTCAGAAATTTAAAGAATTGTAGGTCTGGAATGAATCAAAAAACTCAAGACATCAATTCTGATTACAGAAAAGATGAAATTTTACCTCCACACACCATTTTTGAGTCTTGACCTTCCTAGGATCCAATACAATCTCCTTGTTATCTGTCATTTCCTCCCCTGTGTTTCATTCAGGTAATTATTTGAACAGAAGAGTAAGCAGCTCTTTGAAAAGTAAAAATTTCCCTAAAGTTTAATGAGGATAAGGGCCTCTCTGAATTTAAATTTCAAAAAACCTTTTGTCTTGTTATGGTATACCATTAATAATAACAATCAAATATTAATAACAATCAAACCCTCTTTCTACCACTTGATTTTCTGTAATAAAATCATGGAGCAACATCAGCAGCAGAATTTGCCTGGAATGCTATCAGCACCTGGTCTGCCTTTGGAACTGAATCCCTGACAGATATCAAGCGTGGCTAAACAAGTTATTCATATCTCTTGTATTTATTACACGTAAAACCTGCCATCCCAGCTCGATTTTGAAAATGTCATGTGAAATAGTGTCAGAAGTCATCCAAAAGGCGAGATCACTTCTGACAATTCATGTTTTTCTCCCAGTAAGCTTTGGTACCTTGAAAAAAAAGAATAAAATACAATGTTCTGACATGATTCTTTCTGACCAGCCATGCTGACTGGTATTTATGTCCTTCGTATCATTGAGACACTTAATGCTTTTTGATTAGTTCTTCAGGTTTTCAGTTTATATTGTCTGTTTCAAAATTCTGCATTTCTTTTAAAATATAGGACCATTTTTTGACTATCCTTCACAAATCCTTTTGGGAAAACTCTGGAATGATTTCAGTTGGCTCTCTACCTAAAATGAAATTCATACAACTCAGTGACTTCAGAATAATTTAAATATAGATTTATCTCTCCAGGCTAACCCACATTTTAAGCCATTATTATGAATGCTAAGCACAGCTTCTCATGCCAGTGAACACCAGCACAAACATGACATGAAACAATTTGGGTTTTTGATTCTTCTGACCAAATAATTGATATTATTCCTCCCTGACTAATGCACTTTCGGAAACTTTTATTCCTGAATACTCAGCTTTTGTTTGTCCAAATTTGTGCACATTTGATAGGAATAAATGTTTGTCTGTGCTACACTCTCAGCATCCTCTGCCAGAATTCTACATCAGACTCCAGGAGGCTTTTCCTGACTCTTTCCTTTAGGATATTTTGATCTCTGACTTCTTTAGTTCATCATTCCCCAGTACTACACTCTGAAGGTCAATATTTGAGTCTGACAGTCCTACACTAAGGAAAATATATAAATATTTATCTTTGAATTTAATTTTCCCCCTCCATAATATATCTAGCATTTTGAATCAGCTGCTGAACATAAACCAGAAATTATGTTATTAATTTTAATGGAGAACTTGCTTTTGCTTCCAGTATTTTTCAGTCTCTGAAGACCTTTGCCTTTGAAATAATTAATTATATTAGTGGTATTATGCTGTATAGTTAAATGTGACTCCACTAAACTTCTGAAAAAAGTACCGAAGACTAAATGAAATAATTAGACTTTCACTCCCTTGGATGATTCTCTAACCATCAATAAATACATACTATGGGGAATTATTTATTTCACTGTCTGTTCGCAATAGGGATGCTTGAATATAATTTGAGTTTTTTCCTGCAAACATCAAGGCTAAGTGCAGTGTACTGAGATACAAGGCTTAGAGTGGCTATATTGAATCTGAAAAAGAGATTTTGTCAAAAAACAATTTTCTGAAAAACGTTTCCTTAAAACATTAACTGAGGATGCTTAGGAGGTAAAAACCAAGATATTCCAGAGTATGAGTTTGGCATCCAGTAGCTGATACAAAACTAACGAGCATATAATCCAATTTTGCAGCTTTGTCATTGTCTAGGAAGCATTGAAAGAAAACAAATAAGAAAGTGGAGTCATTAAACACACTGAGACAAATTCATTTTTGTAAGTCTTAAATGACAAAGGAAACAGAGGTGAACTTGGTTTCCCCCTTTTTCTTTAAAACTAAACTAAGCTAAGCTAAAATGGATTTGAAATTGGAATAAAGACAGAAATGTTTTGCAGAGAGGATGGAAAACTGCTGTGTCTCAATTCAATATTACATTATAATTTGATTTTTAATTATTTCCCTTGAATTCTTTGAGCTACATAAACGAGGTATGATCTTTGAAAAGGCATTATCTTACATCTCCATTTTCTGATACCACAAGTTCAACCCAACTTACCCTTTTTATTTCTCTGTTTTGTGAACTAGATGTTAAATTGTGGATGTAATTCAATATTCTGCTAAATTTAATACACTAATTTCATGAAGAGATCTTATTTCCTCTAATAATTTATGAATTTGCATTAACGATATCAAAATAACCCAGGAAATTTGGTCAACCAGCTGTCATTATTTCCCAGTTGGGCTTGGAAATTTAAAACAACAGGTGCTATACATTCCAAAAAAATATGATATTAAACTGAGAAAATGTTTTCTAAATAATCTTTATCTAAAGTGGTGTTAAATACTGAAGTATTTTCAAGCTGCGTGATATACATTTATATCAACAAATGCATTATTATTTACTAAAAACAGATGAATAGAAAAATAAAGATTTTTCTAAGGAAGTGTCAGAACGGTGTTTCAATCTTCATCAAAATCCATATTTAAAAGCTGTAAGGAATGATGTTTTGAAAAAACAATATGGGTTTTTTATAAGTGGGAAAGCTAACAGAATTCTGGAGTGGGAGGAATATATTTATACTGTACATTTCCGTGAAAGGCAGAGAAATTAATGTCTCCATTATTTGCATTCAGATTCTAAAGGCCATGTAATGTGCAGGTTCCATGAGCTCTTAATTTGGAAATTTCTCTAGAAATACATGGTGCTTATTAAATTGTCTTTAGATTTATTGCTACTGAGCCAAGCAACTTAATGGACAAAGTAAGAAGAGATCAGAAATAAAATCTAAAGATGCAATATCCATCATATTATATCAAGAGGTATTTTAGCTATCAGTATCACAGGAATATAGGGGTTTTTTTAAGGATTCTGTTTGTGAGTGTTCAGGAGGCAGGGTTTATCACGTCAGTGCTGTGCAAATAGTCCATCCACTCTAAACTGATGGAAGCAGACAAATCAGTAGCACCACCTACTACACAGAGCGGCAGTCAAGTACAGTTTATGTGAAAGTTTATGAATGAAATCTTTGTGATACCAAAGAGAAAAAGCTGGAAGAAGGCATGGTAAGACCAGGACTGAGGGACTTCTATAATTTTAAAAATTTCTGTGCCGCCTTTTAAACAAAAATCAACATAATCAGCATTTATAATGCATTTCTAAAGCTCTGTTCATCACTGTCTCTGTCCCTGGCAGGCTGTCCACCACCAGCAGCTCCCTTGGGATGAGCACCAATGGCTCTGACGAGTATTTCCAGTCCACGAACCACGCGGAGCAAACCTTCCGCAAAATGGAGAATTACCTGCAGCAGAAGCAGCTCTGTGATGTGCTCCTGATCGCTGGTGACCAAAAGATTCCAGCCCACAGGTACAGTTCCCAGGATCCTTTATGCCTGGAATTGCCAAAAAGATGGCCCAATTTATGAATACCCTAGGTAGTTATGAATGAAGAGTTACTGTAATTAGGACTCCAGCTAATGTGAAATAAAATCACGTGATCAACCTTTCATATCTATTATTTTAAGCACAATGAAATTCAAATACAAACCACTGGCACTGTCCACCCTCTTGTCTTGCGGCTGTCAAACTATAGCAAGATCAGTGAAGCCCAGATAAGCACTCTGGGAGAAAATTATATTACTAATTACTCTTTTAACTTCACTGCTCACTGCTGCAAGATTTGAATCCTACGTTAATCATTTCTGTTGTACCCACAATTTATAACATAATAATGGTGGATTTTCTGCCTGGTATTGAGATGATGAGTGATACAGGCTGCATGGTGGCCAATGTGTTCTAAGCCCCATGAAGGTGTATCAAGCTCTGAGGGCTGACCTGCAACCTCCCAGAAATGGCTTAAAAATAGTTGCAAGACAGTATGACCAGATGTGTTTTGAAA
The DNA here is from genome assembly GCF_021018805.1 of Prinia subflava. Lineage (NCBI taxonomy): Eukaryota > Metazoa > Chordata > Aves > Passeriformes > Cisticolidae > Prinia > Prinia subflava. Next base: position 20,414,673 of record NC_086283.1, on the reverse strand, counting down.
AAGCAGAAAGATTTTAATTAAGGTAGAAAATAGCAAACAATACAAAACAAAAGCAAAAGCCGTGCATAGTGCAAGGAAGCCCTTTTGCACCTGCCAAGACACACAGAAAAAGCCCTAAGCATCTCTGTGTGCTTTCTTATGTACTGATTTAGGAGGGGTTTTTAGCTTGCTGCCCAATGGAAACAGCTACAAATTTTGAGGTACATGTCAAAGATCCAGTCGATACCCATGTGCTGGCACTGGGCCAATTATGATGAGCAAAGAACAGAAAGTTCTGGTGCTTCTTCCTTAAGAGTCAGGGGTGAAACAGAAACCCCTTTCCTAACATGGAACCATTGCTTGGGTGTGAGGATACTATAAGAAGACTTAGAGGTGACCTTACCACTCTCTACAACTCCTGAAAGTCAGGTGGGAGTTGGTCTCTTTCTTTGGGTGGCAGCTAGCAGAACGAGAGGACGCGGTCTTAAGTTGTGCCAAGGGAAATATAGGCTGGGTATTAGGAGAAGTTTTTTACAGAAAAGGTAATTAAGTATCAGAATTGTTTACCTGGGGAGGTGGTGGGTTCACCATTCCTGGATGTGTTTTAGAAAAGACTAGATGTGACACTTGGTGCCATGGTTTAGCTGAGGTTGTACTTGATGATCCTGGAGGTCTCTTCCAACCTAACGATTCTGTGTTTCTGTGATTCTGTGAATGCCACGTGTGAGGTAATTGGCTGTCCTGCTCACACTGCCTCCCCTCCAGGCTGGTTCTCAGCGTGGTTTCTGATTACTTTGCTGCGATGTTCACCAACGACGTGCGGGAGGCAAAGCAGGAGGAGATCAAGATGGAGGGAGTGGATCCCGAGGCGCTGAAGGCCCTGGTGCGCTACGCCTACACAGGTAACCCTGCCCCAGCGCTGCTAGCTTCTCACACTAAAGTTCCTCTTACAGAAACATCCTATATATTTCTGTTCATTAATGTGAAAAATGAGGTTTAATTTCCAGATAAAATTTAGAGTTTAATAAAAAGATAATAGGAGATAGAGATGAAGGAAAGGGTTAAACAGCCCGGTGCTAGGCATTCAGCCAAGAGCACACCTACCCTCTTTGGAGATAGCTCTTAAATACCTTTTCCATTACATCAGCCTGTTGCATATTCATTGACCCTTATGCCTATTCATACTTCTCCACAAACTAGTTTACATATTCTAGGCACTGTTTTGCACAGCCCCCTCCTTGGGACAGCTTTTAAGAGCTTGTGTGTTTCTTGGCTGTGGTTTCAGTCCTCTTACATTATCACTTCTAGTTTGGGCCTTGGTCCATATTCTACAGACAGCAGGTGCTGATAGTTAACATAGCAACAGGGTCCTCATCATATGTTCACTGGATGTTATCTTAACTAAGCAGACTGTTCAATTACAAGCATAACTATTAGCTACCCCACTACTATTTTTAAGTTTTGTTAATAGCAAAAATAAAAATTATATTTATATGGCAAAATTATTCCAACATTATACATATTGCTTTTATCTTAGTATTTGTGAAAAGCCAATAATATAATATATATTTATAACAACTAATATATGGATTTTCACACTCTGGGTTGGAAGGGAGTTTGAGAGACCCATCTTCAACCTCAACACCTTCCACAAGACCAGTTTATTCAGAGCCCCATTTTGAGAAAGGTTTTTTCCCTAATCACAATTTTCTATTTTTTTTTTTGTTTTTGTTTGTTTGTTTGTTTGCCATTCAGATTGAATCTAAAGCTGTTAAAGTTCCAACAAAAAAGTCCCAATCATTGTATTTAAAATCCATCAAATCCTGTAAGTTAAAACATCTGTTTAAAGCATCCTTCATCAAGAAAGGAAAAGGAATTTGTGAATCACAGGACAATCTCAGAGAAAAGCCAAAGAGTGACAAACTTTTAAATAATGAAAATATAAGGAAAATTACCTAAAACTTTCGTTATTCTTTTTTTTTTCCTCCTAAATGAAAACTGCTCAGGTATCCTTGAGTTAAAGGAAGACACTATAGAGAGTTTGCTGGCTGCTGCATGCCTTCTGCAGCTCTCCCAGGTCATTGAGGTGTGCTGCAACTTCCTCATGAAGCAGCTCCACCCTTCCAACTGCCTGGGGATCCGCTCGTTCGGGGATGCCCAGGGCTGCACGGAGCTCCTGAAGGTGGCCCACAAATACACCATGGTAAGGTGAACAGCTGACAGCTCTGCAGTCACAGTTACATCTGAAATGTTCACTTCTGCTGTTCCCCACTTCAGAGTCTTGCCCTGTAAAAAGGCATCCTCAGTGAACTTGAATTTGCAGTGTGAGTGGTAGCTATTCCTGCCAAAAAAATGTACCAAGGCCTTAACACGGCTCGTGTCTAGAGACAAACAGTAATGGGCCAACGTTATGCCTTTGATTCCACACAGAGAAAATTCTAAAGCTGATTTTAAGGTGAGACACGCATAAAAAGAGTCAAAATAAAGAATGTATTGGAAAGATTTGGAATGCTAAAAAGAATCATGTCCCTGACTGGAACATAATCCTCCTGTGGCTCAAAGCAAGAAATGAATATTCAGAGCATTGGAAACAGAGAAGCGAGATAACTTGCTATGAAACCAAATTGAGGGATAAATATTCAGGGCAACGAGATGTGCTATCACAGTTTAAAACACAAAAAGAGCGGCAACTGCTACAGCTAAATAGATATAAAAAGAACTCCTTGTTAGGAGACCCATGGCAGCTTTATGCTTGAAATATTAGAGGAGGCTGTCAGAACCAGTTTAGAGGCTTCATAATGCTGAGGACCCTCCAGTAAGGGACTGTGCATGTCCACCCGCTGAAAGAGGTGAGAATAGCATGTGCTCCTTCCTATCACAACAATCAGTGTTTCCTTTAGCACCAAGTACATCCCCTTTACATTTCAGAATCTGAAACGGGGCATTTAAGATAGAGGTTTGCTCAGCCTGTATAAATAGTGTTGTCCTTGCTACTCCAAACCTTTTTATATTCATCCAAAAATCCCCCTCTACTGTTGCCTCTTTCCTCCCACCAGTGTGAGAACGTGGGGGGCAGCTTCAGGCATTTAATTTTATGGTTCAGATTTCTGCAAAACTGAAATAAAATCTTATGACTGGATTTATGATTTTATGACCTTAAGAGATGTTGAGACAATAAACAACAAAGAGATTATGACAATATTTTTTGTTTATAGTTTTTTTAACCATTTGAATCCTCCAGTCTTTCTGAGGAGTTAAACCTTTATTATTATTTTTTGTAACCCCTTGTCACAGATTTGAGAACTGAGTTATTAAGAACTTCTTAAAATGAAGGATCATGATGACTCTATGGGACTCAGCAGCACTAGGCATAAGTTTTATACTCTTTTCCTTGAAAACAACTTCTACCACGTCTAGAACCATCTCCTGTTCTTGCACGGAACAGACTGAAAATTCTGCCGTGAAACAGGACGTGGAGCATAAACCCACCCACCATGTTTGCTACTGACAGCTTAGAAAGAAAGGAGGAAAAAAAATTCTGTTTCAAACCCTTGCAGTGATATTACAAAAAGCATTTGGAGAACAGGAGATAATAACAATGCATAAACACATAAAAATTGTGAAAAGAGATAAGTGTAAAACATTCAGGTTTGTTTCATGCTGGTGAAAATGTGTAACTTAGGGGAAAACCCAGAATGTTGTCCTGTAAATATAGAGTCCATTACACTTTCAGATGTGCTGTAAACACCAGACCCATTCAATAAAACGAGACACAATGGGGACCTTCCCCTTCAATATTTTGGCCACTGAGGGAGAGTATTAACGATTTCCTGCCTGGTATCTTTTAATGCAGATAGAGCTTGCTCTGATAAACAACTTGTGCTATATTTGTCGCTAGAAGTGGACTGGCCTTCCTGTCCCTATTCTCTGAATGTCACAAGTATTAAAGCAGGATATGCATAACAGACCAAAGTTGACATCTCCCTTAATCACTGATACTTCTGTATTTGCATCCTGGCTACATTTGAAAAGAGTTACAGAAAGTGAAGAAACTGCTGAAAACAAACAATAAAATATCAGTTCCTAAAATTTTTTCATCTGCCCTATTTCAACCTAATTCCTAAAAAAGACATATTAATTCTAGGTACAAAGTTCTATTTCAAATGCAGTTATGAATTCCTTCATGCATCTCTTTGAATAACCCCTTCTCTCTTCACCAAATTTCTTTTTTCCTTTGGAATTTGATAGGGAAAGAGATTATATATATATATATAGAGATATCATATATATCAGTATCAACTCTGATTTTGCTGTAACTCAATTGTGCAATATTTTTTAAATGAAAAACAATTCTTTTAAAAACTCTAGGCTTTCAATACATATGGTCACTTCTGGAGCTGGGGAGCTTTATCACAGCAGTAGCTAGAAGGCTGAGAACCCCTCACTAAGATTTGTCCAACTTTGCCCAAAAAGTGCTGTTAGAAAACAGCTAAACTGAGCTGAATTTCCTCTGCTTTATTTTCTTGCCCTAAGAGCAGACTCATATAGCCAACAGATGGCACAGCTTGTTGCAAAAGGATTGGAAGGTTTTGGTGTAATTGGCTCAAAACCTTTGAATCTGCAAGAGAAGGGACACATTTTATCGGAATGCCCACTTGGTGTTTCTAAAATGCACATTATATCTTCAAATGTTATTTCTATCAAGCCACAGCACTAAGATCATGCTGATGAACAAAATGCCAGTGGCAAAACCCTAAGCCAGATCAGGCTGACAAGAAGCCTGACAAAGTCATCTGCAGCATGGTGGAGTGAAGATGACTATCATTCCTCAGTTCTGTAAGAGTAGGACAGCAAAAAGCAACCAAAATCTCCCTTAAATGGTGGAAGGACATTCAGTGATTTTAGAATATCCACAGCATTTCCCTCCATTGTGTAACTGACCAGGAATTTAATATTCACAAAACCTACATTACTTAAGAAAAAGCTATTTCTACATATGCATGAAAATCATCAGTGCATTGAAATCTTCTTTTATTTTTAGGAACACTTCATAGAGGTAATAAAAAACCAGGAATTTCTTTTGCTCCCAGCTAATGAAATTGCCAAGCTTTTGTCTAGTGACGACATCAATGTGCCTGATGAGGAGGCAATTTTCCAGGCCCTGATGATGTGGGTGAGGCACGACCTGCAAAACCGACAGCGGGACCTGGGGATGCTCCTCTCCTACATCAGACTGCCACTGCTGCCACCCCAGGTATGAATATGAAGGGCCAACAGGGAACTCTTCCAGCTGAAATGCTTGTCTTGAGCATCCTGTAGGCAGAGAGGAGAGTTTTGTGGAAAGCTTCTGGTTTGGGCTGGAGGTTATTGTTATTTTTTCACCCTTTTTACATTTTTATAATGATATCGTATATATCTTCATTGTTTTTAAACACAGATGAAAAGAAATTCCCCAGTGCCAGTGAAATTACTAGGCTCAGAATTACCTCCTAAAATATGTCAGTCTGTTCCAAAAACCAAGTGTTCCTTTGTTGGGTTGTAATAGTTCTCCTCTAATAGCACAGCAATTTAGACACCGTGCAAAGATATTTCTTTGGATTTACCAAACTACAGGACAGATAAGCCACAAGCTTTCTTTAGTGCCCTAAAAATTAGACAAATATAAAAGGGCCTAAATTATTGCTGAGAATTCTGAGCACTGACATTACTTGTCCCTTAATTCTGAAAGAGACAATTCATCCATCAAGTTCCAGAACTGGACATCCTGTTTCATAGAAAAGTGATGCTGGTGTGTTGGTGTCATAGAGGAATCTTTATATCTCCCCAGAAATGGATATAGAATATCAAGATTGTCAGTCAGGACACTTTATGAATCTACGTGACTGATGCTGCAAATATTCTACCTTGAATAATGTATAAAAGGACTATGCGCTCTTAATTTAAAATACCTTTAATTTCTTCTAATATTCACAGATGTGTCCAGTACTCTGTGATAGATTTATTTACCCACATAAGGAGTTTTGTATAGAGGGCACAGTACTACAAATTATTGACTTGAACCCTTTTTACAAGTTAAAAGAAAGAGGTAGGAAAATATTAATCAAAGCCATCACACTCACAGACTTTTCCCCTCAACCTTTATATAGTTTTACTTCCATTAAAGGAGAGTTCCCAGCAAAGAACAAGTGAGTGGTGAGCTTTGAACGAGTGTACAAATACTTTAATTATTTAAGTACATGAAATTTTAATGATTTAGCTATATTTCAAGATGATTTTTTTCCCATTTCTTAGCTACTGGCTGATCTAGAAAACAGCCCAATGTTTGCAGATGACCTTGAGTGTCAGAAACTTCTCATGGAGGCCATGAAGTACCACCTGCTGCCAGAGAGACGCTCCATGATGCAGAGCCCTCGAACCAAGCCCAGAAAATCCACGGTGGGTGCCCTTTATGCTGTGGGAGGCATGGATGCCACTAAAGGTAAGCCCACAAGTTCATCTGATTGAATTAATTAATTGTATTCCAGACACCCAGGGAATATATGACATTTCTTTAAGTATTTCCCATGGGAAAATATCAATTTAGGGAGTAAAAAAATTTTAAAAAAAGCAAATCTCAGAACAGAATCCTATGACTCAGAAGTCCTTTCTTGCTACAATCATATTTGTAAACAACACACCAATATTTAGGTGCAGACTAAAGAAGTTTGATTCGTATGGTGATTTTAAAAATAAAATTTAGTATGAATTTTTACGAAAAATAGTTGAATTTACAAATCAGAAGAAAAAGTAAATATTTAAAATGTTTCAAAATTTGTCAGAATAGTAAACCTTGTGGTCTATATTCTGACAAAGTAAGAAAGTTAAGATTTCAAAGAAGCAGAAAAATAAAACCAAAAAAATTTCTCTGAACTACAGAGAACTCTTACGTAATGCTTATAAACTCTTATTATAACATTTTGGGGGGAAAGATTTGTATTTTTCATGAATACAGCTTTTTTTGAGGACTTCATACACAGGTTTTTTGGTTTTTTTAGGTTTGCAGTCGAAAGTTAATTATTATAAACATATTCCAGTTTCTATTATTTGATTTTCACAACTGCAATCAGGTTACAGCTTTAAACATTGCACTATTCTATTTAGGAGGCAGAATATTAAATCATTTTCCCCAGGAACCTCAACTTCAAACCCACAGCTTGGAGCCAGAGAACTCTAATTAGTTTAAAGTCTAGCGATTTGCTGCACAGAATTACTTTTAGCTGTGTGAGTTCACTTTTAATAGAATCACAAAGAAGATAATCCATTTCATGGTTTACAAAAAAGCTGCTGACGACTGATTTTTTACCCATATGAGAGACCTTGCAGAGCTACCTCCCTATCTCTGTGCAATCAAATCAAGTGCAGAACACACATTCATAGCCAGCACAACATGAAAACACTCATTCCTAGGACAATTTAGCAAATTGGAGTTAATCTGTTGCAATTAATGATTCATTAACAATACTGAGAATTCATGAATTATATCAGACAACCAGGTAATCTTCAAACTACCTTCCCCCCAAATAAGAACATAATTTTCCAATCATTTTTCCCAGTAAATGTTATGCAAAGAAAGGGCTATTTCAGACAACATCTGCACTTCCTGTTGGTGCCTCTCTTACTTCTTACCTTGGAGTGAAGCCAATTGTTTGAACTTTTCCCTTTTGATGGGTAAGAAGAACAGCACTTCTGCTCTTTCTGCTGTCCTCCACAGCTCTGACTCAGTTTTGGAGCCTGGGCTGGATTGGGAGATAAAGAAACAGCAGAAAGAGATCAGGATGCACTAGAGGAGCAGCTCTGAGAAGGGAGTAACTCCCACCTCTGGCAGTAGCACACTGCCTGAGATAAAGGCAGACACCAGGCTTGGTGTCTCAGGCAATGCAAGGTTTGCCTTTGTGCTTATCTCACGTGGAATACGAAGACAAATCTCAAATTCCAGGGATCAAAAGAAGATCAAAGAAGTACTTTTGGGCTGGAATTTTGAAAATGGGAATGTACCTAAACCATGTTAAGTTTTGTGGCTTTCAAATCTTCCAGCCTCTCTAAAAATTACAGCCCACAGGGTATGTCTGAACACACTTAAACCTGACTGCATTTTCCCTGTGTTTTAGTTAGTGTGAGAGATTTCCTTTGAAGTGGAGAACTTTGGGGCACTCACGTATTAGCATAGAATAAATGAGAAAGAATCAAAGCAAAGAACAGCAAACAGAGTAACAAGATGGAAAGAACAGGCAAAGAAACCCAGCTGCTCTGAATAAAGGGGAGAAAGCAGTTTCTGTCTTTTATTGCAGATGGAGCTGGTAGCTTCTTTCCCAACCCATGCATGTGGAAAAACATATAGATAAAGATGGCACGAGATAAACTTTTATTTCACTGGATTTCTGGAGTACATCAGGTGATCCCTAACAGATCTCTAAACCATATCCTTTCTTTTCTGCTTTATTGCATGGTTGTTTTCGTGTTGTAAAAATAATTTCTTAGCCACAAACTGCATGCTGTTATCTTCAAAACACCACTTGTCTGGTCTCAAATTCCAGTAAAGAAACAAGAAATCAGCTCTGTTTTTCTCATCTGGCTGCCTTTGACTAATCTGAATTTGAGCTCCATGGTGCACTGGCAATTCTGCCTTGGATCTCAGTGAGCCATGCCCTTGCTGTGCTTAGCAGCTCTCAGAGGAGCAATTATGGTTCCTGAGTGATGTTGGGAGCCAGTGCATGGAGAAGTGTCAGTGCTGAATGGCACAGAGCTCGTGCCTTCTGAAGAGTTTCAGCGGAAACGTTACTGGAGGTCCAGTGACCTGGAAAAAATGGGAAATGTGGCTGATGTGTTGCGGCAGCCAAGCAGCTCACGCACGGCTGCTGCACAGGTGAGCCTCAGGGAAGATACCTGTGGGAACCAGATGTGCGCTCACACACAGCCCTGTCTCCTGTCTGACTCCATCCTAAAAGGGAAAATATCCATAGGATTCCTGAAGGTGCTTCTCCAGTTCCTCAGACAGGTACATGGAATCTGCTTTCAATATCACTTATGCTTTAGTCACCAGCGATAAAAGTGATACTAGTGACATGGTTAAAGAATGGATTGCTGTGAGGCACTGTATTCATAAGGAGTGTAAGGAAACCCCAAAACAAACCCCACAAATGCCCTACTCTCACGGTATTTAAGTAACAGATTTATCTTACCTCCAAAATTTGCAGTGCTACAAAAATTGCCACAATTTATTTCTCCATTTCTTGCCACCAGTATTTTCTCATAGACTTGCCAATCACGTATGCAATTAATGCAACTTTCTCACTAGGTTCACATGAGAACTGACGCTCACAGCAAAATCTCACACACAAAACTTCATTTATAATTGAATCGTATTTTGAGCTGGCTGCTGACTGCTGGGCACTGCTCCCTCCATGGCTGTATCTGTTTTTCACAGGCACCACCACCATTGAGAAATACGACCTCAGGACCAACAGCTGGATCCAAATTGGGACCATGAACGGCCGGCGGCTGCAGTTTGGGGTTGCAGTGATTGACAACAAGCTCTACATCGTTGGGGGCAGGGACGGGCTCAAAACCTCCAACATCGTTGAGTGCTTCAACCCTGTCACCAAGGCTTGGACTGTGATGCCCCCGATGTCAACACACAGGCATGGCCTGGGTAAGAGGGCCTCTGCCTCTGCACACAGATGGGGTTTTGTCTTGGTTTGGAAAGACAGGTGTCTGCCAAAGCTGGAGCTTCCCTTGTAATTGAGAATGTAAACTCCCTCCCTCTGAGTTATTATAATTTTGAAATTAAGAGGCTTTCAGGCAAAGATATGGGAATAGGAACAACAGTTCTTTACTAGCAACATGAAAAATGTAGTAGTACAAAAAAGGCAAATGAACAAAAAAAGAAAAGAAACACTGACAGAGTCAGAATACACCTGACACCCTGTTAGTCAGGGTGTTGGTAGCAGTCCAGTTAAGTCCTCCTGCAGTGACAGATGTGGTTCTGTTGGATCAGCGATGATCCTGTAGAAGGATGTAGTTTTCCTCTGAAGGTCCAGTGGTGGTGAGATGGATCCAGTCTTCCTCTGGGAATCCAGTAGAAACAGGCTGTCCTGGTGTTCTGCATTTCAGGTTTTATCCAGGTAGGAATGGTTGGCTCCTCCACCTGGGTGGAGCATCTCACAATGGATGATGTAATTGTATCAGTCATGTAGTGAGCCTTAATGGCCCATTAGCAGAAGATATCCCCCGGAGGGAGGATTGGAAGAGATAAAGGACACCACTCCGCCTGGTTTTAACAGCTGGCCTATTAACAGAAGACACCTGTCCCCTCTCCCCAGAGTTATGAGAGGAAGAAAAGCACCTCTTGAACACCTCTTGAAGTGGTTTCAACAGGTGGGAATAGAATACATCTTGCATTTGCAACCCAAGATAGGTTTGATTGACTGAGGCACTGCTGAGGAAATTTTTTAACATTTAGTGACATGCAGCAATAATTGTAGAACACATTTTTCAAAGGGAGGTTTGCCTATTGCCATGATTTTATGATTTGGTTAATATTCACGTAATTACCACTGGCCTTCCATAGTTAATTTTGCTTGTAGGAAATTCCAAAATTAAAGCTGTAGTGAAAATAAACAAATCCTCACATGATTTAATGGTCATGGGATACATTTACAAGACAATAACAACCTTTTTTTTTTTTTTTTTTTTTAATAAATGATGAATTCAGCCCAGAGGTATCAATCACCTCCGTAATTCAGTTCAGGGCATTACCCACACTGAAGCAAACAGTGTATGGGAATAAGTACAACTTTACCAGTGCTAACGTCGCAATTACAGGAAGTTTTACAGAGCTCTGCCATGGTTTAGTATCTATGTGTTTTTTACTGCAAAATAGTCCTTAATATTATTCACCCTGAAGGAATAATTTGAATATGAAATCTAGAAATCCTTTCCAGAACTATAAAAAATAAGGCTAAGTTTACAGATGAGTAGATCATAGCAGAGGGAATATGATGATTTCTGAACAATTTACATATCCTAGACCTTATGAAAAAGCTGGCTTCTCTTAAGTTACAGAAACAGGAATGATTGCTTGAAATCATCAGGAAGTTCAAATGACATGAAATATTTTTATTTTTATGGATAATAGAGGAAGATTGATCTAAAATTATTTGGCAAACCTTTGTGGTCTTCTCAACTGCTTGGTAGAGAAAGGGTAGTGTAGGGTTCTTACCCATTAGAGAACAAAATTGAAACCAAATACTAGTAGGTGGCAAAGGGGAAGAAGGCTAAACAGATGAAATAATTGTCATTGAAATTCCTGACTGCAAGGGCGTAATTCTCCCTGACAGGGAGGTCACAGCCATAAATTTGAGTGCTCAAAGCTGGGTTTCAATCTGTGCCAGATTTGCCTCACACTTCTAGCCCCTATTAGCTTCAGGGAGATTCTGTGGAGAGTTGGTGCTTTTGAAGAAATCAGGCCACGTATATTTAGGCATGAAAGACAGATTTAGAAAACTTTTAAGCAGCTGGATTGAAACATTTTTGCCCCACCTAACAAAGGGAGCAAAGAACAGCAGCAGGTCCCAAAGGGAAGGCACCAAAGCCCTTCTCTGGAGAAGCACAATGGCCCAGGATTTGTCCACACAGAGCTTGCAGTGACAGCCAAGTTGGCTCTCCTGTGCCTCAAGGACAGAAGATAGGAGACAGCTCTTATCCAAAAGGCATTAAAATGTTGTGGTGCTTTAGCTGGTAAGGACAGCCAGCTACCCAGCCACCCAGGCTTCCTGCTGGCAGTACTACAGAGCTTCAGCTGGCTCAGAATAAGGAGAGGTTATTGGTTTGGGCATATTTTTCGATGCCTGACTCAAGTTTTGCCTTTTTGTAGGAGAATAACATCGTTCCCTGTTAGGGGCTCAATTTTGTTTCAGAGCAAGGTCACCAGAAGCGAAAGAGATAAAAGTCCAAGAAGAGAACATCAGAACTAAAGCAGCTTTCCTCTAATCTTTTGGCAAAAGATAATGGTTATTTAGAAGAACACTGTATGTGAAGTGCTTGTTTATCTTTATTTATTCCTCCAAATGAAAAGGCAGCTTTCAGTTCTTTTAATACCAGCTGAAACTGCTTATCTGCACACAGGGAATTAACGTACAGAATGAATACGCTGCTGGCCACTGAAACCAGGAGATAATTTGTCCCTAATTCTGTCTCTCAAGGAGTGGCAATGCTTGAAGGACCAATGTATGCAGTTGGTGGCCATGATGGGTGGAGTTACCTCAACACAGTGGAGCGCTGGGACCCGCAGGCGCGGCAGTGGAACTACGTGGCCAGCATGTCCACCCCGAGGAGCACCGTTGGGGTCGCAGCACTCAACAGCAAGTATGGCAACAGGAAAATCCCTCTCTGGGTTTTCATCTGCTGCCGTCCTTGGAAACGCGGCTTCTTAAATTCTGTTTTCAGGCTTTGGTTATTTAATGACCTCAAGGAAGAAAAGAGAGGATGTAATGCACAGAAAAAAGAAAGGAAGACCTTTCCTCTGCTGTGTGGCAAATTGATTTCAAACCCGCAGTCAGGTTTTGAACACATTTCAGCCCTTTTAAATTACAGCAATGTGAAAATGTTATTACACTCTCATCAGAATTTTACCTAGAATATAACATTTGGGGATACAAAATCAGCTACTTAAAAAAAATATTCCAAGCTTATGTATACACTTTAAAATCATTGTGTCTAAACAGACTTAATGTGAATGGAAACAAAGTCTTTCCTTTGTTCATGCAAATTCACAGCCAACTTTTAAAATGTTGAAGGTGTATGGTATGTTTAATGGAAAGAAGATGGGTTTATTAATTAGGGATGGAATAAACAGCCTCTTATAAATCCTAACCTATCCAGATTTGCTCTGCCCTCCACCCCTTGCTTAAATACACAAAATCAAGTGTTAATGCATTTAAACATTCTGGTAAGATGCTAAAGCCACTCAAGCCCTTTTACATTGGAGCAGACAACTGGATCTTACAAGAACCTTGTAAAAGGCTTTAGGTTATGGAGAATATGGTTTGAGCCAACATTTCTTGCTTAAACGTGTGGGAAACCCTTAGCAGTTTGTGGGGGCTGTGAACACTGTTATAGACAGACAACTGCATTTACCTGGAGACTTTGGCACTGGCTTCCCTGGTCACTTTGTAAATTCCTAAGAAACAGAAGGGTAAAAAGCAGGAACAAAGGTGTCAGCAAAGGGCTATTTGTAAATGCAGGTGGGGGGTTGCATTCATACAAGGCAGGATTCAAATCATAGCTCACAAGTCCAAGAGAGGCAGAAGTGCCTCTTGAGGTCCTTGCTGTACCTCAGAGGAAACTTTCTCAGCAGAAACTCCACCACAAACTCCTGTTGGTGCCTTCCACAGCAACAACATGCAGGAAACCACTTTGTCAGAGAGGAAATCAGCCAGATCCTGACTCTATTCTCAATCATTGCTGATAGAAACTGTCTCCAGCAGGGTTTAAATCATGTCTATTAGTCTGGTGATGTAATTTCTGGCATACCAGGAGGTCAAATGTCCATCACTCAGTGCTATGGTCCAACCATGAGAATGCTTCTCCTTTTCCTGTTTCCCTAAATCACACTATATTTTTTCCTGTTCAACCCCACCAGAAAAGCCTTTCCATATCTGTGGAGCAATACTTTTGGACCAATAAATGGTCCATTGAAAACATCAGTCAATAATGCTATATTTGTTCTTTTCCTTAGAGAATGGGAAACACCACCGGGCTTGTAGACATGTTATGAAAAACAAAGGACCCCAAGCAATCCCTTTGTGTATACAGAGATTTCCTTGCCCCGTGAAAGCTGTGTAAACAAGCAAGCTGTATCAGTGACATGATGTGAAAAGAAATGAAATCAAAGCCTCAAGTTTTGTATAGATCAGACAACAAACTGCACAACTAAACTCAACTTTATCAAGTGAACAAACATTAAGAGAGAGAGAGCTGGGGTTTTTTTATTATTCTAATGGTGAACAGAAACCTCTTCTAGTTAAAATATGCACCGGAGAAGTCTTAAAGCTTTTTAAGTCTCTGGAATAAAACAGGCACTTCTACAGGAAAATTCAGCTGATCTGGTTTACGTGGTTTACTCTGGGCAAGTCCATATGTTCCCTAGGTCTCTAACAAGCTGCACTAAATAATTTCATGGCAGAAAACAATAACAAGGGTCTAAAAGGGAGCGGAAGAACCAGCACACTCAAGACCTGAACACATCTTCTACTTCATTCAATCCTAGTCCAGCAACACCCAAGTTAGCTTGAGATCAGAAAGAAGTTCAGGCTTTGTAAAATTCATTGACAAAAAGCCATAGCCCCTGATTGTTTTTTAACATGGATTACCCAATTTATTCCTAAAGGTTGCCCCAATATTTTTTAACAGAGATTAGCACAATTTATTCCTATAAATTGCCCCGATATCAACTGTTTAAATCTCCAGTTTTTTGCTAAGTGCCTTTGGACTAAACAGATAAGACGACACAAGGTGATACCTTCTGTCCAGCAGATTTTCTTAAACACAGACTTGGAAGGAAATATATTTACTATATATTTTATACATGTTTTTATATCTATTCACGTTATGAAAGGTAACTGCACAGAAAAACTTTTAATGTGAAAAGACATTAAATATTCTGTAACCCTGTCCCAGGGAATGCTACCATACATTTCAAACATACGCAGCATCTTTCAATGCAACTCTTTCTATTTCTCACAATTAGAGAAATTGACATGAATTTTTAAACTTAATTTTCATATGTGGCTGCTTGAACATTTCCACTATAAGTGAAAAACCTAACTCCATCTAACACAAAAGCCTTTGAGCAAAGGAAGTTCCAGAGCACAGCAAACAATGGGCGTAATAACAACTTTAACGTGGTCTGAATGAAGTCAGCCAGATAAAATTCTTATTAGTGGGAGGATAAAGACTGAAATTGTTTGCCTGCTTGCGGGTTTTTATCCCAGGCTGTATGCAGTTGGTGGGCGTGATGGGAGCTCCTGCCTGAAATCCATGGAGTGCTTTGATCCTCACACAAACAAGTGGAGTTTATGTGCCTCCATGTCCAAGAGGAGAGGCGGTGTCGGTGTGGCCACCTACAATGGGTTTTTGTACGCTGTGGGAGGTCATGATGCTCCTGCTTCCAACCACTGCTCCCGCCTGTCCGACTGCGTGGAGAGGTAAGGAATTATTTTGCTTTTTTCCTTCTCTGTTTACATCACGGGAAGGGATTACACAATAAATTCTCTCCACAGTTGGAATGCGTGTTTGTGAAATGCAGTCCGCCTTTTTAAAATAATATTTTGAGCAGGAATCACTGCTTTCCAATACTTTTGTGATAACAAAAGAATTGAACCTCAGCAGCAAAGTCTTCCCTTCTGTCTGAGCTGCTCTAAAGCCAGGTAAAAGTACTGAGACAAATTCAAGATATGACCTTTCTATTCCTCAAGTGCCAGAACTCAGGTTTAGGCTTCTTGTATCATGTACTGTAGGAATGAAATACTTTTCAGTTGTTCTTCAGAAAATTTGACTGGAACAGGTAAAAGTTGTAAAAAATATAAGAAATATCAAAAGTCTTGTCATTTGGGGAAAAGAAAACTGAGAGGGTGTTAAACCCTGCTGTGAACAACAATGGCCAAATTCTGTTCTCAGTTAGATGGGACAAAGCAGGAACTACCTGGAATTCACTGCAATTTATATTGGAATAGATCAGAAGTAAAATAAATATTAATGTAAGATGCTGCCATGCATTTCATGTGAGAAACTTGGAGCTACTACACAAGATATTTAACTTCTTTTATCGTAAACTTATTTGAAAACATTAATTCTGACAATAAACAGAAAACCAAAAGCTTCATGGAGGAAGAAAATAAGAATATATTTAAATTAACTTTGCTGAGTCAACTGGTGGTCAGACTATCATTCCCTCAGGTCCCATCTGTGTTTAAAATGTATTGATGGCTTAATGTAATTGAAATGGAGAGACTGTAATGAAAAAGTGAAAACAGGGTCATTTTCCATGTGCTTGAAGGCCCCTCTAGTGGCTAAATCAAAAACTGAATAACATCTGAGTTCTGCTCATTCCTAGTGTAAACCAAACGGCATCACAGGAGAAAACAAGCAACCATCAGCAATTCAAACTTGAAACGTTGTCTCTATCATGCTTTTTTCTGATGATTTTGATCACCGCCCTCCCTAGGTATGACCCCAAAACAGATGCTTGGACCACAGTGGCCCCTCTGAGCGTGCCCCGGGACGCAGTTGGGATCTGTCCCCTGGGAGACAGGCTGTATGCAGTGGGGGGCTACGACGGCCACTCCTACCTGGACACCGTGGAGTCCTACGATGCTCAGAACAACGAGTGGACAGAGGTAATGGGACACAAACGGTGCCTCAGAAATTATAGTGGCTCCTCCTGCAGCTAGGAATAATTCTGTCCAAATAACTGTGAAATTATCGCCGGTCTGGTGAAAAACGACACGTCGGCGTGCATCAATGCTGTAGGTGGGCTTGGTTAAAATATCAGTTTCCTCTCCTGTAAAATAACCACGTGAAACTTTCCAGGCTGAGGGGTGGAGGAAATACATGGGCAAGCAAAGCAGATTGCACAAATCACTTTGGGTTTGAAGTGCTTAAATTCAGCTCTTCTGGAGGCACCTCCAAACTTTCAAATTATAGGCCTGCCCACTGAGACCAAGAGGAAATACATGGATTGCCAAGATCCTTTTGCATCCATGCAGTCCATGGTTTTGGAACATTGGATATGAAGGCCTTTTAAACATGTCAAGGGAACAACACCAGGCTACACCTTTGTAACTCAGGGGCTGCTAAATTTTACCAAAAAGCCCAAAGTGTTTTTTCATACCTTAGTTAAACCTATTTTTTTTTTTTAGCATTACATCAGTTTGAATAAACAAATTACTTTCCTATTAATCTGAAAGTAATTTCTTCTTGTCCTATCCATAGCATGCCACTAAAAATATTTCTTCCTTTTTCTTTCCCCTTTTCCTTTTCCTTTCTAGGAAGTTCCTGTCAACATTGGTAGGGCTGGAGCATGTGTTGTCGTTGTGAAGTTGCCCTGAGGACTGTAAATTATTGTGAAACTGAACTGAGTGGAGTCTCAGAAGACAAGAAACAGTCCCAGGAGCAGTATAGACTGCACACACCTCAGCAGCCCTCCCTTACAGAGAGTGTTTATCCCTGAGCCATCACACTATTACAGCACAGAAGTATCTTCCTGCATCACAAAAATCAGAAAAGTTTGCAGAAGTGAATGACTTGATTGTGCTTAATATGTAAAATCCACTAAAGTGGTTTCAATGTTTGAACGGTTCAGGTTTGTTACACAAGTGTATCTATTATTTATGAAATGCAGCAGTGAGAGATGTGTATAAGACTTCAAAAACATTTTTCTGTTCTATGTTGCCAGGAATGCTAAAGTTTAATAAAAAAGCTTTTATATTTTAAGTAAATTAAAATGACTATGGAACACCTCCAACAGAGAACTGCACAAAAAGAAATATTTGCTCTTAAATATTATTGTCAACAGAATATTCTCTGCAGAAGCAACTTAATTTATACATTCAGAAATTAAGCTCCTAAATCAACTTTAAAATCAAACCAGAGAAGCAGATAATTTGTTATTTACCATCCAGCACTGCTAGAACTGTGACAGAATATCCATTTTTAGAACTGTGTTGAACTGAATAATGCAAGTTAAGTCATAGTAGGGTTAAGGTACCTTTACGCTATTGTGTGCCAGCAGAAAGAAATCTCTTTTGTCAAAACATAATGCAAATATAATTTGCAATCATTTTCAGTGCATAGATATACGATATTTTAAGGCTGCTCCGTGCACCACGTTATTCATGTACTTCTCTTTGCCTGCTAACCATCTGTCAGTATGTGTTAAACTAATCTGACTATTCTGGGGATAATAACCGTGCATTAAATTTTAAAACAATCACATAATTACATTCCTTGAATATAACTTACAAAATGAAATTTTTATATCATATTGATATGACAATCTTTGACCTCAGCTGAAGATTACCAGCTTTCTCTCATGTACAGTAGAAATATGGTAAGGAATAAACCACACCCACTGTGTAACATTAGATACCATTCATGTAAACATGTTTCTGTTCTATCTGGAATTAGTGGAATGATAAGAATCAAGAAAAAACAGGAAAAGAATCACCTGAAAACAGCACATAGTGCTGTTCCACATGCATGATATTATCTTTTTGTGTGCCAATTTCTACTGTTTTGCTTTAATTTCATTTTTTATAATTTCAAATGCTGGAAGTGTATTCTAGAAAAAAGAATGTATGTAAGATATTCTATGCTGTAAAGCACAACATTTGGTCAGTATCCACCTCAGTGTTTGTTTAGTTGTTTTGTTAGTATCAGAAAATTAAGGACAGAGGCAAAAATCTCTGAATGTGTTGGCCAACTTTCCTGATAGAATACTGTGGTTTGAGATTTTAGCAATATGCTATTTTAAAACAAATTTATAGTATTAAACCTATTGAATGCCTCTACAGAGAAAAATCTAATAAGCATATTTATAAAAAGAGGAACATTTTAAACTTTAAAACTCAATTATGTTTATATATAGCATGCTACATTCAAATAAACTTTACTTTCTCTGCTAAGAAAATTTGGATTATATTTTAACAACTTTGTGGGTTTTATTTTACATCTTTTCAAAACTAGAAGACACAGAAACATCAATCTCATTTTTGTACTCTGAAAGAACAAAAGATGCACAACCGCCCCGCCAAGCAAATGGGGAATGAACCCTAAACCAGCCTGTGGGTTCCAGAAGTCACATCAGAAGAGGGAAATATTTTAATTTCCCAGCATATCAAGAATCTGAAGCAAACACCAGGGGCCAAGCAGAGCCAGAGAATCTGCCCAGTGACACACTGGGGACTGGGAGTTGGATGTTGTTCCTCTCTCCCTGTCCCATAGGGAAGCTCTGTGACCACCTACCCAGAACATCTTCTTACAGCACATACTAACTTTTAAACATTAATAATAAAAATTCTAACATTTCCCCCTCTATTCTTTGTCATCCTGCTTTGGTCCTGTAACAGCCATGTGCAATCTTTTGTGCAAATAAGGGTTTGTGTGGATGTAGGGAGAGGGTCACTGCTGCTTTTCACTCAGGCTCTAAAATCATGCTTTTCTCTTAAAACAGCACACCACTGCTTCCAGTAACCTGTACAGCCCCATATTTTACTTTTTTTTAAACTTTTTTTGTTTGGAAAGCACTGGTATTAAATGCTCATCTTCAAAACTCCCACATAAAAACAATACAAAAAATGTGCTTCTGATGCCAACATGTGCAACAAGCACATGAGGACAGACCCTGACAGACTGACAATGCCAGTGGGCCTGAGCCACTGAGCCTTTGAAGGGAATTTGGAGTTTTCTTGTGAAAAAGAAGGCAGAAGCCTCAAGTGAGAGAAAGCAGCCACAGCTCCTGAGCCAACTGAGAGGTATATGAATATAAATCCATCTCCAAAAATCAGTTCAAGTCTATAGTACCTTAATCCAAACACACAGGATCTTTGAAACATGACACAGAATTCCCCTGCCTTTGTCCCCTCCTCAGCTGGCAAATTTTGTTAAACCCTCTATCAGTAAACAAGACATGAAATACTTAGGGAAAGCACTTAGATATAAACAACCCCTTAAATATCTCTTGAAATACACACTGCTGTTTCTGTAATTTAATAAAGGCTCAGAAGGAGTATTAGAAGACTCCCTGTATTTCTTTAAAGCTCTCTGAAGAAATCGTGCCATCAAGTTTGCTTATGTAAAAAATAATGCAAGGCAGAAAAACTATGTTGTGCTTTTAGCTTGCAGAAAGCAGCTCCATTTATCAGTTTAATAAATTCAGTAGCTCCTCCTAGCATGAACCTCAATCTCTGAGGCAGAGCATGTGAATATTTGCATGTGTGTGCTATGAGATCAGATGGTCTCATTTCTATGGCAGGACTGATGTCACAAGAGCACTTCTTCAATTTTAAGGTTAAGGCTGTACCTTGTTATAGGAAAAACACCAAGATAAATACAGGTATGGGGGAAAGGGAATAGATGGGAAGAGTATGGTGGTTTTAGTACTGAGCTTTAAGGGTTTTGTTTTGCTTTTTCCATATTATTTGTACAGCAACAAAAAAACATGTGAAAGGAAACCAGCACTCCACAAAAGGAAATTGTGCTCTTTACAGGAATATGGAAGGGAAAAAAACAAGAGGATTTGAAGGTTTGGGTGATAACCTCCACATAAGCTGAGGCAGCAAGATACTTTATGTAAATACAATGTATGAGGAACAGGGATATCACTTACCCTTGAAATCAATTCCGGGAAAGGCTGAAGATGCAGCTTAAGCGTGTCTCTGTCTACCAGGAGATCTTTAGGCCAAGAGCATAAGATCGGAATAGTCCCTCCCATAATTTTAGCAGTGATGCTTGGAGGAAAGCAGTATTAGAGCAATTTGCAGCTGTCAGAATAAAAATAAATTATTTTCCTGATAGGATATAATTTTTTATTTCTTGCACAACACAGCTACACTAAACCACATTCTCAACTGATCAGTACTGGGAGTGAACAGCTTACATCAAAGCTTATAGGAACGTGGTAAGGATTTATTCAATCCAGGCAGTAACATGAGTTTTTCCTTGACAGGATCACACATACTGCATTTTCCAGGTAGCATATTTCAGTGCAAATTTCCTTAGAGTTTCTGGATGTTTGCCCATGAATTTCTTGCTCAGGGCAGACATGACACTCTTAGACCCATTTTCTCTTCCTCAGCAAATTGGATAAAAGTTTTCTCATCCCCCAGTCCTTGCAAAGTCTTGAGCACTGGGGGTTTGAGAGAGACCCGAGCTCAGCTCAGGCTCGATGTGCCATTCAGGCTCTGCTCAGAAGATGGTGCTACGTGACAATTTTTGGAGGATCCTGTTTCTGTCTAAGAGAACACAAGGCTATTGTAGTAATATTTATTCTTGAAATATAAAAACACTCTTTAATACTCTCAAGAGCCTCCTCCATTTGTTAGTGAAACTGCCTTACGGACACGCTCCCCACATGCGCACATAGACACTGCTGAGCTCCTCAGGAAAATCTGGAATCAAATTTACCAAGTTACAGCAAAGCCCCTTTTGTAAATATTCCCAGAGCACCAGCTGGTATTGCTGCCCTGGTGCCTGTCCTGGGTTTTGGCACATGGAAATCAAAAGTTTTTCGTGTTTGATTTCACTGAGCTCAAATCACGGAACCCATTATTTTGGCTGCAAAGGCTCAGGATGAGAAGCCAATGATGTAAGCAGATGGATGAAGAGAAGGGTCTACTTCAGCCCATTAGCCCATCAACCAGCCCGCTAGCCAGCAGCACCCTCCCCTGACTTCATTTTTAAGACATTTTTAAGCAGTTCCTGATGTGGGGTAAAACTGTCCAGCTCTGCCATTTAGAAAATGCACATGACATGTCCAAAGATGTTAAAGCCATAAATAAAATATAAAAATTTTTTTGCCTTGTTTCCCCTTTTCCATACTAGGATAATCACGAAACAGAGCCAGAGGTGAACACAGTGTGTTTTACATGAAAGATAAGGAAACTTCATACACTCCTGACATTTCTTTTTATAGGCGATAAACCAGGGCCTCATCATTCCTCTGGATGAACAGGGAACAGGGACTGATCCCAGATACTGGATGCTACTTTTCCACTATTCAGCAATCTCATTTCACCTTACCTCTCTGTAAACACAGAGCTGCAACTTGCTTTTATATGTATTTCTCCCTGTCACCTCAAATTAATAGACAATTCAATGATACTACTTCCAGAATTGAGAAAGACGTTCTGAAACAAAACATTAAAAAAAAACATAGTTTATGAGTTATTTCTTACCAAAAATAGACCAATTTAAAATCAGCTTTATACTATTTCTAAGACCGCTCTAAATATAAAAACAGTAATTTTAAAAATGTTGGGGAAAGTGACAAGTTAGAGCACTTGAAACTGGCCCTTTCCTCTGCTATACTTTAATCAAAGGGCTAACTACTGACTTCTGTCAGCTCAAGGTAATTCTGAGCTCAGAGACATTTGACTATGCTCTGTAGAGAAGTTTAAACACCACAAATATATTAATGTAACCATTACTACATTGCAAAGTTTGCTTTTGTTTTTTCAGGACACTTACCCTACACCAAAGACATTTCCTCAATAATTACAGTGGTGGTGCACAAGAAACTCCATTAAAAAACCTCTTTATTTCTGTGATACGAGCAGCAGAGATGGAAAGAGAGACAAAACCCCAAACGAATTAACTGCCTCAGCTTCCCAAACTCCTCAGTGACCAACTGGTGCCTTTTAAAAGCCAGAGCTAATATTTGGATGCAGCTGTTTACATAACAAGTCTCAGTGGCTCTTTCCCTGCCTCCCTCTCCTCACTTAACAGGAGCTTTCTTCCAAAAAGCTTGGAAATATCACTTCCCTAGAGGCTCCTCTGTGCATTACCTACCTTCTATTCTCACAGTCTCCTTAAAAACAAACATCCTGCCATCAAATCCTCCAAACCTCTACGTGCCAAAGGCTTTCCTGCCTTTGAGAGTCTTCTCCTGAAGCTCAGCATTTATTTGACAGTGCTAACATGTAAGATCAGGCATGAGGAAATAATTCCAATTGTCATGAAACCACTCCAAGTGGGAACAGTTTTAATTTCAAGCATTCAAATGTAGGCTAATCTTTCTCAAAATAAAGATAAAATCAGCACTTCTAGATGAAAAAATAAAAGCTTATGTACAGTTACTGAACAACTGATGATAATTGAAAAACCCCATTCTGCCCAAGGCATCTCTGATAAGAATTGATTATCAAAGACCTCATTAGTTTCTTTCACTCTACAGTGTTTGTGATGAACAATAGTAAATAAAAAGTCTTGTGATGACTGTGTCTTTACAACCTTAAGTATTGCATGATGCTCAGAAAAACATGTGCTTGTCTGATTCAGTTGGGGAAAACAGTATGCCATATAAAGAAAAATTCATTTTAATCACTCTCAGTAATCAGATTCTTTTGTGGGAAAAGGGGCCTGCAGCTGCTAGATGGAATCAAACACGCTGCAAGAATAAAGAAAAATCACTATGGCATGTTCTTCCTGAGCAGCATTGTACACACTTCATTAACAATATCCTGCAAAACTGGGAAAGATTGGAGAGAAGAGGTCAAAAGCTAAAAGAAACACTACAGACTAGGAAAAAAAAAAAAAACCCAGAAAGTAATTCCTCTGAGGAACCTGTCCAACTTAATTTGATGCTTAAAATACAATAAAATACAATATAATAATCTCATTTGATGCTTTACTACAGAAAGTAAAAAGGGCCATGAAGCAAAGCAGGACAAATGAAGCTCTAAGTGTATACAAGAACATTTATTACAGACTTCTTTCCTGTTCTCGTCCTTCCAACAACATAATTGTCAGATCAGAAAGCAACATTTTATTTGGAATCTGTTTCACTCTATACTTAGAGCAGAAAACTGTATATAAATTCACATTTCAGTTATCTAGCATGCAGACATAGCACTGGAGTTAAAATTCATGGTAATTAAAGAGGTTTTTATTTCCTTTAGCATTAGAGAATTGAAGGACTTTTAAAAAAGGTTAAAAGCCCACAAAATCTAAAATGTAATGTAATTTTCTTAAATTTTAACCATCAACCTCTGTGAACTTCACTTTACATATGTTTTTTTGGTTTGGTGTCTCCCTGTATTTCTTCTCTTTTTTTTTTCTTGGTCAAGCCTCTTTTACTTAATTTTATTTCTTTATTTTCTCCACTAGGTTGTCAGCATAAAACCCTGTAATTCTCTTATGATTGTTGAGTTTATTCACCCCCCAGAGACAAATATAATGCAAGATTGACTACACTGTTGGCATCTCCTCATAAAAGTACTTTAGCTACAGGTGAAAATAAACTTCTGCTAAAATTGTTTCAGGATTGTTGTTTGGAAATTGATTTGATAATTCTCATTTTCATGAATGGTTTATAGTCTCCTAATCTATTTATACAGCTCATTGTTGTTATTTATTTAAAATGCAGAGCTACATGTTTTATTTTCAAATTCTCATTTGAGAACAGAACTTTGTAAGTGTTTAAACAGAATTTTGGAGAATTTTTCTTGAATATCAGTTGCTAATTGCAAGCAACAAGTTCTTGATTTGAGCATGCAAATAACTTCTTTTCCAGCTAAAACCATATATACTACTGTATTGACAGAGTCAGGACATGAGGGGACACTGAAATAATCTAAAAGGGATCTGCAAATTAAAATATAATTTCTGTGCAGTGTATTAAAAGTTTCTTTTCTCCACTGTTAAAAACTCATTTGCTCTTCTGTGATAAACTGTTAAATAAACTTAGTTCAAGCTGTATAATTAATGGGGGAATAATTCTTTATCAAATGCATCAGACCATGCCTTACCCTTACAATAAACAGATTTTTCTTTGTTTCATGACCTATGAGAAGTCCAGATGCATTTCATAAAACAATAACTTTATTTTAAAATGAAGTTTTATTCTAACGTGGTCACATTGCTGGAAGGGTAAATAAGGAATGTTCAGATAATTTATTTCTCAGTTTTTCAGAGCACAACCCACCAAGGAGAGGGAGCTAAAGGAGCTTTGTGGGCAGGTAGGGGTCAGTCCTTTCCCCCAGGTAAGAAGTGAGAGGATAAGAGAAAACTGAAACTCAGGCTCCCATTGTCAAGAGCCAAACAGGATTAAACAGGAGCATACAAATTATTGGAGGAGGATCAAAGACCAGAGGGTGATATTCCACATCATATGTAAAAAACTGTAAAATCCCTACACCCTGAGTCTCCTGCATGTCCTCCCTGACCAGTGGTGTTTGAGACAACACTCTCAAATTTCAGACATATTTTCAGTCTGCCACGGGTGATAGCTCAGAAAGTCACCCAGTCTAGCCAGTACAGCTGTAATGGTACTCCAAGCTATTTTTACAAAGCAAATCAATTTTTATATACGGTATTGAGTTACAATATCACTAATTTAATTCTTACTTGAAAAAAATACCCCAAACAGCAGACTGTTTGGCTGATAGCTCAAAAGATGGAAAAGGAAAAAAAATCAACGCCACAGAAATTAATGTTTGCATTGGATAGAAAATTCATAATGGGGCTGAAGCAGCATTTTAAAAGAAAGAAAGAAAGATGTGATGTCTCTCTGACTAGATATCCATTACTTTTATGTTATGTTATTTTTAAAGTTTAAAAACCATGTGTCTCAATAGTAACAGATTTAAGAGAAAATTATAACACTGGAAAAAAAGAAAACATTGAGCTCTTGCAGAAGGGAAGTACTCCTTGTGTGTGGTAATTTTGCAGGGGAATCCTGTTTCCTTGGGGAATGGAAGCTGTGACCATTTACTCCAAGAGCCAACACTACCATTAAAACTCAGCATTCTAATTAGGGTACTGAAATGTGTAAGATTTTTAAGAAGAAGTGGTAATGCATATTCATTTATTTGGACTGACAGCAACTTGATGATATAACTGTGTTAATTCCAACTGTCATTCACTTTGTCAGGTTTACTAAATGAAATTATTTTTCAGTTGCCTGCTAATAGGAAAAGTATTGCTATTACACAAGCATGCTATTTATTTATTTAATACAGCTTCAGGGCTGGAATGGCCACTGGACTTCAGCAGCCTTTCACTTTGGAAAGAGAAAAGAATAAATATTAGTGCCACAAGACAGTAGCAACTGCAGGGCTTCCAAACCCTCAAATTTTAGGGAAATTCTTTAGTTTACTTCAATACCACCATGCTCCTGCATTGTGTAGTACAAGGCCTTTTTATGGTCTTAAAGAAAAAGAAGGGACAGAAGGAGAAGTTTTCATGACTTCTAAATAAGAAGGGGAAGCAACAAAATGAATCAAATGGGGAATGAGCCATGGTGGTTCTGCACTATTTATCAACAACTGAGGTGAGGGTTTTTGCACCATTTAATAAATGTGCAATTTTTAAAACTCAAACCAACAAATTGTTTCCAGCATGACCCTGGGTTTTAGACATCCTTAGAAGAAATTCCTATATCAAATGACTTTATCAATCAACACACCACTCATCTAAGAGAAACAGATAAATCAACGGTCTTGTTCTAAAATTCTTCTGCAAGGTAAGATTTGCAAAGGTCAGAAACTGCTGGAGATTATGTTTACAGGCACCAGTGGGGATTTGCTCAGCACTGTTGGTTATTCAGGCTGTGTGGCTCTCAGCAGCTGCAGACCTGGCTCTTACCAAGTGTGAGCAAAGCACTGAGGTCTCACGCTTTACTTCAGAGGCAGCAGAGCATTTAAATTTAAGGTACAGCTACACAAAAAAAAAAAAAACAAAAACTAATTAAAACAAAATTCTCTTTTAGAGAATTTTTACACTCCACTGAACACTTCTTTGGTCCTGGTCAACATTGAAAATGTTACAGTCGTGGAGGAAAGGAAATCCCACAGTTTAGTGGTGTCACATCTTGATGTAATGCTGTGAGATTTTAACACAATCACCAGAAGGCAGCAACGAACTGTAACATTATTTGCAGTAAAATCAGTAGGATCTGAGTGTGTAAGTGGTCACATATATAAAGACTGGAGCAAATGCACCTAACTCTTAGTTATCAACTCCCTGTCCTCTGTGCAAGGATTACTCCTTTTGTAGACAATAATAACAACAAAACACCTTTCAATAAACCTATAATCTATTCTTTAGTACATGAGATTCTCTTAAGTTCTCATATTTGTCTTGATAAGGAAGGACAAACATTTTTCTGCAATCCCATAAAGGTTTTAGCACGCGTAGCCTTGAAGGGAGGTTGCTGAAGCATTACACATGTGATTTGTATCAGTTCTTTCTCTCTATGCCTATTGCACAGAAAAATAATTGCAGCTTAATAGACTTCTTCTGAATAGTATAATTTATATAGAGTATAACTTTTAATGTAGACCGAGGTTACTTTAAAAGGAAAGGTAAATTAAACATTTTAAAGAGTAAAGATTGTAAGCAAATGGAAGCATAATTCAAAGCTGGAGAAGAATTGTGCTACTTGTTGGAAACTGAAAAGCACTAATTTGCATTTCTGTAATCATTAATAGGGGTTATGAGGTGTCAATTATGTTCCACGTGTGACCTTTTTAGTTTCTAGGTAATGTACCTCAATTAATTGTCTGTGGCATCATAAAGCACCTTTTCACTGCACCATGACTGTGAAAAGCAATAAAATTCTGCCTCTACAGCTGAAGTATGAAATGCACAGCTGACCTTAGCACTCAGCAGTAACTCACTGATGCTAATGCAGACCTTCTATTGGCATAAATTACAGCGCAGGCACAAGCTTAGAGCTCAGCTGATGCTTTCCCAGCTTGGGATGGATTTTTGTAAAGTCATACGAATGGCCATGCTTTGAAATTCCAGTTTCAGTTCTCAGCTGAACTGCCCACTGAGAATTCTGCTTGAACAAAATCAACTGCTTTAAATTTCAGAGCAGAAATTGCTATGAAGTGCAAACCATGATCCAGTCACACTACTTCTCTCTTAGGAATATAAACCAGAAATCTTGATATTGACAGGCATTCTGAACAACATTGATGAACAAAACCAGAGTATCATGCAATATTTTCTACCCAAGAGCCCTATGCTGTAAATATGATGTGTAAATATAATCTGTGAATTAAAATATGTCATTAACTCATTAAGTACTTTGGAAATACTGAGAGGAACAATCAGTCATAAGATTATTATGGGTTTTTTTTTTTTTGAAATCCCAACAACCATAAATTAAAATTCTTGAAGCAAGGAAACCAATATGATTTTCAGCTTTCAAAGTAATTCACTTGCAAAATCATACTGCAGGAAGAAGAGATAAAAAACAGTCTTTGGTCATTACACAGTAAGGTAATTCAGTAGAAAAATATAACTCTAAATGGCAGTTGTATAATCCTTTTAAAAAGGAGAACATGGTGAAAAAATTCATGTAAAAAAACCCTTTAAAATTCCTCCCTCTGCTCCCCAACAATGTACTACAGAACTGAAAATCTAATCAACAAACAGAAAGCAAACTAAATTCAACAGAATTTCATCTTTCTCAGCTTTCTAAATACTCAAATAAATGTCATATGTAAATAGATTTTCCAACCCAGCAATGCCAAGGTGTAAAAATCCTCTTGGACTCATGCAAATGTTTTTTGCTGCTCACAAAGACTTTATGAATCAATGGTGAGATATCTATTGAAGTTTATATTTATTGCCAAGATTGCTTCTCAAAGCCCACCTGTCAGTAGCAGTTTTGTTTTCATTAATTATTGGCCCACATATCCCTACACAGAGACAGACACAGCAAAGGATTTACCTCAAGTTCATATTAAGAAGGCTGCTCAATATTTTCATGAAGTATGTACTGATACAGATATAAAGTTGGCATTACTGGAACTTTTAAAAGACGAAAAATATTAAATGCAAATATAATTTCAGAAAAGCTTCAAAAGATTCTATTAGAACTAGGACATAATAAATGGGATCAGTATACACCCAGATCAACACAGAACTTCCCCAAAACACACTCCTTTTATTATGTCCTGTCATTCTTCTTTTAAAAAGTTAAACAGTTAAAAACGGAGATGATTTCAGCTGTAAAATACTCCAAATATCTGGTATTTGAAGCAAGGAAGTGTATTTAGTTGCTTTGTCAAAATCTGCCTTTGAGCCCTCAGCCTATGCAGTCTGTGTGAAACCAGAATATGTTCATTAGATGTGAGAATATTCTCATGTGCACTCCATTTTACGGCTCTGAGGAAATGTAGAGATCTGAAAGTCAGAATTTTGGCTTTCCTTCCCACATAATGCTATTCTATCACCTATATTATAAACAGGGAATTCTAGTTAGGAATACACCTCAAGCACACAGAACTGGTTGGTGCCTACCACACCTCCTGTAACAAGAGGGAGAGTGCCTTCAGATTTTCCTATTAAAACATGATTTGACAGACACAAAAATCTACTTCACGTACTTAAAAACTTCCTGGCAGATCCATGAACTCATTTTGCCGAGAAAGTTCTCTGTGAGCTTTCCCTCACTGGCAAATTTTTCTTTATGTAACAAAATTAAGTTCTTTTATTGAGTTCCTTTATGAAACAGAAGGTTTCCATGTTTGTGACTGAAATTAAATTATATCAGTTCTCAGAAAGAAAAGTGTGCAGCTGTTTTTGGGAAGGGAGCTTGCAGATTTGGTGGGCCCAGTATTGCCCAAGCTGCTCACTTTGAACAGCCCAAACAACTCCCAAAGTAACTCCAAACCGCTGCATGTGACATGTCCATTTTTAAAAGGAAACAGGTGCAGAAACAGTAAATGATGTGTAAAATTAAGTAAAAGATCTTCACGTTTTCTCCCTATTTATTGTTGCCAACTATTCTAGGAATTGTATGGGGTTGATAGAGGATTCAGAAATTCCATCCATCTGTAGCTCATTTTCATTAAACACTGTAACTTTATGTCAAAGGAATTTATGTTCTGCTCTGACATGCATTACACTATATGTCCTAGACATAATAAAGTAGTTTCTGATCACCAGAGTTTGAGAGAGATTAATTCATTCCACTCACCTTATCCAGAATATGCTCTGTGATTCCTCTATAACAATTTCTGAAGCTTTTCTTTTGCAGAATGGTGATTCTGCTTGTAGGATATTTCTTTTCCATAAAAATGTTTAAGACTTTATGAAGTTAATATGAAAAAGTCTCTTATGAGCACTAGAAATCTGAGAGATTTAAGTTTTACCTGCAGTAAGGGGGGTGATTTACCTGCAATTTACCTGCAATTAAACTGAGATGTGAAAGAACTTTTCAAGTCTTTGAAGTCTGTTAAAGCATTTTATCTGCTCTCATGTTGTTTCATTAGTGCAAGCTCCCATTTTAAATAAATCTATACCTTCAATCTTGAAACTTTTCAGGTGATCGAGATAATAATTAATTATTCCGGCAGTGGGTTCTTACAAGAGATGCCATCCTTAAAGCCTGGCTCTAGTACCGCCTAACAACTTTCTGGCATTCCTCACGTACTTAAAACCCATGCCCAGGGATAACTGAGAAATCCTCACAAGATTCAAAAAGACAAAGGTGAACCAAAGGGCTCCAAAGAGGGATAAAATTCCTCCACCATGCCCTGCCACCTCCTGGCAGGTCACAGTGGAGCTGGAGCACACCTGAGCCTCTGGAGCTCCCAAAAGAGCGGTGACACACAACTGTTGCAGCGCACCCCCACACCCGAGCAGGTGTTTCCATATTAGGGGAAGAGTTTCAGTTTCACCCCTGAACTTTTCAAGAAGAAGAGCCAGAAACTTCTATGTTCTTCTCACCGTAATTGGTCCAGTGCCAGGACAAAGGCACTGCCTTCTGTCTTTGAGCCGTTCCTCAAGGAATGTAGCTGTTTCTATGGGGCAGCTTGCCAAAAACCCCTCCCGGATCGTCCGGGGATTTTCGGGGTGTCTTAGCAGGAGCAAGGGACCTCCCTGCACCGTGCACGGCTTTTACTCTTTTGTTCTGTATAGTGTGTTATTTTCTCTTTAATTAAAACCTTTCTGCTTTTTCAAAACACCCCTAATCACACCTTTTCGCCAATTATTCTCAAGCCATTTCTGGGAGGTTGCTGCAGCCCTGAGAGTGTGATGAATCTTCGTGGGCTTATAACACGCTGCCCTCACACAGAATGTATCAAACCATCCAACAAATCCCGCTCTCTTCCCTCATGCTAGGAGCCTCTCTGAGGGTTCTGAGTGTTTTGCACTCTTCTTCCATCTAGAGTTTCCCCAGGAGCCAAAATACTGTTTGAAAGACAAAACGATACCTTCATGGAACATTTCTTTATGCTTACAGCTTTTGATCATGCTCTCATTGTATTTGGAAATTCATTAGCAGTGTTTCAAGGTTATATGCCTAACTTGGTAAATCACATCATGCCAGTGACAGCCAATGAAAGAAAACAAAAGAAGGGAAAGAAAAAGAAAAAGAAAAAGAAAAAAAAATCTGTAGAAAGCATTTGCTACTTTTATCTTTAAGAATCATTCTGAATTTTAATCACTCTCAGTAAAAGACATTGGTCCACATGTAAGACCTTCTTCAGACTTGTAACATTTTTGATTCACAGCCTATACTGGGACCTGAGAATGGAAAAGGAAATAGAGAGGAATTTTTCATGAGTAGCTGAACTATGCCTGTGCAGATGCCCAGCCCCGCAAGAAGCAACAGGCCAGTGAATTTTTTGCTTCATTGACTGTGCCAGGAAAAAACAGGATCAGCTGATGCTCCGTGTAGGATGTGAGTGATAGCTCCTTGTGGGCCCATATTTAACTGCAGGGTGCTCTGACTGTCTTCCCTGAGGGCTGAAGATCAATTCCTGAAGCTTTAGAAGAGCCAGGTGTATTTACTCAAGGATTCCTTGGACTGGGGCCAAGGTGACACAAGGGAAGGTGTTATGGAAACAAAACCAAGGCTGGTCACTGGGCAGTATCCACCAGCTTTTAAACCTCTCAGACATTTCAGTGCTTTCAAACTGCAAACTCCAGTCACCTCTGCTGCCATTCCAAATGATCCAACTAATCATTTGATGAAAGATTTCATTCTTCAAACCTGATCACTTTAAACAGGAGGGCTTACAAACTGATCCTCCTTAATCAGCTGCACATTTAAAGCCTTAATTGTGTGAATACTACTAATTTCATTCCAAAACTGCTAGTGAACGATTATCATCTTTTTGACTGTCACTTACATGCAAATCACTCACAGGTCCCAATGAACTTTACATCACAGTTTCTGCTAAGGGTCATTAATGCCATTTCCATGTTCTCTGTGATCTCTCTGCTATTATTGTAGCTGTAATGAATGCTTAAATTCATAGTAATGAAGAAAAAATCTTTTTTTTACTTCAATATATCCTGATGACTTTTTCAGAAAAAAATTCTTGGGCTTAGCCTACAAAAAACCCCACAGCCTATCAGGATTGAATTTTCTTAGAAAGGAAGTTAAAAACCAAGACTTTATTTTCAAGTTGTGAATCGGGGTTTTTCTTTCACAAAACCCAGTGTAAGTGGGACTGGCAGCTCTGTGCCTGTGAAAGTGCTGTATCATAATCCACACCAGTAGATCAATGAACTCTTGGACAGAACCACTCAAAATCACCTCCCTTCCCATTATCCTGCTTTCTGGCCTTCCAAGCACAAATTACTTATCAACCTCCCTGACCCAGCTGCAGAAACACTACCATAAAGAGCATCTGTCAGAGTGATGCATGCACCAGCCCCACGCAGTGACAAATAGGAGACAAGAGCACTTATCACAAGGAATAACAATTTAGCTACAAATCTGGCTCAACATCAGACTGCCTTGATTTCCTGCTCTACAATCTCAGAGCTGCTACTGGACAGGATACTATCATGCCAAACCTTCATGATTCACCACAGGACAAATTGCCAGTGAGGTGTGTGACTGCAGGGGTGCCCTCCATCTTTTTAAAGACCTGCCACCAGATTATTTTCGCCCTCAGGTAAAGCCTGCAAAAGACAGCACGGAGAAAACATGCCCCCCTCTCTTATCTGATCAATTTTTAGAGTTGAATTTACAGCCTGACAGCCTTAAGGGTGCTCACCACTGCAGTCCTTAGTATGTCCTGCCTGTAAAAAATAGACCTTAATTAAAAGCATATATGCTTCCAAATTACAATTAGTCATACATGAAATCTCCAGAGATGCAATGTTTGGCTTAGACTTTATCCCTATCTACTGTTTCTAAGCTAGAGGGACAAAACAGATTTTCCTACTTGACATTTAGTTTTGGCATTAGTAAAGCTAAGCAAGGAAAAAAAGGACAGACAGGAAATTAATTGGCTGTGTCCATTACTATGAGGCGCTGAAGTTATCGCTATAGAAACCATGATGGGAGGTGTGCCATGGTGAGAAGAGGCTCGGGGTGCTGCTGTCACCTCAGAAATTGTCAGGGCACAGGCCAGGGGGTGGGAGGTGGATGAGCCACTCAGGCGTAGTCGGGGATGGACTCTCACACACTCATTTGTGGTTATAGCTGCATGGAAATTGAAGTCTCTAATAAAGGCCTCCGTTTCCATTAATGAATTACTGGCTTAAGTTCACGGGGGTCTTCTGAAGTGAAAGTGGTTTTATCTGTGGTGGTGATTTAACCCACTCTTGAACTCAGTGAGGGCTGTGAAGTGTTTCACATCCTCCCAGGGGAAAGGAACTCAAGCCCAGTGCTGAAACTCAGGGCCTTCAGGACAAATGTCCCAGGCAGTGCACAGAAACAGCACCCAGGACTTGTGCTGGGCCAAAGAACATCCTTTGATCATGCTGAAGCCACCAAAAGGCAGGGCAGAAGGGAGATATCTGCCACAACTCCCGCCTCACTCTGACTAACATTCAAAAGTGACAAACTACTTTGCTGGTAGAGATTTTCCAGAGGGCTGATTACCTGCTTCTGCTTCTCCTGCTGGAAAAGAAGGTTTGTGTCTGGGAGAGGGAGGAAAAGGAAAGCTAGTAACAGCCAGAGCTGAGGAAGAATCTCTAGGTCACCAGTCAAAAGGATGAAGTGACATTACATCAAAGCTCTTATGTTTGTCTGGTGTTTATTTGTAAATTTCATGGTTTACATTCCTAATCACCAGAATTACCTAATTCCCCCTCAAGTCATGCAGAACTTGATGCTACATCATCCAATTTCTCACATGCAGTGAGTGAAAATGCTTGCCAAGACCCCAAATTCATAGTAACGAATTGTAAATGCTGCAGGAATTTATCTAAAGGCCTGACATTTTAAGATCCATGTTTTGGCATTTCTCTGTTTCGGCTTATTGAAAAAGCAGAAGGTGAGGGTAAAATAGATTGTTAACACCAGAACCCTGTTCTTTAGATGTGGCACATGCAAGACATGAATTCATGCCAAAGGATAAAAATCCTACGAATTATAAATGAAGCAAGTGCCATGGGAACCTTGAATGCACATGGAAGGGATTAATTAAAATTTAACATTTCCACCAAAGTTTCTAGCATCAGGTGACTCCCCCACTGCACACAGAAATATGAGTTGCTGAAGTTTTCAAAAGCATGTGTCTAATCAAGAAGCAATTTTTACCACTCCATCCAATTTTCATTTTTATGCTATTACAAAAAGGCATTTAAAAAAATCTATTCCTAAATCTCAGGTCAAGAGCAGACATCTATGTGAAAACACTCGGGAATATGCTGGAGAGTCAGCTGAACACTTTGAGCTGGTGGCCAGTAGATGGTGGCATAAGCTAAAATACTGAAATATTTGACAAAAAGATGGCAACTGTGATAAAATGACAGCTTTTGTTTTTCCCGAGACTTCAGATCTTTTATCTGATACCAGGATTCTTTCTGCTTTGTTCTTCTTATTGCAATTGCTGTCTCAATTCAAATCATTTAAAGCTGGTGAGAAAGGTGTATTTTATTGTCTTCCATCAAATATTAATTTTCGTGTTCTTTGGTCTAATATTTACACTGCAATTCTATTGAATCAAAAAGCCTTCCCTTTCAAGACTTCTGATTAATCAGTTTGTTATGTATTTATAGAATTTAATGAACGAATGATAATTTAAAAAGGACAATACCACTGTTAGTCTGCCTCACCCAGAGTTGAGCATGAGGAGGACAGGGCAGCACCAGCTTTGCCTTGGCACAGGCCAGAGGAACAACAGCAGCACCCAAAAGACCTTTCTGCAGGTATTAGCTCCACAGTGTTCCCCCCTGCAGTTCATATATCATTCCTGCTTCAATACCAAGGAAAGGGGAACGAAACAAAAGCAATTTACGGTTCTTTATTTTGAACTCCCAGCGACTGGGAAGGAACTGATGGATTTGGTGGGATTGGAGCAAAAGCAACACTCTGTCACCATCCGTCCCAGAACTGGGTAAGAGCACACAGGTTTTCCCAATATTAAGGAAAAATTGGCTCTTGAATTAAATAAGTGCTGCCTAGGTGGATCAAGGCGAGATGTAAGTGGAGATAAAATGAGCTCTCAGAGCTCACCAGTGTTTGTCAGGGCATCTATCAGAAAGCTGCAGAGGGATCCAATAACTGCAGGGCACCTCTGTTCTCTCCTGTGTCCTGGAGGCCAGTGGGAATGGGAACAAAGCCCATCCATTGTCCCTGTCACTCAGAGCAAAAACTGCCAATGCTTCACTGTAAAGAACACTGCAGCAAAAAACTGCTATGTACAGGCACTAAAACACCTGGCAGGCTCAGCAAGGCAAGGCACTGTGCAACCACACAAGC
This sequence comes from Prinia subflava, assembly GCF_021018805.1. Lineage (NCBI taxonomy): Eukaryota > Metazoa > Chordata > Aves > Passeriformes > Cisticolidae > Prinia > Prinia subflava. Next base: position 20,379,254 of record NC_086283.1, on the reverse strand, counting down.
AGGGCTCTCTCTAAAGGTATTTTAGGGATGGAAAATAAAGTCCTTAAAAAGCAATATCTACAAAGTTTCAAACAGCCCCAGATTTCCCTTACACAGAATTACCTGCAACAATTAGGTACACTCATGAAAGAAAGAAGTTTTACTTTGCAGTTCATAATTCACTTCCACAGGAAGTGATGACTGCAGAACTGTTTAAATTTAAAATAAAAGTCTTTGCTCAATTATGCCTCTATACACAAATTAAGATATGACTCACATGCTCACAAAACATAAACAAAAATCCCTAAAGGCAAGACACCTTTACAGTTCCACAAAATAATCTTAAAAGAGCATGATGATGTCTTTCAGGATATAAAATCTAAACCTGACCCATCATTGTTATTGTTCTCGGATGGTTCGTGCAATAAAGCTGATGCACAGACGAAAGTTTCAAGTTTGCCCTTGTGCTGCAGTTCTATTTCCATTGTCTGCAAACAGATTCTTGCACAGTTAGAGAAACAGACTTTAAATGCCATGGTCTTTAAGAAATACAGTTTCACTAAGAGTTTCTGAAAATTACTTCTATTATCAGGGCTGAACTCTGTTACGATGTGACGATGTAATTATCTAATAAAAACATTAAGGAAAGGTATGTCCCTTTAGAAGGGGCCAAATCAGTGATATTTCATTAATTCTACAAACGTCTTCCAAGCACCCCCATTTACCCATATAGACATGAAAATGAATACAAGTCTGCACTCCTATTCTGATTAACAGCCTTGAGAGAATTAATTATAATGTCAGTGCTTACAGAGAACAGTTATGGTGGAATTTTTTTCAATACTTTTAAAGGAAATATGTATGATATATTTAAACAACTAAGAATTATATGTATTAAAGAAAAACCTCAAACACTACACTGGGAAGAACTGGAAAAAATGCAGTGAGAGCAGGAAAGATCATTGTGAACAAAAATACTGAACCCCTTCGAAATGCTCAGATGATAATGAATAAAGAGTGGAATGACAACAGTGACAGTGTTTTAAAGTCTTTCCAATCTGGGAAATATTTACAGCCTGTAGTTCATGTACTGAATGACATTAAACAAAAAGACTATATTCAACTCCCTGTAGTGTGGAATTCTTCCTTAGCAATCCATGAGGGAAAATGATTCATTGAGTTAGTTACAGTGAGACCTAACAAAACCCTGGCACATTTCTGATGAAATACTTGTGTGTTGATAGTGAACTAGATGAGGGTATTATCAGTAATCATCTTTTTCCATCCATAAAATTTCAGCACATACTCTTTTGTAGAGATTCATTTTGTATAACTTTAGGGAAAAATATTTCCTTTATGGAAGTTACTGAATGATGGAAGAATTAAATGCCTTTATTTCTCTGATAAAGCCAGGCAAGAGAGGCTAGTTTACAGCAGGCACATTCATAATAATCACATGTAGTTTTTTCAAAATAGAAGTCCACCATAAAAAAGTAATTTCTCCAGTAGCAACAGCTACTGCAGAAGAGAAATGATAATACACTATTTTTAATTATGATATGAGTGTCTGTTTAAGCAGGCACACCTGCAAATGAACATATATATTTTAATTTTGTCACTGGAAAAAAACAGTTTTTTTAAAAAATTTCTTAATCTAGGGTTGGGTATTGCACAAACATGGCTCTCAAAGTGAAACAGTGAGAATTTGGGAGCTTTAAGACCTTCTCAGGTAACTCCCAAACCACTGAAGTTATCAAAAAGAATTCAAAGGTGAACTGTTATTTGTCAGTCTCCTCTTCAGTTTTAAAGCTGTGTAGTACTTATTTATTTCTTCTTGTCCTGATTTATTTCTTCTTGTCCTGAAATCAGAATATTTTGCCCAGTTATATTTTGAGCAAGTGAGCCTTGCTACCCTCCTCTTAAAACAACCAGATTCCTATCTCCAGTGAATAACCAAACTAAAACCTAAAAAACTTTTTTTTGACATTTAATATTTCTTCAAGTTACAAAAAACATCATCTTTGTCTTTTCTGACGCTGCAGCTGTTGAACACTGCCCCTCCCACAGGATTTTGTTGGTGATGCTGTTTCCCCACATGCACTGGGGTGATGCCCTTTATCCCAGGCCAACACATACTCTGTGTCAGTGCCACCCAAAACATGGAATCTGTCCACTTTATTAAATGCTGATAGTTTATTATCCCCTCATGTTTTGACACAAGGGCTACAGTGAATTAAAAGGTGGCTGCATCTCCCTAAATATTCCAGTGATTCCTCCTCAGTGAATGTTGCAATTTTCTCTCTCTTTTTCCTTAGCTGTGGGATAATCACAGCAACCACTCTTCACCATTAATTCAAGTGGTACAAAACAGCTCCTGGACAGAGAATGCAGAATTAATTTGAAATGGCAACATTTCCATTTGACTACTTTAGAATGAAAAAAAACCATTTGTAATCTTTCAAAGCCGCCTGCCCAGAAGGATTACAGAAAATGCTAGTGTAGAGGAACAGAGAAACAAGAGGTGATAACTATGGGAAATGAGGTAGCACAAAGGTGGCTCCCCTCAAGTTACCCAGTGAACTTTTTTTGATACCCAATTGAATTTGTGTTACATTTCCACTTTTATTTTCTATATAAAAATAAAAAATAACCCAGTCACTTTATAGGGAGAGTGCTGTGTTAAAAGCAACACGTCAGTTTGAAACCACTAAAGCTTCACTGATCCTTGTATTTGCTGTGTCAGCAAGTAAAAATATGATGACCATGTGAAAAAAGGATGCAGCTGCAGGATGGGAACCTTGGCATACAATGCTACCAAATTTTACAGGCTCACCTGCCACCTCCTCCTTGTAGGAATCTTGTGTATTCTACTGCTGACAGTAAATTTCATAAACTCACTGAGAAATGTTAGGGATCTATGAAAATTAATGCAGATATAAGGCTGGATGTGAAGTGTTTTTCAGCTGCTGTCTAACTCCAAACCTCGTGAAGCTCCTGTACTGCAAACAGACTGTGGATACAGAGAAGGAATGGAGCAATGATTCAAAGTTCTATATATTCACTGAGAATAAATCACATTCGAAATGTAAAAACCCACAATCTAATCAAGAAAATCCACAAAACAGGTACTTAGTGCATATAAATAAAGCAAATTCAGAGAAACTAATCACTATTTCTGATCTGCAGTATAATTTAATTTATTTAACCCCCCTTAGACAGTTGTATACTCACAAGTATTTCTGGTATTTAGTTATTTTTCCTTAGGCTTTTTTATTATCTTTATTATTTTAAAATTTGAACATTAACACAATTTAACTGCTACATTTTTCAGTACTTCATGTGATACCAAAGTAAACGGATTTAAGATGGAAGCTCTTTTAGCTGCTGTCAGTCATTAACATCAGTTAATTTGGTTTTATAGCACCTTTCTCATTAGACTCTTTTTGCAACTCCCATTCAAGTCACAGAATCCAGCTAATAGTGATCATCAAAAGGTGCTAGGCCATACTTTGTATTACAGGTACTTTTTAAAATAACTCCAATCTTATGTAAATCTATATTCCAGTTGATTATCAGCCCTTCACAAAGATAAATTATTGCAAACCAATCTTCTGCAGATGAAAATGATTGCAAAGCTGATTTTATGCATGCTACACATTCTACTGCTAACTCTTGGAGTCTGGAAGAAAATAACTTGTTCCTTACTATTAAAATATAATTGAAAACATACGGCATCCTTTCCCAGCTAATTTCCATGGAGCAGCTAATGAAAGTGCTGCAGTGAAACTGGGCTTCAGTTGGAAGCAATATCAGAAAAGTAATGCCAGCGCAGCATGGGTCTAATTACTCAATTTTTAAACCAATTCTGAGGGCCTTTTAGTAAATGCCTGATTTAATAGTTTTACCGTGCTTTGGTTAATATATGACCCAGATGAAAAAGAACAATTGTTTTTACCATTATAACAAAGACTCCCTCCAGAATTATACCCACCCAGTCATTCTGAGAGGCTTTTCAGATCCAGCTGTCTCTTTTCTAAAGGATCCACAGGTTGGCTGTGGTGTAGCCTGTGAGAAGGTTATGCAAAGAACCTTTGCAAAGAGGCGGGGAAATTATTGAGGTCTACATGGGACTCTAAGGGTTCAGCCATAAGTGATGGATGAGATTTCCCTCAGCCCCTACATTTGTTGGCTATGCAACCCCTACATTTCCACTTTTGGTGCCAGAAAATCACATATCAACCTGGATTTAATGCAGCAGGTCTGCAGTAGTCAGGTGCTAAATAAGGTTACTTGTTAATTATGCCAAAAGCATGACTCGTTAAGAGTTGAGTCTTAAAATATATTTTAAAAGAATTACCTAAAGAAATGACATTTCACTTTATGAATCTGTTTTTATGGAAGTGAGACTGTTGTAAAGTAATGGATGTTGCAGTTCTGTGAAAGCACTCTTTGGGGATTACTGCTTGCCCTTACACCCTGAAGAACTTTAATGTGCTTTAGCTTACACAGTGACTTCATGCTTTTAGTTGAAATCCTCTGGTTACACCATAACTCACTCTCACTCTGAGATAAAACCATATTTAAAGGGGATACTTTTTATTTCCTGGCCAGTATATCTCTTGCTCCCATGTACAGACTTACATGTGGTTTCAGTGACAATAAAACACGAGAATCTAAGCTTTATTTCAGCATGGAAAGATCTCTGATGTAACATTTACCATATGTGCTCTTCAGTTCATCACATTCTTTTCTGATAACAAAACTCAAAGTTCTCTGAAGTTCTAGCAGTAGGAATACCTGGAAAATGAAATACTCACAATAGTCTCTGGATGTATCATCTTGCTTTTCCCTCAACAAATTTAACTGATATTTGGTGTCTATTTATATTTTCCTTTGAGACAGTGTTCTCTAATTATTTAAATGCATATTCTGTAAACAAGTGATAAACAGAGAATGGCTTATTCCAGACAATTTCTGCTAGAGCGCTCTGTGACAAGAATCTCAGATAATTTTCACAGCAGGAAATTAATACTATAATTTTCAATGATCTTTCATTTTCGTTATCTGAAATGTCCATCCCCATCTCTGTGTTCCATACCTAACCAGAAAATCTTCCTGCAAACAACACTTTTCCTCTTTTCCTTTATCACATCGAATCATCTTGCAATATGGCATAATAGATGGGATTTCCCTGGTTTCTTTTTTAGCACTCTGAGATTAAAAAAAAAACAAAACAAAAACCCCTTTAAAATAACTAAAATCTTTTGTACAATTGCTGCAAAATCAATGGTGTTGGTGCCATGACAAGCAGTAGGAGTTCTGTGGGACCTACCAGATTTACCAGATTTTAACTCTGGTACACTCAGATCAGCTCCACAGTGAACACAAATTATTGAAGCTGCACTGCACAATAGACCAAGCCTTAAACATTATGTGCAGAACTTGCAGATGAGATGTGAGTTGGCATGTGAGAATCTTCCTGGGAAGCAGCTTTCCCTTTATACTGAATACGTCAGGATTTGATGCTAATTTTAGTCAAATTTCACAAATAATTAATTTGCCAAACATGCAGTCAATTGGTAAGAGCTGTAATCACGGTGATTTTAGTGACATGAAATGTTTAAGTCCAGTTTATTTCATATTCAGTAGGCAATCCAGAAGACAATTTCTAATTTGTAAGTCTGAAATCCATTATCCTTGGGAAGTACTATGGAGAAATCATTATGATGCTTTCTGAGCTATTATGGTTTCTCTGTGAATACACAGTGATTCTCTGCATAGGCAGTGAGAACTGTACACAATTAGAAATCACTGAACTCCTGAAGTGCCTCTGTTAATTGCATAGCAACTACAAAAAAAAAAAAAAACCCAAAACCCCCCCAAAACACCAAAACCCAAAAAAACCACCAAAACCAAAACCAAAACCAAACCAAAACAAAAAAACACAAAACAAACAAACAAAAAACCCCACAAAAAACCAAAAAACCAAACCAAACCAAAAACAAAGCAACAACAACAACAAAAAAATCACAAATTCAAGTCCAAACACTGAAAACAACCTCCAGGAATTCTGGATGTTATTCTTTGGTTCCAGATCTACCTTTTCTTTCCCACTCTTCCAGCACTAATTAGAACACAACAGCAATCTCTTTTCAGATGATTCCCTGGATCATCCTTCTTTTTCCCTTACTGGGAACCAGTGATAAATGTTTGAAGCACAGCTGCAGATCCTTATGCTGGGCTTTCAGGAAACAAAAACCTGAGTTTTGGCTGGGAGTTTAAGCTGGAGGCTGTGGAAGCCCTGAATGAAGAGCACGGGGAAAGTCAGGAATCTCAGACAGCCAAGCACTGGATCATAGATCATATCCTGGTCATGTTTTCTTTTCTGTAACCACACAGAAACAGTGACTCTCATAAGCTTAGGGGAAAAAAAGACCCCAACGCAATCTTTGTAAAATAGACATAAAAGCCCAATATGAAGCACATATTGGAACAGTTTTGCTACAGGTAGTAGCAGCCTTTTCTACTGGATTTCTTGTAACATGTTTTGCATCCTTTCAGACCACCTTTTTCACCAAACGTTTTATTATCATAAATAGCAACAAAGACTGAACTTGAGCAGAATAAGATGAAAATATGAGCAAATACAAGAAGATTTCTTAAAATTTACATTTTCAAAATTTTGATTTTTATGAACCCTAGATTTCTTAAATTTAAAGGTTATAATAAATACCTGATCTCCTCAGTAAATCAAAGTTTTGTATCATCATAAATCCTTCAGCAAACAGTGTTTTGATTGCACTGTGCTTAAGAGAGACCTTGCTCCAAGTGTGCAATAAAGAATGATTAATTATTAGTGAGGAAAATATCTTAAAATGTTACAAGAAATAAAGTACCAAAATTCTATTTCAAATCACTTAAATGTATCTCTCTATTCTGTGATCTTCTCAAACCAGGAGGAAATTGCAAGCCCTTGTGTGCACCAGTTTACAAATTAAACTTTGTGCCAAGGAACAGGAGCCTGTCAGGGAGAATCTGATGGTGCAGGTGTCTGAGCAGGAACACACTCTGAAGAGTCAGCTCAAAGACAAACACAGATCACCTTTCTCCCCCCAATCAGTAAACAAAAAACCCTTATAAAGGGCAGCAGTAAGAGAGGTAGAAGAATATCTTCCCTTAATGGTGCTGTCAGAAAAAAGAAGGCCCTGATTAAAATCTAAATGCCAGGAACCCAGACATTCCCAGGACATGCAACAATTTGTAGCAGCTAGAAGAAAAGAATATTGGAGGAGAAAAGAAGTCAGACCTGTCAGATAAGGGCAGTGAGTTCATGATTCAGCAATGCTTCATTGTTAGCCCAAAGGTCAAGGAAGCAAGGGAAGATATGGGAACACTGTATTGTAACAAAATACTAAACACACACTTAAGGAGCAATTACTACCTAAAAGCCACAAATTAAAGCAGGACAGCACAGCCTCCTTACATTTCGATGCCTGACTGCACTGTGACCAAAGGCAGGCAGCAGGCTTTTTCCTTTCCTTTCCTTTTTCTTTTTTCTTTTTCTTCCTTGTTTTAGCTAAACTCTGAAAAGCAATCTGTAGCTTTTGGAGGCATCTGGTGCCCAAATGCTGATTCTCGCTGCATCTTGACTTTTGTACAAGGTGATCATCTTTTGAAGCTTCCTCCCTCTTCCCACCACCAAGAATATGAAATTTTTTCATCATATTCTCTCAGGATTTTGAAACTATTTCTGAATTATGAAAGGTTAAATGTTGTGTCCTCAAACTGCAATCTGCAGATACAATTGCCTTAAGATAAGAATATAACAGTGACGACAAGTTTGTGCTGTCTGTCTCAAAATTAAAACAAAAGGGTGAGTAAGATCCCAAAATCCATCCTGGCAAATTTGTTGGAACGTTATATTTTATCATTCTGATGGAGACACAATTTTCCTCCTAGTGAATGGAAGGGTGACACTGAATTTCCCACTGCTTGGTGAGGGCTTTATGCTTCCTACAAGCAGAAGATTGGCACTGGACCCTGCACTGAATATTTACCTTACAGATATTATAATGTTTATAAATTAATTCAGAGGGACACAACAAATGGTAGGGGCATCTGGTGGCTCTGAACAAAGAAGAGTCTAAATTACAAAAGTAATTGGCCAAGAATCTACTTATTTATATGTGACAATTTATGACTAGAAAAGAATGAACCTCAGTGTAACTACTCCAAATATAATCAGATGACATCCAGATGAGGCATGACCAAAAGTGGAGTAAAATCATTTTAATTGGGAGAAAGACTCACTTGAGTAGCCTCAAAACAGTAAAAATAACATGTTTAAAAGGTCTTGAGTAATATTTGGTAGCAGAATTTAGATGCAGGCTGAGATCCCAGAGATAATTATTCATAATGGAACTCCAGTAAAAATTCTGTTTAGTTTTCGCACTTTTTTCCCTAATTTGGAATGTAAGCCCTTTCTTATGGACAAAATTACTGTCCAGCTTAAGGGTAATGAAGACAAACAGCTCCTCAATTACTATTTGTAAAAAGCTTATCATAGACTGCTTCTGTTTCAGTATTATGTATAATGAGAATGTCTCCATCACCTGTTGTAATAAAGTTTAAACAAAAGCTCAGTTATTGCTATAATTTTCAATGTATCTCCTTGCTTGAGTGAACTGAAGATCTGAATTCTGTTCTTATTTCCTGAAAAAGCCATAGGATAGGGCAGCTTCAAAGAAGAATTGTTGAAATCCCCAATTTTCCAAAGCAAGTAATGAAACTCATATTTTGCATGTGTTTGCTAAGTATCTAATAGAGAACAGGCTCTATTCCTAAGTTTTTCATTAAAAGCAAACAATCTTCTGATCACTGACACAGCTCAGCTCACACTGGTTTGTAACTGGACACAGAAAACCTGACATTAACCTAAATTGCCGGGTTTTTTTTTACAGATTTATTTAAAATGCATTAAACCCAATTTTACCACAAAATTAGCAGAGCTGTGTCTGTGTTGGACAATAATGAGCTTTTTCCAAAACTGACTATACCAAGAAAGTACAAAGTTTGCTTTACCCTTTACTTCCAGCTGAATGGCAGAGCACAACTAAATCATGGTCCTGTAAAAGGATGAGAGAAAAAGTATTTTAAAGACGTAGATCCTTTCAGGGCTGAGATACAAAACCTCTGGTGTTGTTGTTGTTGTTGTTGTTGTTGTTGTTTTGTTTTTCCTTTTGCAGGTCAGCTGTTGAACTGTATTTTTTCCAGGCTCAGGCTCTGAATTTCACAAAGGAAAAAGAGTGGGTGTCTTGTAGCTGTCAAGGAATGGCACCAAGATGATAATTTTACTTAGTTTTTGCCACAGATGCATCACCATTCACCACTTAAAATTGCTGTTCCAACGATGTGACATAATTTTAACCATCTCATCATGAATAACAACACTACAATAACACCTACGAATTCACTGAAGTAAACATCTCATCTCTGAAGTGTCAGACAACAGGCAGCATCCTGCAGACTACAACTCCACATTTCAGTAGTAATCAACTCAACCAACAATAGAGCTGATTGACAGGAAGCTTGATGCTTTTAAAAGACATACAACAGAAAACTGATTTTCTCCAACCGAGAAAAAAAATGTATCGACCATATACACTCTTCTCATGTTGTCTTCCTGCAGGAAAAAATAACACAGGTGGAACCTGAAGGAAGCTTCTGGGCCCATCTTTAATTAGCCTCCAAGTCTGAACTGTTGCACGAGTAAGAACTGGCCAATTTCTAGGCTACATTTTTCTGTGAGCTGCTGTTTCTGAGTCCAGGATAACATGCAAAGGAGTCTCCACATACAGATTTATGCCGTGGTTACTGCAGGTTAATGATTCCTCTTAGTCTGATTTCTAGAGCTCAGAAGCTGCAATCATCACTTGGGCAGTGAAACTGAGAGAGCAGTAGCAGATAACCTCTGGTTGTTCCCGCCAATATAAATATTTTTAAAAAACACCCCTGTGGTTTGCTGTGCTCCTGGTACACAAAGGCAAACAGCAAACAGACAAACTGTTCTGCAAACACAGTTAAACCACAAACTCCCTTTCCAGCTCAGTCCTGAGGTGTGTTTTTCCCTATTCACACTGAGAAATAAACCAAAGGAAATCTGCCAGGGCAGTGTGAGGATCAGCCATAGAAAAACAATTGCAATAACCTGGAACTATTGTCTTCTCCCCTGACCTTAAAGGTTCACTGCCATTTCTCCATGCAGCAGGAATAACCTGAGACATTCCATCTTTCTGACATGAGGAATGAGCTTCGATTAAAAGGAGCTAAAAGAAGAAAAGCTACTAATGTGTTTTATACAGTCACTGATCAGCTGCTGACATGAAATATTTCATTTGCTTTAGGACATTAAGAAGTGTTGTGTACCTAAAAACAACAGCTTGGATGATGGTATATCTATCATTACATACATCATAAAAACAAGCAGGACATAAATTTGTTTCTGCCTGTTAAAGTCTAATTACCTGTAAAATCATTACTTGGCACTTTAACAAATTGACAAAATCAACTTAATGATCCTTAACATATTAAAATTTGCAATGTGTTTCTGCTTGCTGCCTGTCCAAACCACAGTAAATATTTGCTGGTTCAGGTGACACCACAGCAAGGGTCAGATCTTAATTTTTTCTGTTAAGTACAAGTAATTGCAATATTGTCACTTGCCATGGTGCCTGTATTATGTCATCAGTCCTACAGCTTGAGATGACAGCAGAAACAGCTCTGTAGCATTCTCTCTTTAAAATTACATTAAATATTTATGCCTTGTTTCGCCTTCTTTCTTAATATTTGGAAAGACATGCAGAAATTCTGTTCAGAATGTGGCCTTCAGATAATTCTATTTATGGCAGCACATCCATCGTTTTTTGCTATCACTTTCTTGTAATACCTGAGATATCCATGTTACAAAACTCATGTGATGAGCTGCCAGCCTATTCCCCCTGACCACCCACATTTAGCTCTATACATTGATTTATTTTCTTTACAGCATCATCTAGCAGTCCAAGAACATGACCAGACATACTTTATTCTTTCCCACTGAAATAAAAGTTTTCTCCTCTGTGAAAATTACAATATCCAGATCCTTGGGAGAAAACCAAACCCCCTCAGAACACATCCAAATTGAAAATCTTGTGAGCCAGCATCTGCTATTTTATCTGGGAGATAATAACTTTCTACAGCAGTGGGTTTTAACTCTCAAAAGTCCTGTGTTCAAGGCTGGAAAATTTTCAGACACAGACTACTTAAAATTAATGAAGTGACTTCAAATAAAGTGTTCAATATCAAAGTCATGAAGAAAGAAACTCATTAGACACTGAAGGAATGAGACTTTACAGGTGTTCTGATGCTATTAAGTGCATGTGCCATCTCTTCTGATTTCTAAAAACTGTGCAGAGCCTTTAAATAAGTTCTTGAAAATTTAACTTTGATTTTCAGTTACTTTAATGATCCTTTTCCTAATATTTAGAAAGCACAACAGAAAATATTTTAAGTTTCTTTTGCTAGTCACTTTATAGTACTTCCTCAATTTCTCCTCATGGAAGAATTTACTTGCCATTTTCATGACCATCCTATGAATCTTTTCTACTTCTAATAAATATTTATATCAAAAGACATAATGAACCCTAAAATCAAGGGAAGCCACTGAAATCAAATAATGCTTAATGAAAGCACCAGAGAAACTGAGAAACTCCTTAATATTAAAAAACAAAATAAAAGCTGACAATACAGTTTATAATCTTCCAGGTATTCTGTGATCTCTGTTTAATCATATTCAAATGTGAGAAAAATTGTGTTACCTCAGACTGAATACTCTTTTTTTTTAAGTTATTTTGAAGCTGTTGCACTACAAAAGTAATCCACAAATTATAAAAAAAAAAAAATATATATATATATAATAATTGAAAGACTGAGTTTGAGATGGTAATTCTGTTGTTTAATCAATCCTTACACTGACATATTATCGACTGATCTTCTAATTACAACATGACAGTATCTTGATCAACAGCCAGAGGCAGAAACATCAGTGGAAGAGGGTCATTATGATTGGATTTGTAACCTTCATAATTTTTCACTTCCTCTTTATCTTCTCTATAATAAAAATCATCTAATAAAATACACAATTTGATTGAAACAATAAAGCATTTTTACCCTTTTCTTGTTAAATATATTATTCCTGCATCTGTAAGAGTGGAAACAGCTCAACTAAATTCTACCGGTAGGAAAATTGCCTATTTACCAGGTTCATCCTTAAAAGAGCTGCAGAATCCCTTTCTTAAACTTCAGCCACAACATTTCAGCTTCCTATAAACTAGGGAAGGTTTTTCCCCCTCTATTTCTACAAAGGCCATGCTGTCAGTCACCCAGACTGCAGTTATTGATGGCCAGTTTACAAACACTTGTCCTCAACCCAGCATTTATTCTTCATAAAGCTCTTCCCTTCACTTCTCCTCATTATCTTCACTGCATTCTGATTGCTATTAGAAGGAATGAGTCTTTGTCAGAGGCTTTTTCACAGTCTGCTGTCTCCTCCATATGTCTGGCTGTTTGTATTGTGTTTTAGGTGATTTGTCACCAAATGGATTTCGAGACAGGGCAGAGAGCTTGTTCCTACAGCTGTACACATTCATCTGAGAATTAGGACAAAATAATTTAAATTCAGTGAGGAGGCTGACATTTTTCTCGGAGCATTCTGCTTTAATCCTATTTGCATTTTCCTAAGAAGCCAATTCCTGCTGAACAGGAAGATGAGGATGGTACAAGGTCTCCTAAGGGGCTCTTTTCTGAATCCATTCATGAAAAAACTTACTCATGGGAAAACCAAAACATTGTAAAGGCTTCAAAATGTTCAAAACAAGAAAGGAACAAATATGCATGTAACGCTTAATGAGACACTACACTCCATGAAAATATCAGAAAGGGAACAAACTTGTCCTTCTTTCCATCTCAACTGTATAAATCATATTGAAGGTAAATCCCTGGAGTGCTGCAAATTCTCACAGTATTTCTTAACATGCTGATGAAGAGGAATCTAAGCCTTGGAAGACTCAAACATGAGAGCAAGGAGATTTCATGTCTAGAATTATCTTGCTGTTGAGACAAGCTCTATCTTCTTCTATGTACAGGCGTATGTTAATACAAGTATAATAACAAAAGCATCCCCGTTTTATCCTGTTTCCAGCACAAATCCAAAAAACAGCTCTACACCAGCTTCTGTTGCAGCCCAAACCAGCACAAGTCACTACTGATTAACAGAGGAATTACTACACAGTTTGCAAAACAAAATGTTCTCCTCTTTCCTACGAGGAAGTTCTGCTTGGTGTGTTAAAAGAAGGATCATGAAATTAATTAGAGCTCTCTTCTCCAGATAAGTGCATGTGGCTCATTAACATTAATGAGAAAAAAGCCTTTTGTAGTGGTGGGAGAAAAATATACCCCACGTGCAAGTAGACATACATGGCTCAGTTAAAAAAAAATCACCAAAACCGAAAATCTTGCTGCCTCAGTCCAGCTCAGTGATGGATACAAGGTCCAGGAGAGATAATTTACTCCCCAGAACAATGTAGAGTGGTAAAACTGCTCTCCAAGTTCACAGGTACCCTTCTTGCTATTCCATTTGTATTTTGCTAGAACCAAGAGTTCAGGCCTGCACGCTTTAAAGCACATAATAAAGATGCTGAAATTTGGAAGTCATATTGCTTTGTAGTGGGGAACCTGACACAGAGGGTCATGAAGAATAAAAAACAGAAAGCTGAGCATGAAGCCATAGTAAGAGCAGGCCTAAAGCTAGAGGCAGATTGTATTTCCGGTTAAATTTTGAGTCAGAAAGGGCCTGTTGCTCTCATTTCTGTGATGACCCACGTTTTCCCCTGGCAATTTAGAGCTAATCTGTTAAATTGATTTGGTATTTTTCCTTTTTTACCTTTGGTTCCTGTTCTGTCCATCGTGTTTGATCTCTCTCCTTCCCTTGTTATTCACTGCCTTTTTTTTCCCCTCTCCTATGATCAAATTACTCCTTAGGTGCATTCCACAGGATATTAAGACAGTCATTGCTTAAACACATATCCACAAATCTAAACAGGGCAAATCCTGCGTGCTGCACTGGAGAAATGGGTCACAGGTACTTGCATTAATAGAGGTAGAAAATTGCCAGCATCTGTGCATTTGAACTTGCTTTCAGCTACTGAGATTTAATACTAGAGATTCAAGAGGAACTTATACAATTAACAGGAACTGTGGATGAAACCAGAAATGGCAGCTTCAGGCTGCTCCTGGAAAACATCAACATGCTAGGAAAAGCATTTATCTGCAATCACCAATTTTCCCAACACATCAAATGTCACCACAGTACTGACTAGGATCATTACCAGGGATAAAAATCACAAAACAGCTCTGACCTTCAAAAAATCTCAAGTGTGTCCTGTATTGCACTGTAACACACTTACATCTTCCAAAAGAAGAAACAATATGTAAAAAGGAAAAGAGGTGTGCCACCACTACAACCTCTTAATAGTTCGGAAAAATATTGTAAAGACACAGAACTATCACTGTGTGGGACCAAGAGGAAATCCAGGAATGACACCAAGATTGCACATGGCACTAAGGAGCATGGCCCCTGTTCTGCCAAATTTCCAAGCCTCTCTTGGTATGACTGCCGTGATTATCATAACCTGCATCCCATCTTAAGAGCTCCATATGTGGCATTTCCTACTTTGCATAAATTCACAGGGAGGTTTCAGTTCATATGTTTCCTCACAAATGTCTCAACGTGGATCTCAGAGATGCAGACTTACAGAAGCTGGGTTACACGGAGTAACTTTCGTATCCATATTTCATTCACGTCAAATACTTTATTTCTTTGACATATATCATGTATCAGGCTTTTGGTCTCATCATTGAACTTCCATTAGATGCCTAAGGAAAAGCTCTATAAATGATGTTGCATTTAATTTTACATTATCCTTGCTCACCACTACAACTGTACAGTAAAATAGGTGTCTTATAGTTTTGGAAATGAAGAAAATACTCTGAATTTAAACACATGAGCAGGAAAAATAGTAATTAAAACTTTTTACTGTTACTGATGCAAATTAATTATTTTTCATTTTTGTTTGTAATATTTTCCCTATTGTATTCATGTACCTTAGGGAAAAAAAAGTATTGATTGGAATCTGAGATACCCATATTCACTAAAAGTAGTAATACCACACATCTATATGAATATGTATGGATGTTGTAATCGTATCTTGACTACAAATCTCCATCTGTGTGTGAAATGTTGTGTTCTGCCGTGCTGGCTGCTCTGTGCTACATCCCTGAGCTGACTGCCCCAGGCTGAGCACAGGAATTCCAAATACTGCCGAGCTTGGAGTGGCAACAAGTCCAATGGCACATTGGCAAAAGCCATATTGCTGAATTTCTCACTGGCAAGGGAGACAGTGCTAAGTCATCCCCAGAAAAACTTGTCTCCATTTAAATTCCTGTCACCATTTTTTGGTGATCTCATTTTCCCAGTGAGAAAGCTGCAATTCCTCTTTGCCTGGGTATAGAAAGGCACAAGTGATATCTGCAGCTTTACCACAATTTGTTGTTCAAGAAAAGAATAAAAAATTCCCTGCCTCCAAGCTGTCAGATGCACTATACATTTCACATTCTCTAAAACAGCCATAGATTTTAGAAATTCAGTGTGATGCCTTTTCCAAAAGAAATGTAACTTAAGAAAACACTCCTTTAAAATATAGTTATGCACATGTTAAGAAAATTATATACTATGAACTTTTTTTTTTGATTAAGTGTTCTTTTAGAGGAAAGACTGTAGGCAAACCAATTCATACAATTAGATACAATATTTAACATCACTTAATCAAGAAAAGCAGTCCAAAAGTAATCTTTGTAAGATGATACCACACAAATTACACCAGACTTCCTTTAGAATTTGATTAAGTGAAGAGATAAATCGTAATCAGTGCTTGTTATCTCTGTAGTCTATTTTTATTAACAATAACCTTTCCAACGTAAGCAGTAAGCAATAAGTCTGTATTTAAAGTCAGTTATTTTTAATCTAACAAAAACTCTGCATTTTAAAGCATCATGGCTCAACTCACCAGCTTTCCTGTTTCTGTTGGGTTTAGACTGACTCATTACTTCTCAGAGGACAGATCCCTACAACAATAATTCATTCTGCAAAGTGCTCAAGACGTTGATGATCATCTGTGCAAGATTTATTTCTGCTTTACAACAAATAAAACTGATGGACTGGATTTGCAAATCCAGATGTTTAGTGTTACTCATAAACCATAAAGGCTTAAAACCCCCTGAATTCCAGTTCAGTGTAGTCATTCGGTTGCCTATTACATAATATAAAAAGCTGCGAAGATTCGGTTTACACTAATTTTCTCATTAAACACTAATAATGAGTGAATAATCATGAAAAACCCAATAAAGACTCCAACTCATTCAGCTGTTAAAATGAGCCAGACTTGAAATACTGGAATCTGCTGAAATCCTGTCTTTTCTACAAGTGCAGAACTGAAATCTACTTAAAAAAAATCTTACTATTGAATTATAAAGAATTACCTAGCTAATGTAAGTTTAATTAAGCACACATTCCTGGCACAATATTTTAATATTCTACCCTGTTAATTCCAATGTAGAGAAATTTAGTTCTCATGAACTGATGAGAGATGTCACTTGTCATGAGTTCTGGAAATAACTGGAAATAATTTATTATATTTATCAGAAATTGCAGTTAAAAAGGGGAGGACCACTAAATTTCTCACTAATCATAATATTTAAGTAAATCCTGGAGCACAGCATGATGTGGTGGGCTTTTGGTGGTGTTTTTTTGTTTGTTTGTTTGTTTTCTTGGTTTTTTCTTTTTTCTTTGTTTTTTTTTTCTTTTCTTTTTTTTTTCCCCTTTTTTCCCCTTTTTTTTTCTTTTTCTTTCCCCAATTCTTTGTACATTATTTTTTTTTTCTTTAAAATAAAAGCTTCTGGAATTAGTTTAAAATATGCAGTGATAAAATCTTGGGATAAATATTCTACTGTATAACCAGCAGGACCTTTCAGAGTGATACATTAAAAAATAAACCCTATTGTCCAGTGTTTCTGCTCCAGGCTATTTTGCTGGTAATTAGGACTTTCCTTTATTTGATGGCCTAACACACCATGTTCCACATGGAAAATTCTACTGAGGAAATGCAATTATAAAATTTTATAAATATATTTGGGTAGCTTGTGCCATTTTTATTTTTTAAAGCAACAGCTTTTGGTAAGTTGTTCAAATAAATAGAAGGGTCACTTCTATCTTCAAGAGAAGGAATAATGAATATCTGTCCTCAGTTTAGTCCACAGATGTAATTCCTCATGTCCCTGCCTAGCCCCAGAGAGGAACAGCAGGTTCCCTTTCAGTTCTTTACAAAGAGGTCAGCCAGACCCAAAAAGAGATTTCCTATTCAATGCACAAGTTTTAATCTGCCCAATTCATAAGTTTGTTTTACCACATAACTGTCTCTTAATTTTCAAAAAATGAAATGATCAGTTTACCAAATACTGCAGAGTGTAAGCTCAGCCTTGACATGGAAAGACACCTGGATCTGAACATTAAATACAAAACAATTCTTCATTTGTTCACACTCAGTTCATGCCATAAAAGCTCACTGAGTAGATGTGATTTGAAATTTGATCACTGAGCAAACCCATGTGATCTGAAATTTGATCACTGAGCAAACCCATGTGATTTGAAGCTCAACACTACCCCAGTTGGTGAGAGCTGTGGCCAACATGATTCTTGCATTGGTTCACCTCCATGGCATTCATGAAATGAAATTCAGTAATTTTTCATTTAGCAGTTCTCCTTTTAATGCATTTGCAACATTTTTTTTTCTTATTTATGAATATAAGTGCATGAATTCCATATCTTGGCAATGTTTTTAATGAAGTCTCCCAAAAAGCATTAATTGTTGAGATTTAATAGAGAAAATGATCTGTTAAGCTTTTTTGATAATTGCTATGTCTGAATTAGAAGTTTAATTTTCTGTCTTGATTTTGAGAATTACTGGAGTGGTTTATATTTTATTACTACACTTCTTTCCTCTGAATTTAGAAAAGCTGATTGGATCATAGCTTTGTATCTTGTGTATGCTTCATGATATGATTATAGTTAATTTTTCATTTAAATATGAGAATATAATGTGTTTTTCTCTTCATAATTTTCCTTCAAGATAAGAGCCCCAAGTTATGCATTTTAGGGTGGAATACTTGCACACAGAGACCAGATCCAGCATACTGGGTTTAGTTATAAGAAAAAAAAAACCCTGAAAGCCAAGGTGTTATTGAAGTATGTTAAGTAAATTAACATGAAGGTATTTAATGGACAGAACAGTACAACTCAATCTTTCTCTTCTGTTCATTTATTTGCTTTTCATTATTACATTTCTGTCTTGAGATGCAATAACGAAAAAGTGAATTTTAGACGAAAGCCTCAGTCTGTAGCTTTAATCATGAGTTTGTTACAGATACGGAATATGTGGTAAGCCTGCTCCTCTGGAGCTCCTCCTCTATTTCTATTATTTACAAAAATAATAGAAATACACTATTTTAACTTGTAAATAACTGTCTTGGAGAGTCTTCTATGAGAAACTGAAAGCACAACAAACAGGTGAATGCCAACCAAGTTTCCCAGCCGAGGGATGTTTAAATTTATCAGAGGAGGCAACAACGAGCCAGTATCTTCTCCCAAACTTAAAGCAAAAAGTTGGAAATTTGGGTTATTTGCATATAAGTGTGAGAAACATAAAAACTTAATCTTTGCTTCAAGTGAAAATATTCAAAAGACCACTGCCTGTGGAGATGCTGGGCTCTTTGTAGACTGGGTCAAGCTAACCTTGAAATACTGATTAGATAAAATAAATAATGCATTTGCTCCTGTAATCCTGGCTGTCCATACTTTAATGTAGGAAAGGGCATCCTCAGTGTTTTTATAGACTCACCAAGAACACGTATTAGCACAGCAGTCTGTCTGGTTGCAGCAGAAATACAATTATGTAAATTAGATGTGTGTTCCCTGAAGACTGCTAATAGAATGATTGACCTATATACTGTTTAATTTGTTCTCATGCTTTCTGTTTATTGTCTTCTAGCTGCACCAGAAATTAAGATTTGTTAAACTGCATCACTCCCCAATTATATATCAAAGGTGTTTGTGTCATTTTGTTTCAAAAGCAAATCATAGGAGTTTGCATGCTTCTTATCACCAGCAAGACATTGAGGCATGGTTTGTTTGTTTTTAAAAAGCAAATAAGTGCCTCTATAGACCCTCTGTGTTAGAAAAATGGGAAAAGATCTCAATTTATAGTTAATAGTAATGATAATAATGATAATAATAATAATGATGATAATAATAACAATAAAATTATGATAATGTTAATAATAATAGTAATCCTAATAAAATTGTTTTTAGAAATACACCAAGGAATAGGTAATAAGCTAAAAAGATGACTCTTTTGTTTCAAATAAAGTAGGGAAATTGCAAGGATTTCACTGGAAATAGTTGTTTTTATTTAAGAGCTATCTAAATAGTCTCTGTTAATAGAATGCTTTATCTATTCAACATATCAAAGTTCAGTCAGGGCAAGAAAAAATTGTCAGTAGCTGTCAGTGGGCTGTTTTCAGACAAGGCTTATTTTGTTTCACCATAGCAATTTCTTAAACCCAGTTTTTTTACAGTTGATTCCAATAAATGTTTGCAGAGAGGTAAAATGTACATGCTAAATGAGATATTAAATAGCACACATTTAACTCCAATTGTTAATCAGAAAATGGATTTGCTTAGCATTAAATAACAAATTTTAGATAAAAATGACCAGAATGACTTAACTGTGCCAAGCTGATAAGTTACATGATGACAATGTAAGCAGAAAAAAGTATTATTTTTTTGAATTCATCATTGCTCATGTATATCAGCAATATTTAGGACCACATCTCCCTCAAGGGATCTCAAAACATGTTCAGCTCTTTAGAATCCTAAAAATTCTAAGGTTTTAGAATTGTAAAAGGTTGTGTGAATTACACCTGTTTTTGAGGTTGAACAGGTCAAGAAACTAAAGCAGCAAAGGGGGTACAAAATTCCCTGTAGTTTGGGGAGCTAAAACAGGCACAGAAATAAATTTTTGAATGTTGTTTGCACTTTGACATTTTAAAGCTGCTCTCACTGGCATTGGAGCCTAAGATCGATTGTCAGTTCCTGGCCCACACTGCATGGGCTTAGTTGTATTTTTTAACCAGCTTTATTTTTGTGTGCTTGTTTATGGCAAATTTGCTTTTCTTAAGCTGTAAATATTTGATGGGGAGCAAAGCAAGAAGTGAAAAGGACATGCAAATACTCACACTAAGCTGCAACATCCAGCAAACAGCAGGGGGTCAAGGAGCAGGGCAGTGAGGTCTGACAGCAGCACAAGTTGGTGCATGGGTTGGGTTTGTCTGGGCTGGTTTTGGGAGGGCTCCAGGATTGGCTTCTGAGAGAAGCTGCCAGAAGATATCCCTGTGTCTGCTAAGATTCAGGTCAGCCAACTCCAAGACCCCATAGGTGTGGGCCTAACATTTGTGTGAATTTAGGCTTCAGACTCTGCCAGTGTCTGTGTGAAAGGCAAGCAAGCAACTTTCTCATGTTAGCCTGAGAAATCTTAAGGAGGAATTCAAACAAACCTTGGGAAGTGAGAAACCATCCGCAGGTGGTGTTTTTCCAACATGTTTACTGGAAAGAAATGTTTACAAAAGGGTGTAGACACTGAATAACCAATCATGTTCTTTGTACCAAACTACTCTATAAAAGTAGAATTTAGAAGAATAAAGTTTGCTCTCATCTTTACTATCATGGAGAGTCATGTTGTTATTCCTGTGCCATCTGAAAATCACAACACATGGAGAGTTCTGAAGGAGTTTGTAAAGGACTGAAGGAGTTTGTAAAGGACTGCAACCCTTGGGAAGGACTCATGCTGGAAATGTTTGTGGAGAAGGCCAAATGCCTGTCTAGAACAAAGCCATCAACAGTTTCAACACATGAGAGGATTTCCTCTTATCCTGAAAGTAATGAACTGCAGCAGGTCTACAAAGAAAGACAAGAGCATGTAAATGAGATTTAATTTCAGAGCTCAATGACATATCCCCAGGACTACCTTAAACTATGAACTTTAGGGACTTCAGAGAAAACCCAGGGTCCCAAACTTGCAGCCTGGTCACCAGAGAGATGAGCTCCTCTGCAGGGCACTTAGAGCAATTTATTCGCTGGAAGATTCTCAGCTGAAGCCTCCCACTGAGCTGTGACATTTAATACTCTCATACGTATTGAAAAACCTTCTTGATACACATTCCCTGCTCAGGCTAAGCATTCAGATTGGGAGAGAAGAATTTCAGACATTGAAATTGTAAATGGAGATAACAGTTGAAAATGTCAGCTGTATCTGAAAGAAAAATGATTTGACAAGATAGATTCATTAACTCTTCATTCTTCTTCGATAAAATGATTTCCCGTTGTGTTTTTCAGACATTCACACCTCTCTCAAACACTGGAAGTCATTAAGATTGTTTTTCTCTCTCTCTCTTAAGAAGAGAACACGGAGAGCAAAGCAGCACTTAGAGCAGCCTGAGACACCTGGCAAAAATGTGTGTTCACAGATTCTGAAGAGGTCAGTGACATGTTAATATGCTAAGAGAAGGAACCACTGCAGGCATTGCTGTGGATGGAATCTACATGGAGAGATCTGACACAGAGATATCAGCCTTGCTGTGAGTCAAGTACAAGTGGAAATTCATGTTTAAGCAGCTGAAGAAAAGAGAATTGGGAGGTACAGAAAGAGTGATGAGGGACCTGGTCCCAGGACACCACTCAGAAATGACACTGGAGGGGTTTCCATTCTGAGATGACCTCCAACATGTTGATGCCTTGGGAAGGCTGACCTGAAATAGAGACTGGCAGAGCTAGAGAATAAAGTAGGTATTTATTGAAAGGCCTCTAGGGTGCACCTCAGACAGGACAAGAGCCTGGCCAGGGCTACACCCAAGGTGGGCCCAAAATGGTCACAAAATGCCCAACCAGCATGAGGTTATAAGTTTTTGTAAGTTTTATAAGGTTTGGCCCATTTGCATTTGGGGTTTAATTGTCCAATTACAGCTTCAGGTTGTGAGGTCCCACCCTTCCTGTTCCTCCCTTCAGCCCACCCTTGTTGGTGCATTTGGGCCTGAAAGTTGTCCTTGGTGTTCAGCAAGAAAAGGATTTGTTTTGTCTGCCTGCTGTGTGAAGAGAGCTGGCTGACACTGAATGTGAGGCTCAGAACTGCACCCCTGGGCAGCACAGAATCTGAAATACATGAAAACTGAAACTTAAGGTATCAATGAGAGGTGCAAGAACATGTCAAAAACAGGAAAGCAGATGACAGATGAACCATTCAATCCCTGTCTGAGCCAGTGAAAACCTGACGCTGCAGCAGCCTTTCCTAGGTTTGCTCAAAGTTGAATTAAGCAAGCTGCAGAGGGGAAGGGCCGCTCATCCCAGCTGGATTCCAATGGGATATAAGTGAGCTGTCCAGCTGTTGCCAGCAAAGAGGGAACGGAAACTCAGAACTTGCCAATTGGTGTCCGTTGTCCCCTGTGCTGTGAGCAAATTATCCTTGCTAAACTCCTCCTGTGCAGAAACCACCCTGGTACATGTAGTGCATGGAGTGGATAGAATCAACTAACCCAAAGATTTTGTATAAGATCAACTTCCTTTTCATAGGATCTTGCATTCAATTTGTTAGAGTTATTTCCCTGCAGAAAAGTTCAAAATATGTTGGGTTTTTCCCCCTGTATTTTCTCACTTCCTAAGCTCCCCATAGGAGTTGAGAGTTATTAGTGGCCGTGCTTGTAAAAAGTGAAATTTAGGCCAAATAACTACATTTATTGACTACAATGTCATACTGTGTAGCTACATAATTATGTCAGTTGTCAAAGTGTAATTCAGGCCATAGTGTCTGTTACAATACAAGTCTTCTAAATCCCACATGATTTATGCAACTCATACTAAAAGTTTTGAATATTCATAATGATCCTTACAATCTGTGGGCAAAATACACCCATAATAATTCACAAATCATTTAAAATAATTAATACATTGGAGGATTTTCATTCTGTGATCAATAATTGAACAGTTAAAGGGGTAAAAATCTGTCAAGTGAATTATTAATGGTAAATCTCACCCACTGCAAGCAATAACTTCAAAGAACACAGGCAAGGAACAGTGGATTGCCAGGGTTGCAGATCCCATGAGGAAGAGCTCAGGTTCAGTATTTTGTGGGAATCATATGAGAACTAAAATATAAAGAACTTAGCACAGGCTACGTAAGCCAGGGTTAAATAGACAACAGTAACTTTATCAATAAACTAGCTTTGATGGCTCAGTGCCAGCATTCTGCATTTCCCAGGGATAGAATCAAATCAGAGTCAAATTTAATGATCCCACTGGCAGACATGGGTAGTGCAGCCCAGCCACTCAAGGCAAGCATTTTTGAGTTTATGTTTGCTGTGCAACATAAATTGCGAAGGCTCCAGACAACAGAACTAAGGCTATTTTCATTAACAAACCATCCCTCTTTCTTTTTGCAACGTATATTTGTGCTACAAAGATGTGACAGAGATTTTGAGTCATTGTTTTTAAACCAATTAACTAGTTTATGGCTATTTTGTTTTGTTGTCCTCTTCCAAGTGCTATTAATTGTCATTATCTACTGATTAGATAAAGAGTAGAGAAGTCTGGAATCCTGTGCTGGGGGTTCCAGATGTATTTCTTTTTAAACTCTAAAATAGTTGCAAATGTCATTTATTAACATGAAATCACATTTCAAAATTACATTATTAATAGAAAAATAGCTTGCCAATGAAGATTAATAGAATACCATTAGAAGACATGGATTTTCTAGCTTTATTAAATCAGTCTCCTAGGAACAAATTGTGTTAGGAGAAGGTAATCTCACTGAATATTCCTATGCATGTGTTGAAGACTATTTTTTATTAGCTCAATATATTAAGACTATGATAATGTACAAGAATTAGTATCCTGATTTCTTATCACAAGTGGTACAGAGCACTGTGGCAGTGCTCTGCAATGAGTGCTTTGCTAAGAAATATCTTATTCATGGTTTAGAGAAGAAGAAGGATGATTACAATTTCTAAATTGTTAAATTCATTTTAGAAGAGAAAGAGCACAGACAGGAAGCAGAAATGAAAAATATGTGAGGCCTGTATGGTATAGCACAGGGTATAAATAAATCACTACATCTCTGAAACCAGAGACGTTTCCCCTCACCTGACCTCCATCTAGTCACTCTGAGGAGGAGGCAGAAGAAAATGATGGATCTTTTCTCATCCTTACTATTTTCTATTTCACAGTCTGGAACGAAAAGATGAAAATCTCATGTGATGAGATTTTAATGTCATGAAATATGAAAGACAGTTAAGACAGGAATCCTGATCTGAGTACGGTACCTGAAAACTCCAGAGCACAGTGTAACAGAGGATTTATGAAATGCTTGTACATAATTTGTACCTCTACTCCTGTTTTGGAGGAAATAGAGCTTGCTTTTCATTTAATAAATTCACTCACAGGCTAAAAGGAAGCACCAGGAACAGAAGGTTTCAAGGAACATTGGGAATAGCTGCTTACAACAATATAGCTAAAATAAAACCTCTGTGAGGTGCTGAAATGCAGACTCTTTGCTCAAGGCTTAACCAATACTTTAGAGTTGGCATCTGTGACAAATTGGTTCTGGATTATTAGTCAGACTTCAGGCTATTGTTGAGGCATCAATCTCTCATTCTGTGGCATCTGCTCATTCACTAACTTGTGCAGCTTTGTGTCAGAAAGTCAATTTTTGTCCAAGGATTTGATAGATGTTAATGTGATTGTTTCAGCCTCCATCCTTTTGTTCTAGTGATGATGGCTCAAGCTTTACTCTGCAGAATCTTTTAACACTGAAGCTTGATTGGATAATAAGGCACAGGTTTTGAAGTCATCTTCCTCTCTCTTCTGCCAAAGAACAGATTTCCTTACTTAAGATACAGTTCAGCAACCAAAACCCAAAGAAACTGAATACAATTTCTCCCTGTGCCAAGCTGGAACATTGTGTTGTTGACGGATGTTGCTTTGTGGTGGAGTGTGGGGCTGATGGATCCCACCTTGATGTCTCTGTGACTCAGGACATTGCCTGCTGACATTGCTTCTGGATTCAGATTGATTTTATTCAATATTGCATTACCTTTACTTACACTTTTATAGTAAGAGTGATAATACATGTTTTGGAAATGTTTGACTTAAAATGGGGTGGATTTTACAAGCTTTTAATTGTGTTACCCTAACTATAAGAATATGGTTTAAAAAGAAAAATGATATGTTTCCCATTCTTATCCATTATCACCCAGTGAATTAATTTCTGGTTTTAGCTATAAATACCAATTGAGAGATATTTGATTAAATGACCAACTAAGCGTTAATGAATTTTCCTTACTCTATGAGATAAATTATATATTAACATAAGATCCTTTATGATACCTCATCTATGATATCTCATCACCTTTTAAAAACAGAGTCTCTATCCCAACTGTTTTTTAAATCAGCACTGTAAATGATAACTAATTTTAATGCTTATGAAATGATTCACTGTGGAATGAAAATCAAAAATATATAGTGGAAAAATAAACCTGGCTTGAAAATTAGATTTGTAGTTAGACAAATTATGCATCTGGTGGAATTCTTTTCTAAAAGTGAAGAATTCGTCTTTAGCTTTTTAAGGAGAGGAGACCCATTTAATATGAAGCAATGCTTGCTGTAAAACTGTAGCACACAGAATTATTTTAGTTCTCAAAATGTCTCAAACAGGGTGAGGTGGTTTCTGTGGAATGTATGGCACAAACTGTAGTTCCATGATAAAACTGATATCTGTTTGGTGCTATGGTCCCCCTAATTAGTATTACTGCTCTTACATATCTGTCAAACACAGGATGGACCAACAAAACCTAATTAGCTCTTTAAACTCATTTCTGTGCCACGTTTAATCTTGAGCTTGTCACATTTAAATTTCTTTAAACCTTAATAATATTCAAGATCATGCACTCGTGTTAAAGGCAACATGTGTTTGAGCCATAATGAATGGCTGATGGGGAAGTATTCATTATGACTCAGTCAACTTCTTTTCTTTCTTTATCCAGGTCACTCATTTATCTTTTCTATAAGATTTATGAGGTCGTTTTACTCAAACCAGTGGAAAACTAAAATCTAATAACTTGTTTTGCATTTCATATGTTGCTAATTCAGCCACATTCTTGATCACTAATACCATAATTTTAATATCCACTTGAAAAGAAGTGCTTGACTTAATGCAGATATTTAATTTTTATTTCACATTAAGCATAGACAAGCTTAATTGCATTCAAAGACTAAAATATCTGGGAAAAATTTACTGGAATTTCTCAACTTCTTTATAAATATCTTTCAAGGAAACTATAGATGTGAAGCTACTTTAGTTGTCAATGTCAAGAAGTAAAAACTCTCCGCAATAAAGAGGTATTAAGAATTGCCATAATTTAGCATTTATATCTTTGATTTCACATTCTGAAAAGCAGCTGCAGATATTTGCTACTCTGGGATGTGCTCCCAGTCCATTTTAAACATTGGCAATTTAATAAATGTTATTAAAAATACATGTTATTAAGAAGCAATGGAAAGTAATTTCAGAAATATAGTGGTGGTCACTATATAACACTTACATTAAAGTTTTATACATAAGGTGGATGTAGGAATTCTTGTTGGAGGGAAATTGAGCCATTCATTTTCAAGGCTCCTTGATGCTTTTGTCAGACAAAGCTGGAAGCAGAAAACAGGCAAGGAAGGCCTCCACAGACCGTTTTGTAGAAAACTAATGACAAGATACAACAGAATTGTACCTCAGTGTGTGACACAAGAATCAGACTTGGGCATCTTCAGAGGCTCAGAGGAGATCCTGGGAATGATTTTTACAGGTAACATTCATGATGTTTCCAGATGGTTTGAGCCCCTGAGCCTTAGCGCTCCAGTCACAAAGAGGCCGAGCTCTGGCACATGGACAAACATCATGATGCCACGTGAGATGCAGCCACACTCCTAAGTCTTGTCCTGGTAAGAAGCAGTGCAATATAATATAAAAAGGCTATTTCCTCTTTCTCCAGGCAGCTCCTAAATAAATATATGCCCGCAAAATTTTCAAGCTCCAAGAAACCTGAACACCATTAATGCCTTGTGGCAACTGTGCGAACAGAAATAAATTTTAGACAAATACGATGTATATTCACCAACCCTACACACCCCCTACCATCTGTCACATAAAACCGTTAAAGGACATAAGGGGTTATCAAGAAGGAGATCTTTTTCTCCTTTTCTGATGAGGTAATATTATTGTACATAATTTTGGATGAGGATATCTACAGGATGGATGGATGCCCTGCACAGGGCACATATAAAAAAAATTGAAAAAGGATGGTAAAAAAATGGTAGTGTTGCACTAGTGGAAATCAATCATTAGATATTTTTGCCTTAACAAAATTAGTTCATGTATTCTACTTCAGGATGTTAAAGGGAAGAGAAATAATGGGATATTCAAAGTTAGGCAAGGAGTATCTACTTAGAGGAGAAATGCCTGCAATAAGATCTCCTCCAGCAAGTTCAGAATTTATATGCAAAATGAAAGATCAGAGAACATATCTATTTTGGCATGCTATAATTAATGACTCATTGGTATTGATAGCAAAGTCAGGTTTTTCATGTTTCATAAATCTTTTAAAATAAGAAAGAAAAGGCAACATTTAAAATACTTTTTTCTTCTTCAATTCTTTGTGATCTGAATGAAAATTAGCCAAAAAAAGTGTCACCATTAATCCTCTAAATCTTAGCTTAAATTTTCCTGATACATCTAATATTGTGAATTTGAACAACAAAAATTTACACTCAATGTTATTGACATATGTGTTGTGATAGAAGCCTAATTTTTGATTTAGACACTACTAGACTAAACAAGAAGACACGACCATGTCATGCTGAATACTTAATTTTTTCCCCTCTATTTTTCATTATCTGCCCTGATTAAAGAGGTCGATTCCTATTCTAAAAATGATGTACAGAGAATAAATTAATAATTTGCTATGTCAATGCAATTCTTTTTAAGTGACAAGCTGCAAGTCCTTTTAAACTGCTTTGCTGTCCAGATGATAGTACCCAATTTATTCAGGTTATCACATTTTCTAAGCTATTACCCTTCTGGCAGCTATCACTCTCCATCAGAATCATAGGCCTAAACCAATACCTGATTATTTCTAGATATTTAGGCAGCTGTCCTGTCGATGTGATTTCAAATGAGATTTATTCCTTGTAACAGAAAACCCAGTGTTGATTCACTCAGCTTTATGGCTCTGAAATCAGCAGGATGCAGCTATCAGGTAGCCTCCACTTTATTTAAACTTACATTGACTAGCTCAGTTCATGCTTTTTTTCACTAAATAGAATGAAAATATGCAGTGACTAGTTTTCCTAGATTATTGCCCCATTAAAATGCTTAGAGGTTGGTAAGAAGATGGCCTAAAGTAAAACTGTGAATACAGTCCATATTACATGTATCAAGACATTTCTCCAGTTTGGCTTTAAGGTTTTAATATGGACTGTTTCAAAGTATGACTAAGACAGAAAATAAAGTAATTGAAACATGTATTGCTATCCAATGCTGTCACGTCCCCTCTATTTAGTAAGGAATAGGATATGTAACAATCATAGCATTTTTCTTTTAGTTTTTGCATTTAAATCCATTCACACATCTGTCTTTTGCCAGTTACCACAGAACCATGGAATGGTTTGGGTTGGAAGGGACCTCAAACACCCTCTAGTTACAAGCCCCCAGTTAAACCATTCAACCTGAAAACTTAATGCACAAAGCCATTATCTGCTATATTTAGGGCATAAAAAAGGCCATAGAATCATCAGTTTCCCTCTTGTGCAGTGAGCTCATACCCACTGAGGCTGAGCTGGATGTTTAGCTGGTTTCACCAATAAACCTGTAACAAAGAAAGCGCTACAATGGTGTCACAAGATTTGTGTTTATGGCTCAAGTAACTGCTCCAAGGAGAAGGCAGGAAGTCACAAATGAGAGAAAGAGGCAAACCAGGGTATTGTAATTGTGTATGGTTTCTTTGTGTATAATTTCTTTCGGCCCAGACTAACCGTCACACTGCATGAGTTCCCTGTCTTAGATCCGGCTTGTGGTCCGCTCCCCCTCTAAATCAGCTTGGTAAATTAGATATTCTTTCTCAAGTATTTCTTACAAATCAAGTAGCACAAACCCTACTGGAAGAGGTGCGATGATAACTCGGTGTAATTTCCTCATCCCTCCCCACCTGGGCAGAGGACTGGAGACACTAAACGCCCACCCAAACAATCCTACTGCAGCTTTGAAAGTCATGGCATTTTTGCATCTTGCATTCCTCTTAACCTGCCCAGGCCAGGGACACAAAGAACAAAGAAATCTGCACTGCAACATTCCAGGCCCACATTCAGGCTTCTAAAATTGCCACCAAATGAAATAGCATGTGCATCAGAGTACACCATGCTTCTTGGACAGTTTCATCATAATTTGTCATTCATTCTGAGATATTCATTTGTCTAAAAGCAATTAAAGCTTAATTGCTGCATAACCTGAATAATTTAGAAATGCAAATTAGGATAGCAGGCAAGCAAGTATGTGTTCATTAATTTCTTTGTTATCACCATCTGTTTAATTAAAAAAATGAGTTTTACTGAATGACAGCTTGCTAACTATATAAACGTTTTCCTTAATTGAAAATG
Organism: Prinia subflava; assembly: GCF_021018805.1. Lineage (NCBI taxonomy): Eukaryota > Metazoa > Chordata > Aves > Passeriformes > Cisticolidae > Prinia > Prinia subflava. Next base: position 20,349,328 of record NC_086283.1, on the reverse strand, counting down.
TCTTTTGCAATTGAGGTCAGCATCTGACAAAAATTGTTTGAGATTTTTCAAAAAACATTTTCTCTAAACAAATTGTTGTATTTTTAAATTCACATTAAAAAACATTGCCAACATATGCTGTGTAATTCAATAAATGACATCCTCACTTCTTAATGCAAAACCATAATTTTAGAAAAAAACCAGCGCTTTGGAAAACTGATGGTTATTACATGAAAGGTATATGCAATTTATCATCTTTATTATAGATTATTTTGAAAACTTTCATAAAATCCAGACTTAAAATATGAATACCTCTGGCAAAGAAAAAGAAAATCATCTGAAGAAGGAAAGAGTGTTTCAAAAGATGGATCATATGATGCTGTCTTTTTAGTCTGGGAAATAAAAATAAAGTAGTTTTTCAAGGAACATCTTCATAAAGATGAAGTTACACGAATGCTAGTGATGCTAGTTCTTTACACAAATATACAACTAGTCATGAATAGTTAACTAGTTAAATAGTTAATACATAATAGATAATATTTTCAAACTCCTTTTATTCCACCTGGTTTTGTTCCAAATGCCTTCACTCCATCTGCAGCAGAGTGGGCAGGCCCTGGCACAGGGTGCTCAGAGGAGCTGTGGCTGCCCCTGGATCCCTGGATCCAAGGGCAAGTTGGATGGGGCTTGGAGCAAGCTGGGATGGTGGAAGGTGTCCCTGCCCCTGGCAGGGGTGGCACTGGATGGGCTTTAAGATCCTTCCATGAACAAACCATTCAGTAATTCTGTGATTTATATATTCAGGAAAAAAGGAAAATCATCTGTACCTCATTAATGCATGTTTCAAAGTCATAGGTGTACCAAATCTTACCTTTATCTTGGGTTGGTCTAAACAGACAAAACTGAGGGCCTGAGGACAGAGCTGTAGATAAATAATGCACGTGCCTGCAAGCCCACTGTGTGTTAACCAAGATTTAAGCCATCAGTCCCCTAATTTCTGTGAGATAATGTAAACTCATTATCTGGGACTGGAATCTGGAGGAGTGCAGAAGGACAATGTTATACTCCTGTACTACAAACTCATCTATTATTCACCTTGTGTTGTTTACACAATTAATTATATTACATTGATGTAATTTAAGTCACACTTTGCTTCTACTGTCTCCTACTGCAGTTAACAGAAACTTTCTGTTATGGCTTCTGTATCAGCACCAGTATATTTACAGAGGGCCTGAAAAGGACTTTCTGCACTGAAGGTAACAGTGGTGATAAAGATGACAAAACTTTGGTGGTTTGCACTGAAAAAAAGCCCCAAGAATGCACTTTCTCTCATCCTACTCTTTGCTGTACCCCCTTTTGTAGTAAATTGCTAGGGTAACTGGGAGATGTATGTATTGCCTTTGAATGATTTGTTACTAGACTTTTTTTAAAAAAAATTAAATTATTATGAAAGGTCATGGTTATTCCTCCAAACAGTTAAATAAAGTGACCTGCCCAGTGTGGCAGGGTGCCAGCACATAAACACAAAATGAGAGTGACACTGCAAGGCTCAGCCTCCTGACTTGGTAATTCCCTTACACAATGTCTCTGTCCTCAATTAAATGGTTTTTAGATTTTCCTAAGTGTGGTATAAACATGATCTGACATTTGCAGGCTCTTCCTGAATGTGGAAACAAATATTATGATAATCATGGAAGGCTCTGGGTAACACACAAAGATTAAGCAATTTTTGCATGGCAGGAGAATCCACGAGGAGCTCATCAGGAATCCCAAACCTGGATCTGTTCAGGAGGCAAAATTGGTGTAACTCAGGTGTTCATGGTTATTGTGGGCAGATCCACAGTTCTGTGAAATGGGAAAATTCTTTATGAAGTAAAGAAACCCTGATAAATCGCTGCAAGACTTTTTTTATTTTCTTATGATTTGGAGCCACTCTGAAGTGAGGGTGGATGTTAATATGTTTTCATGGAATTATAGTGAAACTTCTGGGGAGATTTAGCAGGTAACACAAACACTCATGTGGAAGTACAGAATGGTAAAAAATGCAGAGAAAAGCAGCAAAAAATCCCAGGGAATGTAAAATTATAAAACTCTGAGCAGAAAAAAAATCAGACTACAAGTTATCACCATGGGTTTGTCAAAGTTGCACAATCCCAGTGTTCTGAGGTGTTAATTTCTAAGTAATACATTAACATTTTTATGCATCAAAGGATCATTTTGACTGGATATTCTTTCTCCTTTCACTAGATGGCAATATTGTATTATATTCCAGCATATAAGTAACGTTTAAATAAACAAGGCACAAAGATAGCCTAGTAAACTGTATCAGTTCATTAAAGGAATTAAGGGATAATTAAATTAAAAATTTTCTTCAATAGCTTGTATTTCCACAACCTCTCTCAGTAACAACATCACTTAGGTTTTCTCTTTGATAAACCATGTGCCTCTTTGGTGGCACAGTGAGATTCAGCACCTTTTCCCCCAAAAGACATCAACCCTCTCTCTGCAGCTCCCATTGAGAGGGATTGCCAATTCCTATTTCTATGCACATGACAACTAAACGGAAACCAAAGACTAAGTGCAAACACACTTAATCTTACTAGTCAAAGTCATTAACACAGTTTCCTCGTTACTCCTGTATATATGTAGTGGCATTGTTTGGGATCCCTACTATGTGACCTTTCTAGTCCTTATAGCTTGCTGAATTTTCCCTTACCTCAACAAGAAGTCACATGGAATTAATTCTCTTGAGCTTCAGATTAAAAATGTGTTTGTTTCCACTCTTTTCCTGTATCTTTACAGCAAGAACCAACTGAAGCAGGAAACATTAGATGAAACAGAAGACTGATTTATTGGTTAAAGGGAAGCAAAATGTATTACAAAAGAAGAATGAGAAAGTTGCAGTGACAGAACTTGCTTCTGAGGTGTGTTCTAAACATTAATTGGACCAGGAAACAGAACCTCAGTCAAGCCTGCGTGCTCAGGTCATTAAGCGAAAGATTTATTTGTAGTTTTTTTCAGATTCACTAGCTGTGTAACCTCGACAGGAATGATTGAGAGAGTTTGATTTCAGGTGACTGAACACCCATTTGCTTCAGGCATGTTTCTGGTTGGTAGGAAATAAGGTGTTTAAGATTCAGCTTTTGCAAGCTGGCAAGAACTAGTGCTAGAGCACACAACCTGCAGAGTCTGGAGAAATTGTTTTAATGATGAAAGGTGATTAGGAACCACTCCTGACGGCAGCAGCCTCATTTTTCTTCCACAAAGCTACTCTTTTCCCCTGGTAAACTTTTATATTGTGGCAAATCAAAGCAGTCTGAGAAACAGTTCCCTGCATGCTGGTCCTCTGGCTATCAAAAGCTATGAAAACTCTCTTTGACTTTGAAAAAGTCATCTGGTGTGATCAGGACAGGTATGACTCTGGTACTGCAGCTGCAGCATCTACTGCAGTAAGAGACACAGTGCTTGACAAGAAGAGGGAAAAGCACCATCAGACACACACATTGCCATTGGGCTCCCTCCACAGATATCCAGGCAGAGAATTCCAGGAGACATCCAAGAATTTTCAGTCCAGGCCTGACTTACTAATGACTACACATGCAATAGCTGTAAAGCAAGGCAATAAACCTTATATCAGAGCTTATTACAAGCTATTTGTTTCCTGACTCAGTTTGGAGATCATTATATCATCTAAGAGAAATGAAAATTTCAGATGTGAATCTCTAAGTAGCTCATTCTAGATGCATATCACTGAAAACATTTTGTTGATCTAACAGGCAACAGTACAACAGAATCCATTTCAGACCTTTTGTTGACCTTTCTTACTATTCTTTACTTAGATCATTGCTGCTTTCAAGATACTCACTCCAATTAATTTTAAAATTGCGGTTTTTTTTACTTCTGGAATTTATGTCTGCATTTGTTTTTAGCATTTCTTCCCCCTCCCCACCCCCATCCCATTACATCAGGTATCATCAAAGAGGTAAGCTCTGCTAGAAACTTTGTCCTACAAAAGACTCTTTGTATCAGCAAAATACCACAGATACTTTTCCCTGGAAAGTGATGTAGTGAAAATTCATGAAAACAGAATATACCTAATCTAGTTCCTTACTGTTATTGCCTTATGCAACAGCATCATCCATTTGGCCACAGACTAACACAAAGGTAATTGGATTTTGTCTCTCACTAATTCCAGTGGAAAGCTGTAGAACCTTACTACTAATCAATTAGAAACATCTTTTGGCTTCTAGTGAGATTCTGTGCATGGACAATCCACTTATTTTTCTCATTTCATCAGTAACATTTATTCTGAGCTTCTGCAGTACTCAGGACAAACAGTCATATCTTACATGGCTAAAGATATTGTTTGTAGGCTGTCTAGATAAAATTGCTCCATTCTGTTTTATGTATGTTCTGGTTTACATCCATCTGCATTGAACATGGGACATCAGTTATAAACTCTTTTCAAGGGTCTCTCTGCACTTGCTGTGCAATGAAATAAATTTTTGGAAGGACGAATTCATTTTCCTGGAAGGAATAATTTAACTAATATGGCTTCATAACCTCAAAATATGCTATAGAATCAATGTGTAAATAAAGATTTTTAGGAACTACTTGTTTGCCACAGCAATGTTGGCATATTATTCACTGTTGGATTGTGCCTTTGTGAAAAGCACCAAAAAGAGAGAATAGCAAATAGTTGTCTTGTTCAAGAAGTAGTTCAATGCCTGTGTTCCAGTTCGGGGCTCTAATGCATCGCCACATTAGCTGCAGTCATGGAGGGTTATTTCATTCTAACACCTTTTTTTTTTTTTTTCTCTCACTATTTCCTATTTTCTTATGTGAGGGAGAAAGAAGAGAAAGGAAAACCCTCATGAATTCAAAGGGTATGGTTTTTCTCTTTCAGAGAGGTTAGAAGAAGGTGAGGTTAAGGAGTAAACTTAATGGATCATTTTTAGTATTCTATTTGAATAAAATTTAAATTAGAGAAGATGTATACCACAGTATTTTTGAGCTGCAAGATGCAGGATACTATTGAACTCCTCCCTTGCTTATTAAATTGGTAATAGAATAAAAAAAAGGGACAAATGCACCCTCATTTAAACTCATATTTAGTATACAAATCACTAATAAGGAGGGTTTGCAAAATCCCTGATGCAAATTGTGTATAAACTTGCATGGTGAAGTAATAAGTGAAAAATTGATTTGGGCTTCAAGCACTTTACAGCCTTTTGTACCAAACTTCAACACACAATTTATTACAGCGATGTAATATCATCTTTACACCTACAAGTTCTTCTAGTGAATACTGCAAATGCTTTCTGCATATCAAACACCTCCACATCAAATATGTGAATGGTGAATGGGCATTCTGGCTGGGATATACATCAAGACAGGGCTGCAGAACCACATCAGCAGCCTCATTATTCCACAGTCTTGGCTTGTGGCTTGGGAGACCAGAGGAGCTGAGAGTGCACCCGACATCTTGGAGGGTTATCTCTGGATATTTGGTCTTAGAAAGTTGCAGTAATTCAAAGTAGAGCTCTCAGACCTGTCCTGTTAGCTGTAAATCAGTGGAAGGTAAAAGAGCAAAGACAGCTCGTGCTGGTGTAGAGCAGCGTGTTCCTGTTCTCTGGAGATGCTGGAGTCACCCGAGGGCTGAGCCAGCATCCCAGAACAGCCTCAGGGAGGGGCAGCTGCCCCTCTGGACAGCACCACCAGAGACACTGCAGGGTGCAGCTTCACACAAACACCTACAGGCAGAAAGGGAAATCTGAAAACCTCACTTTTCAAAGAGTTACCATCTCAAGATGTAAATTTAACAATTACCTGTCAGAAAATAATTAAGAAGGACTACTTTTTTATTATATGTTGGATCTATGATAAATTTTTGGGAATTCTCTGTAATCCATGACAAGGGGTGGGAGGGGAAGTAAATCACATTGCAGTCAGCTGATCCCATGACATTTCTTTCACTTAAGGTCAAAACCTCATTATTTCAGTATAATGAAATCTGGATGTAGACGTTGGTTTCGATTTGCCTCTAACCTAAAATTCCACTCAGAACATTAAATGAAGTCACAACTTAATAGGGGTTCCTCATACAAATGCCAGAAAACTTGGATGACCAGGGCAGCAAATGCCATGTCTGATTTTTAAGATACTTAGATAATATTTATTAGATTCTGAAGTGAGTTTGATGTCTTCTACTGAGTTCAATACTGTTTCCTTACAAAAAAGCAGTTGCTTTATATCCTGGAGTATAATTGCTATTCACAATCTGCATCTGCTGATCTTTTGAAATCTTTCTTGATAAAGAATATTTAAATAGGAGTTCAAGCAGCAACTTTGTTTTTATTCCAAGGCTGACTTCTCCAACCTACATATTAAATTAATTTACCGGTGCTAAGGGATTATTTAAGAAATCATCAACTCCTCTAAATAGCCCTCCAGAGCTCCCACTCCTCAGCTTTCGGCTTCATACTCATAAAAAGGCTTCAGACAATCACTGTGGTCCTGAGCTCCTTGGGAAGGAAAGGGACAGGAGAGCAAATGGAGCCAAAGAGACGGAGTTCACAAATTAAATTACCAGGTATTATAAGGCAGCAATGTAATTACAGATTATGGAACTTCACAGCTCAATACTCCTGTAATCTTCCTCATTCTCCTATAAAATATGTTTAACATTAAAAAAAAAAAAAAATCCAGGGAGGTCTCATACTGAGGTCTGCTAGAATTTAAATACCTATTGTTGAGGATGAATGAGGCATTTCAGCGGCTGTGGCCAATTCAGCTCCCTGGCCAAAGCCACACAGCTCCCTCTTGCTCTGTTACTCCTTCGTGTCTGGTCCAACTTGGGCAGCTTTCTCTGTTTTTTAGGGAAAATTCTCAAAGCTGCACTTCCTCTCTGTCCCCTCCATGCATCACACTTCTGTTACCTCTCCCAGCCTCACCTCCTTCTCCGTTGGAAGTTAACAGAAATACAAACCTTAATCTTTTAGCTGTTGAGTTGTGAGGAGTTTGGGATGCAGGTTTTTATTTTTAGTATATCTAGTGGTAGCTGGGTTTTCCAGATGGAAAGATGATGCTACAAAGCACAGCACATATTTGTCTTCATGAATTTCTGTTGTGACTCTGGCTGAATATTCATTATGAACTGATCAGCATATTTTATTGGTATGTCTCACACAGATTGTTTCTGGCTCTTGCTGCCTATCAACATGTTGATAGGCATCTGGTAGGCCATTTAATTTATCAGCTCTTTTCAGGGCTAATATTTAGAGGAAAAAGAGCACAAAAATAACTAAAAAATAAAAATAGAGGAAAAGAAAAGAAAGCCCTTATCAACTATTGCATTCAGTAGTGGCAAAGAAGTGCATCAGTATCCAAACAGCCTAATCAGCAGCCTGCAGTGTTGGTATTTATTGCCATGTTAAAGCACAGCTTCAGCTGACCCAGGCAACGGGGACTGAGCCAGTATCCCCTATCTTCCTCTCCCAGACAGGCAGAGCAGGAACAATGCTGATTTGTTTATAACAAGTCTCTTCATATCCAAAGTGTCCTGCACGACGCTCAATGCTGCTTGCCGTATGCCAGAACAGACGTGGGGCTAGTGTAATGACCTCAGATCACTGAGGTTTCAGCTTTACTGATGGCACTTTCAAATGTAACTGTTTAGAAAAGTATGCCTCAAAGTCTGCTTTGAACCATTAAAAAAAACAAACAACAGACCAACAACCCTGCCTTATTATTTTTACTCTGTTTTCTGCAAAGACAGAATAATACTAACCCATGTATCACTGTGTGTTACACCACTTCTCAGTCAGTCTGTTGCCCTTGAATATTTTCAGTGTCACATTATATATACACACCATAGATAACTTGATGTTTTGTTACATATGCCTCCAATTCATGCTAATTAATGCTTCCAAAACGATTCTCCACTCAGTCAAACCTTTTGCCGTCAGGGTTCCCCCAAGTGAACCTTGGAAGGAAACTTGGAATTAACCTGCCCAGAACCAGAGAGCAGATGCTCAAGGGTGAGTGTGGCAGACAAATTGCTCAAATGAAGCTGTTAAAGTCTGGTCAGAGCTACAAAGTTTCTTACAATTCTTCACATTATCCTTTCCCAGATAAAAAAGAAGATGTCCAGGAAGAAAAAATGGAATTAGATTTAGCCCTGGGCCTAAATGTTAGAAACCCACATTTTGTCCTAAACTCTTAAGAAATGATCTGGGGAGGTTTGGTCAGAGGTTGGACTCAATGATCTTGGAGGTCTTTTCCAGTTTTAATGGTTCCATGGTAAAGGAGGGCCATACAGAGTCATTATTCACACACACGGAGCACAGACCATTCTCATGTGCAGAGAATACAGTGAAAAACTTCACAGCTGAGAGCTGCTCTGACAGTGGCAGCTAAATGCTATCAGCTAAAGCCTATTTTACCTAGGGATTAATTAGTGAGGTATTTTGCTCACACAAGAGATCCTTTTCCAATTTGAAGAAAGGGGGTACAGGCCTTGCATAAATGAAAATGTGATGTGACTTGTCATTTAAAAACCTAAATTTGAAGGATCATCTTTTCTTTTTAGTGAGTCACACTGAAATTTAGGATTTCTTCCAATATGGATACCATTCCAGGAAAAGCACATAGAACTGCTAGGGAGAAGATAAAGGCCAGTGTCAGAAAATGCCAGTCATCCACTGATGAAGTTTGTGCAGAAGAATGTACAAATAAAACCATAAAGTTATGAGAACATCTCAATACACCTTCCCAACAATGCAGGGAAGCTTGAATCATAAATTAGAACAATTGGAAAACCACCTCCATGTGAAAATGAGCAGCTCCTTATTTAAGTGTTACTAGACCCCTGTACTCATGCACCACAGCCCATCAAGCACATCCTTTAAGGTGGGTAATTGGCAATACTGAAAACTGTCATTGCTCCAGACCAAACCCACCCTAAACCCTTGGATTAGATTTCTAGGCAAGCTACTTAATGAGTCTTTAAATGCCATATGTTTTCACTCTTGGTGGCAATAATTTGAAATTTTGTTTAAATTGGTTCATTTTAGGTTCATGTTTCATGTGAGAACTCAGCTGCTTTGCGGAAACGTTTGTATAAAATCAGCTTTATAGAACAACAACTGAAGGTTTTTTAAAATAAATGGTATGATTTGACATTCCATGAGTAAGCAGCACTTTGAAGTGAGAGCAGTAGAAGGTTATGCCCAACGTCCTAAAATTGCTTGCATGTCCTGCATATAATTCAGGTTTAAGAATTGATTGCTATAGCAAACCATGAAAATCCAATATTTAATTTACTCACAAAGAATAAGTCACAAAAGCTGATACATTCTGCAAGGACACGTGTCTGTTGTTACACTCACAGACAAATCAACATTTTTGTATGGAAATAAGAAAAAGATTTCTCCATCACGATAGTCAATGAAATCCTCAAAATATTTCATGGTTTGGTTCTTAAACATTTCACTGCTCTAGGCTCTTCTCATATAGAATTGTGTTCACATTAAACTGACAAGGGCAGTGGCAAGGGGATGGACTCTGATCCTGTCATCAACAGTGCTCTGTTGTATAAAAATATACAGAGAAACTTGAACATTAGAAGGAAATTCAGTGATTTTCCTCAAGTGATTCTTGCAAATACTTTTCAGCTGTACTTCTCTGCACTAAAATTTACATAGGAATATTAAATAATAGCAAATAGTGTCTCTGCAGCTAAAATACATAACATTTAAGGTACACATAACATTTTGTACACACTCAGTTTGCTCTGTTGGAGAAAATACAGAATCACTACCAAGAACCCTGACTTTGTACTTCATAAATTCTAAACAATGTGTTCACCAGAGAGCAGGAGACATGAATACCTGGAGTTAACTCAATTAGACACATGACAAACATTCAACAGTGTAGTGGAAAACAAGTTTTGACTGCTTTATTAATATTTTTCACTGGCAGAAACTTTCAAAATGCCAGCTGCAAAAGTTACATTTTACTAATACTTCCATTATGCATCTGAAAATAAAATAAATTGTGCACGGCAACATCTCAAAACTGAATTAAGCAAATCACATCGTTCTGAAAACATAATTTCTGCAGAGCTGAGATGCTTCTCAGATAAGCAGACATAAAAATTTAATACCTTCTAGCACTTGATTCTGCACAGAAATTTCAGGATCTGCTGTAACTAAACATGGGTTACATTTGTAATAATACAACCACTACACCATCACTTTAAATGTCACTATTGTTATTCAGCATGATTTCCTCTGTATGATGGCTCAAGTCAATTATAATGACAGATAGCATCCTACTGGCTTATCTGATTACCTCTGACCTTTTAACAGCTGCAGAAAGCCAAAACAGCCTGAAAGAAGAACTCATGCATATATGACACAAAACTGGAATTTCATATCTGAGCCATAGTCAAGAACTCAATGAATGTCAGCAGATTTCTGACAAAGCTTATAGCAAATAATTCGTTGGATGGTTTGGCACCACGAAAGCCTGTCATTTGTTATGGCTGAGTACTGACAGGGGACATAAACTTGATTAATTTTGTATCAATACCTGATATGAAAGTCATTACAACATACAGTTCATTTTAAAAATTTGGAATCCACTACCCAAAGTAACCATTCATTTTGAGTATTATTTCTTTTATCAGAAGCTTGGTTAGATGATTTAAGGCTGGGCTTCACAGGGAAACAAAAATCAATATCAAGTGCAATTGTATATATTCAAAAAATATGCTTTATTTTTGAGCAATAGATTACCAACCAACTACTCAGAGAAGACTCTCACCACTCACATGTCCTTTCTCATTCCTCATATTGACTAATCTCCTCAGGATTAGTCAAATGTGATTCTGATCACTAATGAAAAGCTTACCTTTGTGTTGCTAAAAAGCCCAGAAACACCCAACCCATTCTTCATGCTATTCTGAAGAAGCCATCCAAAACAAAGCTGCACCTGCATCTCATAATAAGCGGATATTAATTTCAGTTGTCTTCAAAATCTTCAATTAATTTTCATGGAACATTTCAAATTGATAATATTGGTTAAAAACGGTTTTAAATTTTCTGTATGAAAAAAACCACCAAAACAGAATAATGGCATAGAAATTTGACAGTTCCACAACTGAGATGAAATCCCAGCTGTCCTTGGGAAAACACCACAGCCACCATTATCTGTACCTGGAGCACTTTTCCACCCTAAGAAATCACTGGTACCATGAGTTACCTCTCTTGGGAGTCAGCTGAGAGAACGAACATTACAAAGTAGCTCAAGGTTACATTTATTGGCAAATGAAATTTAAAGATGAAAACTAAAAATACCAGAATCACTTGACCTCTAATACTTATGAACAACTATATTGTAGTATCTGGGTAACTGAGAATAAAAAAGAAAAAAGTAAAATATCTACAGAGTTTTTGTCCTGCCTATTGTCTTCCAAAAACTAATTATGCCAGCTCATGCTTTAAAAGGAAAGCTGTTATTTTTTTGGTGGCTTGCTTTAATTTACAAACCTTTCTTTGGGAGCTCATATTTTAAAAAGGGTCTGCCCAGCTGCTCCTAAAAGTCCCATCACACACACACGTCATTTTCTCAGCCCCCATTGCACCAGTTGCACATTTCTTGGGGCTTTGGCAACCTCAATGCTTGATCAGTCCCTGGCCCTGAGGACTCTGCCCTGGTCTGCAAAGTTCTCACAGTGAAAATAAGAACACATGACTCAATAGAATGGGGACCTTCACTCCAATGAGCTTCAGAAAAACAAATATTGAAGAGATGAAAGAATGCAATTAGGATAGTAATACATCTCAAACAATGTTAATAACCTTTAGAAGCCGAGAGAATACCCAGTTTATTCAGCTATCATAAAACAAATATTAAACATACTCTGGAAAAAAAGAAAAGATATGTAATTTCTGCTCAGAAAAGTAATTAAAAAGTGAACAGAATGGCTTGGCAGCTGCACAATAATCCCCTCCAATATCTCAAACAGCCCATACTGGTGCAAGATGCTCCACCCAGTTTCACCAGATAAGAATATTGCAGCAATCAATGGAACATGTCCAATTTACTTAAGATCTTTCACCGACAGAGCAGAAATAATACAAGTTTCAAGAGAAAATTTGAAATATTCTTGTATTACACCTAAAAAGAGTAACTGAGGGGATTGTGCTAGAATGCGTTATTGTGTTCCTTCAAGAAGGAAAACATGAATTTACTGATTGTGAGGCCCAGTGCAGTCAATACATGTCTGCAAGGGTTCAGCAGTCTCCCCTCTGAAATATGCTGCAGGAAGGGACTGCTGTGTGTAAAGCTCTGTATAGATGCCATAACATCTATTACAAGAGAAAAGTCAATTAATGTGCAATCCAAACCTTGCTTTGGAGTTTATCTGCACACAGAATAAAGTCAGTAGCTGTAAGAGTATGCTATTTCCTCCAACAGTGGAGAAAATGAGGATGGTTTAATCAATATTATGACAATTTAAGTTTTGCTACTCTACTAGTCAACTCAGTAAACATTTATTGTGCAGGAAGGGAATGTATTTGCAACAGGACAGTCAGAGGAGAAAAGGCCAGTTAGTGGCTACCTGGGGAGCCAATCCTATTGCATATTCCAAGAGATGCTTTACAAAACAAATGTTCTTGAAAGCCAGCTGGCAGATACCCTAAATAGCAGAGTCTTTAGGTTTATGCTTGCTTTAGAGATTTATTTAAGCCCCTCTTCAGGGTGAAAGACCCTTTCCAGCTTCACTCTGTATGTGCTAAACATCTCCCCAGAAAAGTGCATCAGCCATGGGTGTTTTATAAAGATGGAAGATGGAGACAAGAAAGGTCACAGTGGCAAGGTGCAGCTCACGCTTTGTGCAGGTGAAGCCAACGAGGTGCTCTCACTGATGCCTTTTTGGGGCTACCTAAAAACAGAGGCCAGACAAAATGAAGAGAATAAAAAAGCAATTATATTTATTGAAGGGCCTTGAGGTACATTTTGGGTAGACAAATCCCCCAGGGGCTACACCCAAAATGGACAATGGGTCACGGGTTTTCACACTTTTATAAGTCTGGTCCATTTGCATATTGGGGATTAATTTTATAATTACAGCTTCAGGTAATGGAGTAATTTAGCTCCAGTTTGCTCCCTCAACTCACTTTTGTTTTACATTTCTCAGGGCCTGAGACAGTGAGGAGTCATTGATTCCCAGGCCTGGAGAGGAATTGTTGTGTCTGACCAAAATAGCAGAGCACAGCTAGAACACTGTGTATGTAGTTTAGAGTTATACACTAAAGAATTACAGGATTACAAATACATGAAAAACATAAAAGCTATGATCCTAAGGCATCGTCACAACAAAAACCACAGAGAGGAATGCTTATTTTTGCTATGGTCATGCACTTTGTACCAGTCCACCCCCATGTGCTTACACTTCATGATTTAGAAGCCAAGTTTGTGTCTTAGATAATGTCTATGAAAAATCTGAGAACCAGTTATTTTTTGAGGACAGCTGAAACAAGGAGTGGAGCATGTAAGGTTTGAGCTGCAATGCTGAGGCCTGCCAGCTTTATTTTCACTCCTCATGATGAGATGTGCAAAACAAGGGCAAAAGCCTAACACTACATCTACAGTGGAAAACAGAAAATAGGTCCCAAAATGACTAAACTAACCTCATCCTCCTTTAATAATCTCCCTAAGCTTCCACAGAAAATACCTTCCTTTGTTTTTAAACCAGAAACTACAAGCCAATTAATGCTTTGTGAAAAAAAAATGTTATTCACGTTGTTTTTCAAACTCAAATGGTGATACTTTACAGTAAATGGACTTTATTTAATGCTCAATTAAATTTTAATTGCTTGGTGACACTATTCATAATCATCAAACTAACTAACGTTTATTAATAGCCATTTCTGATAGAGTGTAGCACCTCAGATTTCCATGTGAATTTGGGAAGACTAAAATAAATTTGATACAGTTGCCAGCTGAACAATCACATTAAACACACCTCTCGCTTTAATGCTCAGGTGGCTTTAAGATATTTGAAACTTTAAAACAAATAAAGTACAGGTAATAAAATAACTGTATAGATATTAGGGCAAAAAAAGTCTGTCAGATCTTGAAATCACTGAGACAGCACCAGAAAATAGATTGGAAGTCACTTCAACTGGATACACTATAAATCATCAGGAAATTACTACCTCATAACAACTTCTCAATATCAGATATTTTAAACACCCCCATCCTAATTTAGAAAGTTATTCTCTGACAGCCACACATTTTAACACTCACCTCACTATTAGCTGGCTTTCCTCATATATTCCTCCCATGGCAAACCCAAATCCTACTAAGGAACTTCTTCCCTTTCTGCCCTTTGGGCTTCAGGCTTTCCCAGAAGCTGCTCTTAATTGGAAGTTTGATGCTAACTGGGGGAAGTAATTAAGTCCTTCATCATTCCCCACTGACCTGCTGCCTTGTAGGTCATGCATTTTCCACTATGAAGATCAGGTATTAGTAGAAAAGCAGAATAAAGTGAATAAGCATTTGAAACATGGATTTAATGTGTGGCCGTAATCAACATAGAAAATTCAAGTTACTGCCACATCATCCAGGTTTTTAACTGTAGGCAGCATGCGTGGGCTTATTTTTTATTCAGTTTTCCCTCGTGTTAGGAGGGAATGGAGGTGATGACCGTCCTGTCTTCTACTGTGAGAACTGCACAGAAAGCTAATTGTGCCTTTGAGCAACACAGTTCCTTTCAAGAGTGCACACCTTCATATAGGTGTGAGAGCAGGTCATGAATTGCTCTGGAGAAAAGGGAAAGTCTTTTTCTGTCATCAGTTTTGCAGGTTTACACAAACTTCAGCTGCTCTCCTCATTCCAATTCATGATTTTCATGCATTGGAACCATTTAACTATAAAAGAAAAATAACAAGAAACACACCCTCCCAAACCCTCCCCAAAACCAACCGAACAAAACCAACCAACCAAACAAGCAAAAAAACCTAAAAACCCCCAAATAGGCAAAAAATCCCAAAAAACCAACCAACAAAAGAAAATGTTTTTTCACTCCTGTGTCACCATCCAGAGAGTCCTTCCAGAGATCACTGTGTGCAGTTGTGTTTAGTGACTGAAGTCCTCACTCCAATTTTTGGGTATCCCAAGAAGTGAGCTCTGCTGAAATCACCTGCAATCACTTCACACAGGGGTTTCCAGGTGCACATCAGCAGGCTTAGGACAACAGAGAAGAAGGTAGGAGTGAGATGATTTAAAGGAATTTATTTGGCAGTTGAAGGGGAAAAGTTCCTTCCTCTTCCCACAGCACAAATGTGCTTTAAGGCATAAACCATTTCATGATGGTATGTTTATCTTTGTGGTGGTACTTTAGGAGCCAAGAGCAGCATAATGGTTCATTTCCTGTTGGAATGCTTTGGTGTGTCCTCTTTTGAGCCATGTTTCCTCTGGTCCTTCCAATAATTCAAATAATCCACCAAAATCAACCCTTCTTGATGTTAATTACTGGCTGGCTGCCAAAAGGCAAAATTAAATTCTATGCAATTTTTTATGTAATAAATCCATGATTTGATGAAATTCACATCTATCCCAGAAAATAATTTTCAAACTTCTACCAGAATTCATTTGGCAAAATTTACTTTAGAAATCATCACTCCTCTCTAGTACACATATTGTGAATACTGAATTTTGCACACTTGAGCAGTCTCTCCTTTACCAAGAATACCTCTTAGGCCTTACCCATATTGCCAGGTAAATGCCTTTCAACATGAAATTATCATCTAAATTCTCTTTCAAAGATATGATAACTTTAACATGTTTTCATTCTCTTAAAACTGCTTCATTAATACTTAAAGCTATTTTAAACCCACCTTATTATTTTGCAATCCTTTACACAACATTTAAAGATATCAAATCATTTTCCTTAGGCTCAGCATGTTGATCAGAAAACTGGAGCCTGTGTTGGGTCAGGAATTAGAGAGGCATCATCCTCTCAGATGAGGTCTGGAAGATGTCCTGGACAGAGATGCTGGGGAAGGCACAGGGCTGAGTAACCTCCTGTGCTGTGTGGATTTATCTTAAGGAATTGTTGCATTGACTTGATTAAAACACACAAGTTGCAAAGGGAATGGAAATGCCTGAGTCCTCATTTTCAATGAGTTCACTGGGAGTTGCCTCCCTGCCCCTGGAGTGCATTAATACCTCAGATATTTTGATAGCTGAGATAGTGCCACATAAACCGAGCACGTACCGCAGTCTCCAGCTATATTTAATTTGGATAGCAAGTGTATATATATATATATATATATATATATATATATATATATATATATATATTTCATTCTGTTAATACATTGTGATTGAATATTTGTCAACCCACAACACATTTCTAAAAGTGGCTAAAGGTTATTGTTGCAACAGAATAGCAAGTTGTATGATAGTCTTCCACAGGGCTTGTTAACATTATCAGAATTACTGGTGAACAGGAAAAGTTATCCCTTGGGTACAGGATAAAGAGCGTAAAATGCTATTACCTTCCTTTTAGGAGCTCTTTCAATAAAGGTCTTTTTATATAAAGTCAAGAAAATGACATAGCTCTTTACAGTTTTCCTGTGAAGTAATTACAGCTGTAGATCCTTGACTTTTGTGTAATTTCAAATGAAAATTAACCAGTGTTAAATATCGATTGCTTTTCTCTATCATTAGGCTTAATGAACTAAGCATTAATACTGTCAAAGCAGCATCTGGTTACATTAAAAGATGCTATAAGGATGTGTCAGCAGTTATTCCAAGGGCTATTTTATACACAATTTATCAAAACTATAAATACAGGATTATTTTCAAACCCAGCAGTTTTCTGTAATGCCTTGGAATGAAATAATAGCTGACTCTTCTCAAAATGAACTACTGAGTCTGGAGGTGGCACTGTTTCCCTTCAGGAGAAAAGTCAATCCCAGGATGAGATCGAGTCCAACACACCCTGGTGCAACTGGTGAATTAATGCAAGGGACCCAGCTCTTAAGGAATATAATTAAACTAAACATATGCCTGATATACACTCTAAATCCTCTGATATAGTCCTCTATATAGTATAGGATATGTTATCCCATTTCTGTTCGGGCTGCAAGTAATTTAAGAATTTGAAGATCGAGACTCTTCAGCAGCTTTACTTAGATTAAAATTTAATGAATTAATGAATTTAATGACCTTAATTGGCAAAAATTAGTTTAAAAGACACAAGAGAGTGTAGAGTTCTGCAAACAGGACTTGCTGAACCGCTCCAAAGGGTTCCTGCAGGTAGCTTCATTTAGGGTATGCCTTATAATTATAATTCCTTATAATTTCTATTGTTTTGGCACATTATTCCAGCCTGAATCCAACCTTACCTCAGGAATAGTGACAAAATCACATTTTGAAAATAGATAAGGGAATTTTTCCACCTTGAGGCAATAGACAATTTAAATCCCAGGAAATTTCATCTTCAATCCTACTCTCTGGCAAGACCCTTAAAACATAAATAACCATCTCTCTGAATAAATATGAAAATTTTTATTTTGAATTTTCCTCTTGGATATTCTCAATTCCTTTCTCATAGTGTTTATAGGTTTGCATGAAAGAAAACATGATTCTGTCTGTCAGAATAGGGATTGACTATGGATTTGTATAATTTAAGCAGTTCAAGTTTCAGGTGGAAACTTAAAAAATGTGTTGTCAAAGTATCCAGAAAGGAAACCATATTCTTTATGTTGCAAGAGTATCACTCAGCAAATGCAAAATTAGACAAATAGAGCCAGCAATGGCAGAAGAAAAGGAGTGTCAGCCTCAGGGGAAATTAAAGGAGACGTGCCATTCCATGTCTGCACAGACCCTCATTAAAGGCACTGAGAAATGTGTTTAAGGACATATCTCAGTCTGCTGCTTTTTCAAGTCTGTCTCTTGCATGCTGTTGTTTTTCTAGAGGCCCCTTTCCCTCCTTGGTTCCATTCCTGGGTGAGGGATTATGCTTCAAGAGCTGCTGTGAAGAGGGTTCCATCTTCTACATTCCACTTCCCTGAGCAGCCATCAGAGGACAGGAGGGCAGATCGACAAAGGTGGGACATCAGGAACCTTCACTCTCCTTGTTGAAGGACACAGAGAGTGGGTGGAAGGGGCAGGGAAGGAGACAGAGACAAGTCTGAACCACTCCAGCAAGGACCTACTGTTAGATCATTTACATTTTGTTACAGTTCCACAATATGATATGTTTTGCAATCAGAGAAGCTGCTAAAGACCTTTCCCCAAATCTGGCTTGCCAGGCTGAGAGATCCTTGTGGGATCCTTGGGGGGCTTGGGCAACCTGTTAAACAGACACCTCCAAAGTAAAGTAAAAAATAAAGACAAATTTCTCTACACAAACACAACAGGTGAATATTCTGAGTCGCTAGAATTAAAAGTCCATGCAAGTAAATCAGATTCAGGTTGAAAAAAGTGAAAGTAAAAGCATTTCAACGCTTTCTTCCATCAAATAGAAAAGGACTCCAACTTTCTTAACAGGTGTTTTAGTTGTGTTTCCTGATGCAGTTTATTGAGCAAATGCATTCTGAGAGCTTTAAATTGAGATTTATTTGTCCTTTTGCTAATCATGAATCAACCTTCTTTTAGATCAATTAACTAAATCACTCTGGAGGCAGCTCAATGCATTCTTTATGGATGAAAACCTTTGTTCTCTATTGCCCATAATATCTCTCCACCCCAATAAATACAATTAATAACCTTCTTGCTCACTAGTGTTTGGAACTTCCAATGTTTCACAGCAATTCATTTCTTATGACTTGCTAACAAAAATAGATTTGAGTAAAACATCAATATTAATACGTGCTTATGTTCTCCCTTCTGTTCTTTCAAAAGTACTTAGTTTTCACAAAGAAGTTTATAATGGTATTACTCATGTCACTATAAAACCTCAATGATTTTTTCAAAAACTTACAAATAAAAATACATGACTATCACAATGCATACTAGTGTTCTTTTTTTTTTTTTACATAGCATACATAAACCCCAAATAAATTTAAACTTTCCACTCTGAAATTCCCAACTAGAAAACTCAATTTAATTACAGTATTTATTAGCACAGGAAAGTACCTGCTCCTAATTTCTTCTGCAGTTTCAGCAAGACAGGGCCCTTGATGTATTACATTTCCTGTAATAGTACTTATATTCTTCCTTTTGTTAAAAATCATCCTGAGATGATAATTATTCTAGCTGAGGGCCAGGGACTCAATAACAGCTGAGACAAACCACGGCCTGCCAAGGACTGGGCTGCTTTGCTCAGAGAGCATTTGAGTCAATTCACATTTAATGAAAGAGGCCAGAGGCGCTCTGGTCACCTCGGAATGGGATCCAGCAGCCCCACGTTGGCCTGGAGTTGTGTCAGGAGAGCTCTAGGGTAGATTTTAGCAAAATGTTCTTCCCCTAGATGGTGCTGGGGCACTGCCCATGCTCCCCAGGGAAGGGGCACGGTCTCAAGGCTGCCAGAACTCCGGGACCATTTGGAAAATGCTGCCAGGGATGCACAGGGCGCGATTGTTGCGGTTGTGTGTGCAGGGCCAGGAGCAGGCCTGGGTGATCCTCATGGGTCCCATCCAACTCAATGTGATTGACTTTGTGATTCTTTGATTCTGTGACTGATTATGTTATTCTGTGATTATTTTCCCTGTTTTTGAGGCTCAGTTTGTGGCACATCAGCTGTGAAGCCACCGCTGGCTGAAGGTCCAGGGCAGTTTCTCACTGCGAGCCCCGCCAGGAGCCCCTCTGACCCTCTGGCACCTCCAGCAGAACTTGGGCAGCAGGTACCAACTCTGCCAGGAATACAGACAAAGTCTGATGCCAGTGGAAGATGGTTTTGGGTCGGGGGGTCTGGTTTTGGCAGAGTGGGGTCTGCAGGCTCCCCTGAGGAGAGGCCAGGGGATGCCCAGTTCCAGATGGTTCCATCCTGCTTTGTAATGGCCCCTCCACACTCAGGACACGGGTGCAACTGGTAAAACTCTGGGAAAATGACTCTGAGGGAGGATGAAACGGTGCCTGACAGAGAGGTGTAAGGGGAAGAGTGTGTGTAAAACAGCCCTGGGAACAGCAGAGCCAGGGAGAAGGAGGAGGAGGAGTGTTCCATGCCTGGAGCAAATATTTCCCTGCAGCCCGTGGAGGGAGTGTGAAGGAGCAGATATTTCACCTCACCCACAACAGGGACTTTGTGGTAGTTATTGATAAGTGATCTCCTCTTGTTTTCCTTGACTACAAAGCTACTTTGTGGTGTTGCCTTCTGTGCTATGGAGGAGAGGGAGTGTGAGAGCAGCTGGATGAGTGTCTGTCACTGGCCAAGGACAACCCACCAGAAGGGAAAACCCACCAATATATTCACTTTTCCATCATGAAAGGAGGAACAGGAGGGTAAGAGAATACCTGGACTGCATGGCACAAAAGCCTCTCTGCTGTAAGGTGACTCAGGCCTGCTGGCTGGTGTGGCATCCCCAAAAGGTGATGGTGGAGCATCTCGCTCCCCATTCACCTGCCTTGTTCACCTCCCCAAAATTCTTCCCTCATCTGGTCACCAAGGGACAGCACCCACGTGCAGGAAACCCTCTGTGGGCCAAGGACAGCTGTCCTGTTTGGATTTGTCCTATAAATGTCTTTGCAGTGGAATGGGCTGACTGGAGCAGGCTCAGTGACAGCCAGCAAATCCAATTTGTGTCATTCCTACTAAAATGCTGTGCCAGTGTGGCTTGGCCTGTCAGCTGCTGCAAGTAAAGGACGAGAAAATGAATGTACATCCAGTGCAGGATGAAACACAAAACTCCCGTCAAATATTGCTCATATTATTTTGCCAGGCTAAGTGTTTGTATTCATTACTTTACACTCTCATCACTGCCCAAATTCTCTCCTCATCTGAAGTCAAACATTGGCATTATGATCCTTACTAAGACTGCACTGAAAACTGAAGTGAATGTAGATGGTTGTTTTACTGCCTTTTTTATTTTTTAGACATAAAATTAATGGTTTGATATAACCACACTGAGGACTCAACAATATTTTTTTTTTTTAAACAATGTTTCAGGTCGGAAGAAGTATGATTCTAATTCTCCATTCTCTGTGAAATGAGGATAGAAGGTACTATATTTGTTTCACAAAATTTTATGGGATTTCTAAGGTTCCTACAGCACTCAAAATTTATACATAGCAGTAGATATACAACAAATTGTATTTCTTATGACAAAACAAAGTGCTAAAAATACCAGCACACATTAAGCTGTAAAACTCAGAAATTAGTAAGGTTCAATGCAAAATTGACGTATTTCTGCGAAGAAGTGAATACAAAACTGTGATCAAACTGCATGTTAAAATCTGAATTGACGAGTGAGAGGTTTTAATAATAATAACAATAATAACAATAACAACAACAACAACAATAATAACAACAACACTGTTTGAAAACCAGCCCAGCCACAGACCTCTCTATGGCTGCAATGAGACATCTGTATGAATAAGGAATTTTACCGTTTTGATACTCTGTCATCTTCCTTTCCAAAGCTATAGGGCTCTGGAGATTATTAACTTTTCCAGTTAATTAACCTAATTCATCATGCAATTTTAATGTCAAATGTTACACTATTCTTAACTCCCATTTCAAAGACTCATCCAGGAATATATTAATTTTTTCATTTAACTTGTGTATTTTATGGTTTTACTATTTCTAGGTATTCTTAGGATTATTTTTTTCTTATGTCTAAAATACAAACTCTAAGAAATATCAAACACCAGAGATTAATTTACTGATTCCCATTGGAACAAAGACATTTGTATATATTTATGTGCTAGTCAATACCTGAGGTTGTATTTAGTGTTGGTCTTTATTGTCTTGTATACAAAATTCTACCCAACATCAACTAAATATTTTATTCAACTCTTTTTTATTTCAGTCAGTAATGAAAAAATCAGTCCATTTAAGGTGAATATCCTAATTTTATCTAAATTCTTAATCAAAAACTAAAATCAACATAAATAGTATTAAATTTTCAATTTGAATTTCTCTATATACGTCAACAGCTTTGCTTGAAAATCCATCATGCCTATTTATTTAAACAGTTTCAAAACTTGATTTGAAGCTGTCTGAGACCAATTTTTTTGTGTTTTTGCTGTCATTAAGGGTATAATCTCAACGTGACTGCACTGTGCACTGCTTAGCTGAATAATAATGAAAGAACTACTGGAAAACAAAACGTGCGTCTCCTGCTTCACCGCTCCGTACAAGCGCCACAGAGAGAAATATCAAAGGTAACACAAGCCGGGTTTCAAAGTGATCACGCGAGCGGAAAGTTCACTGGTGTTCTGTAAACTTTCAGCATGGCTCTGGGGCACCACTGCAGCACCAAGATAAAAGCACAGATGATTATCTATTTCTCTCAAAGAACGCTCTACCTGCGAGATGTCAGGAGGGTTTGGCCCATGATCCGTATTTTGCAGATTAGATGTCTATCTATGGTAGATAAGACATTTTTTTGTTTAAATGAAGCTTTCTTCTTTTGTTTCTCATGTGGAATTTCATTGTAACTCTCTTGGTATTTACACCCTTGATACAATTTGTAATGTATTTGCATTAAGTTAATTTGTTTTTCTGCAAAAACTCCAGGAACTAGTTATTTATTCACTTCTCTTATCAAAAGCGCTCATGTTCCAAATATTAATTTCTTTTACTTACATCTGTATATTTCCCTCTTAAAAAATATCAGTAAACTACAAAACAGGGATCTCTGGGCAGGTATTTCACTGAATAGATTGGACAGTAGTTGAAAACATGATTTTTTTGTGATTAAGACCAATACCCAGGTTCCTATGGTGATGTAGTGGTGCGCCAGTCCATGTTCAGTCCTACGAGAGCTTTCCAGGCTATAAACTTCAGCATGATAAAAGTGTTCTCAGACTCAAGGAGGAATTTTCTTCCCCTCTGAAGACTTACCTCCTGGTTAGGCAGGCTTGTGATACTTGCCTGCTGGAAAATTTTCCCTTTTATCTACTTCTAATTGGCTGCTTCCCGTGGAACAGGAGCAGCAGGGAGCTCCCACAGGGAGCCAAGGTGGGCAGTGCTGGCTGCCTGGCTGCTGATGGATCTGACTGAGAGCCTACACCACCTTTCCCAGAATTTTTAATGCTGAGAAGAGGTGATTCCTTTTGTAGGAGAATAATTCTGGAGGGAAAGAAGCAGAGTTTAATCTTCCTTTTATCTGTGAAACTCATAATTGTTTACAGGAAGTTTTCTCCTGTCCGTAACAAACCCCTCGAGTTTGGCACTGTCACTTAAAATGTACTGAAAGATGCACATAAAGCTGTTTACAGGGATTTTTTTAATTCAAATTATTATGACCTAATGATCAAGCCATTACAGCAAAGTGCTAAAAGCAGAGACATACCAGCAGTAAATATAGCTTGCATCTATGCCAGATTTGGTTATCTCCTGTACTCTGTGTTATTGCTACAGTGAGCAATAATGTGAATCATCTGATTAGAGTCACTAACAAAATTCTCAACATCAAAACTGATGAAGTCAGTGAAAGCTCTGCCAGGATTTTACCTACTGTATTCAGCACATTGTATTTGCATTTTTATGCAATGCAGGATGCAATCGCTGCTTTTTAACCATATGCTTTTAAAAATCAAGCAAGCCCATTTTTAGCAAAATGCATTTAGATTTACAGATGTTCCAGGCTGAGCCTCTGCTCTACTCAGGAAATGCTCTTCCTGTTATTATTGTATAAAGCAATATAAAAGTTTGAACAACAGTTGTATTCCTTGAGCTGCAGTGACTGGATTCAGTGTTTATAGGTTAAGGCTCCATTAGCACAGAAAAATTAGAGGAGCTTTTTATTTTTATTTGTACTTACGTTTTTATATTCTGTATTTTACAATTAAATTCCTTGTTCAACCACATCCACAATATTACAAAACATCAGGTATCTGTGGTTTTATTGTCAGTCACCCACTGTTTTCCTGCTTGTGGAAGTCTCTTGGCTCTGACACTGGTAAATACCACAGAATAAACTGTTTCTATATTTAAATCTATAAGCACTACATGGTTAGCAATAACTGTTACAAGTATTGATTTTATCTTTCTCAGTTCAGGATAGTAATTCCATTTTCTTTGCAACTTTGCTCAAACATTAAATTAGGAGATGTAGAAAAGCAACCCACTGTTGAAATGTAATTTGGTGTGGTTTGGGGCTGGTTTTTTTTTCATTTGAAAACTTGCTTAGTGCTTGTAAGTCAGCAACCACATTGAAAAGCAGCACACACCTGTGGTGGGAACAAAACCAAGTGATTAAGAATAAACTACTCTAATGTCAGCCCATGAAATGAATTGAAATTGGAAAATATGTAGCAAAAGTTAAAAGCAAATATACAGAAAATGTAGTTTCAATTTATTAACAACCCAATGTGATGGCATTAGTGAATCCTAGGCTGCAATTTTCAGGAATACATGTTTGCACACCATGTTTCCTCAGTGCCCCACCTGTTTTAGCCTCAATCCCAAACTACTTCGCAGTTGGATATTAAAGAAAAAGGAAAATTTCTCTGTGCCCTGGGTGACCCAAGTGTCTTCATGACCCCATACTTGAGCTGCAGTAAGGAGAGCCAACTCCACATTTATCACTGATCCTGTTCTTGGAGGAAACAGGAGCCTTTTAAGCCCAGCTCTGCTCTGCTCTGTCACTGAATTTTGCTTTCAGCTGCTTTTACACCCTTTGTAAATAACTTACAAAGCATTTCTTAGCCCTGAAATCCTAAACTGGAACCACAAAATTGAGCTGGACTGCCTTCTAGTAAAGAGTGGCAAATTCATGCATTCACAGCAGCACTATTTGTTCAACAGTGGAATCAGTAGGATTTGTAATTTTTTAGTATATGCATCCTCTGTATGTAAAGTTTGGTGAGTCCAAAAGTACTGACAGAACTTCCAGATTGATTTTATGTGGTGCAGTGATCAGTTCTTCCATCAGACACCACCATAACTGTATGAAACAGTGCAATTACATGAAGCTCCTTCAGGAGCAAAATTGATATCTAAAAATGTCTGTAGCAGAATTAGCGGCTCTTGCAAGCGAAGGAATAGAAAAACAAAATTTTGTCACACATCCTTGTCACAAACACAGTCTGTGACTATAAGCTTCTAAAATTATTTACCATAATTATATGTCAGAAGAAAATGGAATAAAAGGTGTCTTAAAAGTGCAGCTCTCGGAAACAACAGACAGAAGAGCTGTGCAATAGGTACCTAATGTGACATAACCAAACATCTCCAGCTAATGGTTAAGTATTATAGATTTGGAAATACTTACAGTAATCAGAAAGCATTTTTCTAATCCCAACATGAAGATAATATTTCCAGTTTAAGTACCATAGACCACAATTATAGGTGCCCTTAAATGACAATAAGCAATCTAAAAGCTTATTACCCTACAGCAGTGGTGTCTTTAATTTTAATAAAAATAGAACTGTGACATGCCTGACCTTATAAATAACATTGATGTAATAATTTTAAATATTATTTGAATGTCACAGTGATAATAGCAGCCTAACTGGACGCATAATTAATACAAACTATGAAATTCTGCTATTCTACTCAGTGTCTGAGAGAACACCAGCAGAGAGAGTAAGTGAAATGTCCTCTTTGACCCTATCTCTACACCAGAGTATGACAAATTAAAGACATAAAATGTTTAAATGACATATAGGGTACACACAGTCTTTCTCCAAAAATAACAGGAGAAAAATTAACTTTTCTGCATTGTGGATCCAGAACTATTCACTGTGGTATGTTAAGGAATTGACATGTGCTCCCATTGACTTTAGGAGTACAGGATCTGCATTTCAGCCAAGTAATTTATAACTCTTTTTATTAATAATGACAACAGACAGTATATCAGCTCCACTGCAATAAGAATCACTGGTTGCTCACAGAAACCCAGTGCTTATAAAACCTCTGACAGAAATCCACTTATTCTGCTCACTACTGCCTTGTGCCTGCTCGTTTCTCTCATTAACCATTCTCCTTTCTCTGCTTCACACATAATTTCTTCTTTCAGGCTCTTTTCTTATTTGAATACAAAAATCATATATATAGAAAACCCCTAAAATATCCACTCCATCAAAATCTCTAAAGGCAAATGTCATATGCTGAGGAGTTCAGTAAGGTGAAAAAAAAGTTTTTCTCAGTTTGTATTCACTGTTCATTAATGAGGTCCTAGAACATCCCCATTTGTAATAACCACTCATTCTGCCAACACAAAAAGCCACAAGCTGTCTGGAAGTGCTCATGGAACTCCATGCTGGCTTTTATATTCACTGTAAAATCCAGATTAGAACAGAATGAAAATAGAAGCAAATATAATATTTATGAGAAATAAAAAGGTAAAGGGACTCTGCGTTACCAAACATAAAGGAACTAAAGCACTGTAACCTGTCAGACACATGGTGCTTTAAAGGCAGTGGGAGAGTAGCAGCAATAAAAGGTAATAAATTGGGAAAACGTGTATTTTCATTAATGTTAGATACACACTTGTTTGACAATAGAGTGGGCTGTGAGGTTGAATGGGAAACCAGTGGATTCAGGGGACTGGATTTCGGGAATACTAAAAAGGTTTACTGTCTCACACTCTTTGTTCCACCCTAAAGGACAGAGTCTGCTGTGCTGCTCTCACAGGTCTGGTTTGCAGCACACGTCTTCAGCCTCTTCTTTCTTTTTCTTGCAATGGGTAGAATTACTTAATAATAAAAGCAGAGGAACATGTATTGACTATAACAGTGCAAAGGAGATACTCAGGTGTCTCCAAACATCCTCAGCCTTCCTGATCCAGAATCCTGGTCTGTGTGGCAGCAGGTAAAGTTGACTTGGCTTTATAAATTCAAGCTCTGAGTTTCAAAAAGCCGGTTATGTTATTTCTATACCCTGAGGCATTTTGGCTGTTTTTTATGGCTTAACACAAAATTTCTCCTCTGTACCTTCAGTAATTCAGAGTTCTAAAGAGCCACTGTAGGTAGGGCCCAGCAGAGGGTAAGTGAGGACACCATGGCTTTGTCTTTGATGCTAATGAGACACAAATATGTTTTTCCCCCAGTGATTTAACTAATACCTAACAGCATGTCATTGTCAGATCCTGGGGTAGGCATTAGGATTTTTTCCTTCTGTGCGAAGTCAGCACTGCCCTTGTTTAACTTACCTCATGTTTAAGCTACTGTTTCTCCTTAATATTTACTTGTGTACTTTACATTTAAAGAACAGCCTTCTACAAACAGTCACAGCAAAGATCACCAGAAACAACAAAGCTCAATCCAGTAGAGACAGCAACTTATTTTACCGTAATCATTTTTAATATGAAAGTATTTTCAACACTGTTGATTTTCTCAAGGAATTTTTTTGAGAATTACATATAAAAGTGCCAAAGGTTCTTTAAGTAGTCAGGCTTAAAATTTGACTTTTCAATTAGCATGACAATGGTGTCAGTGTTAATAACCACTAAACAGAATTAAAGAGGACATCCCGAGGCTCTGGGAAAACAAAATGTCTTGATGCATAAGGGTTTCAAGCATGGTACATACACATCTAAAAAGATTTTGAAAAATAAACAAAAAATGGGAAAAATTGCCTGAAATATGCAGTGCTTAAAAACATTTTTGTGTTATTGATTATATTTATTTCTCTTCTTTCTAAACCATTATTGAAATTTCCTTCATTACCTATTGTCTCTTTCTCCACTGACTTAGTGGCCCAGTTCCCTTTTTCATTCCCTCACCATCCCTTGGTGTTTTGTTTCCCTTTTGAGATTTTCCACACACAAGATATTCTCCACCCTTCTCTAAATATTTAATCAGATGTTCATTAGTAACTGACTTAATTACTGTCCTCTGCATGGACTGCTTTCATTTCTCCAAAATTTTCTAAAATGTTATAAACACTTCTTCTTTTCTTTCATCAGCAGGGGCTCTGGTCTAAACTTTTTTATTGCTTTTGTTTGTCTTGGGCTTTACACTCAATATGTTAATTCAGTTGCTCTTTGGAGTGTCAGTATGCATAAAATAGACTGGGGAAACAAAAAGAAGTGTTTCTTGGTGTATTTCTTTAACATTTTTATCTCATCCCTCTAAGAAAACAAGATAAGTTTTTTAATCAGATCTATCATCGAAACAATTCTGAATTTTTTTACCAATATCAACCACATTAAATGCTGGAAGACATCTCAAAGACAAAAGGTCCTGGGAGCTTCATAGATATCAGTGACTACAAGAAGTAGGAGATATACATTAATTTTTGCTGTGAAAAAAGACAAGTGGATCTTAAATCCACCTATATGTACTGGCCAGCCACCACATCCATCCTCCATCCTGAGCATTTTCTAGTGAGAGCAATAGGAAGATGGAAAAAACCAGACATTTGATGGGCAGAAAGGGCAAGATAGGACTTTTTTTGCACAGGTCAGCTGTTTAGTTGTGTGCAGAGGGCTGTTTATACATGTGCTTAGATAAATCTGGTTGTCCATCTGTCAAACAGGTAAAAAAATCATTCCAGAGTAAAATATTATCTGAGCAAAACAAATGAAATGAATTTTAAGAAGGAAACACACAAAAGACTGTGTGCAAAACTTATAAAGAAACCCTGACTTAAGCCAAACAATTCCCAGCTGATAGCTTCATTGATTTTAGGAGATGAAAGGCTTTTAATAAGGTGGAAAGAAAGAAAAAAAACATTTCACACAAAAGCTATAGGGAGGGAGCAATAAATAGGCATTTTTCCCACAGCCATGACTGAATTAACTTGAACTGGGTCCAGGTATCTGAACTCATAGAGTGATAAGCAAAATACTCAGAATTCCTCCAATTAATTCCCTTGTTGCTTTAGGGGCAAAGTTTGTTTTTGCTGTTCTAGAACTATCACAAAATTAGGTGTTTTTTAACCAACTCCATATAATTACAGTACTAGTATTCCTCTTTGGGTAAAAATTCTGGTATGGATTTGCACACAGACCTCTTCTGCAAAACATCATCTGTACAAAGATGCTTCTCTCTGGGGGCTACATGTCCTATTTTGACAGGAAAACTTCGTGCGAAGCTGGATTATAAGCACCTACCAGCTATTAATAAGGACTGGAGAGAGTCAAGGCACTTACTTCTGCCTCCAAAAGTGTAATCCCATTTCTCTCTGTTCCAAAATTTATAATGGAGCTCTGAGCACCTTTGGCTTCCCCATTCCCATTGATCATCACAGACAGAGACCAGTGCATGTTACAACCCCTTTACAACAACTCTGCCTGTCCATTTTCTTATGGAAGGACTTGAAATGCAACTGTGCATCATGGAAAGGGAAATGTTAGAAGAAATTGCTATTTTGCATTTCCTCTAGAGTCAGCAATGTGCCTTGTGAAGCACTCTGGAAGGCCATAGTCCTGTCTGTGTCCAGAAGAACTGTTCCCTATAGAAATACCTACTCTTTTTTCTCCAAAAATTCCACCAAAATATCCTTTCACTTAGATAATTCTGTATACAATTATTCAACTACTCTCAGTAGCAGATACCATCCCTTGTACCTCTACATTACCTGAAATGATTTCTATTTCTCTAGTACAAAGTACATTGGCTCTGGCTTTACCCTGAGAGCCAGGATTGACAAATACATCAGTTTTGTTACAGGGGTGGTTTTACAAGCACCATGTCTGTTTGCTAGGTACCAGATCACTGAAACATTTCAGTCCCTTTTGGAACCCAGAAGTGCTGGAAGGAAATTGTTAGTCTGGTGGGATTTTTGTTTAAGTCCAGCTGTCAAATCCAACATGGTGACATTGCATAGCTAAAATGCTTTGCCTGAAAGCTGGTATTTTGTTTGTGCCCGTGTGGCAGGAACACCCTCACCCCAGCCCACCCCACAATCATGAGGGTATTTGTTAGTTTTGGCTATTGGTTTTGGTAGTGAATTAAGAGTTTGTTCTCTACATGAAGTTGTTTTCCTGTCCCTCTGTGATGCCAGCTGTGAAGAAATGGGGATTCCAGCTGGAAGAAGGTGCTGAGAGGTCACACCTCAGTATGAGAGGGCTGTGTGGAAATTCGTGGTGTGGGAGAGGTGGTGAAAAACTGAAAGCAAGCAAAGAAACCTAAAACAGCCTTAAGGAAGGAATGTGAGACTTGATGAGCACAAGACATATCAAATACAGGCTTTAGAGCTGCTTGATATGAGTATACCTGGGATCTGAACCATTTGCATTCTACTCTAGTCCAGCCCCTGAGATCCCACACATTCACAATCGAGCCTTTTCTTTTTTTTACCATTTCCCAAGCTGGGTACCAAGGAATTTTGACAAGAATGTATTCAGTTTTGTATATCACAGACATGTGAGAGAAGAGACAGTCCTCCTAAGACCTGGGGAACACACCTGCTCAGCAATTTCTTTTCATTTTCAGGCTTGTCACTTGACTTCTTTCCAATGCATTCAATATGTGTCATGTTGATTTTAGATCATTTGAGTGTCTTGAAATTTCATGTGGAACAAAGCCAACACACACCATACAGAATGTTTGCATTACAGCATTAAAGCTCTTATCATCATCAATGGGAACTTTATCTAAAAACTCTAAAAGTTGAGAAGTTCTGGGGCTGGGGGGCAGTTCAAGTCTCATGGTTTAGGGCTTGTAAATATTCAAATATTAAATAGAATATGACATTTCAGAAGGAAGAAGGAAAAAAGTTAACTTTTTCTATGCCTAGTATGTCTTTCATTGCTACAACAAGAATTCAAATTAAATTATGTGGAATCCAAACCAGGAAAAAGAAATTGCATCATATGAATAAGAAACCTTTTAACTTTTGTGCAGTATTCTTTTCTTTCCATGGTATGGACACATCAGATATGATCATGAGGTATTGAGTCCTGGAAGTACAAGACAGATTTATTTTATGATTTTGAATCTTCTGTATTTCTGTTTGATAAATGAAGTTAGCAGTCATTAAAGAAGCTAAGCAAAAAAGATCTTCAGATAAATCAAAAAAAATATTAGCTAAATCTAGCTGTCAGTGTTAGGTGATTTATTAAAAACAACCATATTTGTAGTCTACTTATTGGACTTAAATTGTACTTAATATTGACTTTCCATTCTATTGTAAATTATTTGGACATGATATAAACTTTAATTCCATGATCAATAACTTCTGTTTAGTAGAAATGTCACTATGTCTTAAGAGAGTAGGAGTTTATTTAAGCAAACATGAAGGTAAACACTGAAAGAGGAAATCTACTTTATCTCTCATAAATATTTTACTTTGTTTCATCAGCTGTGCTGAACAGATTAATTGTTAGTACTGTTAATTCTTCTTGCTCCTTACAGCACAGGAATTACACTGTGATTAGCAATGGTCAGACAAAAGCAGCTTACACCAGAATGTTCCATCTAACTTTATAATTATTTATAGAGCTCGAATCAGGATGGAAAACCTTATGAAGATTATTGTGTATGGTTTATTTTTCATCCTCAAAAATACCAGGGACACACCTCAACAATAAGAAAACTCAAGATAGTCTTCCTGTGAGCTACCTTGGCACTAAACTGTCAATTTTTGGCTTTTAAAGTAAGTGTGATCGAGAAGAAGTAATTGCTTGAACGTATGGTTTTAATATCATTCTTTATCTGAACTATTCCAGGGACTATAGCTGGGATTGGGTCCTAGAATTTGCATCAGAATGCTAAATCCCCCTCTTTTTCTGGGGCAAAGAGAATTTTATTGTTTGAAATTTAGGGCTCAGTGGCAAATGATGATTTTAACCTGTTCCCCCATAGGAAAAAAGTTAAAAAATACATAAAAATCTATGTTTAACCTTTTATACTGCTAGGTTTGAAAACTTTCTGTTTCCCACACCCAAAGTTTCCCATATTTTTGACATAAATTATGACAAAAATAAACTGAAAAATGTATATTTAGTTATCTAAGCACAAACTGAAATGTAATGCCCATTGTTTGACAACCTTATCTCATATGATTACTGTCAAATATGAATTCTGCTTTAACCAGGTAAACCAGAAGAAAAATAAGTTTATAGAGAGATGTTTGTAGGATTTTCACTGTCTATTTTAAATACATATATAATGCTAGTCTGTATATTCTTTTTTTTTTTTTTTTTAATTAATGATAACACGGTTTTGAGGCTTTCCCGCTTTCAGCACATTGAAATATGACACTGAACAACCTCCTTTTAAGTGCTTGTAAGAGCAAAAAGGTTTGTGATGCTCTAACGTAAGGAAAAAATGTATTTTAGGCAAAAGACATGAAGATTTTTATCAAGATCTGAAAGGAAAAGCACATTTAAACAGTCTGGAAAGGTTGAGGCAGCCTGCACAGCCCTGTAGCACACAGAAATATCACCCTTAATTTGCCCATCTGTCCAACAGCTGTAATGTGCCATCTCTCCCCCTCTCTCTCCCCCTAACCTGCAGATAATACATGACAGAATAAAGAGGTAACTGATCAAATGGGGTTTTACATACTTTATCTAGGCATTTGGAGCCGACACGCAGCATTATTTCTCTCGTGACCTTCTCCAAGCCTGCAGAGCAGCATCTCCTCACTGCCTGGAGTTGCATCTGGGCCCCTTTTGGAGCCTTTGCTGGGATGTCAGATTCATTACAGGCAGTTCAGAATGGCATTTTTTTTGCTAATAGTGCTGTCAAGGAGACAACAAGCAAGTAACAGCACCTCAAACCTAAGCAAGGGAGATTTCAACTGAATGGAATTTCATCAGAAAATGTTTTTTTTTCTGAAGGCAGAATTTTCAGAAGGCAATTTCTGCTGAAATCCTGATGATTCCTGACCTTATATAACTAATAATTCAACATTCAGATCCAAGCACTGATATTTTTTTCTAGGGCAGGGAGAATATTCACGTATTAAATATAATCTTAACATCTCGATCATGGCTCGGCAGTTTAGAAACAGGATGAAAAAAGCAGTGGAAGCCATTTTTGTACACGAAATTTTACCCACACTCATTCTTTTGTTCTCAGAGTATCAGAGAAGCTAATGAGCTATGAAACACTATCAGTCTTAGGTTATATTTTCAAGGCAGGCATGAATAATTTTCCCCACGAACTATTGTTTCAGGAAGAGGCTGAGATTTGTATCTACCATCACCCAGTGTTTCCTGTTAGTTGTACCATACAGCTCCCAAAATAAACTCTTGTGAGTACTTTTAGACCTTTTAGCTAACGGCAATTTGTATTTTCCAGACACTTCAAGAACTTTAGTAGATTCATAATTCTGCTTCTATCTATAACTCAGATACATGTAAGACAATACATTTATTGCCTCATACTATTTTTATTCCCAGGAAGGAAGCTGAATTGAGTACTGCACCATAATAAGCGCAAAATTACTTAACTGATGTTAAACACAATTAAAAAGAATACGTAGGGCAATAGGGGAGCTAGGAAAACACACTAAAATAGTTTTTATGGCTCTTCATTACTGCAAGTCTTGCTTTGCTACACGGAGTCATCACTAAGATGGAGATGAGCACTCACAGCCCTAATGCAGATAATTTTGTCAAGGTCATTAGGTGTTCAATAGTGTTTAGTAAAACTGGAAAAGGATTGCACCTGGCTAGCTCTGGGATGGTTTGTGTATCAGAAATGGGAAATGTGGTGCAGATTGGTTAGAGATTATTCTAGGGGATTAGTTACACTGCTTGCAGATGCATTTGCTAGGGGTAAAACTAGGCAGACAACAGGTTCACAATCATCTGCTATAAATTCTAATTTTGTACCAGGCACAGGCCTATCAATTTGTGTCTAATTATATTCTTCCATGTGAGATATAAAATACCTCAGGGTTTCTATAATAAAGGCTCATTAATGTGGATGAGAAATAATTCTGAAACTCTTTCTACCAGGGCTAATGTTAATACAGATTTTAATTGCTCTTACAGGATATTAAAACACTGATTTTTTCTTATATCGGTTTTAACCTAATCATTAAATGGACCCATTTTTGTAACCCTATATTTTCAAGTATTGCATTTTACACTGGTAATTGCGTCATTACCAGTCATGTTGAACCAGAGAATAAAAGATAAATGCAGAAAGGATAAAAGGTAATATTATCAAAGATATGTGAGAGTCAATGCCCTTCAATTCATTGTGGTTCCCTTTTCTATGTTTAAAATATCCTTTTCTGGCTTAGATCAGTGAATATCCTAAAATATACATGTAAAAATAAAGCAATAACATTGTGAATAAAAGAGAGTTAGTATTACATTATTTAAAAGAATTTAAGTTTTTCTCTAAGATAAAAGGTAAAAGCAAAATCTCTCCAATAAAGACTTATACTTTTATAATTAAAATTGTTAACCTTTGATCTCAAGACTATAATTCTTCTGAAGCTACTCAGGGCCTCAGAGGGTACAAAACAAGCAGAATAACATCCCAGACAAACTTGACTTGAAGAACAGGTAACCAGCAACTCTGTTCCTTGGTGTCTCATGTTTTATGGTTGCAGAAGAGAAAAATATTATTTTGCCCACAGTAAAAAGCAAATTCTCCATTGTCAAATTCCTCAAATACCACTGTATTTCAAAAGCCTTTTGGAAATAGCATTCAAGTATATATTTTGTACTGAAAAAGAATAATATTCATGGACTCAGTGGTGATGGAAGAGACACTTTTATACACACCTTGTCAGACTGCAAAGTACCACCAGCCCCAGGACTGCTGTCATTTGAATAGATGACAGGTGCGTTTGTCACAGGATACAGCCTGCACAGCCACCTGGATAAATAAAATGTACCATGGGCAAAAGGGTCTTCGTGGTTTCACTTTTGTCAGGAGAAGGGGGAAAAGACAAAAATACCTGAAAGGTTCACACTTGACTTTCTAAAACATTCGCAGATTGAAAAATATTGCTGATTTGAAGAAGCAGTTTTACAGTGTTACAGAACTGTCAGTTCCTTTGTAAAACGGAGCTGAGCTAACAATAAACTGAAAAATAGATTCATAAAACCAGGGTGTGTGTTCAGGAAAGGGAGAGAGAGACTTACAAATGTACTGAAGTTTTGTTACCACTGATGAGAAGCAGAAGCAGAGAAATACAATTTATTTTTTTTCTGTGATACTGTGCTTAGCAATATGAGGAATATATTAAGGTATCTTAAAGAATTCAACTTAAAATCTTATCAAATATCTTACTCAGAATTCTTCCTCCTTTGACAATTGCATGAAAATATCCTGAGAATGAAATTTCTAAAAATATTTCTGGTGAAAATCTCTGCTGGGAGTCTTTGGGGGGATTTGCTGTATCTTCTTGCACGCTGTAATAGAGCACAAATCCAACAACAAATCTAAGTAACAACCATCTGGCACTGAACAGAACAGGTAGGATAGAGACTAATAAAAGTTGTGAGAGGAAGAAATCAACCAGCTGTTTCACACTCCACAATTCATGACCAACAGCCCTTGTGCCCAGGGGGTTTCCTGTGGTTTCAGGTTTAACATCTGAGTTTTGGTAGAAGACCCTTTCAGTGATGCCATAAACTGATTCTGCTTAAGAACTGCAAAACATATATTTGTCCTAGAAAGTGAACTAGAGAGGAAGACTGGGGATTTTTTCCCCTTCAGGTT
The DNA here is from genome assembly GCF_021018805.1 of Prinia subflava. NCBI lineage: Eukaryota > Metazoa > Chordata > Aves > Passeriformes > Cisticolidae > Prinia > Prinia subflava. Next base: position 20,313,640 of record NC_086283.1, on the reverse strand, counting down.
TCAGAGCCCTTCTAAAAACCCAGTTGCACTCACAAATGTCAGCGCCTTAATTACCAGGTGAATTCATTTCACCATTAACATGCCATTTAGAGGTATGCACCATTACCTCTCCAGGCTTCAGTTTAGAAATAAAATGTGAATGAAAATTAGATGACCTAAATATCCTCCACAATAAAGAGAAATGGGTGTTGTTGGGAGGTGACAGCCCAAAAAGAAGAACTGGAGTTCTGATTCTGCAGTGAAATGCTCTCAGAAATGTCTTGGGGCAGACTCATCACTCAAGAGTGTGGCAGAAACCTGAGGGACAAATTTATCTCCCTGGTCTCCAAAGGCCTTCCCTAAGCACCTCAATACATAAATACATTGTATTTATAACTTTTAGTCTGAGATTTACCTTTAATAATCTTTAGAGACCAAGATAGAGGGAGAGAGGAAGTATGATTTATGACAACATTCACATGGAAGCATTGCATTTTAAAAAATTATTTAGATAATTTACAAGCTTGATCTCTAGTATTACTACTACTCAGGCATCTAGTCTTTCCTTCTGCCTTCTTTTTAAATGCTGTCACTAAACCCAGCCAAACAAAAATAGTAATGAATATGTGTTTTGTGGTAATAGCTGCTTCTATTTCCTGCAATATCTTGAGTTTATATTGTTGTTTGGTATTTGTATTTCAAAATTACTTATCATCTTCTTTCTTTTTGCAATTCTAAATATTTACAAGATTTTCAAAAGCGAATTAAGAATGATTTTTCCAACAAACTAGCAACATAAATGTATTGGAAATCATTCTATAGGCTGTAGTCAGTTCCAAATGCACTAATTTTTTGCTCAATATGAACGATATATATATCAAATCAAAGACAAACATCTTTTAAGAGCAATAAGATATTAAACAAGGAATAATTTCTAATAAATACCTCAGTCCTGGAAAGAGCTGTGACACTCTGAGATTTATATTTGACTCAAGGCTCACACAAAGGCTGAGTGGGTATAATACCTGCATCCAGTCATGACTTCACAGAGTAGGTTTAGCACAGGAGTAATGAAAATTTAAAATATGTAAAAATACTGGATTAATCATCCCTGTTAACCTGAGCTTTTCACACTTTTCCCAAGAGCCCAAGAGCTCTGCTTTTCCCATCACATCCTGGCCAGAGCAAGGTGGCTTTTCAGCCAGGAGCTGAGCATTCACATCCTGAAAAACAAGCAAATAGTGGGTGTGAATTCACCAGGAGACCTAAAAATTCCTGTGCATGAAATGTCCTGCCTGAACCTGAGATCAGGTTGCCAGTTTTCAGTAAGCGTTTCTTCAAAATGTATTTTTCAGGATATTTTGAATTCTCAATTCTCTCCCTGCTTTGGACAATTCCTGGTAGAGATTTGCATGCTTGGTTTGCTACAACTGATGACACCCTTTTGTTAATTGCCAAAAAGCCCCTGCATTTCAGAATAAAAACCGTTTTCCTTTGACATTTATATTCATTCCTACCTGTGAGGAGAGTACAGGCACATTTCATTCCTACCCACTAGTGCCGCACACACAAGCAAATCAATTTGAATAGCTCACATTTCTGCCTTGGGTTGTTTTTGTGGGTTTGGTTTGCCTATTTGGTTTTCTGTGAGAATGCTTATATTTGTATTACATATTTTTTTTTTACAATCTCTTTAAGATTTGCAAGTAATAAATATATAAATAGAAAATCAGAAACTTGTGCTGTAGTCAGTTATTTAAAAAGCACAGTCATAAACTGCTGAAACCAACTTTTTCCAAGATGAATTTATACAGGATGGAAAAATGGTTCAACTATTAATCAACTCATTTAAACTGGGACAAAAAAATGCCAGTGAATGTGGCATTTTTACCATTCACCCCATGCCAGTATTAATTACAAAAAGGCTGAAACAAGTAGTAGTTGTTTTTTTTCTGTCTTAAAACCTGGAAATGCATGACAAACCAGACACCAGCCATGAGTCAGAGAGATTTGTAAACCTTCAGGGTAAAACATTTAATAGGATAGCTATGGTAATACAAAGTTTTATACTTGATGAAATTAAACTGAATTATAGGAACTGTAACAGATTTTGAGCAACATGAAAGGTAAATAATGAGGCAAAGAGTCATTGCTTATGGCCTATACTGATGTATTTATGTAATTGTCAGCTGGTTTATCACCCACATGGGAAAGATTTGAATTTTTAATAGATTTTAAGTTCTTGAACAGCTGTCCTACAATCTAGTGGTACTTAAAAGAGTTTATACATTTTCCTAGCTGCTTTGTAAAAAGATGTTTGACTAGATGTGGAACACCGAGCACCACTCTGAGATATATTCTGTACAAAATGAAAGGTGCTATTCATTTAAACATAATTTTCTGCCTAAAAGTTTTCATTTAAGAAGCAAATAGTCAGAGATAAGTAGTTTGGGTTTATGCACATGCTTAACCCTCTGCATTTCAGGTTCTGCTCTTTATTTTTTAGGGACTACTCAATGCATAAAAATAAGAGGATGGCTCAGACCCTGGGTTTTTTTAAGATTAGATAATCATGCATTTCACACAGCTAGGTATCTAAAATTACAAATAACAAAAGGAAACATTTCAAAACCAAATTCCATTTGGTCATATTTCATTCTGAAATTATTTGGGTTTCTTATTTCTGCTTTGGAAGACCTTTACTAAAGAAATTGTACATATGGTAGATATGTATTATTTCTACTTCTCTGAACATATAAAATCATACGAACATGACTGTAAATAATAGAAAGTTTTTTTAGAAACATGAAGGACATAAGTGAATAATTATAGTTTCTTAATTCTCTGTGATGGATTCAGGTCATGTTTTCTGTTATACCAAATCTGATTGCCAAATTGTCAGCTCTAATGCAAATCTCAGTTTTAATCTCCCCTGCAGCCCAATTACAAAATTACTTTTTGGTCAGGTTCCTAGATTTTAGAGTTATCTGTTCATGATAAATCAAAAAACTGATGTTCAAACTTGTTTTCTTTTGTATGAAAATAACAAAAACTATTTTGTGGAGCACTAATAAAAATGGCAAGAAATTCTTAGAAACTAACTAAGACCTTCCCATTCCCAAAATCTGAAGACTCCAAAGCTACACAGGGTATTAAGGAAAGTTAGAAATACATACTTAACTGTTCATCTAGAAACTGATCTTAGAGAAGCAAGAAATTAACCAAAAATTTGTTACAAATTTGTGGATACTGTCTGGACCTAAGCCATCATTTTGTGACAGGAATTAAGCTGCATCTGGCGAAACACCTTGCCTGATAGGAGTAAGAAAGGGACACAAAAATATAGGGGAATACATTGATAATAAAGGGGACATTTCTTTTGAAAAGCAAATATTGCCAATTGACCATTCAAGAGATATAGGAATATCAAGGTGCCTAAGAGAATCATTATTATTATCATCATTATTATTAATAATAATAGTAATAATTAATTATTTCATCCATAAATGGTATTAATTGACAATGTGCTCCTCTCAGCCCTAGCACAGCTTGGCTTCCATGCAACTGGAATGTGGCCAACACCACATTAATTTTATGTCACTGTCAAAAACTGGTTGATGGTAGGATGGGACAAATTTACCTGTTTGATTTGCAAACCTTACACTTGGCACAGTTACCCCCTGGATTTACATGGTTTACATGATATAATCCATAGCCACAGGAATCTCTGAAATACAGAGCACTTACACTGTGTTATGAAAGAATAAATAAAAAGCCCACCCTAAATTGGCAGACAACTTTAAAATTATACTCCTATTAAATGCTTTGGATTTTTTGGCTTTGGATCTATTTCAGAAATGAGTTATCTGATGAACATAGAAATTGATGTATGTTTCCCAAACTTCAGAACAGAAGAAAGAAATTAATCACATTTTTGCCTCTCAGTTGTTATAACAATGATGAATGATGTACTCCTCTAGAAATGTTGCTGAATCATCCAGTAAATTGTTAGCTCTACAGTAGGTCTCATCCACAGATATGCTGACCTTCAGTGTGTTCCTGACAGGCTCAGTTATCAAAATCTGTTTTTCTGGCACAAATTCTGCTCTTCCAAAACCGTAACTTGTTCATTTGTAAAAAAAGGCTGCCAGTAATTGAGCCTGTTTATAACCTTTCTGTCAGGACTTTTTCTTTGTGTAACTCCAAGCAGAAGAATGTTACACAGATTCATTATGATGCATTTAGTGAAGTAACCCATTATCAATGTCATCAACACATTAGGAACTTAATTTAAAATGAGGGCAAAATGCAACTCTTCTGCATAGTGAAAGCTGATAATTCAAGAGAGTTAAGCTCTTCATCATTTACATAACTGGCTAAAAAGGAGCTAAAAATAAAAATTAATACCATGTCTTTACCATATGATGCACAATTCTTCTCTGAAGAGGTTTTCTGTCTTTTACCACCACCAACAACACAACTTTAGAAAGGGTGACAGTAACCCTGGAAGTGGCCACACGAGTGACCACATAAATTCCATGCCATGGCATGGTCCTGCAGCTACTCACAGGAATGATTCCTTCTGAGGTGAACATTCAAACACTCATTTCATTTTTAAGCCTACCAACAGCTCTACAGGAAGCAGAAAAATAGCTTTTGCTCTTTGCTTTAGCCACAGGCCCTGCCTTTACTACCATAGTCCCTGGATCCTTGTGAAGAAACGCTGATTGCAAACAGCATTTGGGTGCATTTTTACCAGTAAACTAAAATTTCTTTAAACTCACTAACTAGGTGAACCAGTCATGGCTACTCCAGTATTATTTCTCTGAAGGGGAATGGATAAAGAGTTGTTTATGGAATAAAATCCTACAGCCAGAAAGGTCTTAGACATTTTAATTTTACCTGGAATATTGTTCCTGACATACTGTAATTGTTTGCTTCTAATTTTGACTCAAGCAGACTCAACAGGTCTGTTGGCAAGACAGACGAATCTTCCAGGACAGACTCAACTTGACATATGGCATTTTAATCTTCTTCAGCTCCTGGAGGAAGTGTTTCTCTTGCTCAGATGGAAAAACCACACCCTGTGGTTTGTAATACAGTACCCTGAAGTTATAATACAGTGTGGGTCTGAGCAGCACAAGAGAATGAACATCAAATAACGCCAGCGAGAAGCTTCACTGCTTTTCTGCAGCAGCACAACCAAACAGCACCATGGCTCCAAGGCTAACTGAAACCCATTAAAAAAGCCCAAGAAAATCGGGAAACTACACTGAAATGAGGTGAAATCCTGATTCAGCAAATATAAGATCAGCAGCTCAAAGCTCAGAATCTGAAACTACAGGAAATGCCTTGGAACACTTTTCCTTAAAAACCTCGAGAGATGTTTTAATTGCATGGTTGTAGTAAGAAACATATTTACCACATGTGAAAAGATCTGTTGTATGTATGACTCTGAGGGATGTGTTTTGCTACTCTGTATACTTAAAATGTAAATTACACCAAGTGCTTATCATTTATCATTGCTTATCATCAGAACCACATTATCGTTTGCCGGCAATACTTCTTTTATACTTTTTTACAACCACCTTTAATGGTACAACAAACTAACAAGTTTTTCAGGGCATTAACTCTGTAATTGCCTCCTTTTTTTCACGTAGTACCAGATGGGTGTTTATCTCTTGGGAGAAGGGAATCAGGAATCCTTTACTTGCAAAGCAATTTTCTCTCTCATTGTAATCAATACCTTTTATTATGTATGTATTAAAATCCAGTTAAACAGCAAACCCAAATGCACCTCTGTACATAAAGATAAAAAAACTAAACTAAACTAAATAGGTGAAATGGTCAGTTCAAATTTTAATGCAAGATTGTGCAAACTTTATGCAGAGGATGAAATTTTTATTAAAAACTCACATTTTGATGAAGGGATGAGATCACAGGAGAGACTGCAAGAATCCCAAAAGCAAAATCATCAGCCTCCAATATTTACTCTTATGATTACGGTTAGACAATTATTCTACAATGGCACAATTCTTGCTGAGTGGTTGGGGAATACCAATTTTTGCGTTTCACTGCTGACACAGGTTTGAAGAAGAACAAGCTCATCTTTATCTTTTGCAGTCCAGAGTTATAAACCTTGATAACATTCCCAAATTATATTCTAGCAATTTTTAACAAATCTGAATGACCATGATACTTTACTTCATCAAGAAAGAAAAAGAAATGTGTTTTTTATGATGGTAACAGTAATTATTCCATTCTGTTGTATAAGCAAGTAGCATAAATTGTTGGAGGGAATTAAAGACCATGGAAATGAGAAGATTGAAGTATTTCCTCCCTTTTCTTCATTAAAAACTTCAAAATCCACTTGTCATGTTCTGAGCTATATTGGGTTACTGTTCTTTTGGACTACCAGCTGCTATTTTCCACTCTGGTTTGACCATTTCATCTCTGAGTAAGTGAACCAAGTATTCAGATTCAATTTGAAGCAAATATTCATCTCCAAGCAAAAATTAACCCCTCTGTTAAAGAATTCCTACTTCATATTTAATAATCCTCCTTATTAATTTTTAATATCTTAACAGAAATAAAAAGCTCTATTTCTAATGAAAATAGGTTAAAAAAGTAATCTTTTTTGATTTTAAATGGATAGTCTTCAATGTTCTAAGGTTCTTTTTCCCTAGGAAATGTTGCTCTTTGACTCTCATATGCCAGGGAAAACAAAGACTTGTGAAGTTATTATTTGACATTTCAATTATTATCTTTAACAAAGACCATACAAAGATCAACAATTCACTCAGTAAACGTAACAGTGGTGTCAAGAATTCCTGTTAATATTCCATGGATATTTCTGCAAGGGACTAAAGATGAAATGCAGAAAATTACTTACAGTTAGGTCCATTTTTGTCTTTGCTGTCTCAGAGGAGTTGCCTACGAGCAAAACCACACCTGTTTGAAAGACAGTCAACAATGATAATCATAGGTAAGATCATTTTCCTGAAGAATGGAATTATTTCCTATTCAACAGCTGGTCCATGGCAATGATATCCCATTGCTGTTATTGCTCTATTTGGATCATTGGTAGCTGAAAGTGAAAATAAACTTTTGCAATGGCAAAATAAAAATAACATGTTCTCAGGACAATCACCTACAAGACAAAGATTTTGGATGAAGTTATAGATGCAAACCTAATCTTTTTAGAAGTTTCTCTTAGCTGATCAGATACTATTCAGTAATATGAATTTCTGCACTGAATAACAAATAGCCTGGATACTTTATTTAAGAGGTCATATTGATTTTGGAACCAGTTGTAGTTAAGGAGATACATTAAGAATACATTGCATCTTAATTATAACCAACTCAAAGGTGCAATACTTTTTATTGGCATTAAACAAATCAATCAGCATAAATTAAAAATGACAGAGGCTTAGAACAAGGGATGCTGTACCTGATGCTTTAAGTCTATAACTGGATAATACAACAATAATATTAATGAAAATAAACCGCTGAAATTCAGTGTTGGCTAACTGGAAGTTACATATTCTATTGCAAAACATGAAATACAACCACTTGTATTGCTAGAGTGAATTTTCCCTCTTTTTTTTTCTTTTTTCTCCTTTCTTAGAATGAGCTTTGGCAAGGTAACTTGATGTATTTTCCCTGATTCAATTCAAGTTATCTCAATGCTGTGTGATCTGACTAGGGCAGAAAAAATTAATGTTTTAAATATGGACTATATTTTAAATATAGAAACATACGAGTGAAATAGCACCTACACATGTGCCCTATAGAGTGTGAAAAAAAATTATCTGAATCAATGAAAAAATGAAGATATGAATCAATGAAGATATAATTTGATCATACTTTGATAGAAGGAAGATATGTTTTGAATAGTTCTGAAATGTTAAAAAAAATATTATATTGTATCTGCTTTTTTACAATTTCCTACCTTTCTTATAAAAAGAATATTTGACTAAAAACACCTTTTTAAAAAAAATTTGGAATGACAGGTCTTATGCCCATGATCAAGATTTCTTAATAACAGCCAATGTTTTGAAGAGAATTTTAATGAAGAACATTTTCTTTTCTGTCCCATTTTAATATTTCCTGCCACAATATTGTGTTCTGTAACTTGGTCAGTTTTGTTTTCATTCCAGCAGCAATATTGGTCACGTAAAATGAGGTTTTAATGATTTTACCAAGCCTTCATGAAAAGAACTCATATTATTTTATTAACATTCTTAACCAATTATTTTTCTTGATGCAACAGCTTCTTTAATGTTTGCAGTGCCTTAATTCCAAAGTTAGTGGAAAGAGCAGTTATTACATCTGACCTAAAATCAGAAGCATTTCCAGCTTTGTTATCCTGTTGGAATATAAACTATGCTGGACAAAACATATTTGGAAGGGGTCCCTTTGCAACAATTGCATTTTTCCTGCCCTAAATGCCACGACAGTGGTGACCAAGTGCACAGACTGGCTGCCAGCTGTGCTTACAGAATGGTAAATAAGTTTCATAGAGCTCAAATTATTTCCATGGCTGCTTCCTAAATCTTGTAGCACCGGAAGGCCTTAAAGCAGATATTCTGAAAAAAAATAAGGCACACTGAGTATCCAAAGAAATTGTGCCTCTTTAATCAGCTAATTACCTGCATGGTTAATCCTGTTCCTCATGACATTGGCGTTAGAGCTGTAAGACAGAAATGCTTTTTGTCTTTGTCAGATTTTACTGAAAGCCAGACAGACTATAACAGTCAAAAAAAGTAAAATGAAAAATCTTTGAATAAACAGGTATGAAGAGATGAAAAACATTTTAAAAGAACACAAAAGTCCTGAATGATGTCATCAGGGCCCATGGCTGTCATCTGGTCCCCAGCTCAGGGAGCGCTTAGCTGGGCTCAGGGCTATGAGTGGGGAGGATGCTCTGGACCACCAAGGCCCTGCAACCTTCACAGGGCCCTGACATCTTCTGTATTCATAGCCTGTCAACAGTTAATGTTAACAGAACTTGACCATATAAATAACTTGTCAAATTTAGTGATTAATCTAATTAGGTGAGAGCTCAGCTCAGTGGCTATACCACTATTCAGAGCCTGAGTCAAGCAGGATGTGCAGCTCTGTTCACCCTCCCTGTGGTGCTTGTGGCTGGGGGTGTGCAAATTAAAAAAACAATGCATGTTACACTACACAAAAGTGCTACAAATCTGCTTTTATTTCTTGCTATGTTTTCAGTGCATTTAAATTGTGTTCCAGTGTTGCATTCTTTGACAGTTACATACACAATTCTTTCTGAGCGGCTCCGCTCTTAGAGCATTCAACAATAATTTTGATTCCAGAAAAGTTTTGGGAAAATGATAACTTGGGAATATTTTGTAGAAATAGCAGGAAAAATTAAAACCAGAACTTGTCAGCACTAAGAGAGATAAAATGGGAAAGGTATAGGTGAGAAAGCAGTTAGGCAAAAATGTTCAATACTTTGACTTAATTATCACACCTATGACAAGAGTATTAAGAGATAATCAATACGAGAGGGATATTATGTAGCAATACATCAACAGGTGGGTTACTTTTGCAATTATTTTCCAGCAGAGACAAAAATCTCAACGCTCACTTTGTAAGAACAAGTTATTATCTTTAATTTCAGAAGAAACACAAAACAAGTTTTATGCTTAGGAAGAGTGAAATACAAGATTCCCTTATGCCAGTCTATGAAATGGGCTCACCGAAGCATCCTGAAAACTCTGGTGAGCCATCAGGAATAACCACTTAAACCACTTTATGATTAACAATAAATTCATAAAAACAACTTTTTCAAAGGAAATGAAGAAATGGCATGAACTACTCAGATTATATCAGTCAGCAGCACTTTTTAAATATGTTTCAGTCAATTAAATCGTATCAGTGGCTTTTTATTGGTACTGATTAGAACCTATGGACTGGTCTTTTATTAGGAGCAAGTTTAAGCATACTGCACTTTAAGTAGAGTTCCTGTTAACATAAATTTTAATATTTCAGTGCCTTAGAAGAAGATTAAGTGGTTGAGCAGCTGACAAAATAGAACAATTTGATGGATTACATTTAAATCAGCCAAATATATTGTAATAAAAAAGTAATTTTTGACTTGCTTGAATTCAAAATACTCCACACATTTTAAAACCTCCTCTGCAGATGAAAAAGCGTGGGTAAATGTAAATATATCCAGTACGAGCAGCTGGATAAGGTCACTGCCTGAGTGACATCACTTGCCTAAAGTTTTAAGCATTTCCTTTTTTTTTTTTTAAGAAAATTAAATTTAAAATGAATTAATGAAAATTACAGTATAAGGAAGTATATGATACTTGGGGATATGGTGCTAGAAAGGTTTAGGGGGTATTTTACACACATTTTTATAAGCCCACTGAGTAAATCTCAGACTTCAGCCATTGTTTTTGGACATGAAAGAGTTTGAAAATCCTATTAACATCTCTGTGGAAGTGCTCTGGCACTACTGCTGCCACAGAATAATGTATTTTGCATTATCACTTATTACAGCAAAATCCTAACTTGTGAATCCAAGGGAGTTCCTGAAATCACTTCTGCAAAATTATTCTCCTTTCCTTGCAATATTTTCAATCGCATGTATTACCCTATTGTGAAAATATAATGGAGTGCATGACATCAGTCTCTCTCCTTTTCTTAAAATAACATAGTTTTGTGCAACTAAGATAATGTCAAATTTACTTTTCTGTAGTTGTTCTGCAGTCTTTCTAAATCACACTATGTTTTTTTTCTCCCTGGAATTATTTAGAGTCTTCACTTCAAATTAAATTTGGCCTTTAATAAACATAGTTTCAGTCTCAATTACCAAAAAACTTTACTACAGGAAGGGATGGACTTAGAGAGCAGTTTCAACAGTTTTCTTGTGTAGCCTGTGATTTTTTTTTCCACTATAGCTGTTTAGCAAAGTAAATCCCAAGTCTGTGCATATGTAGCAATGTACAAAATGACAATGTTTCTGATTTTCAGATCTAAATCCTTCTAGTGACATTCCTACCTATTTCAGATGGATCTAGTTATAATTTGGCTGCACTGAGGACTAAAACCACATCTAATCCTGATCAGAGTAACAGAAAAGTTTTATCAAAAAATTAACTAGAAGGAGAATTGTTTGGAAAACAGAAAGTACAAAAAGAGGCAAGGAAGACATATAAAGAGAAAGGAGACCTACAAACTTCTCACTTCCCCTTGTGTCCCTGCAGGTGGTTCTCGCTTTTGAATGGACTTCACTCAGCTCAGTGACTTTGTGAGCTGCAGTAAACTCTGCACTGTGCCTGGGGAATTCTCCTTGTTGTTTCTGTGGCCTTTGCCCAGCTCCTGCAGCACTCCCAGGCTCAGCAGGGCTGGAGGAGCCTCCCCGCTCTCTTTGCTTGCTCAGACCTCGAGTCTCTGCGTCTCTTTCGCCATTGAGCTGTTCCCTCATTCCCACGGAGCAAACTTCCCCCCCCCACTAGAGATTTCTGCTGAACCAGACTTCTTAAAAGAGCACTGTAATGGGAAAATAAATGAGAGGAAAGCACCAATACACAGACATACAATCGCATTTGAACATCATACTGTGTTTATGCACACGTTGTGTTTCTCCTTAGTTGAATGATTTTTATGTTCTCTTCTATTCAGACCAAACTTAATTTCTGGCAATTCCTGAACATTGCAGGTATCTAAAATTCAAATGGAAACTTTCCTTTCAGAATATAATTTATCACTCCTGTGAGAAGATTCTCTTGCCCCCTGCATCCAAAATGGGTGTTGTATTTCCAGCAGAGACATTTCTCTGTGACAGCACAACTGCTCTGCATCTGGGAGAGACAGAATGAATCAGTCAAATTACTGAAACTCTGAAAATCCAGCAGGATTTTCCCAGATGACAGAATGAGCCATTTGATAAAGTCCTTCGTTACGCCTTGAAGCATCTCACAGAGAAAAAGCTTCATGGTTCCACTCCAAGAGTAACATCACAGAGCATCCAAGTTATCCAAGCTTCAGGAGGCAGAGCAGGAGTTTGATTCCCACAGAGCTGTAGGGATAACCTCACTTTAAAACCTCATAATTAAACCCCCAAATTTGGAAAGAATTCCCCAAATACTTACCATGCAAATCAGAAAATAGCAAGGCAGGGCAGCTCAAGGGCTCACCACATCCATCAGTAAGCTTTTCCAGTCAGGACTGCAAGGCTGGGATGCTGTGTTTAGAAATGTACATAATTGGTATAAATCAGAATACAGTAATCAAATACCATCATTCTTGGGTGTCTTCTGTTGTGTTTGAAAATATTATAGTAATTCAATCTGGATAAGGAGAGAAAAGACATTAAGAAACCACGGAAAAATGCACGATGGTTTGGAGATATGAACTGTTCCTGGTCTGTAGACAGGTAAGAGCAACCTCTGCTTATGCAAAAGCAAGCAGCAATGGATGTGAATCAACTTCCAGAAAGTAAATCCATCATATGACTTCATTTTCAGCATTTGTTTTTTCTCCCAGATAAGCAATTAACTTTTACATTTCAGTGTCAGCAAGAATCAATTTAAAATTTGAAAACTGCAGAAAATTATGAAGGAATCTGAATGTTAGAAGCAATTAGAACAGCAAAGATTTAATATCAGGTTGGAAGAGTAAAACACAGCTGGAGAAGTTCTTTTAAAAAGAATCTACAAACTCATGTAGAAGCTAAACATAATTAAGATTATGGTACTTTGTAATGTTTTTGGTTCTATTCCAACTCTGAAATTAGCTGATAAATCCTCTGTGGGCTTTGGTGGCTTCCACTTCTTTAAAAAGCCTTTCATTGAGGGGAAAAGGAGATGGAGAAAAGGAACAAAAATTCTGGAAATACTTCAGCAGCCAAAGTGGTTCTTGAGATGTCTGGGCTAAGAATGGGAAAAATAATATAAAAATTAAAATAATGTCAAGCTCAATTTACAAATTTTAATCAAGAGTAAAAACTTAGATCTCTTTTATGGGCAGACTTTAACTAAATTATTATTTTTGATTACTAGTTTTTTAGATGTAACCTCTTTTTTTTTTTTTCAGTGTAGGAAGGAAAAGCCACCTTGTATATCGAAAAATTGTGCTGGCTAATATAGAAATAACACAATGAAAGCAAGAATTTCATTGTTATTTTAATAGCTATGAAATCACCTGCAAATAGATGCTCTGGTAATTTCCAGTGACTGAATGTCAAAAATCTTCCCTGTCAAGGTCACTGTCCCAGATAGTACAGGTGAGCCACTGATACTTGTTGAAGGAGAAGAGCAAAGATTTAACCAAGTTAATGATACTACACAGTGAAATTTTCTACGATCTTTGTGAATTAAGAGAGACAAGTAGTTTCCAACCTATAGGAGTGCATGTTGTGGTTCACTTGTTTTCTTTTTTTCCTATATTCAAATTCAACAGAAACAGCAGCATTTTCATCATCAATCATTTCATCCATTATTTATCTTAAATCTGTTCATCAATTTTATTTAGAAGAAACTGCCTGTGAATTTGGGACTGAAAGCCAACTCTAAGCAAAGGTTGATGCTTCCATTGCTTATAACAAATTGATTTTGCATTGATCAATAGTTCCTATTGTGACCTAACTACAAAGCTCTGAGTACCAGGAGGAGATACATATACACACAGAGTGTTTTTAAACAATCTGTAGTAGATTGAAGCAATCTAGATTTAGCTCTTCATTGATATCTAGTGTTGCCACATTGGACCATCTGGTCCTGTTCTGTTTCTGCCTCATGAACTAGGAAAATGAGTATTCCTTTTCCAAATCACAAGACACAAGACTTAAATATTCGGTGATGAATTGCTACAGAAAAAATTAATTAATAGAACATCTGTCTGCCAAGAAGACAGAGTGCAAGGAACTAATCTGTTACAGTTCCTGGCCCAGATCCCCCCATTGCTCTGGCAGCTAACAAAGACCAGAAGGCAGATGGGTCAGTCTGGCCAACAATTCTTTCATGATGGTGTAACTGTCACCTGGCAAATGGAACTCAAGCAAAAACCTCTTTCTGTCTGTGCCTGCAGCATGCTGGGTGCTCTTCCAAATCCCTCTCAATATCTATCACTGTCTTTGGGAGATTCTGTGACTTTGGAAGTCTGGTACTAAATTTCCAAAATACATAAGTCCCATTATGTTATAACAGCTTCAGAACGATGAAGCCACCCCTGAAAACACTTCTCACATCCCATAAATTGGTACTACTGATGTCAAGCAAAAAGGACTTTTCTAACACATGGCATGGTGACTTCAGCTCAATAGTCTGTAAAAGTGAAGGTCGTGCTAAGAATAATTAGCTTCATTTTTTTTTTAATTGAGCATTTGGAATTCTTTTATTCAAATTGAATACACAATGCTTTTATTCCACTCCATCTTCAAATTTGCTTTGAGATGGCAAGTGTCATTTTTACTTTGGCAAGAGGTCTTTTGATTAGCAAGATAAAAGAAAATGTTTGTTCTGAATAAATTCTTATTTTTTATGTTACAAATGACGTGAATTGAAAACTTCTACTAATGATACACTTCTCATTAGCAAACGGATTCCTTTGCTGTGGTAATCAAATAAACTTTTTCTTCCAGTCAGTCAACACTCATTTTTATAATTACCATCACTGTCCGCATTTTTTTCCCTCTTCTGAAGCATAACTTGAAATGCATGTCTCTGAAATCTTTCTAGTGGGTTTTCCATAAGGAAGTTGATGGACAGGACTCCTGGTGGGGTAACAAACTTCTTCCAGACACAGAACTAAATGCAAATCCAGACATAAAATCATGCAAAGAGAAAGCCACTGTCTAAAGGGAAGGAAAGAACTGAAACTCCTGGTTGTGAGTGGTCAGCATTAAACACAGAACTCCAGCTGGGGTAGAGAACTAGTGTTCTGTGCTGTTTTAAAGTAATTCACTATTGACATCATGCAAGCATCACTCAGAATGGATCCTCACCAGTCCTCTCGAGGGCACAGCTTCCAGACTGTTCGATGGCAAAAGTATGTATGGGGTCATAAATTGACCTCTTGTGTATAAAGTGAAAAGAAACAGCAAAAATGTGGGAGCCTGCAGTGAAAGAGGAATATTTTGTGAGCTGAAATGCCTCCGGAAATCACTATGGCACAATGAATATGGAACCTCAGAGTGCCATTCCTACACAATTATAAACAGTGACTATTAAGGATCAACGTTTTCTGTTCTGTTCTCCAACCTTTAAAAAAAATGCCTTGTTTAGCTGACTTGAGAGACAAGGCTTTTAAAATATTGGATTTTTAAACACAAAAGCTACAGCATTTCAGCCCAGATCTCAGGTCAAATCTCTTTCTGGAATTATTCAGGATAAATTCACAATGTGGAATGAAAGAAACTACAGCATTAAATATTCTCATATGACACTTATTGACATATCAGGTTATGACCAAGTCAGTGTTTATTTCAATGACTTCTGATACGATGTGGGCCTAAAGCATTCCCAGCTGTAAATTTCTCCAAATTCAGGATATAAACAGCAATCCCCATCCTCCCAAACTCCAAAACTGAATTTTAACAGCATTTTCTGTCCGAGCTGATCTGGTCAGAACTTAAATGCTTGACATAACCTGGAGACTTGCAAACCAAATGTACTGAAAGATGCCAAAGCCACCTATAAAGTGGTAAAATATCGTGGGAAAAAACAGGGAACAAGAATGCTTGAAACTCTGTGACCCCCTCAATTAAACAGACAAAAACCACTGACTTCAGTGAGTTGGGCCAAAAGAGAGAGAAAAAAACACTGTTTAAAGAAGAGTGAAAGATTTTTAAACTTCAGAATAGATTATTTCAGTTGGAAAAGACCTGCAATGATCATCTTGTCCATAAGCCTGACTTCGGCACTGACCTAAAACCACAATCAAACAAATAAATCCCCTCACAACCTTTATTGGCAGCAACACTTCCTGTCCATTTGGGTCAACTCTTGCCCATTTCTCAAGATAATTTTTGTGCCTGCAATCAAGAAACAACAGCAAAATATCTGAAAATGTCAAATCCCTTTAGTTCATCCTTTCAAAACCAAAAAATGTTTAAGAATTCCCCTTTGGCTTGTTTATAGCAACAACGGAATAGAAAATCATGTTTTGTCCTCTGTGTTTCTTCACAGGAGCCTTTAAAACTTCAAGTTCAGGGGTCTGAACACATTGTGCTCAGTGACCTTTTGCTGCTCTGTGTCATTTCTGTCTCCTGTGCAGAGAATTTCTGTCCTTTTTCTGGGAAGTCTGGGGACAAAGCTTCACAGTGGGAACTGGTGATTCCACCCAAGCCAGAATAAGTTAATGGAAAATGTTCCTTACACTCTGTTTAAAATACTGCCCCTCTTGAGCCAAATAAAAGAAATTTCCATGTGAAGATCTCCAGTATGAAGAGTTGGCTTGTGATAGCTATGAAAATAATTCTTTCCATACGTTGGAATAATCATTGTCAATCATTGACTAGTTTGCTGCTATCAGTCGAGTTATTCCTGTAAGGATCTGTGCTGCAGAGGATGAGCAAGCTCTTCAGAACCGTGGCTTGTGCCAATTGTTTAGGATTCTTCTGCACCTACAATTAGACATTTATTATCATATTCAAGCAATACAACCACACAAGCAACCTGAGAACAGACAGAAATGTGTATTACATTTTGCCCAAACATAAGCACCTTGGACCCTGTCCGTTGCTTATAAAACAAGCCTTGTTCCTGGAGCGTGAGACCTGAAATCAGCAGATAAAAACTTCTGTCCTTTTCTTTGCCATGCGCTTTGCGGTAATTGTGTTACATCTTCATGTCTTGCTTTATTCACAAGTACATCACGATAATTTCCAGCTCACTGACATGGACAACCTAAAGTATTTTACAGGCATTGGGGAATTTGAAAATCTAGGGAGAACTGTGATGGAGATGTAAATTACTGTTATACCATGCATATATTCTCATTTTTTTACAGTATTATCTGATGCATTTCATATTTTGAGCTAACTTCCACATTCCAGGATAATTTTAAATGCCACACTTTTCCATTATGCAGGCAGAGATAAAAAATTATTTTCAAAAGAAATAATTTTTTTGTTCTTTTGCAGCCATTTTATTTATATTTATAATCAAATGATATTTTGGGATGCAGAGCTGTTTTCTCCCTCTTTATAGGACCTCTTCATTGAAAACGCCTGGGTTGTATTACATCTTCATCCAAAGACTACTGAAGCCATGGGGTGAGAAAGTGGGGTCTATATCCTGTGTTTGCCACTGTCTTGTCACAACCACCCCCCCAAAAAAAAAAAAAAAAAAAAAAAAAAAAAAAAAAAAAAAAAAAAAAAGGAAAAACTGGAATTCCAGCATGTAATTCTCAAAATCAGAAGGTTCTGATAACTGCATGCAGATGTACCAGCAAATTTTAAATCAAAACATTCCCACATTTAGCTCTGTCAGGTTGCCTCCCCTCTTCACATCCTTGTGGAGCTGACATTTACCGATGTTAAGTCAAACTATACCGAAAAAAAAAGGAAAAGGAGATGTTGGAAAGATTGACTTCATTAAATGGCATCTGCATTCAACACAGACTACAAAGCAACACACAAAAGCATCTTTGTACACTGCTGGTGCTTCACTGACATCTGAAGAGGCTTCTAAGGTATAGTAACTTGGCAGCTCTTGCAGCAGAGGAGTTTGTTAAAGCAAAGCAACTCTAAACATTTCTATGTTTAGAAAAGGAAGTGTATGAAACAGGAAAAAATCACTCTGGGCAACTTCTATCTGCAACTTCCCGCCCCTTCAAGAACACCATTGTTGTGGCATGTTTTATGATGTGAGATTTCATTCCTGTTACTGTTTTTCCCCTGGGCTTCCCCCCACCCCCCAACCCCTGCCCAGGTTTGGGTCAGTCCTCCCTTTTCCCAGACCCCCAGAGACATGTCCATCAACGAAAGGGGTTTTACCCCCTCAAGGGAATTCCAGAGAGGGGCGTCGTCGAGTGATAGGAGAAAAACAAAGCAAGTTCCCCCGCCAGAAGAACACTGGCTCACCTGAATGTCCTTCAACCTGAATTGTCTCCTCCCCTGCCCTCTCGTTGGTGAGTTCCTCGCCCCTTGCTCCCTCTCCTCCCCAAAATAAAAGGGACAGCAGACCGGCAGCATGGTCTGGGTCTATAGGGGTTGTTTGACTGGTTCAGCGCCCATGCTGGGGCTCAAATAAACTCTGGACTAAGAAAACCCCCCACAGTCCGTCCCCTGCTCTTTTCACCTCATACAGCTTCTCGGCAAGTAAACACCATGGAAAGCAGTCTCCTTTTTCCAGCTCCCTGAGGATCTGAACCTACTGCCTCCGTTCTCAGTCTGGGACAAGTGGGGACTTGAACCAACACGTGGCACAGGTGTGATAGATCTCAGCCACTGAGCCAAGAGAAGTATCTCCGCAAGTAATTGCAGCAGCTCTCTCCGTGCATCAACAGCCCAGACCGGACTCAACAGCCTGTAGAGGTCCCATTCTGTGGAGCAGGCTAGAAACCCCGCACACCATAAAAATATTATTGTTTAGGAGAGCTTGCCTAAGCATATTTTGTCAGCAGAAGTGATTGATTCTTGCCCTTGGTGAGCCTCAGATGCAGTTTCTTTTTTTCAGCAGACAGCAATATTCTGTTAAGTGGCAATAGCAGCAGGAGGCTGTATCCCTCACAGTCCAGAACTTGGTCTTGGCATACATGAGGCAACAAACATTCCCCTATTGTGGCTGAAATAGTTCAACAATTCAACAACTCAGCTGCAGCCAATCTATCCCAAAGTTCCTGGATGTTCTCAGCCTCCAGATTTCAACCCTTTCTCTAAACTCCCACCACTCTGAACGGTGCAAATGGGAGATTTTTTTTCTTGGATGCAGAGCACATAGCTGAAAGAAAAAGATTGCTACAACTTGTGCACAGACAGGTCACAGAAAATGAGAAATTCAGTCAAAGCACTGTCAAAAGAGTAACTTTTGACTGATCTCAAAAATACCAGGTCTTCTGATCTTCCTGACAAGGCTGTTCTGTGAAAATACAGCCTTTTGTTTTTCCAAAATGTAAAGTACAGAAGATGACAGGTAACACACCCAGAACAAGCTTCTAAACTCTACCCCCAGAAAGGAAACCTTCTGAGCAATACCTTAAAAAACTCAATTGTTCAGTGAAACTAACAAACAAAAAGGCTTCTAGAAACTGACAGTAAAGCCACTTTCTCTCATCACATCATTCTCTTTCAGAATATTAAAGGTTTTCTACCAGACATTTTAATTAAGTGCAGACTCCCTCCACAATGGATGGATGGACTAGGGCTACTTATACCTTGACACTAACGAATCCAATTTCTTTGAAAGCAAGCATCCGTATATGCCTAAAGATTAAAAGAAAAATAAAAAACCTGTAGGAACATACAGCAGTACCAATATCAATTTGTCCCTGTGGATCTGCAACAGAAGAAAATATTTTAATGAGCTCATAAAAAACCTGAAAGCTCCAGGAAGAGACACGTGAATGCTGCACTGATCACCATCAACCAAATGAGAGACTGGATTCCTTTAAATTGTTATGTCAAAAATTCCTGAGTTGATAAATTTGCCAGTTGGAAAAAATACTGAGTGACTGGTTAGTAGCTTTTGCACCTCTGAAAGGGTGATCTGAAGATGAAAACAACCACAGACATTTCCTGAGTGTTGTCTGCTTATTCCTGCTGATGCTGAGTTGAAGTTGGGAATGCAGCAATATCCTGGATAATTCCAGGTGCTGCTGAGGACAGAAAGAAATCCTCCCCAACCTCAGGGATTTAACAGGACTCACTCCAATGTGTGAAGAGCAGGATGGATAGGACAAAATGATGAAAACATTATTGTAGTACTTTTCCAAGCATTTCTCTTTAATTATTGATTAAATATTATAACAGCCAATAATTATATATTATATATAATTGTATGTATAATTGTATATAATTACAGATATTCTCTATCATTAGAATATATAAAACATATTTAATTCTATATTAAAATATTCAAAGTAATTTTAATATTTCAGTGAATCTTTTTGCCATGTAATCAAAGCCCATATTTTTGTATAGAATCAAATCAGACTTCTGTAATTGTAAGGGGTACCAAATCCATTAATGTACTAGATACAAATAAAATTGTTTGTACAACTATCACAAAATTTTATATGATTAAATCCAAGTTGTGGAAGACTGAGGGTAAAACATGATATGGACTACTCTTAAAGTAACAATTGAAATTTGGTTCTGATAAAGGGGAACTTTAACCAAAGGTGGGTGCATTGGGTTTTCTGGTGAGGAATTTGTGAAGAGGAAAATAAATTACTGTTTCTGCCCTATATTTCTTATTCTGACAGCATTCTGTTTTATCAGGAGCAGTGGATGGACCCAAAGGCTGTTTGTAGGTGAGAAATGAGCAGTATGTTTTTTCTTTTTCTGCTCACAATTCCATGGAAAACAACCCAAACAAGAATATTCAACTGCAGCTGTTGTCTTTGTTGTGGAAGTTATTTTGACAAAAATGTAAGCTACTTGTGTTTAAATAAATTATTTAAAAGAGGACATGTTAATGGGCTATCATAGTTTGCTTTCTAACATCAGGGATTCTCCATGGGTATGAGGAAAACATAATCACACATATGGTGGAACTAAAATGTACTATTTTTCTTGAATGAAATTCTCTTGTTAACTCAGCAGGCACTGCATGAGATCACATATCATTTTTCAACCATCTGCACATCTCACAATACTATGGACAGAAAATTTCTATTATTCAGCCACTAAGACTTTATGCTAGGTGAGTTTTAAGTGTGGATTTGCTGTAGTATCTTTCATCATTGGAGGCAAATCTGGCATCTACACAGATGCCACTTGCATTTTTATAGATTTCAGTTCAAAGAACAAGCTTCAATTCTGTCCTCTGCCACTCTTGTTTCTAACACCTGATGGATCAGACATTCCAGGTAATTTGGACACATGACCTTTCATATCACAGGCAAGTTAGGAAAACTCAAAACTCAAATCTCAAAGTGAAAGACACTTTAAGAAACATCCAGAGTCCTTGATTGTGATTAGCTGTTTGATAAAAGAAAAACATAATAAACCAAATAAAAAAAAACACCCCCACCCTTCACATCAGCAGCTTTGCTGTCAAAAGATCAGAAGCCAACATGTTAATGAGCTCTTTTTTATGAAATGAAATCACTGCTATTGGTATTCAATGAGTTCTGATGAATGCATAGATAGTTTATCACAGTACAGTGCTTAGGGAATCACCAAATTTAAGGACTGTATCAGGAATTTCAGACCATGCCTCTCTTTTGGTGTTGTTGGCTATCAATGGGTCTCCAATCCCCAGGTACTCTGTTGCTCTGCCATTAATGATATCTTCCTTTTTCAAAATAGAAATCTCAATATATACACAAACAACAGGACATTTTCAGGAAGCTCTAACATACTATTCTTGTTTATATAAAAATATTGTGGAGATTAAATTAATTTTAATTTCCTGAGTCTGTACAGGTCTGCTTTCTTACTTGAGATATAACATCTAATCTTTGAATATCCTGAAACTACTTAAGAATGTGGTTTTACATGAAAGGGTAACCTGTTCTTAGGCATTCATTACTTTAACCTGTTCCTTAGTATTCACAGCTGATCCATTTGGGAGTCACTGTTTTTTAAAAATACATTATGGAAGTTCTGTTTTTAAATGAAAATGCCTGTCTAACTGTAGCTAACTAGTTGAATAAATATAAATGAGGAATGGAGGCAAACACCCAAGAATATTTTTTTAATCGTAACTCATGGGTTTTCTAACCAGCCCTGCATAATTCCCTCTATACTTCCATTGAGTGCACATGCAGCATTAATGCAGAGAGTAGACAACAGTGGACTTCAAGCAGACCCAGTGTAACATCAAAACAAGGAGGAAGGAAAAAAATGTCAGCTCCACAACTGAGAGCAAGCCAATTCTTTTCTTTCCATGAGAAAAGGACACTGATGAAACAATAAATGCTTCTTGGTGTCCTGTCATAGAACTATACTAACTGCAAAGAGTTCAGCATTAGAGGCACCAGCAGAAACTGCTGGATTCGAATAAAAACAGTTTGAGAAAAGCTGATACTACTATTTTTTTTTTACCACCCAACTCCTCAAGATTACATACCAAGTAACGGGGTCAGGGGCAATGCTTTTCTAAAATTAACTTAATTTGTAACCAAGAGACATGCTCAGAGAGATCATACATCCCATCAGTTGAGGAAGTGCCTACAGTTAAAATCCTATTTTCTTTCCCTTGCTCTCAGTTTTCTAAGCTTGGTACTCATTAGAATTCACATAAACCACACTTTGCCTTTTTTTTCCTATCAAATTATTTTGGTTTGCTGTGCATACTGTGGTAAAGAAAGGCAATAACAGAGCCTTGATTTGCCTGTGGCCCACTCAAATACAGTGATTTCTAAGGGGTTTTTTACATGTGTGGGTGGATTTGTGTGACACTGCCTCTGTTCTGTAAGTGACATTTAATTTGTCCTTTATTTCCAGTATCTCCCTTTTATCTCCCTTTCATCTGGCTGCATCAGCAGTCTTTTTCCCAGGTTTCCATAAAGACTTTCACCTGCCCTGCTCATGTGAGACACTCTCAGGTACTTCTCTGCAGTGGCTCCAGCGCTGGTTGTGTCCCATTGATGCCTTAAGTTTGAGCTTTCATGTGTTTCAGATTCTGTGCTGCCCAGGGGTGCAGTTCTGAGCCTCACATTCAGTGTCAGCCAGCTCTCTTCACAGAGCAGGCAGACAAAACAAATCCTTTTCCTGCTGAACACCAAGGACAACTCTCAGGCCCAAAAACACAACCAAGGGTGGGCTGAAGGGAGGAGCAAGAAGGGTGAGACCTCACAACCTGAAGCTGTAATTGGACAATTAAACCCCAAAATGCAAATGGACCAAAACTTAGAAAAGCGTGAGACCCTGTGACCATTTGTCCATGTTGTGACCATTTTGGCTCTACCTTGGGTGTAACCCCGGCCAGGCTCTTGTCCTGCCCAAGGTGGATCCTAGATGCCTTTCAATAAACACCTGCTTTATTCTCTAGCTCTGCCCAGCCTCTGTTCAAGGTTAGCCTTCGCAAGGCATTGCCTGCTCCATACATAATGCTACCTGCACCCTGGAAAAGGGCCTCTGCCACCCCTTCTCTGCCTCTTTCACAGCTCCCCACAGGCTCAGTGATCAAGGCAGAGCAGCCACAGCAGTTTGTGGTCACAGGCTGTTCTTTTGATGAGCTTTTAACTGGAACTTGCCATCACTGAGCTTCCTACAAAGCACAGCATGGGTTATGCAAGGCAGTGACCCCTTAGCTCAGAGTGTTATTAATTACTACATCATTTGTTGATATCACATGAAACTGTAATGGCTGGTTATTTGGAAACCTAATATAGTGGCCTGACACTGTCAGGAGCGATATTTTTTATTATTTTTCATTAGCCAGTAGTTGCAGCTGTTATAGGTATTCTCTGCAGATCCACATGTGGCTGCCCAACTGCTGGAATTTTGGCAGTACACTGGGATCCATTCCTGGAATATTGTGCATGAAGAAAATCTGGAAAACTGTGCCCTTGATTTCAAAATTTATTTTCTGCTTGGCTCTTTTCCAGCTAGACTCTTCCTTTTCTGAAGAAAAACTGGAATATTCAACTTTAGAATATATTCCATGATTAACACAATTTTTGAACACAACAGAAGTGTTAAAGATTATAAGTGTTAAGGCTTATAAAGAGACCATTGGACAATGGTATTTTGTCTAAATACTGCTACTTAAAAATGGAACGCCACCTTTACAGAAAAGAAAATCTTTAAACTAGCATATGTATTATGTGTTAATCTAGTTAAGAATTTTATTAGCATATATATTAACTTCCATAACATCAAATTTTTGAGTCTGTAAAATGCTATGAAACATCTTTAATAGCACACCTGTCTAAAAGGTTGCACCGAAGGCCCCTGACCTGATTAAAGGTGGAAAACAGCATGGTTACACTATTTACTGACACTTCCTTCTGTTGCTGTTGCTAAAACCATTATCTTTTATCGTGTTCTCCATTTCCCTGCATGACATTTTTAGCATTGCCAAATACTGTTGTTTAATTGCTTCTTAGGGGTAATGAAAATATAAAATGGGGAGTCATTATCTGTGTGGGAGAACAGCACTGGGAGGATCTACTCATGAATTCATCACAAAGAACTGGCAGTCAGTGGTGCAACAGCAGAAAAAAGGGAAAATATTGTGATGTGCTATCCCAGACTGATGCTGGATTTAGGACACAAGAGATAAACTACTCTGGTAAACACAACACCATTGCCAGACTCAGAATACCCTACCCAGGCTTGGAAAATAGATCTTAGAAAAGATATTGGCTACTGGAAAGAAACTGGAGGAAAGAAGAAAGTGGAATAAGAATTTTAGAATACATGGAGTTGATTTTTCCTTACATATAAAGACACAAAGGATCAGAGGAAAGACAAAATTCCTCATGCAAAAGAAAAAAAAATATATATTGTGGAACTTTTCAGTGGTTCTGAACTCCAGGCTAAAAGAACTGAAGCATTTGCGAAGTCAACTTGAGCAATACCTTGCTTTACAAAAGCGTGTACAACTTTCTGCAGTTCACATATTTGATTAAGCTCATTTGGGGATGAAATTATGTATCAGAAATTAGAATGAAGCTGAAACTAAATGCGACTTTGAACAAACTAATATGTGAACTTATAATACACTCTGCTGGCAATGTTGTATTACTATAAATGTCTGTGTTATTGTCATGATACATAAACATTCAGGCACCTGAGGAATGAGATTTAAACTCACGTTTGTAGCAATTTGCCAAGCCTCTGGTGTTTAATAATGCAACAACCCTTGCTTAGCATTAGCAAAATAATTTAAGTGAGTGTTTTGCAATGTTCCATGAAGAGCATTAATGCAATAATACATTCTAAGTACTTAAAAAAAGGAAATCAACAATACAGCGATACAGCTAAAAGCTCTATTAAATGAATGTGGAAGCAGCAGACATTGTGGGTGACTTAAATTAATGTTTTTAAATTAAAGTTCCAACAGTTGATAGGTTTGAAAACTCTCCTTCTTTGGAAAACAAGGAAACATGACTGAAACCAGTGAAAACACAAGACTGCAAATGTTTCATCATGAGAATTTAGTGATTCTCTTTTTTAAAATATACACCTGAGGTGACATAGCAGGTTATGTACATATTAAAGCACTGTTTAGTAGCAAATACAGAGCACTGTCATACTGCAGGATTTGGAGATAAGATGACAATATGGCTCATCACCAAAAGAAAAAGCTTCATATTGACATAATAATCCCTTCGAGTTATCACACTACATTGGTATTTTCCTTTTGGAAAGTCATAACTATTCCTAAAGAAAGTTTATTTCCTGAAGTAGGACAAAATGAATTTTTTTTTTTTTTAGCAACACTCATTATGCAAGGAAGGGGAATCTTGAGACTGCTATCAGAGCAGTTTCTTGCACACATTCTTGTCAAATATGGACCTCGTCTGCAATGCAAACAGCACCAAACCAATGGCAAGTGTGCCCATTGCAGGATGCTGATGTAGAAGCTCTCCAAATTTGACATCCAATGCCACGGGTACAGAGGATTAGGAATCATCTGCTCCTAAGGATTTCACCAAGGATTTATGCAGCAAAGACTGTGTTCCCTGCTTTTGGCTCAGCTTGGCTCATTCCCCAGTGTGGGCACTGCACCCCTGTCACTCTGGTCAATTCTCCCAAATGCTGTTGAAAGATGTCTTGCAGGATTTTCTTGGATAGCACAAGATTGTACTTCAGATTGTGCTGCTCCACATCTCACATTCTGCTTATACAGGCATCATATCACATACAGAGAAAATATGCCATTTTCATGATGAGCAACCAAGAAATAATAATTCAAGCATTTTTTTAAAATTACTGCTGTCAGAATTTTGATGAGAATATTCCTATGAAACAGCTGCTGTTATATGACTATGAAGTAGGATATTGATCTTGGAAAATAGTGAATAAACTCTCTCTTGGAGCTGTTTTTAGTGTTAGCTAGAGCTTGATGCATGTTTCATTTGTATCGTGTTTTAATGCTGGAATAACCAGAAATAACTCCTAGTTCTTCTATCCTGTTTTTCTCCCTAATTATGATCGTCTTGTGGTTAATTACAGAAAGAGTGCTAATGACATCATCTTGCATTATATCATATTGCATTATTATATATAAATAAAATAAATTCTATTTTTGTTTCAGAGTGATAGTTAATCAAGTAGCAGAGAGCTGATTAAATGTTCCATATCAAGCAACCTCAGTTCACCAGCTCCTTTCCATTATTCATTTGGGTAAACCATAGAACTACTCAAGAATTGTGATGACTTTATTCATATTACTAAAAAACTACAGGAACATAAAGCAAAAAACAAAGTATCACTTCTTTGTTTCACCAATTCTATTGAATCCCTTTCCACAACGCTCACCTGATGCCCCAATAAATAAACAAAAAATACCCCCACTATCTGCATTCAAATCCAAAACTTTCTGCAAGCTCAAACTGAGAACAAACATGGTCCAGGTCTGTAATGAAGAAACAAAATCAAAATACTGATCTAAAAACCAGGAGAAATAGTAGCATTTTCAGTCCTTCCACCTACTGAAACAAGCTTTGCAAGGCTGACCAAGTTACTCTGCTAAGTTATTTTTGTTATTTACAATCACTTATTTGAATTATCTTGGAGCTGTTTAAGAATATTTTCTGGAGTAAGCAGTAGTCACGTGAATTCCAACAGAAATTCACGTTGATCATGAGGAAATTGGATGAGGAACCTCAAATCACCTCAGTACCTCAAATAAAATGAGACAGTCACTTCCACACAAAATAACTAAAAAGGGTTAATTCCATTGTGGTTAAAGAAATCAAAAAGGTACAATGAATAAATTAGAGTATCCTTCAAAAAACTGAATTCATCCCTAAGTGAAAAACGTGAAAAATTTTGACATGGAAATGGAAACAGAGAACAAAATGAAGATCCATCATAAATTCAAGTCATGGTAGAAGAGGTTGTAGAGCAAATTCAGCAGAATTTTGAAGAGTAATCTCCAACTCTGGATAGTATTTTACACAGGAGTTCTAAAAGAATTCAAGCATGAAACAGTTGAATTATTCACTGCAATTTAACTCAAAACTGTCTCAATAACAGACAAAGATATTTCAGTGCCAGGGGCAAATATGACACCAATTTTCCACAAAGAAAACTGTGGCAGAGATATGAGAAATTACAGCAAATAAGCCTGGCTTCCTTATCCCCCAAACAGGTAGAATTTGTGATAAACCCCCATGTATTAGCAGACACCTGAATAAATAAGATATCCTTAATGAGTCAACACAGCTTTGGTTAAGAAAAGGCAGACTTTGAAAATAAGTAGATAAAAAAATTGACTGATATCTCACATTCCAAAAGACCTTGTCCAGAAATGTCTCTAATACTTGGAAATATTGATAGCTGTCAGCAGTTATTGAAAAACATGCCTTGGGGGAAAGTAGGTCTTTTGAGTAGAGGAAAAACTGTTAATGTTTTATGAAAAATAACATTTGAAATTAGAAGACAACCTGTCAATATATCATATACAGAGGCAGTTGCATTCTTAGCACAATAGAGTTTTCATGCAGTAAACAGCAAAAAATAATTTGAGTGCCTTGTCCCAAAACACTCAAGAATGGCAACATATGAAAAATGAAAAATATTGAGGAGCTGGTCATTTTCTTGAGCACAGAATAATTGCATTTTACAAGTCTAATGTTGGATCACCTGTGCTCTTCAAAAAAACCAAGAGATATCTCATAGATATGTGCATATATAAATATGTATGTATTTAATATGCATGCACTGCATTACTGTTGCATATAATCACAGGAGGTGAATTAGATTTAACAATTTCTATATAAATTGCAGTCTTACACTGATTTCTTCATAAATCATAGCTTCAACCTCAGTCAGCTAAAAAGTGCTTTAAAAAACCCAAGATGCTCTTACTCAAGAAAACAACACTTAAAGGAAACTGAAAATATCATGCAGCCATTTAAGAACAAAAAAGAAAATTGAGGACTAGTTTATGTTGAAGTCTCAGAACTTAGACAACCTGAACAGTGATTTTTTTAGGAAAGCAGTTTCTGACATCTGGGTTCAGATCCTTCATTCTTCACTTGCCATGTGCCTGGAGCCAGCTTTAGCTCCTTTCCTTGGTCCTGTAGGTTTTGGCAGCTTCATTTTCCAGACAAACCATCTGACATCAGCCCTGGATCCTGCTCTCCACAGGTCAGATTGTTTTCAACAGCACTTAAAAGAAACACTTGCCCTCACTGAGGTGCTTTGGATTTCCCCTGGGTATAGCCAGACTTCTGTATTTAAACCATTTTGCTCTCCAGGAACTGGTATTTAATGGCAGACTCAGAGGGTTCTCAGTGGCCTGGAGACTGGGAACAACTGGGAAAAAAGAAACAATCAGAAGAAAGCAAAATTCAACTAGGTGTTGTGTAAAACACAGCAAAACCAAACAATCATTAAAAACATGGAGGACAGTATTCACCATTCTTTTGAAATGACATATGTTTCCATCCTAGGGATGACCTGGAAATACACCTGGATTTTCTGTAAATAACATAAAAACCATGTGTCTACAGATTACCTATACACACTCATTCCCCTCCCCGTTTCAGGAATGACATTTTCCTTTCTCCCCAAGGTCTCATCCTTTGCCAATAATGCATTTGGGCTACAAAGGACTGAATTAGAGGCAACAGGAATTGTAACATTGAAATGATAGATCATTTTCAGATTTTTCAACAATAAAAGGAATTGAATATTTCATTAACATTATTTTCTTTCTGATTTTAAAGGTTTGGAAACTGTTACAACATGTTTATGTTTGCATTGAAATCTATTCAAATAAATATATGGTTGTATATAGAAGGCAATTTAAATACATATAATGATAAAATTAAGTTCCATTACTGCAATATTCTTTATTTTCTACAATAACAATTCACCGAGATTGTTATCCCTTTCATCTTAATTGGGTAATGTATTTTCCTCAATGTAACTGTTTGGAAAACAAACACTGGGTTCCTTTGAGGCAATTTGCAGACATTGTTAATCTCTGTAGCAGTTATGATGCATATTTTCCTCCACCACTTGCATGGTATTTTATTATTGAGCCACAAACCCCTCATTTTACATGTGAAATGCACCACCACAATTGTGTTTGTTTCAGCAATATTTGTTATTTCTTCCCTAGAACTTGTAAACAGTCAGGCAGGCAGGAAGCAGAGGGCAGACTGGAGTATGCCAGCTCTTGAGAATGTCCCATGTCTGCTCCCTTCCTGACAGCCAATGGCTGCTAAAGTCTGAGGAGCTCCATCAGGATTTCTGACAGAATTGGGAAGCGAACACTCCAAAAGTACAGCAATTATTTGTATGGGATCTGCTTCATGCCATTACAAGGCTCCAGGGGCAGCTTAGAAAACCAAGTGAGAAGTAAGGACTGCAAAATCAACTTGGAAATCACTTCTCTCTGTGGCCTCTTGCTGCTTCTTTACTGCTGATTTTATGCATACTGCTCTTGCAACAGGGTTGCTTGGACTGTTACATTGTGCTGGGTTTGCTTTTTTTCGCTCTTTCCTCCAATTGCAGTGGTACTTCCTCACCAGTGAAGCTTCAGAGGTGGGGACCAAACTAAAAGTGAAGATGAGGATGATGCAGCACTGTCACCCCATGGGTGTCTCAGGTTCCCTCCTCACCTGTCCTTAATCTCCTTTCAGGGCCTGTGGTTTCTTCAAGGACCAACCCAGGTTTCTCCAACTCCCAGCAGTTCCCATGCCAAGGCAGGCCAGGCTTTAGCACATCTGTGGAGTCTGGTTAAAGCTAAAAAAGAACTTCAAAGTTAAAGAACAGGACTTTTCAGTTTCTATCCAAGTACATTGTTGAACTGCCTTCTGAATTTTTTGAGCCTTTTTATAAAGAAAGGTTGTGGCAGCATCTTTCCACAGTTGGAGGCACTTTACTGAAGAGGAGATGGACTATAATTTAGCTCCTTTATTTCCCAAATAGTGATAACGTATCACCTGTATGATCTCTTGAAACTCCTGTTTGGCTGCATAGATGATGCATGACCCTCCTGAAGCATTTTGTTATGAAAATTAGGACTTGGATGTAATGAAATCTAATTTAAACATTCCAAACAGAGAGTTAAGAGACAGCCACACAGGGTATTCAAGAATCCTATGCCTAGGAAAACTCTTCATAAACCTAAGTTTACTATATTTTCGTAGAACATTTAAGATATCTCTGATATTTAAGTGGCAGAAACAAATTCCATTTATCTATTTCTAAGCAATGCTTTTTGTTTTTACAAAAATTACTCCTAGGTAATTAGAATTAAGATCAAGTCTGAATCAAAAGAATACAGAATGCTTTGTATAAATGGCATAAGCCTGGAGTAAAAGTTGGATAGGAATACATGATTTATACTGCTTTGGTTCAGTGACCTGGGTTCAAAGTCAGCCAAGGATAAAATCAAAGTAGGTTTTTCAGTTTGGATAATATAAATGTTATGTGGAAAGATTTATATTCCAAATGCTATCTAAGCAATTAATCCAAAGGGAATTATTTATAATTGCTAATTAGTTAGACAACTACAAACGATATAGAATGGAATTATATATCAGTTCTCTTCTAAAATCTCGTGGGCTAATGTAATTGTGTTCCATTAGTATAAATCCCTTTACAATGGAGATTAAAATAAATGGGACTGAAACTTCCTTGGCTTCTGTTCCAGTCCTGCTGTAATGGATGGTTTGAGCCCAAGTCCTGTAATAGGATGATGCTGCCCAGCTGAGGGACTGTCAGAGGTCACAGGCTGCTATCAAAGTTTGTGCTCCTTCCAGCAGTAGTTATTTACTTCTATTTCTTCTAACATTTACTTCCACTATTTATTTGTTACTCACAAAAAGTGGAAGCAATCTTCTGCTCTGTTTGGTCTCTCCCATTCCATCAGACACAACACTAAATACGATAAATAACTTTCACTTTTCTGCAGATATAAAAGTGTCATTTCTATTTTTGAATTTGCTCAAGATAGAACTTTTTACTACCATCACTACAAACATTTACATCAATTATTTGAAGTTATTTTTGCTTTCTCGCTTCACTGGGAGATCAAAAAATTGCCAGAAAAGAGAGTGGAGATTTTAGGTTTTTATGGGGAAGCACACTGCCATTAAATTCCTTCTCTCCTTTAAAAGAAGAACACTTCCAGAATGGATAATTTACACAGCAAGCACCATGAGAATGGTTACACTGAAAACTAGATCCAAACACACTTTCACTGTCCAGAGAAGCACAGCACTGATATTGGAAGGATCTCCTCTTGTTTTCCATACACCGGACACCCCAGACTTCAGGAGCTGGAGGGGTGCTACAGCTGTGCCCTTCTCAGGAACTTCCTGAGGGAGAGGATTCATCCCACAGTTGCTGTTGCAAGACAATGGAGTATTTGTGGGATATTTTTACAGAGATTTCAATTAACAGCAACAAAATTACATTATTTTTTGCAGCTCTTGGAAAGCTTGTTGAACTAGAAATAATTTATCCTGGTAAGCTGAAGCCTGCTCCTGAGACAAGGTTTTGGAATTTCCCACAGTTCAAAAGACTTATTCTTTGTGAAATGGAATGACCCTATTAATCTACATTGAGAGAACTTACAGTCAGTTTATGCAGAATAACTTTACCATTTCAAGAACAGTAAGAACTTGATTTACATGCTGCTATTCATAAGTGAGGAGGTGAACATTTTCTCTTTTTCCTCAGGGGATGGGACACTCAGCAGTGGTGCAAAGCAGAGTTTGTGCCAGAAAAGGTTGAAAATATAAACTGCTCCCATCTGCAGAACCTGTCCAGTTGCAGACATTCCCAGGAAGGTTGGAGAAATGGAAGAGAGATCAGCTGAAACTCTGAGTGGCTCAGAGGGACAGTTCTGGTCAATTGGATATGACAGCCCTTGGGTGGCTCTAGATATGTGACAGATCACTGAGAGACAACTTAAAATCTAAACAAATTAACTTAAGATCTAAACAATTTGATGGTCTTGAATGGCCTCCATGTCCTCTTCAGGATTTTCCAAAATGTTGAGGAAAGGCAATGGAATCAGGTTCAGGTATTTTTAATCTGTTAGAAAATTCCGTGTGCATACAAAAATGGATCACTTGCATTGAACTGTGGGTTTGTACTGCCTGCTGTGCTGAAAAAAATAGGTAGATACTGTGAAAATGCCAGACAGAAGTACTGCTAGACAGAACTACTCCTAAAAAAACAGACATTGAAATTTCCTTGTGAAAACTGTCTGAGAAGTTCACCTGAAGAACAAACTAAACTTACGTACTGCCGTGGTAATTCGTAATTTAATATGCAGAGTAATTCTGAGGGAGAGAAAATAAGGAAGTCAAATAAAAAGCCCAATAACCACTATTAGGAACTCATTGATTTGTTTGCCCAATTAATTTTAGCCCAAACAAATTACTGTCTGCCACGTGACTGATGTCTGAGAAGTTCTCAATACTGAGTGGATGAAAGTATTTGCAGAGATTGAATACCAATAAAGCAGAATGTGAACCTATGGGGGTTTAGATCTGTTTAATTAGAATTTCAACGAAATTAAATTGAAAAATAAGGTCAAAGTAAACTGGTTGTGGTTATTGATATAAATTTCATGTAGCAACAGGAAGATATTGAAGCAATTTATTTCAATCTAAAGTTTTGATTCATTGTTAGATATATAATTAAATTCATTTTGTAGAAGCTTTACAAATGCTTAAATCTTCAGTGAAATATTACCTCTGTAACAGAAAGTTTAAACAAAACAAGTCACATAGTTATCTTTTGGATTTACCTTTCTTTCTTTGGGAATCCTATTCTACTGTTTTACCATTTAGGTACAACAAAGATATTTCCAAAAACTAGAAAACTAGAACTTAGTTCTCATCTTTCCTTAGGTGGGAACAAATCAATGTCAAAGAAAACCTCCATCCCTCATTAGGTGCAGACCTACAGGCAGCCCTGAGGTCATGGTGCTGCTGAACCCTGTGCTGTATGTGAGGGGTTTCCCCAAACTCACGGTTACCGCAAATCTCAACCTAAAACCCCTCTGTGACCTATACACATTTTCATGTTACTGCCTTAGGTGCTTCAAAGTGTATTTAGTGATGCACAGATGATCTGTTCCATGTTGCAAAAGAGATTACTTGTGGTAACAAACCTGTGAGTTTGAGGTGAGTCACCAAAAATAAATGGGAAAGTTTTATTCCCATTGAGGCAAATCAAGATTAGGTTGAGATTAATTAAGCAGGAAAGTACAGCGCATGACATCTAGTCTAATAAAGACATTTGCATATTTAAAGAAAGTGAAACAATATCTGTTTTAATTAAGTAGGCTGCTCCTTCAGGTTAATGCATTCAGGGGAAAAATTAAATCTGTCTCAAATCCCTGGAAGAAATGGAGAGTGGCTGTAGGAAATTGGCCTCTGGAATGTGATTAATGGACTTGCATGATGAGGAGTGACTCCTGCCAAGGCATCAGGGCTTGCTGGGAGCCAGCTGCTGACACCTGGGGCAGGGGGCTGCAGTCTCCAGACACCGAGCAGTGGGGTCTCTGTGACCCCCCTGCAACCACAGATCAGTTCTCAGGTGTCACCTCTGTGCAGAGGTTTTCCTCCAGCTGTCCAGAAGTGTTGGTGTCAAGAGATTTGACATCTAATTTGCTCCAACAACCCGAGTCTCACATTTCCTCCACGTTCTCTCGTAGATCAGAGGGAAATGCAGCACCTGAGGAGGCACCCAAAGGGTGAGTGTGGGAAATTCAGGCACAGAAAATTCTCAGAACCTTGTGCATGCAGGCCCAAACACAGAAATGAATACAGAGTTCAACCTGAGACATTGGAAAACGCTTCCAATTTTAGAGACATTAAGTAAGAATGGGGTTTGTAGTTTAGATAGAAACATACTGAGCTAGGTAGTTGAAAGTTTTACGGTTTTAAAGTGTGGAGGTAGAAGTAGTTATAAAAATAGTAAAAAGTTCTAAGGTGTAGCAAGTAGTTTTGTGTGTCATTACATGATTGGTTAAGAAAGTCTGCACTGCAGCAAAAATGTATAACACAAATTAATTAGCTATTGGTGTGAAAGTAGAAACATTCTTTCTGGTAGTAGTTTATGGCTAATAAACCTTTAAGACACGTTGTAACCTGTGGTCTTGCGACCACTGACCACGGATTGCTGGTCTGTATCTCACGCTGTGCAGATGTTCTCACTCCTTCATGAGACTGTAGCAATAAATTGTGCTTTGATTTTGGTTGCTTATTTCCTTTTCTTCCTTTTAGAGCCAGGATTAATATACAGGAGTTGCAGTTTCGTGTTCGGACTCAGTGTTTATTAATCCTTATCTATATTACCATCTCAGGCGTCATGAGCTCTAACTAAGAAGGTAGCAAATGAAGGTGTGTGAAATAACCTCTTTCCTTGGTTATTTAAGTGATTATTACCCAATAACGAGGTGACACCTATATTATTTATACTTTTAACCCCATAACTGACCACCCAAGGCCCGCGATGAGGACCTTTATCACCCAATAAGGAAAAAACACCCAAAACCATCAAGAAGAAGGTGAAGAAGAAAGACTTAGACAATGCATTAAATCCTCCATATTGTCCCATATATATATTACTATATACTAAAAACTTAAATTCTAAGTTTTTCACCCTGTGAGACCACACAGTTCTATTCAAACTACACACCCACAACTATCACACCCAGTGCTATCACCCGATTTTGGAAGCCTGTTCCATGGCTTCAGGTCAAATGTCGTGCTTGCTTGAGAGTCAATGCCTTTTAGCACAGAAAACTCCCATTTCAAGAATTCCAGCACTTTGAAACATCTCTCAGTGGTCCTGTCTCTTATACCTAACCCTGACAGGTGAGGATTCTTCACTGCTGTGCAGGTCAGGGCTGCTCTCTTCCCTGCTTGCTGGACAAGTAGACTGCTGGTGTACAGATGTTTTCTGTCACTCAGTGCCAGTGATCAGCAGAAGTAATTAAAACTATGCTCAGCTTTTCCAAACCTGCTGAATAGAGGTGTCAGTTCCTCACGTGCTCTTCTGTAAATGCATTATAGCCTTTGAACTACTCATTTGAGTCCAAGAGCAATGAGCAGAAACCTCCTGAAGTGATCAAAATTCCATTCTCAGGAGTGTTTCAGGGTGAGGAGACAAGATTCTTTACATTCCAGCAGAAAACAGTGCAGAGCAGGAACAGAAAGCTGCTTTCTGCTCCCAGCGGAATGTGTCCTCATGTGGAGCTCCATAACACCTTCAGAAAGGGTGCCAGGCAGAGCAAAAAACATTTTTAAGTTGAAATTTCCAGAGAAAAATACTGAAGGTAGAGGAATGCTTCAGTAAGACCAAAGAGGAATTAAATACCTGTGCTATGGACACAAATTTATGCATTTCCTGTGTTTTCAAAGAGCAATTTGATGTGATGTCACTTCGTGTCTAGCACATCATGCAAATATTTTCTGCAGAAATCTGGCATTTCCATGGTCTGTCTTGTGCATAATATGACGAAGGAATACAGCTGGAGTTTCTCTCACCAAAATCCACTGCAAACATCACTCACTGCCAGGCACGGGGATTTTTCTAACAAAGAGAGTTCTGGATGTTAAAGTTTTTTAAATAGAATTTATAAATATCAACAACTCTGCAGAATTCCGCTTGAGTCTTCAAAGAATTATGAAGAAAAGTGCATAAAAGCCTAACTCATTATTATCTTGTAAGTCATTAATATCTAATAACTCATTAATACCTTGCAACTCATTAATATCTAGTAACTTATTAGTATCTAGTGAAAGTTACCATAAGAAATAAACATAAGGGCTGGAGAAATCCATGTTAAATTCAAGGTTATTAAGTGAGTCATGCTTGATAAAAGCACATCTTCCTATTTTTTATTGCCTAGCACTGCCCAGGATGCATCTAGCAATTAAAAACATAACCATTGCACAATAAAAATTGCCAAAGCTATTAACTAGCCATATAAATGAAAACTTTGACTCCTAGCATTTTCCATCAGAGTAATACAGACTACAGTCAACATGCTTCACATTTCCAGGAATTCACAACCATTACATCTTTTGGGGTTTTTTTAAGTCAATCCATTTAGTAGGAAGAAAAAAAAATCATCCCTAGATCCACTCTGCCATATTTTGCTAGATATTTTTGATTTTTACATAATGAGAAAAATTGAAGGAATAAATTCTCCATTTATGAAGTCAATACTATTATAATTACCTGGAGGATATTTTGATGTTTAAAAAAATGTTAGGGAGAGGATGTCCAAAGGTTAAAACGTCAGAGTGATAAACTGCACTTTATGTTGGGACATAAATATGGCCCCAGTAATAGTTGGAATTAGCAAGACAAGGTTAAAATTTAATTTTTCTAATAGTGAGATGTTAAAAGTTACATCCTGCAGTATTAGGCATAAATGACTTGTGTTACTTTGACTTTCATGGGGAGAGCTGAGGTCACTGGGCCCAGCTCCAGGAATGTACTTAAGCACATGTTTAAGTGCACAATAATTATGCACATACTTAAAATTTGTCCTACCTCGTTTTCTCAAGCTCTTGCAGCTACAAAACCAGTGGTAAAAAAAAAAAAAAATCAAGAAATAAGCTAGTTCTCTACATGGATATTGGTCTCAAACCAGCAGGATCACAAGCACACAAAAGATGTGCAGTTTTAAACATTTTCTCTTTCCTTAATTTTTGTGCAATCTAATTCAAATAATTCTGGTTTTGGGGTGTATGATGCAATAAAAGAACCATCAGTCAAGTATCCCCTCATAATTTTTATTTTTTAATGCACTCTGGAAAATGCTGCTAAAAAAGGAATTTACATAAGTTGCCAGCTAGAAAACATGAAGAGAGTTGTAATTTAATTGTAATTAATTAATTGTAATGTAATTGTCATTTAGTCTGTTTTGAGGCAGAATTGTAGAACCTGGAAGATATGCATATTTAAAAATGGACTATGAAAAAGATATTAGTATATATATTAATTCTGGATTTCATATTTATTCTGCTTCTGTCCACCAGGGTCATATATAAGTACTGGTAAAAAAGGCACAAGTAACTTCCAACTTGCAATATCAACTTTTATTCTCTATATTATTTTTATATCTAATCTTTTGCCTCTATCATCTTTCCTAAGATATCTAAAAATACTTTACACTATAGTGTAGTAAAAATTGCCTGATTTATTTACAAATTATTATAATTTAGTTATTCAGAAACAGTACATTTTTATCCTGCTTATCTGATAGATATTCTGATGTAGTAGTTTAATAGACAAATGTAATTTTACAAAACACTATTAGATTGCATGCTTGTTTTAAAGATTAAAGTGGGTGACAGATTGATTGCTGCTAAATTGTTCATTCAGGGTAACTATGCACAATTTAAACCACATTTGTTTCATCTTCTGTGTACATAAATCCAATGAAACATTAATTTTTCTATTTAAAAAGCCCATGTTATTGGAAGACAGGAATTATCGTCCATGCTCATGAAATTAGATTAGATTACTTTGGTTTTGATAACTTATATTAGAAGAATCAGGTCT
The DNA here is from genome assembly GCF_021018805.1 of Prinia subflava. Lineage (NCBI taxonomy): Eukaryota > Metazoa > Chordata > Aves > Passeriformes > Cisticolidae > Prinia > Prinia subflava. The sequence continues at coordinate 20,275,842 of NC_086283.1, read as the reverse complement.
TAATTTTGTTATCAAGAGCTAAACTGCGGCTATACCTTATTTCAAGGGTGATGATATATAAAGATTACTTTTAGGGTAATTTTTTTTCTAAAGCATTATTCCTAAAATAAGCAATAAAACAAATTACTCCTATTCTGAATAAAATATATTTCAGTTAATGATTTGTACATTTTATGAGCATATAGTGAGAACAGAAGAAACATTAAAAATCATTATAGATTTGTAAGTATTTTATTAGGAAAAAAATGAGCAACTTATTCTCCAGTCTGACTGGCCAATTAGAGTGATTTGTTTCTAATAGAAGGATAATTTTGTTTTGGTAAAAAGAGAGAAACCATTTAGTGCTGCCATTTATTCCAAGGCAGATTTTGCAAAAAGTTAATTTGTAATTTGCCTCTGTATTTAGTTTTGCTCCAGCCAAGGTTTCTGTGTGATGAATGCAAACACAGGCTGGGGAAATGCTCCTCGGAGCAGTTAAACCCTGTAGAGAAGGTGGATGAAACTTGAGGGAAATCCTACAGACAAAGGGGAAGTTGTAAATATGGACCTACTTGATCTCAGCTCCTGGAATCTGTACTGAATTCATTTGCAAAACAAGTAAATATCAGCCTGATTTTTTTTTTTTAAATTTTTTTTTTTTTAGTTTAGTTTCGTTTAGTTTTGTTTTCTTTTGTTTTTTAGTGCAGTGACAGGTCTTGAGGATAAGGGAGAGAAAACCATACTAATAGGATTCATCATGACCTCAGTGTTTTACAGTAACACACAATACTCTCCTGAGTAAACATGAAATAGAATGTTTGGATTAAGTTTTCCCGACGTGAGTGTTAATCACTGTGAATTTGAATGTGTGAATAAAAAGCAGTTCAGGTATGCCTTTTCCAGGTATGACAACTCCTTGTTTTGAAATATTGTCATGGATGAGAGAAGGAAAATATTCCTATTAAATTGACAGGTAATTGAGCTGTGGCAGTAGCACAACTGCATAGGAAAAATAAAAATTATTGTGATCCTGACCAACAATAATAAATGAAAACAGAACCATTGTAAATGAACTTCAGTGATGCAGACTCTGGGAAGCTTTGTTAGTTTTAAAGTCAGTGTCTTACCTTTCTTTTTTTAATATCTTCCTTCAGAAAATATCCACAGAGACGAGGAAGTTTTCCTTCACCCTTGTAAGTCCTCTGTAGTCTTTGTTTTCAGACAGAAGATCAGGCTCATTGCATCTGGAAACGACCCTTCTGCTCTGATCAGATCTGTCAACTCACACTGGCCAATTATTTTGAAGTGTGCAATCCTATGAGTTGATGTTTCTCGAGAAATACAGAGTAAAAATAAGAAATATTACTACTTTAACCTTTAAGTGGCATAAACTGACAGTACTGTAGTCTTGCGTCCTTTTCTTACCCATGTTTTCAACAGTAAATTTAGTACTTCTCCATATCATGGAGGAGGTCAAAAATGTGCAAGGAGGGCTGGATGAGTATGTCTTGAATATTTTTAAGAGATGTTTTTGTCACCCAGCTGAGATTTGGGTGGTATTGACATCTCTAGAATCAATATGAGGTGGGACAGCTCAGCCCTCAGGGCTGTGCCTCCATGAAGTAAGGGGCAGCTCAGACTTCAGGGAAACCACAACTGCATTTTTTTTCTCCTGAGCTTATACTTCCAAAATATCATGAAGAGTTTTTTGCATGCATTTTTCTCTTTGGCTTAGTAAGTTTTCAACAAGTAGAGCAGAAAGCTCCTTCCATTCTCTCTAATTTTTGGCATAGAGAACAGTCATTAGTGCCTCTTTCCCTGTGAATGCATTTCCTCAGGTTGCCAAGGGACGGGTGGTACCTTGCTTTTTCCCAAGCATTTTCTGACTCCTTCATGCTGTTGGACATCATTCTACAAATCCTGCTGCAAATCCCACCCTCGAGTGCTGGTGGCTTTGTAGTAAGTTGATGGAAGAGCATACAGCAACCTTGTAAAAGCACAATGCTCCCCTTTCCCTCTCCTGCCCTGCTCGGGGGGTCTGTGTCAGAATAACTCTCACACTTTCTAACACTGCTGCAGAGCCTCTTTTACCTGTTAAGTGCTCATCTCTGGGTGAGTAATTTACCTCTGCCACGAGGAGAAGGGAAGGAAAATGACATTTTGCAAATGCAGAGTTAAACGCCTACTTGAAAACCAACCCAGTGCAGCTCAATTGTGGATTTCCATAAACTTAAATTATCCGAGCCTTAACATAAGAGGTGAAGGTGTTGACATAGAAATGTAATTAACAGTTTCTTTATACACGAGAGTGTCTTTTGTGACAAAGTTCTGATTTTTAAAGACCACAGGAAAAAATAATATCTGATCTTGAAAAACTTGCAAGACATATGTGGTAAGCACATACAGCGGCAACTAAAATGTTTTATTTGTTTGTTTTTTTTAAGAACTAAATGGAATTTTAAAATTCATTTGAATCTTGAAGAGCAAAATAACTTTTATTACCTATTTCTCCTTTTAAAGGAAACTGAGAGCCTAATTTGCTTTGAGAATCTAGCAAGTATATTCTCGCTTGCTGAAGGAATGAGGACATGCTTGTTAAAACCTGTTCAGCTAATTTGACACATATTTGCTAGAAGAAAATATATTACCTTACAAGTTGTCTACTTCTATATGATGCCAAAATACATTTGCAATATTTTTCTCTAGTGAACTGAGCTATTAATTTACACAACAGAATTGCAAATCTGAGAAGGTTTTCCAGGAACTAAAGTGACTGATGTTAACACTTTTCATAATTTACAGAAACAAGAAAAAAGACATTTGCTGGCACGCAAGTAATCTAGTTATAGGATTACAAAGATAAACCTCATCTACATCAGTGTAACACAAACAATCTTGCTTTTAAATCGTTTTCTTACAGTCTGCGAGGATTACACGAGCTCATCAGTAAACTGATCTGTGAGCACTCCTAGTCCCAGCATCCCTATTCCACCCAGGGGCAAACTAAATAAAACTGGAATCCACTGGGACCTGAAGTGCAAATGGTGGGCAGGATGAGCCCAACACTCTGAGCACCCCATTCCAATTCGAACTAAAGCCTGTACCTGCTCAAAGATGCCTTTTTTACATATCTTAAAACTGAAAGCCAAACGGTTTGGCTTTTAATGGCATTAATGAGTTTCTGCGTCCCCACGTGTCCTTCATTCTGACTCCATTTTCACCATTAGATGTTCATGGAGCAGCAACAGTAACTGGATCCTGATCCTGACCCAGATTAAAAGAGAAACATTAAAAAAAAAGTGCTATTTATTTTTGTCTGGGTCTTCTTGAGGCTCTGGCTGACAGCTTGCAGAAGGCAGGCTGGAACAGGTCAACACATGCCCCAAGCCCAGTCTGTCACTGAATCCATGGAACTGGAGGCTAACTTGGCTCTGTGTAGTTTATAGTACTGCAGTGAACCACAATCTCCCTCCCCCCAAAATGGGTCAGGCATAAGATTGCTCTTATTTAATTACTCAAGGGAAATAGTGACACTTTTAATTCATTTTCATTTCCTTTCTTGTCAATATCTCTCCTTTCTTTACTATCCCTTTTGTGTGCGCTTGCAAATCTTCCTTTCAGGAACACCACTGCAGAGACTCTTACTTCTCCCCTAATATATATACGTATTTAATTATTTTCTCCTGATTGCCCTTGAACACAAACATGTTTCTTCTCCTTAAACAAGCAATCCTTATGATAACTATTGAAGACAACGAGCATGTAAAAGTCTCCCCTTGCTCAGACGGAAAGTTAAAACTTGGAGATGAAAGAAAAATCTTCTTGTGATCATATCCTTCCCTCCAGAGTTACCTGGCTAGCTGAGAAAAAATATTAAATAAAGCTTTCTTATTTGCCTATGCTAAATAATTGACTTTCTATCTAATCCTTCAGCTGTGTGACACTACACTAATGAGACATCATGGACAGTGCATTCCTTTGTTTATTTGGTACAATCATGATTACTTGAGTGGGCAGTGCCCTGAGGAAAACACAGCTCTGCTTTGCACTTTGCCAGCACAGAAATTTCAGGCTGCACACACAGAAAGGGGACTGTACATCAAAATGCTGCTGACCAGAGATCTGACCTTATCTGTGGATCCAACTTCTTCTTAGTCAAGTGATAAAAATGCCATGAGATCTCTGAAGAAAAGTATTTTAATTGGCATTGCTGTCTGGAAATGACATTTTGAAAAGGAATGCCAGGTGAGGCTTCAAAGTTTTTCTAGCAGCTGTCACAATAGTTCTAGCCTTATTTCCTGGTTTATTATTTTTACATGTTCAAATGAGAGGGCCAGATTTGGTAAATATTGTAAATTTTGTCATGAAGCACAAACACTGACACGCTGCCTCTGCTTCTCACTCATTGCTGGGGTGTGATTTTTACTTATTGTAAGACAGATACCTTTAGAATATTTAAAAGTTGTGTAATTAGAACTATTGTTGAACGCCAATGCCAGCTTTACAGAAGTGCTTTAAATTTGTGATACTCTGCTCCGAATAGTCCTGCATCCACTGAGTGTGTGCTAGGCATCAAAAGAGAATTAGAGTTAGTCCAGGAAGATTGCAAAGAGATATTATAATATTAATAGAAAGACTATTCACCTTTTACAGTGGTGAAGAAGAAGCCAGGCCTGGAGGAAAGAATTACATTACATATCAATTCCAAATATTTACATTTCATTGTTGAACACTGTTCCAGACCCCATGAATAAGCACAAAGCAGGAAGCCTCACCCAAAGTGTGACACAGGCACAGACACAATGATATCTACGTGCAACAGCTTTGGCCTTAATTCCACACAAACCATGATTTAGTTAAGCAAATGAGAATCCATGTGAGTGAACTCTGCTATTATATGCCACCATAACAACGGACTAAAATTCAATTTCTGTCATTTTTAGACCATTATTATAGCATCAAATATCTGCCTTTGGCTTTGTTGGATAACAGAGATAAAGATGGTTTGTCTTACAATTATTTATGGGAATGGATAGAGCTATTTGTATGTAACTGACGACACATTCTGCTGAAGGCTTGCACTATGTGAAATGTGAACATGCAGTTCTTTCATGCAGTTTTTTAGACAGCATTTAAACTGTGAAGTCGGAATTACACATGAAGGGAATAGTTAAATTATATCAATTTATGGAAACATGGTAACTGGACCACTGAAAAGATCTTTACAGTTGATGTTGCCACACCATTTTGTTAAGCATAGAACAAAATCTTTCACTTTATCTGGGCTTTACTGAACCATATCATACCTTTTGTTTTCATGGAGTTCAATTTTAAGACTAAAACTATCTTTGAATGATTTCACATGTATGTCTATGAAATATGAAAGTGGCTGTTAAGATTTCCTCTAGAATATTTTTGTTTCTCCAAAATTATTTATGCCAAAATGTAAGTAGTTCCTCTGGCCTATCATTAACTTCATGAAAAAGATAACTTATGCTTCAATACAATTCTAGATATTAAAATTTTAAAAATCCCTTAAATTTATGTGTGTATTAAGGTATAAAGTACATTTAGAGGAACTCATCTTAAAATTCAATGATTCTGAATACTTTAAAGTGAGTATGCCAAGAGAAAGTTGAGAATCATGGCATTGGAACTCATACAGGATAAATGGAACAATTGCCAGGTAGAGAAGCCACCAAAAAATAAATCTCTCAAATGAACAATTATCTTTAATAAGGCTTGCCAAGACTGCAAAAATATTTGTGTTACTAAAAAAAGAGATGTAATTTTCCATGGAACCATTTTCCTTGCAAATGTGGTATATCTTAGACTCACAAATGCATCATCCAATCCATTTCAGGGATTAGCTTTGATGCCACTAATTCATAAAGACTTCAAAGGCAGCACCTATCAGGACAAAATTCTTTTTTTTCCACTTTTGTGGTGCTGCATATTTTGCTTTCCTCTCTAAATATCTAATCCACGGGCCCATTTAAATAATAAGGACATGCACAGCATAATAAAGAATAGCTGCAAATAATCCTGATTTCTCATGTTTTTCATATTGATGCATATCAGGAATAAAATTCCTCTCTTGGAATATTTACCTCTTTACCAAAACTAAAATGCTTCTTTCTTGAAGGAGTATGATTAATTTCTGACCTTTATAGATCTCATTCAGTTATTATTATTCAGAAAATGTCTTTTGAGTCAAATTCTAGTGATTAACAAGGTATTTTTGGATTTTGCTTTATCATATTAATAACTGTACACGTGTACATTATTTTAATTAGAAAAATAATAATTGTACATAAACTCTTTTAAATGTCCTGCTCCTATATCCCCTGAGATTATTCTATAAAAATTATAGAGAAAATGAGAGAGAACTGGGGTAAGTATGGTATGTAGGTCAAAACTAGAACACTTATGCCACTAAAAAACCAATCAAACCTCCTCAGGCATCAGTGCAGGTACTTCAATCTCATTTTAATGTGTAGCTGAATGGCTCAAATCCTGAACCCACAATCCCTGTTCTAGTTCTGACCTGAAGCTAAATTAGAACCACAGATTCATAGGAACATTAAGGTCCCAAGGTGATCAATCCAACCTTCAACCAAATACCCCCACATCCATCAAACCTGTCCATGGAGTGCCACATCTCCTCCTTTTAACCCTTCCAAGGATGGTAACTCCACCACTTCCTGGGCAGCCTCTTCCAAGGTTTGGCCACTCTTCCAGTGAAGGAATTTTTGTTGTTATCTAACTTGGGGCTGTTTCCCCTGTACCATCCCTTGCTGCCTGGGAAGAGAGCCTGACTTCCACCACACTCTCCTGTCAGGAGCAACCAGCTCCCAAAGCTTTTTCCCCAAGCCTTTTCTTCTCCAGATTAAACTCTCGTAAGAGCAAAACTCCAAGAATTTCATTAATTCCAGCCCCTCTTGAATCTCAAAGTGTCCTAAAAATGAAGTTGTTGGGGGTGCTGCTTTGCTGAGCCCCAGCTTTCAGGCACACAGAGAGAATTTGGGGTCCCAGAGTATCACACCTGCCTGACACCACCATCTGTGTCAGACACCCAGAAATCCTGGCCTGTCAAGCTCCAGTCCAGAGAAGCTGAGCCTTGGAGGGTGTTAATACCGCTGACAGTGGAGAGCCTCTTTGGAAGGGGTCTGTCTAACACGGCCCATGGAGCTGGCAGCGACACGAGCTCTGCTTTCATCAGCACTGTGACAGCAAGACACATCTCTGCTTAAGAACAACCAAGACCCAACTTCAAAGCACTTCTCCTTTCTTTTTTTATACCCAGTCCCCCTCTCTGATAACTAATCCAACTTTAAATATATGGCTTGCAAATACAAACCTGGTTTGCGACCTACCCAGATTAAAGAAGAGCCTTTGTTCTTCTCTCAGAATGTCACACACCAAAGGATAATTATGAGAGGTATAACCCCTGTAATCATCTCTGTGACAAAACATCCAACCTGCAATGGCAAGATTCCAATAGAAATGTAAATAGCGAATGTGGAGAACACAGTCAAAACACTGCCCTCAGATTTATTTCAATTGCTTTGCTGATGAAAATATAACTTTGGTAGCCAAAATATTTCTGTGGTATGATATCCCAGTAAGCAAAACCATCTTGGAGAGAGAGACAGATCTTTAGGGCAATGTTTCTAGATTCCTTAATAGTTTAGTTTATGAAGCAAGTCTATATAAATTTAAGGAAATTATGATTTGTCTTTGAAATGTAACAAATTAAGTTGAAGACTCTAAAGTGTTACCAAATCTTGAGCTGAAGAAGAGGCCACAAGGAGAAAGAATGGAGGGAAGGAGAAGCTCAAACTCAGAATGATGTAAGAACACTCAGACAGATTCATCCTGTCATGTTTCTGAAATCACAGCTGTCTTTTCCCACCCAGGGTCTCATTTATCACTCCTGTTCATTTTTAAAGCTGAGTATTCAAGAAGATAAAACAGGACAAGAAGGGACCCAAACAAATATCTTGGTGTCACACACTGCAAACACAACAATGTGGAATTACAGCTTCTTTGAAATTCCCATGGTCCTGGATCTCACACAGGACTTGTAAAACTGAGGGGAATACTGCAGAAGGCCATGAGAAAACTGCTGCACAGATCAATCCCTAAGAGAAACTTGGTTCAGTCAGGAAACCTGAATAAAAAGCTCAAGCCTGTCAGACCTGCCCAAGTCAGTTTGAACTGTTCAGTGCCCTCCAGCCCAAGCTGGCCTAGCCTGTGGTTTCTGCAATGCTGTGACTGCACTTTAATCACATCTGCCCAGAGCCAGAGGGCCTGAGAATCAGTCTCCTCTTGGAGTTGAGAGAATCGTTCATTAAATCTGTAGCACTTCCCATACACCTTCAGCTCCTTGAAGATGGAGAGCTGTTAACTGGCTTAAACATTCCTAAAAGTGCATGGAGAGTAAGTTGAATTAAGCTATATGTGTCACTAATTAAAATCATTGAGACTTGAGTGGGCCTTAAGGGCAAAAATCTGTTCCTTTTAAAAGGAACACACATAAATACTCTGGGAACATTTTAGTATAATTATTACAGCCTTCAGGACTCTGGCCTGGAAGTATCAGAGCGACTGGATTCCTGATGGCAAAGTTTATTAGCACTGTTTGTTTTTATTTTCATACAGTTATTACATGAATGCCTGGAAGTGACATCGGCATGGAATATCTGTTAATAATACATCCTATATAAACACTTGGATTACTTTTTTTCATCTCATTTCTTTCAAGGCAATTTTAAAATCTGAAAACATGATAGTTGAAGAAATTTTAGTTCCTTATTCATAGAAGAGGCAAGAATTGCATTTTTGTCAGCAGTTAGGAACCAGCCCAAAGCTACCTTTGTGTGCAAAGCTCTGTAACACTTCACAAAACTGTGAAAAAACAAAGAGGAAACAACCTGGACCTCTTGATTTTTCCATCATGAGGTTTCTGGGAAACTGTTGTTTCCCCCCTCTTGTTACAAGTCTGGCATAAACTTGGATCTAAGACAGGATCTAAGTCTGAACCTGGATCAAGACACTTGACCTGCTCTGTGCTCTGCTCCCAGTAATAATCGATATTTTGCTGTATTGCTGTCAGACAGTTTTGGTGGCACAGCAATGATCCTGCTGTAACTAATAGATATTAAAAACACACAGTTACCACACATTTATGGCTATACACATAAATGTATGTTTTAATGGCCTATTACTTTGTGTAGAGCACTATTTAACGACCCCAGGATAAGGATGTATGCATGGCTAGGTTGTTTTAAAAAGACTTTATGTTCTTGGCAAGCCAGATCTCAAGAGCTATTGAAGGAATTCAGAAGATGTAGAAGAGGTTTCCAAAGAATCTAGCAAAAAAATGAGGAGAGCAGAGGCTTGAGAGGGCAAGCATAGGTTAATACCAGAAACTCGAGCTGAATGAGCACAGATCAGTGATGATCAATCACTGATCAATAATGAAAGCAGAGTAGAACCAGCTACAGAACATAAGTGGAACATGTATAGAACTCTGAAATACATTCTGCAGCTGCTGGTGACTGAGAGCATAGACAGAACCATCTTTAACTGTATGCTAGGCTCCAGTGAAATTAACTGTTAAACTGCAGAACAGGGCAAGAAAGACTGATTACCTTGACAGCCTGTAATATTACAAAGTAAGTATTTGTTATCACAAAAAGGAAATCAAAGTCTTGGCCTTTGTTATCCTAATCCTTCATCCTTAAAGCTGGGAATTCACATACAAGAATAGATTTATTTCCTTGTCATGTTTCCAAAACATACTTTACACAAGTGTCAAACCATTAGGAGAAATGAACCATTATTCTCCTGACCTTTTGAAAGTAGATTATAGAACTGTGATCAAATCTCATTAGAATTGTGTATCCACAAAGGCACTTCAGCACATCCAAAAATCAGGGTAGAGCATTCTTAAACTATTTTGGTTTTGCTCTGCAAAGAGGTTTAACCATGACTAAGAGGAATTTTGTAGCTATCCTTTCATTAGCTTTGAGACTTGCCATTCATGTGCAGGAACTCTTAACGATCAACATATATTTTTAAAGATAAGTCATAGAGAAAGCCTTTTATCTTTAAAAACTGGATAAAGAGGCTGAAGACTGAGAAAAAGGCACCAAACTGACTCATTAAGAAATTATAAGTTCCATTTTAAATTAATGAAATAATTAAAAATCACTAATGAAGGAGCTAATAATCAGACAAGAGCTGGCTGAATATTGGATTGGGGTCTGTGCAGACATCCCAGGTGAGTGGAGAACATTAATGGCAACAGGCAGAGCTGTTTGGGATATTAATGACACCAGACTCAGGCGGAGCTGTGCACACCTGCCAAAAGGATGGAAATGGACTCTGCTGGAACTAGGAAGGGAAAGGTAGGTGTGTTAAATATCTATGTGCACAAGGGATAAGTTGAATTTCCAGCTTTTCTCTTTTTCCTTGCTGGGGCTGTGCATGCAGCCCCATTTCCTCCAGGAGAGGAAGATCTCCTACATTCCAGGGCTCTGTCCCAGCCTTCTTTGACCCCCAGTTGGACCTGCCCTGTTCTGACAGGAGTGCATCTGCCACTTTGCTACTGCTCCTCCCTAACAGATTTTAATTGTCCCTACAAACCTGAAAAAATAGTCTTTATTTTACATCTGTGGTATAAAATTGATGCCTTATGTGAAATTTTCCTTAACGAATATTTGCTGGAGTTGGACATCTGCCTGTTTGCAGAAGATCTTTAAACCCCCAGCGAATCATTACTGCTGCTCCCCTGTCTTACAGGCACCTCATATTTAATCTCTATGTTCTTTAAATGCAAAGCATGCTATATTTAGTGTTCAAACTGCAGCATTAGTAAACTGAGCTTTCACTTATGTGTGCATGTGGGTGAATTGGGTGTCTCACAAAGGATTCAAGCAGATGCTTTAGCTTTAATGATATTTCTAATCATCTCACTTATGCCCCAAGGATATTTTCTTATGCTTTATTCTCTTGTCATGATTTCTACTCATTACAGTAAAGTGTTATTTTAAATCTACTTTTCATATTTGAACTTGCTTCAGCATCAGCTCCTTAACTATTTCATTTTTTTTTAAACACACACTTTCCTTGTGCTGTATAATTATAGGTACTGTCCTCAAAGCAATAGGCAGAGCAGATAAAAACAATCACACAACTCAGTGGTGACTCGTAATCTTTAGTGGTGATATCAGTGGTGGTTATTATGCACTTTCCTAAGAGGAAAAGTTGCGAATAAAGTCAGCTGAAGTCAAAGGCCAGGCTGGACAGGGCTTGGAGCAACCTGGGATAGTAGAAGTTGTCTCTTCCCATGGCAAAAGGTGGAACAGGATGGGCTTTAAAGGTTCTCTGCAATTCAAAACTTCCTAGGATTGTGTGTTTCCATAAATTTTTTTAACTCCAAGGTTCCTTTTTACTGTCTATATTTTCCTCCTAGAAACTGAAGCCTTATAATCCCGTCTATTAAACCACCACATGCTTAAGGATCACATTTAAATTCAGATTTTATGAAACATAAATATATTAGTACCCTTATAGCAAGTAAGCATGGTATCAATTGTTTTATTCCATGCAAGTCAGATTTCTGAAAGAAAGTTTTCTCTTTTCTGAGTGTATGGAAATGCCTCTTCTTGTGAGAAAGTCCAGGAGACCATTCTTGGACTGTTGTCTTAGAAAGGAGAGAAAAAGAGGAAAATATTCTGATTCCTGGTAGAAACTTTGATCAAGGAAAAACAGCTGGAAATATCAGAATTCATTCCTTCATCTTACAATCCTGAAAGCAATGACTTGGTGAGTATTTGTGAGGAAACAAGATGAGGGAAAAAATAGGAGAGGGAGGAAGTTGTAAGTGTGGAAAGGAACCACATTGATTCCCAGAAAAGCCAGATTTTTTGTGTTAGGAAAAAGGAAATATAAAGCCATGGTTAAATTTAGTTTCTTACATAGAAATATAGGAAAAAAGAGGATTTTTCAGAACCCAGAGTTTCATGCAGGCCAGCAATGGCAGCTTCAGCAATTTCACTGCTGAGAGCTGCTCAAAACTGCCCTGTAGTTTGTCATTACAGACCTTAGATGGGACAGGCTCACACAGAAGTCAAACTGTAATTAAAATCCTGATCCATTATTATGTGCGGACATTGATTCAGAGTAAGCAAAAAGCCAAGATTTCTGATTAAAAACTTTAAATTTCATTGAAAAAAAATGATAAAAAACCTCTGGCAGAAACAATTGACAGAGTGAATTTGAGAAGCAAAATTTATCAGTTTCATTATCTAAAAATAATTAATTAGCAGTAGGTATTGATTATCCAAACCCAATATAAAACCGTGAAAACCCTAAATACTCCTACTAATTTGCAATCTGAAATTAATCACACATAGCCATATGTCTTTGCTTTTGAAGAGCATCTGACAGATTAAATTTGGTGGAATTAAAGACTAAGGAATGTTTCCTAAATCATATTTTCAGTAATTGTACATGAAAGGCACATGTTTGTATACCATCAATAAACACAACAATGGTATAAGACAAAATTAGAACTGTTTAATTAATCTGAAATAGAAAAATATTGGCTTTGGAGTTCTAGAAAATTATCTCAGTGTATATGGTGATACTTTAAAAATAGTGTTAGAAGCAAAACAAAATTCTGTCAAAATAGATAAGGGTCCATTGAAAATAGTTATTTACTTAATGGGTTTCCATTCACAGAAGACTTTAAACAGGTATAATTTTTTACCTGTCAGCAGGTGGTTTTGCCCAGATGCATGGTTTTAGGGATTTTTAGCTTTTTTTGGAAGTTGATTAAAAAAAAAAAAAAGAAAAAGGAATCAGGGGAAGCTTTGTTTTCCTTCTATTTTCTCAAAGCCTTTTCCAACTGGTTTAAACAAGAACCACTCCACTTACCTTATGTCCTTTATTAAATCTTGCCAGTCTTACCCTTTTTTGATATGGGAATTTTTTTTTGTGTGCCTTCAAAACCAGTATTTTCCCTGTCTGTATTGCCTGCTTTTGCAGCCACAATTTGCTGAGTTGAAGACTGCATACATGCAGATTTATGTGAGATAAAAACAAACATTTCAGTTGGCAACAGGTTCTGTCTCAACCAAGTACACTGAATTTGCATCTACAGAGAATTTAATTTTATTTAGCAAACATTAGACTCCAGTCTGTTTAAATCTTGATCTTGGACTTAAAACAAATACTTTGTCTCTAAAATGTGGCAAATCCAGCCTTGTTGCTCTCTTTTTTTAAAGAGGACAGAGAGGTGTGAAGGGTTTGCCAGCCAGACTGACCCTTGGAGAGGAGAAGTCTCTCATGATGAATTTTTTGCCCTTGGGACATAGAAAAACTTGTGTGCAATCCACACACCAGCCGTGGTGCCTCTAAATATTAACTCTGATGCTTTGAAAGCCTACTGCAGATATTTTATAAATTTTCAGTTGCATACTGGCTGTAAAAATCATCATTTATGAAGCTGATTTATTTTAATTAAGAACATAAGTGATCCTGTGTCTCTTGAGATTTGCTGGAATGACTCATGCACTCATATTTGTCTTATTACCTGGGGATTTAACATAATACTGAATCATATTTTTCTTCCTACTGAAAGTTTCTGCATCAGAAATCTACTGATTTAATGATTAGAGTACTTAAAGACAGGATAATACTTTATTTTCTATTTTAACCAGCTATGAAGACTTGCAGAAGGTGTTCACATTTATTATTATGTTATGATTTATATAATCTGTACTTTTTTTCCCTCATAGCTGAGCACGAATGGATGAACATCTTGATTTCAGACTTTATTTGAAAATTACTCCAAGAATCCTAAAACTTATTCAGCCAAATTAATCTCTTTATATAATGGATAATTTGTCACTATTCATGAAAACCCTAAAGAGCAATACTCTATGATTTGTACAGTATAAGTCTCTGGTTGTCTTAAATTACAGGCAACTGTATCAGCAAGAGAGTGAATTTCCAACTTTGACAAGAGACTAAACATTCCTGTGTTTTTAGGAGGAAATCATTACCCATATGTATCACTCAAAATTGCACTTAAATTTTGAGGGAGCATGGCCTGCACCTTGTAAGGAAAAGCCATAATATCATAAATATCTTGTGCAAAAAACTTGCCATGATTAAGGCTTTAAACTTCTAATATCTCAAAATTCTAAATAGCTAATTGCATAAATCTAAGGAGTAAAATTTGCCATCTGCTAGAAATGGAAGCCCAATTAGAAAACTTTGGAAAAAAGTGCATTCTCTAACAACTCTGTGTCATGGAAAGTCTAGCAGGAATATCTTTTATCTTCCTTTATACTCACTTTGCCCAGTGTGGTAGCCCATTATGTACATGAGGCAGCATCATAGCATTTGGTAAAATATCATGAAAATTTATTGTATTTATTCCATTCTAACGGGGCAAGAGTATCCCCGTGGGGCCCTCTGAGTTGTTTATTATAATAATGTTGTGTATTTGCAAATATGCAACCAAGAAATCTCTCATAAGGAGAAAGATTAAAGAAGGAATTATCAAAACATTTTTAGAGGTTACCCTTGAAGCTCAAGTTCTTCTGTGACCACACCTTCACATTGTGCTGAAATTCTCTGAACTGGGGAGATCTTCTACAGGCAATGACATTCTTTGAGAAAAAATCCACAAAAGTTTGATGTTTCTGTCTTGAAAACCATGCCCAGACACCCCTGAATCACATGTGGATGAGAAGGGACAGAAAACTGCACAAAGGGTTCAGCTTTCCTAGCATGAAGAAATATCAGTCCAGACTTGGAATCAACTTGATTTTTTATCATAAGGCATTTTAGGTGTTTTCCTTGTAATTATGCATCTGCTGTCTGCAGAAGATAAATAGGGTGTCTCGAGTAAGCATTTAACCATCCAATTAATATAATTGTTAGACAATGAAGATCAAATTATTGCCAAAAATGAGCTTGTTATGTTCTAATAAGGCAAAAAAGCAAAAATATTATATTCTAGTAAGGCAAAAGACCAACATCTACGTTTCTGCTAAAGGAATTATATAGCATTTTCCAAAGCAAAAATAATAAGAAAAAAAACCACACAAAAGTTTTGTGATTTTTTTTTAATATAAAGCAGCATTTCTTCCTCCACTTATTTGGCAATAAGAATTTGAACATCATTGTGTTCTCCCAATTTTAAAACCAATTCTCAAAACAAACTGGTTTCTTTTCTACTTCTATTAAACTCCTCAAATATCAAAGTCCAGTGGAAAATATTTAAACTATTTTAAAAGTTTAAAATAAATATAAGCTATTTCCAAGTTTCTGTGTCCCTGGCAAGGGATTTGAAATTCAATCTAAATTCAATTTAAATTTCAATTTAAATTCAATTTAAATTAACTTCCAACCCGAAATTCCATGATTTTAGGTAAGGGATCCACACTGTAGAGGCAGATCACCATGAGTCCTCCTCCTCAGCACGACTCTTGAAGATGTTACAGACGGAAAACAAAAAAGCCCCATGGAAAACCTTTGTAACATGGAAAGTAAAAACAAAGGTTTAGATACAGAAAGACTTAACATCTTTAATCACTCATTTTTATTTTGCAAGACAAACCAGACATAATTTGAAATGGCTCAGTGAGCTGTAAAAAATTGACAGTAGATGTATGTGAGAAGACTGAAAAAGCAATTATCTGAGACTAATTTGAGTTTATCAGGCAGAAATTAGACTTTTATGGGTAAAGTTAGAGCTTTGTATTAAAAATGATGCATTAAAATATAAAAAATTTCAAGGGTAATATAGTTAAAACTTCCTTGGCAAATAACCGATTTTCTGTCTGCACAGCTCCTGCCTTCTCAACAGCTTTTCTTCAACTAGGAAATATTCTAAAATAACAGATAATAAAAAATACTGTAATACATAAAAAGGAGGGTAAAATCTCTCTTTGGCTTTGTATCTGACTTCTGCAACATCAGGGATGTCAAGCTGTTATTGTCAGTTCCTAAAGAGGTTGGACAGGGCTCACATCAAAGGTGCAGCTCTTGTAAAACAGTTTTTAGAAAAGTTACATTAACGTGAATGCATTTAGTCTTTCACTGACCTCAAAGAAGACTTCATAAAGCAGTTTGGAGGTTTTCTACATTTTAAAAAGTGAATAGATGCTATACCAGGGCAAAAGTCTAATTATACTATGCAATTACATCAGAGTTTCTCCTCTTGCATGTCAAAAGTATTAAGAAAAATGTATTTTATTGCTCACATTTCTAAGAGCT
Source organism: Prinia subflava (assembly GCF_021018805.1). Taxonomy (NCBI): domain Eukaryota; kingdom Metazoa; phylum Chordata; class Aves; order Passeriformes; family Cisticolidae; genus Prinia; species Prinia subflava. Next base: position 20,259,561 of record NC_086283.1, on the reverse strand, counting down.
CCTCTGTTTGCCTAGAAGGTATCAATCCTGCAATATTCCATGCAGGAGTTATTATTTAGTGGCCAAACTCTTGTTTATGTAATTTTCCAATAAAATAAGGGACTGTTTAGAGTACATTCACATCCAATGTGAAATAATATCTCTCAGGATGCAAAATGGATATCCTGAAGGGTAGGAAATAGAAATGAAAGGATAAACTTAGAGCCTGTCAATGAACTATTGAATAACTGCCTTATTAATCATTTTTTTATAGTATTAAATGCACTCTGTGGAGTGTAAAGCATTCCAATAAGCACTGGTCTGAATTTATTTGTACAGGTAAGCTTAATTCTAGCATTTCTTCAGTTGTCAGTCATCAGCCTTGCTGTCTCTTCCATCATAATTTACCTGGGAACTATATACATAATGACTCCTATAATTATATTTTTCCTACAATAATTCTGAATGCTTCAGAGAGATTGTTTATTGCAGGAGGTAAGGACCAGAATCTTTCTGTAGGATCATTATGAAATCTTTTGTCTCAAAAAACTGTCTTCATTGCACAATTTAATTTACTTGATTAGATGCAAAAGACAACTGGAAAAAGGAAACAAGAAGTCAAACATAAGGAACCTTTCACTGAATGTGGTAAAATTTAGATCCCTGGCAGGAATTCTTTCATTTCAAAGATTCATATCTTAATGAGCCTTGGAGAAGCCTTTATTATGTCTCTAGTGAAGAAGAATAGTTCTCCAGCCCATAATTGCAGATTTGGTAGATAACTGAACCTTTTCTCTTCCCAGAGTCCTGTCAGAGAAAAATATCGGTGCAATTGGTGAGCACATTTTGCAAACATGGGCAAATTTCTGGGATCTAATAATAAGGACAAGTTCTGTTGACTGAAACAACCAGAAAAAAAAGCAAAATTAATTCCTTGTATTTCTGTAGTCAACATATTCCAGGAAAAGTTCCCACATTCAATGATTCAGTTCAACTTGAAAATGGCATTGGGGTTGTATTTACTGAATAGGCGCAATACCCCAAAAGGTTTTTGAAGGACATTTTATAAGACAAATTTATTGCCAAAGAAATAATATTTTACCACATCTGTCCTTTATGACTTCAAGATTTTCTTCTGATCAGATGGTCAAAATTCTTTGTCAGGTCTACCCCTTAAAAACTTTACTGATCATATTCCATTGTCATGGAAGAGGAAAAGTCAAGGTTTGCCACACCTCATCTAGATCAGAGGGTGTGTCTGAAGTGACAGCACAAACACCACAATGATATGTTCCTTAATACAATTTATCATTAGCTGGCCTTGGGGATTGCGGAGGAGACAAAGATAACGGAGGAGAAATTCTTCTGAAAATGAGCTTTGTGCATGTAAATGTTTTTAATAACCCAGATGTTTTGATAGTGCTGCCCTCCACAAATGGTGGCAAGTGCTTCTCCAGGGTGTTTTGCCTCCCTGCCTGAGACATTCACGTAAATGAGAATGAAGGTTATCTTCTGTGCCTGAAATTCTGAGCACATTGCTGCAAACAGGCTAAAGGAGGGGCTCTTTTCCTAATGTCAGTCCTTGATCATTCCCAGATTTGTCCCTAAAGGCATTTTCCATTTTTTTAGCTGAGCCTAATTCATTTTTTTTAATTAAAATGATAATATTCCATCCGTATTCCTTTGAGAAGAGCTTAGCCTTTACATTACCATTATGTGCTATCTTACATGTCTTTACATGATAATGATTTTGTTGTTATTCAATAACTATGCTAATTTCAAGCACAGGAGGCAAGATTATATCCCTTTTATACCATTTCACCCTGAAACATGTAGCCCTTCTTCCCGTTTACATAAACATCATTCCCAGGTCCTTCCCACTATCACAGCCTCCCATAATCTGCTGGTCTTTATGTACATAGCACTGATCCTTGTCGTCCCTAAGTCTATGCAGCGGCAAGATAATCAGGAGCTCACGACGAAATCATCACATTCCTGTGTTAGTCTCAATTTACACTGAGCACAGCTCTGCAGCTGCAAATCCCATACTTGGCTACACCGCAACAATTACATTTACAGGTCACAGACTGCTTCATTCTTTCCATTTTCCAGACTATCATGAACAAGTAAATAAATAGATAAACATTTCAGCATCTGACCAAGCGATGAAAGTACAGGCATTTAAGATACAATAACTACAAAGAGCTTCTTTAGTTTAAAGTTTAATTTTTAGTTTAATTTTTGCTGTATTTCTGTTGGAAAGGGATGTCACTGACCCATACCAATGGGGGTCAGTCACCAGGGGGTGCCAGCCGATGGCGCCAGGCTCTGTTCAGTGGTGCCAGTGACAAGATGAGGAGCAGTGCCCATAAACTACAACACAAGAAGCTCCACCTCAGTATGAGGAAGAACTTCATTCCGTGGAGGGGGCAGAGCATGGGAACAGCTGCCATGGGGGGTGTGGAGTCTCTGGAGATATCCCAGACCCGCCTGGATACGTTCCTGTGTCACCTGCTCCAGATGACCCTGCCAGGGCAGGGGGTTGGACTGGGTGATCTCCAGAGGTCCCTTCCAACCATGACTTTTCCCTGATTCTATATCACAGAAAACAGTTTTTGCCTTATTTTGAATGTAATTTTATGCTAAGTTTAATGAAGCTTGCTAAATCTGACACATCCTATCTAGATACCACAGTGATAGATACATTAGATATACCAAAATAGATATATTAGACAGGCAGAATTAGCACTGTATGTGCTAAGGTTGATTGATTACTTGATGAGTATTACATTCCCTTTACTGTTCTCTAAACCCCAGCTTTATTAACTCCAACCAATTTTCTCCAACTCTTCAATTTGTAGAACTAATTGTGCCTCGTTTCAGCTTCCTCCATTTCACTGATGAAGACTTAAGAGACAGAAGACTTCTACAGACAGAAGTTGATGATATACATAAAAAGCAGATTTTTATAAACTGAAACTTGTTTAACCATATTTATATGTTAACTCAGATGTTCATGTACAGGCAAATGCCTGAATATGAATATTTAATAAATTTAATTCTGGATTTTACTTTTCCTCACAGGAAAATCTGAATTTTGGTTGACTACAAGTTCCACAAAACCTTTACAATTTTTTTTTTATTAACTATAAAAAGGTACAGAGATATTTGTGCTTTCTTCATTGTTCCTGAATTAAATTTATAGCACTAAAGCCTATACTTGTGATTTATAGAGGAGAGTGTCTTTTCTCCTGCTCAGAGCATCGATTTTCTATACCAATTTAAAGGAGGCACTGCATCTATAGAATAGGTAATGAATAACATCTTCATACGCAGAAAGGCACTCTAAACAAATATTTGCAAGAACTGATCTCACCTTTGTTTTGCCCTCTGTCTTGGGAAACCTGTTGTGTAGATTGTTATTAGTATTAATCTAACTTCCATAGTAATACATTTGTTCTCTATCCAGATAAAGGAAATATGTATTAGAATAAATTTGATATTACATTTAGAATCTTGCATAAATTTAGAACTTAAACTACTAATGACATATAACACTTGAATCAAAAGTTCTGTTTAGCAACTTCGGATGCATTAAACAGTTCGGAACAGGAGCTGGTCTTTGCAAACCAATCAAATCATTGTTACAGGGGCATAAAATTGACTGCTTAGGGTTATTGTAGCATTGTATGAAACAATAACTGTTTTCACAATTAAAAACATATTTGCTGTGGGAATTTGAAGATAAATGTTATTTATTGTGTATTTTAGTTACAGCAAGTCAGAGTGAAGTTAGATTGTAAATTCAGCATTCACTATTTATGGTTTAGTTTGACACAGAAATCAATTTTTCTTTATTTGTTGAGAGGTTTTTTTAGCAGAAAATACACTGTCATAATTTCATTTTCTTTTGTCATCGTCAGTGAACTCCCACAAGAAGTGCTCCACTGCTAAACAACCCTCAAGCAGCAATGGCAGCATAATTAGGTCTCCACAGACTTATTCCGAAACCACTTAGTGCAAAGGCGTAATCTCCTGTCATGACATAATAATGTGGTCTCCATGGGCCAACTCAGAACTTGCTTTGACACTGCAATGGCAAGAAAATTACTTCACTTGAGACCTTCAGAGATTTCTGCTAAAGGAGCTTCATCCCTTCAGAGCCCTCTCAGTGCCTCTCTCTGTCCTTATGACCAGGCCTAAGGGCACCATCTTCTGTGATGCCTTAAGATTTTAGCCTTTCTATTTGTATATTTGTATATTTGTATATTTGTATATTTGTATATTTGTATATTTGTATATTTGTATATTTGTATATTTGTATATTTGTATATTTCTATATTTCTATATTTGTATGTCTATTATGTAATATTTATATATAATATATAAAAATTTACATATATTCATATTTATATAATGTATTTGCATATATTTATACATTTTAATGTATTTAAATATTTATATATATTTATATATTTTCATTTTCATGTTTTTTTAGCCTTTCTGTTTTTCAAATCCTGTACTGCATTAGTGCATATCTACAGACTCCATATAAAGTGTATTTAACTCTCTTCACATCTTGGTAAGACAAAACAATCCCTCCAGGCCTGACATCCAAGGACACCCTACAGCCTCAGGCCCCAAAAAGTCTAAACAAAAGTTATTTGGGCAGGAAAACAAACTGGGGGAATATGCCTGGAGATGTAATTGGAGAATTAACCCCGATATGTAAATGGCCCAAACTTATATCTGTCTGAAGAACTCTTGACCATCGTCCCTCTTGGGTGTGGCCTCGGAGGCTTCTGACTGCCCAAGGGGCATCTGTTGAAGGCCTTTAATAAGTATTCACTTTATTCTCTCAACCCTCTCCAGCCTCTGTTCTAGGTGGCCACTCCAAGTCATCTTCTGAAGGTAGAGCACAGCAAACCAAGGTTGTTGTCTGGTAAAAAATCCACCTGTGAGAGGCTGGAGGTCAGGAGTTTTGCTGTCCACAGAGCCCTTTGTTTCTAGCCAGAGTCCCCCTGTAAAAATCCCTCTTGGCCCTAAAACAACCATGGGAGGGCAAAACCCCCAGGTGCTTTTTCCAAGTCTATCAACTCTTAACATCTTATATTTTTAGAAGAAAAGAAGAAATAGGATATCCCAGAATTACAGAATAGTTTGGTTTGGAAGGGATCTTAAACACCACCTGATTCCACTCCCTGCCACGAGCAGGGACACCTTCCACTATCCCAGGTTGCTCCAAGCCCCGTCCAACCTGGCCCTGGACAATTCCATGGACAGGGCACCCACAACTCATGAATATGATGAATATCACTCATATAGCTTTTTTCTCTTGCGCTCAAGACAAGGATTTATTATTTCCAACATTAATAAGAGAGATTTATTAAAAATTATTACAAACTTGTCATTAAAATAATTCCTATCTCATCTGTGATAGAAGCAGCCCTTGTTTTACTATCTCATGTTTAATTTTTCAAGACTTCAGAAAGTATTTAGTGTGAGTGTTTTAATTGTTTAGAACAGATGCAAGAAGCTGGGTGGCTTCAAGTCAGCAAAATGGAATGCTGAAGTACCTTGTTGAAAATGGAAACAAATTAATTTTACAGCAGCAAACTGAAAAATAAAATCTCTGCAACATAAAGGAAAATTTTATTATCACAAATACCTAACAGCTCCTTCTGATTTACCTTGAACAGATTTTTATTACTTTAATTGGAAAACAGCTAAAAACTTGTCTTACAATAAAGTTATGCAAATATTCAGCTTTCTTTAAATGGCCTCAGGAAAGAAAGATGAAATTTTGGAATAAAATCCTTTCCAGGCTTTTTCCTATGATGAAATAAGAAAGAGAAAACTATAAAAATTACCGTGTCATTATCATCAGAGGCCAGGGAAGCCCATCGGTTGCAGAATTATTGTCACACGTGTGAAAACCATAAATGTTAACTGAATGTGTGCCTATTCTGTGATTACTTGAGAAGACAATAAAAAGAACTGAAGATTTCCATAATGGGATACATATTCTGACCCTTATCAGCACAAGGGAAATTCAAGGAGACAAACGAGTACCAGCTGCTTCCTTAAGTGATGATGGAACCCCAGAGCCAGATGGACAATGAGAAGCAGCTCCCTGCTTCAAAGTAGATATTAAAGAAATTATCACTCACCTTTCACTATGCACAATGAATAAATTGATCTGGAGCTACAAATACAAAACAGATACAGATTTTTTCCCTCAATAATTTGTAAGTTATTTAAAACAGATGGGATATAGTAGAGACACAAATAGTGCATTAATTACTGTATAAAGTATCAGCTACAGAAGTGCTGTCAGCTTTCGAGACAAACAAGTATTATTGTCATGCAATGTGCAGTAAACGTAGGGGATCTTAGACATAACTTATAAAATACATTATGAACATTGTCACCATAGACATCAGGCATATTCGCATTTACAGCTGATTTTTGGACTGGTTTTAATTACTGTAAGGAAGGCTACATATATTTGTCACACAGCTCCACCACCATTTTGACATACATACATGGAAGTATTTCTTTCTCCAAATGCTCTCCCATACCCTAGAAACAGAAATCTGCAGTTTGTCCCTTGCTGTCATCAAAGATTTGGGCTTTCCTTTCCAAAACTTAGGTGTCTAGTCTGTCAACATACTGAGCACTAAACTATCCTCTGCCTTGTGCAGTAGGAATATTTTCAGGAAGATAAATCTGCAGCCTGCTGCTCTGTTTACATCATTAACCTCTTAGCCCCAGCTTACAATCATTCCCTTTATTTCCCAAAACTATTTTTTGTTTGCTTTCAAGTCCAAGGTCACCTCCCTGTTCTTCCAAACCCTTTGGATGTGCTCGTTCCTGACTCACTGATTCACTTCATTGCTGCATTTCCAATCAAGTGCAGTTAGACATTTCCATGTGGAGCCCCTCTCTGAGTGTTACTAAGGGACAACTCTGATGATTTTCCCTTTCCTTATTTGTCCCTTACTGAGTAAAACACCCGATGACAATTAGGCTGCTGATTTCTATATCTTTTTTACATCTACAACTATTTCACATCTACCCACTGGAAATGTGTAGAGAAGTCAAAGGTGTACAGCAATAAGAAACATTGGGCACAGGAAATTCTGGTTAAATATTAGGATTTTAACTCCTTTTTTTCCCTATCAGAAGTATGATCAGACACTGGCATGTGAACCACAGATGCTAAGGAATTGCCATCCCTCGAGACATTCAAACTTGCTGGAGCAACCTGCCCCAATCTGCCCTGCTGCAAGGGTGTGAGGGGCAGAAGGGGTTGGAAGAGGTGGTCTGCCAAGCTGGAGTTAAAGTGATATTTTGCTGATGTAAAAGAAAAAAATAAATTGAAGTGATGAGTGCCATAAATGCCTCTGTTACAAAGTGTAATGAATACAAAATGATTGGACAAAGCCCCATAATAGGATTGCTTTTATACCCCAGTTTTATTTTCACTTATATACTGCTCACATTATGGGCTGTAACTTACCCCTGCATACTGCCAGCACACAGGCTATTTTTTCATAATTTTCTTTTGGATCATCAGTTTTCCCTCACACACAAACTGCAAGCAAATACCTTTACAGCTTTACAGCAAAAGGAATTATTTTAGATATACCAGAACAGAGCATATCTATTATATCTTTTGTGTCTTTGATTCAGTGCCATACAGTGTACATTTCATGAAAATAAATAGTATTTACTATGATGTAAATCGAGAAGATATTTCCTAGGCATGATATGAACTAGAGCCAGCCGTCTTCCACTTTTATGCACCTTTAACATTTCTTTTTATATCAGCACGTTTCTCATTCTGGCCATCTCTGACAGGTTTCAAATTATAATGCTCTTTTTTTATATTCTCTACACAGCAATCAAATCTTTAGACCTTGAGGAGAAGGAGGAAATTAAGGCCATTAACATGTTAGAGAATTGTTTGATTTACTCATTATAAATTATTCTGAAGCTGAGCAGCTCATAAGACATGCCCAAAGGGAAGACAAATTTTGATTGGCAGTGTCAAAAAAGTCAAGGACATAGAGAGGTTTTGTTAATAATTACTAAGTACCATTAAGAAATGCTGTGTGCTATGTCTCCAAAATCAGGGTGATTCTGATCCAGAATTTCCCAGCTATCAACCATAGTAAGACCTGAATTTTTAAGTAAAAGACAGATTAAGAATATGCTGTAAACCTTCTCTTAATAAGTATAACAGATGAATATATTTTAAAAAAACAACTAGTCAAGTTGGAAAAACAGACTTGAAGATAGCAAAACCCCTCTGATACGAGTTCAAAGGTGACTGCAGGGAGGCCTCTTTATCATGGTTTCCTAAACCTAATTTTTTTTTCTCACAATATACACAACTTTCCATCAATTATCGAAAATACACAACAATCACCAGTTGCATAGCAGCCAACAGGACCTTCAGAACTGCACCTTTACCCTGAGTTATGGGATGGTTAACAGGATAAATCCACTGTAACCCTAAATCTCTGTGCCAAGCGTGGCAGCTCTACGGTCTGACTGTGCCCATTAAATGTGCGAACCTCCAGAAAAATGTTTACTTATACAAGCAAATTGTGTAAAAACTCAGTTCTCAACAACTGAAAAAGCCACAATATCCTAGGAAAGGAGGGAAGAGAAATCTGACCATCCCTCCACTGAACTAAGCCAAAAACCTTACCTGAAAAAACAGGTGACAGACCTTACAGATAGAATTGTGTAAATTGACAGTTTTCACTAAAAATTTGGACTTTCCCAGGTTTTGGAAGAGCTTCTGTCCTTTCTGTACCAACCAGGGGTAACAGCCCAGATGAAACAGGAGTCCTGTGCCTCTGACTCCTGGATCACAGCACTGGGGTTTGCTTTTCTTCCTTAGGTGCTTCATATAATAATTCTAAACATCACTTGTGATGGAAAACAGGAAAAAAAGATCATCCAAGCACCACCTCTCTCACTGCTATTACAAAACTCTTCACTCCAATGAAGAGGTAACATGGATGTGCATATCTGAATAACATTTTTTTATTATTATTATTACTTGTACAAATTATCATAGTGCAGCCAGCTGCGAAGATAGGGCTGGAATTTTTTTTCCATGTTGTCCTATACTATCTCCCTTGCAGGCAATTTTCCCCTCTAGCAACTTTAAAGCCTTGCTCAGCTTCTGAAGCCACCTTGATGTGTGTATGTCTTTCTTAAATAAATAAGGCAGCCCAGCTGCCCCCTGGGTATGGCACAATGGCTCAGTGACATCCTGGGAACAACTAAGGGCTGCCACAGGGTTCTCTCCTCATTTTCAGCAATAGAAGTTCACTGTTCTGTCAGAATTAAAAGCACTTTACAGGGGGTTTCCTATGGACAGAAATTTTTAAAGCCAGGGAAGAACAAAATTTTCTTCTGGCACTAAGAAGTATTTGTAATTTGTGTTAGCAATGCCATGTTGTTCTTTTAGAGCTGGAGCTGTATTATTGCAGACCACTAAAACTACAGACTAGCTGCATCAAGGTTTTTTTGTTTCATTTTTACAAGATCACAGATAATTAACATTTTATTTTGAAAGCATTTTTTCTTTAAAAAAAATCCAGTAATCATTAATTTTTAATGCACTGAGCTAAGGATTTGTCTTTGATATCATTATTACAGACACTGCACGTCTGTAAATTTGAAGTGATAGGACAGCAAATACCTTCAGAAGGACAGACACTGCCTTTGAAGTCAGTATATATATGGTTTAACATAAATGTAATTTCACAGCAAACTGCCTTTTATTGTTCACTCTTGTTTTGTCCTGACACTCAGTGTCTTGTAAAAAACATTCTGAACTTTGATATAAATAAATAATGTAATACTTTCCTTTAAACTCTTTGAAAATAAGCTAAATGGAGACAGGCAAGTAGGATAGAGAACACATTCCCTTGCTCATAGACCTGCATGAATTCCAGTGTCCAGCACACCCTGAGAAGCATCACGACTGCCACATCTGGTGGCCACTCTATTTAAAGTCAGATGGGTCAGATTTGCAGCCCTTTTAAAGGCTGCAGTGCAGCAATTTTTTTTTATCTGAACTCTTTTTTGTAGGTCATATTCTGTTCTACTGTGAACAAAAATTGCCGTAATGTTGGTTTTGAAATGCTGGGATTTTTTTCTTTTCTGTCTTAGCACTGCAAAAATATCCATTTTAGCAGTCAATATGGAACAACAGTGGTTATATTCATAACCATTTCACAATAAGTTTTTAATTTTATTCTTTTGATAGAGAGGGGCATGTCTGCCTTCAAAGTCTGCAAGCCTGGGAACCAAAGAGGGATCCCACTGTCACAGAAAGGAGAGAAAATCTGGCTAGCAAAAAACTGCAATTAAGATTGAGCTTCCCTAAGGCAAGACAGCCTTTTGTCATCAAAGAAAACACAGACAGCACCATGTAACTGACCTAAGTGTGCTGGCTCATTAAAAACCTGCATATTTATGATATTTATGATGGAATGTTCATTGCGGAAGTGTAAGGAATATAGCATATTTCTATCTGCACTAAGGACTACATAATTTCTATGGCAGCCATGCTTGAATAAATGCAGTCTGGGACAGCACTGCCAGGATCCAATCTTCAGGAAAGAAAAACAAAAGGATTGTGTACAAAAAGCCCTCAGTGAACCCCAAATTCAGGCTGAAGTTGACCATATGACTGTGAATATTAAACTAAAAGAAATAAATCTCAGTGTAAGAACAAACCAAGGAAATAGAAGATGGAAGATGAAGCTGTGGATGAGTGGATGCAGTTCCCAGAGAAGCTGTGGTTGCCCCTGGATCCCTGGCAGTGTCCAAGGCCAGGCTGGACAGGGCTTGGAGCAGCCTGGGACAATGGAAGGTGTCCCTGCCCCTGGCAGGGGTGGCACTGGATGGGCTTTAAGGTCCATCCTGACCCAAACCATCCTGGAATTCAGTGGAAGGGAAGATACATCAGACTAAAGACCTGTGGTCTACATGGAGAATGTGTCAGAACCTGTCTGTCCATTTCATCCTCAGAAATCCAGGGAAAATCTGATTGTTTGAGGTTTTTTATCACAAAAGCAGGTCACACTCCTCACATGTACTGAACTTTAGAGTTCTCATCAGGGCAAAGGGAGAGGGTACAATTCTTCAAGGAGAATGAGGAGAGAGATCCTCTCTGTGCCCCATCACTCTCCTACCCAATGCAAATGCCTGTAAAAAAGCAATTTTCCCTCTCATTATCACCTAGCCTCGTCTTGCTAACTGGGAATTAGCAAGTAAACCTCTTCTGACTCCATCTGTGGGACTCCAACAACAAAAGCTGAGTTCCCACAAAGAGAATAAAACTCTCAAAACGTGAAAGTTCAGCTTCCTTCTGTTTTACATTGAACAGTCACCAAATGTGCTCATGAGGGGTGGGATTCTTTTCCTTTTCCTGATGGTTTGGCACTGCTGGGACAGCTCTGCCTCCAGTGCAGTGGTACCTGACTCACACAATGCCAGCGATGTGGGAATGGGGGCCAGAGTTGGATGCAGCTGATGAAACATGACAAGCATAAAAAATTAAATGAAAGAAAACATTCCCTTTGATTTGATAGCTGTGATCAGCTTGACACAGAGTTGGTTGTCTAAATTTCTGGCTAACTTGAGGGTGGAAATGCTGGTGAGTCAGGAAGATTTCCAAATTTTTGAAGTAGTAATAGATCTATTCCAACATATTTCATTGATAAAATAACCAGTAACAAGACACTGCTTGCAAAAATATTTCCCACTTGGGTGTCACAACTGATTACACATCCTGGAACATTATTTTTATTTTATCCAATGAATCTTCTATCAGATAAGACCAAGGAATATGCATGTTTTCTACCATAACAGCTTTAACTAAAAGAGTATTTGGTTTTCTTAATATTTTTTATAAACATATTTTCTCAACAGATGCAGAAATTAATTTTCAAGCGTGCAGCAAATCATGTGAGTATTGCACCTAACACATCAACTTTAAGTGCAAAATCTTACAAGGATAACAAAGTCAGCAAGGAATAATAAAATTTTATCTCTGTTCTACTGTGACTTTTAAATTTCAGAGATTTTTTCTAATAGCTTATATAAACATTTAACACTTCTGATTTTCTGTCTAGACATTCTTTTAAATATAATACAAAAATGGCAAATAATACAGCTTCCAATGCAACTACAACCTCTTTTACCAAGATCAACATTCCAAAAAGCAAGGCTCTGTCATATTATTATTTGAGATAAATATTGGAATTTTCGGCAGAGAAAACTGTAGGACAGAGTTACCAGCTCCTTATCTCACTCGATTATATATCTTTATTTATTTGCACTATTAAACTAATAGTTATCAAACACTTTATTCAAGTTTATAGCAAAGAGTTTGCTAGAATCTCCCCCTCTCTATTTATTGAGGATATTCTGTTTTTAAAAACCTTTACTGAGGAAAGGTTATGAGCAGAACAAGGAGTAAAAGGATTTACTGAGGGTATTCTATTTTAAAAATGCTTGTTGAGTGAAGGTTATGATTAGAACTATGAAACTATAAAAGCAGAGAGGTAAGCTTTTAATAAATATATTAGTTTGAACTAAATGTTACAATCCCAGAATCTTCCACTGGTTTGAGCAGCAAAGTTTGATAAACACATCCAGCTTGTGATCAATCTGACAAAATATAAAATTTCACCTGCTAAGTGCCAAAGATTCCACCAGCTGCTGTTGCTGCTGTAAACATTTAACAACTTTCAGAAACATTACTGTATTTTTTGCTGTCATAAAAAGTTCTTGTTCTGCAGAGCCCTGGTTTCATGGGGGCCAATAATCAAAGCATCCAATTCATATCTTTTATACTTCTGTTCCAATGATGTGAGAAATTTTTGAAGAGTTATTTTTCCCCTTCTATAGGAACACTATTTCCCCTGTATCCAGGTAAATAGTCATAGATCTAAAAAAGGCCATTGAATTTTTATGTCTTAAAAGACTTATCTGAAAGAGGAATACTCTTTTCAGTCTTCAGAACCAGACATAAACCTGTTTTCAAATGTTACATTTTTATATACTGCACAATTTATTCGTATAAATGATGGATCTACTTCCAAAAAGTGACAGAATTCTGCAGTGTAAAAGATGAGTTTCAGTTTAATGAACTGTACTATCTACCATTTATTTAAACAACAGATAAAAACCTTCACTGAAAATTATCATCTTAAAGAAGGTAATAATACCTTAGAACGATGTCATAAGCTTAATTTCAAGTACGTTTGGACTATCTGAAAAAGGAGAAAAAGAAAGAAAAAAAAAGCAGAAATATTAAGTATAAATACTAGAGCATCATACAATGCACAATGAAACCTTTTATCCCTGAATTGCAGTAGAGTTTTATAGTTTCGGTATCTAATGAAATTTATTTCTGATACATAATTGATATTGACTTTCTCAATGATAATCCAATCTATATCTAATAAATTATGAATATCGATTCAATTTAGATCCCGAAATAAAGAAATGAATAAATAACAGTGCAGGATTACTGCAGATCTGAAAGCTTTCAATTAAAAAAAAATCAACCAAATTTTCTCAGGTACAACAGGATATGTAATATAAAAATAATATTATTTTAACAGTGAATTTATATAGAAGAAATTAACATTATGAAATAGAAAAGTTAAAACTTTTAAAATGTTATGACTTATTTCATAAGTCCCCCAAAATGAAAATTTTAGAGATCTAGATAGTAGAAATATGTAAAACCAATTATGATCAGCCAACAGAATCAAATATATTTCTTGACTTATACCAAAGGTAAATATCGTAGGTGCATATTTTTATGTAAATATTTTTTCAAGTGGAGGCCTCAACTATAAAATGTAATTTTACATATATTAGAGGAGCTTTACACACTAAAATAAACTAAAAGGAGCTATACAATTGGTACAATTTTTTACCACTTTTAATTTCTTCTACTTTCTTAACTCACAGAAACTTTAGACAGTAGAACAACTGTATCTTTCTTCAATAAAGGGACCACAAGAGTCTGCAAATCTGATTCAAATGAATCCCCCAAAATTTGTATTTAGCAGTAGGTTCTATTTGTATTTGTATTTGTGTTTGTATTTAGCTGTATTTGTATTTGAATTTAGCTGTATTTGTATTGCAATTTCTATTTGTATTTAGCTGTAGGTTCCATTTTAGTTTTACTTTCAATGCAACATCACATAATTCTCATTTATTTTCCTTTCCAAGGTGTCTATATACATTTCCTGTCTCCAGAGACTCCACACCAAGTTGTGCATCTCAAAGGACATGGACACTGCAGAAGATCCAAGTTCAGCCAGAAGAAAAGGAGACACAATCAGAAATTCTCCACTCCCAAGTTTGCAATGGATTTATTGCATTATAAAATTATGTTTTGGAAGCTTCCACGCTTTGGAAGAAAGGGGCACTAATGCAGGTTGAGCTGCTCCAGGGAGAGAATGATTAGGCAAAGCAGCCTAATCAGTGCAACATTATGCTGATTTTTAATGGTCAAAACTTAGATCCTGTGTGTACAGCTTGGGACTGTTGAGGAAAACAAAAGATTAAAAAGCTCCTGCAAGACCAGGTCACATTTTAATACTTTAACGGGCATATACTGCCTAATGTTTCCTCTTACACTCCTCTTTGTAAACTTTATGCTGACCTTTGAAACTGAAGATGGATCAATACCATTTTATAAGACTATAAAATTATATGAAACACTAAGTCAATACTGTATTTTTATCACGCTTGTGATATAATGCAGTCCTGTACATCAAATAACCCTGAGAGTACCACAGAAGGCTTGAAGTTTTGTTTAAAGATATTAATTCAGCCAAGTGCTGGCCAAATTTTGCTGAGTGCCAAAAATTTTTCATTAGCCCAATGATACCTGAGTGTCCAAAAGGTCTCTGTGAACACAAAAGATGAGGCTGATGCAAACTTAAAATGTCCAAATCAAACTAAATGTGAGATATTTTGTATGTGTGCTTTAATGCCCCTTTGTGATCTAACTCAATTTTCACATGAACAAAAAGCACCTTAATTCCTGAGTAGGTTCTACAGAGATTTAGCATAAATAGTGTTTTCTTTGCTCTTGCATCACTGTTTTTAATTCACAGAAGCTCATTGTGTTTTTATAAAACACACATAAACAAAGGAACATTAATAAACACACATGACTTGAAAAAAAAATAATAGCAAAGCAGAAGAAAAGAGAAAGAGAAACACAAGACTTTTTTGCCTTTTCTTGAAAGGAAAACTAAAGAGAAATAAGTAGCTGTAATTAGAATTTGTAATTATTTCTGAAAAGCTTTTGCATTCCAGGTGCAAGCATGAATAAAACTCTTTGGATCAGAACATCTCTATGACCTTTCCATCAGCTGGAAAGCAATCAGGCCAGCTCCCCTCACCTCCCATGATGAAAGATCTCTCCACCTTTATGGTAGACCCACCTTGGGGCCAGCATCAAATTTGACTCCTGAATCCTTTCCAGCTTTGCTTTTATTATAGCCTGATAAAGGGATGCCTGGTTGACACATCTTTAATCAGAACTATTTTCCTCTGCTGACCAAGGCACTCATCCTCCCAGCTGTGAGCTGCTCCCCATCCTTTTTGCAATTAACACCCATCTAAGCCCTGTGAGTTGGAGGGATAATGCTCAGCTTCAAGGGCAAAACTATTTTATTGCCCTCAGCATGAGAAATCTGTACGCATGAAATGTATCCCTTGCAAGAGAAATGTCCACACACCCCGTCTCTAAAGAGAAAAGTATTCCTTCTGTTCAAATAAAGCTGTAAAGGCAATCTCCAAACAAACATTCAGCTGGATCAATAGCTAGAAATTGAATAGAACAATGTCTCATGCTGCTTTATAGAATTTTCAAAAGATTTGAACCACACAAACCCAACTTTTCAATTTCCACTGCTGGGATTTATAGTCTTGTTTTCTGAGTCTAGGAAAAAAAACCTAACAAAGAACAGGTTCACATACGAAAATTTAAAAAAAAAAAAGTTCCGTATGGTCAAAAAAATACCAGGAGTCTAAACTTAAGTCTAGAAAAGGAAGGGTATTCCAAATTAGTCTCAGGTGTTTTTGTTTACCTTGGAGAACTTCAGAGCTGAAAAGGGATTTCATACATCTTTCTTTTTAAAGCCCAAGTACAACAGATGTAATTCACCTAAGAATCTGATAACTTAGCTCTAAAAATGAAAATTAACATGAATATATCCATAAAAACAGCCTTTCCATGACTTTTTAGGGGAATATTGTTAATTATTTAACGACATTTTTCACTTGAATAGCAATATATTGAAACTTTTCTCTATAAACGTGCTATCAATTACCTAATTTTCTACAGCACAAACCCAGGAAACAGATATTTTGTATATTAAGTACTAGCCTACAATATGTCTTAGACATTACATTAATGGAAAAAAGCAAGTTTGCTCCATTATGTTGAAATATACACCATGAAGAAAAAGACAAGGGAAGGGAAGGTGAAGGAAGGGAGAGGGAGAGGCAGAGGGAGAGGCAGAGGGAGAGGCAGAGGGAGAGGCAGAGGGAGAGGCAGAGGGAGAGGGAGAGGGAGAGGGAGAGGGAGAGGGAGAGGGAGAGGGAGAGGGAGAGGGAGAGGGAGAGGGAGAGGGAGAGGGAGAGGGAGAGGGAGAGGGAAGGGAAGGGTGCGGGAAGGGTGCGGGAAGGGAAGGGTGCGGGAAGGGAAGGGTGCGGGAAGGGAAGGGTGCGGGAAGGGTGCGGGAAGGGTGCGGGAAGGGTGCGGGAAGGGTGCGGGAAGGGTGCGGGAAGGGTGCGGGAAGGGTGCGGGAAGGGAAGGGAAGGGAAGGGAAGGGAAGGAAAGGAAAGGAAAGGAAAGGAAAGGAAAGGAAAGGAAAGGAAAGGAAAGGAAAGGAAAGGAAAGGAAAGGAAAGGAAAGGAAAGGAAAGGAAAGGAAAGGAAAGGAAAGGAAAGGAAAGGAAAGGAAAGGAAAGGAAAGGAAAGGAAAGGAAAGGAAAGGAAAGGAAAGGAAAGGAAAGGAAAGGAAAGGAAAGGAAAGGAACACTTCTTTTGAGTGCTCTGTTTTATTTTGTGGAAAATAACTTCAGGCCTGAAATTTATCTTTATTTATGTTGGCTGAGAATTCTACAGCCATGTGATTTAGGAGAGCTACCCAATTCCTAAGGTAAGGTGACAACAGAAGCTGAAAGAACAATTTCCCACCTCCCCAGGAGTCCTTCCAGGTGTGATTCAGTTTTGCTGTCACCTGTCTGGTTATGCAAAGCATCCTGCTGTTTTCCAGAGCAAACCCAGGTGTTCCAGAGACTGAATAATTCCCACAACGTATCCCACAATGTATAAGTGAGGAAAAAAGATTTTCAGAAGAGGATATAACAATATGGGACTCCCAGATTTGGACCCCACCATACCCAGCATTGTGTACCTGTCTAGAATTCTGCTGTATTTTTTTTTTTTTCATTTTCCTAAGTCACATTAAAAATTGCCTGCAAAGAACACCAATCCTGCAGGCTACTGGATCCACAGTCAGTATAACTGCAGTATTCTTCTGAAAAAAGAATAAAGAGGTTTGTCTTTGTGAACTGTGCATCATCATAGGCAGTCTCAGAGAAGAACAGTGAGAAATGTTACTTCTTTTGAAAAGATAGGGATTTTTTATATAACGAAGGTTAAAAGAATGAAAGAGTCAACATTTTTTAATAATCCAGGAGAAAGTCATTCAAACAGCAGCATGCACAGAGTTACCCATCATCTAGATCTGATACAGGATCTCAATCTCTGATACAATCATGTATCAGCTGTGGCTTGGAGACTGAATTCTCACCAGGTAAGATGCAGCTCAAATATTTACTGCTAAAGTACTGCCTTGGTTGAAGAAATAAGTAGGAAAAAATATACTATTATGAAGAATAAAGAGAAGTGACAGGTTTGGATTATTATATTTAATTACTTTAAATGACAATGCTTTTTTTTTTTCCCTTTGACATGTAATCATTTTCCTTTCTTTTTTTTTCTGTTCCTTAAATCCAAATGCAAAGAACAGGAATTATTTTTATTATTTTTGTTTCCAGTAACAAAACAATTTTGGATTTTGTTTGGTTTCTTTTCCTCACACAGTTTAGCTTACACTATATTTGTAATCATTGCAAAGAAGCTCAGAAACACGTAGTTTCTTGGCTTTTTTTTTTTTTTTCTTTAGATGTCTCAGGGGAGATTCTACTTTTTTTTAGAAGGCATGAACAAATAAGTCATCAGAAAACATGTCAAACTGGAAAGTCTCTGGCTCCAACTGTGGAAGTAAGTACAACCTACTCTTGTCTCTTATAATTAGGTCTATTGATTGTGTGTTTTGTTTTACTCACATTTCATACATGTAAAAACAGATGAGAAAGTAACAAGGGTAATAAAAAAAAAGCAAATAAAGTGGTTTAACATAAAGGAAATGCCTAGAAGAATGAAATTGATTATTATGGTGTAACATTATCTAATCTAGTCTTACCTATTTCTAACTTGTTTTACCTTAGCTGTTACTCTTTTAAAGTTTCCAAGACCATGGCAGACCAAGAGCATGGGCAGGGACACCTTCCACTGTCCCAGGTTGCTTCAAGTCCCGTCCAACCTGGCCTTAGACACTGCCAGGGATCCAGGGGCAGCCACAGCTTCTCTGGACACGCTGTGCCAGGGCCTCCCCACCCTCACAGGGAAGAATTCCTTGTTAATATCTGAGCTCTCCCTGGAGCCTTCTGTTCTCCCAGCAGCACTCCCAGCCTGGCTCCATGGAAGATGGGCTCCAGCCCTTGGGGCATCCTTGTGCCCCTGCTCTGGGCTTGCCCCAGCAGCTCCACATCCTTTTTGTGTTGGAGCCCTGTGAGCAGGAGGCTTCCCTGTGTGATCTGAGACCTCACTGCTGGGTCACGGTGAGTTCCTCACTGATGGACACCCCAGGTCCTTCTGCCCAGGACTAACCTCAGACTCTGAGCCTTTTTAATTTGAGTTCATTCAAGGATAACTATCAGACATTCTTGATGCCTTAGGTTTTAGCTTTCATGTGTTTCAGATTCTGTGCTGCCCAGGGGTGCAGTTCTGAGCCTCACATTCAGTGTCAGCCAGCTCTCTTCACAGAGCAGGCAGACAAAACAAATCCTTTTCCTGCTGAACACCAAGGACAACTCTCAGGCCCAAAAGCACCAACAAGGGTGGGCTGAAGGGAGGAACAGGAAGGGTGGGACCTCACAACCTGAAGCTGTAATTGGACAATTAAACCCCATTATGCAAATAGACCAAAACTTATAGAAGTGTGAGGCCTTATGACCATTTGTCCATGTTGTGACCATTTTGGGTCCACCTTGGGTGTAGCCCTGGCAGGCTCTTGTCCTGCCCAAGGTTCCTAAAGGCCTTTTAATAAATAACTACTTTATTCTCTAGCTCTGCCCAGTCTCTGTTGCAGGTCAGCCTTCCAAGGCACCATTCTGACACTTAGGCTAACTTTAGTAAACATTTCTCAAAAGAATAGATTTTTGTATTGCACGCAAGGAAAAAAATCTACAGAAGTATTTAAATGGCCATCAATATTTTGTTCTTAATACCCTTTTAAAATCAAATGTAACATGCTATCTAACTTCTGACTGCTCAAAATATAGCAGAATTATTTGTAAGCTGAATGACAGCTGGAATTGAATTGACTTCTATAACCAGAGCTCTCCTCCCTTGGTAGGTATATATGAAAATGGAATGCACTTATGAATGTCAGGCTCAGCTTTCTTCCAGAACTACACACTTTTTTCTGGAAGTAAAATCAATGCAATAAATCAATACCTTTCCAAAGTATACAGCTGCAAAAGCAAGGCATTCCTGCCTTCTAGTTGCAGTGCAATGATTTGAAAATATTCCTAAACTTTCATATCAGAAGTAAAATATTAATTTTTCACTGCTATATTTTAGATCTCTAAGTGTTTATGTATATAAGCCTTGCTCCAGCACATCAAACCTCAGAGATCTGATAATGTTGGAGTGCAGCCACCAAAATAATAACAACAAATTTCCACTTCCACTCTCCTCCGACAAAGTTCCTTACCTTTTAGTCTGAAGATGCAGTGCAGTATTTCAATCCTCAACTCTTAATTTGGGACTGAAATTTTTACTTTTTCTCTCATTCAAATTCTAATTATCACACTCATTCCGTGATGACAGACTTTGAATATTTTTAGTTATTCCTGCTACAAGCTTCTAGGCACTACAGCTGTGTAGAGCATATATTTCCTCATTAAGGCAGTGGTGATACAACTAACATTTAACCGTGTGAATATGTAATTCAGGAGTACAGGGATTAGTTATCTGGCTGAAAACTCATGAATACATATGAAAACAGTGATTACCTAAAAAGATCCTTCGCAGGTTTCTAATGTGAATGTGTACGTTCACAAATTACTTGGAATGATATGAAATAGAGCTGGTTCCCTTGAGAGGCAAAGTTGCCATTCCGTAAATTGTTTCAGGACTGTGTTTATTATCACTTTTTTTTTAGAAGAGTGGATGATTCTCTATCACAACTTGATAAACATTCATTATAGCTGCATCTATTACACCAGCAAAAAATGTATCTAATATTTCTACATGACATTTATATTCCAGGAGCTTACTGTGTCAAATGAAAAAACCCCCCCTTGTTTAACAAAGTAGGTAAACAAACTTCTCAGAGTCTAAATTCCTTATCTTTTAACATGTATAAAGCACCTTCCATAGAATACCCCGGCTTACTGCAATTAAAATTTAACTTATAAAATATGAACATCTGTAACCATATGCATAAATGATTATCCAGATTGTACAATGTGAGTGGATTCTGACTGGGAAATATGAGACCTGACTGAAAAGTTGAGCCCAAATGACACTGGAGTTGTAAGAAAAAAGACTGGAACTGAGTTCAAGGTGAACCAAACCTAATAACGAGAGATATCCAGAAAGGTTGGTTGTCATTTTGGGGGGTTGAATTAGGAGAACAGGTGGTGTATCAATTCCAGAGTGAAATAAGGAAGCAGTCAGAAGTCCACTTATCTTCATGGTGTCTCCTGTGAGGAACAAACACGTGGAGGAGCAGGCAGTGAGCTCCAATTTATAGAGAGAGATGTTGTGTACGAACAAGTTTTAAGCTCTGAGAGACAGAGATAAGAACCATGAGCCAAGGGGGATGATCTGGAGGGTTGTTTTGGTGCCCAGGAAAGTGCAGCTACCTCAGCTTTGCTTATGTGGGGTGACCTGAGACTTCGTGGGAAGGGATCAAGGGCAGGAGCTCATAAAGAACAAAACACCATGAGCAAAAGCACTACTGCCAAAATACAGTCACCTAACAGCCCTGTTGCCCTAAATGGATCACAAATTTATTAAAATCATCAATATTCACTTATTTTGTGCTCTTCACTGCAAAATTGGCAGCAATTTTGGTTGCATAAATGCAGCAAGACTGAGTAAGAAAATGAGACGTAATAATATATGTATATGCATACAATATTTTTGCTCTCATAATAATGTAACAGGATATTTGGGGTTGATAGAATTGTCAGCTATTCAAATTACCTATAAATGACCTCTTTCCAAATATTTGACAGGAACACACCTTTGAAATGTTTTCGCAGCCAACATTTTAATAAAAACTTGAGGTAAAATTGCAGTTGAATGAAATTCTCTCACTGTTTTGAGTGAAAAGAAGAAATTGGACAGTAAGAGGCTGCTTAGACTCTCAGCCAAAGCCTTCTGCTAGGATACATGGGATTAAACTTCCATTTAGTCTCCCTAAAGTCTCTGTTTTATTTGTGACAGAAACCAAAATATGCACACAAAGGATTAAAAGTGCCTTTCCAGGTTAGTGCAGAAATTGGAGTTTGTCAGAAGATGGTGCTGTTAGGCTGTTTTTATACAAGAAAATTACTTCTATTTACAAAAATAAGTTTAATCTGTGTGGAGACCCCAAATTGTTGATTTGTTTCAAACATGAACATATTTAATAAATAAGTAATTTTGCATTTGTTAAAGCAGAGCTTTGACCTTGAACTACTTCACTGTGTTCTGATGCACTCAGGAAATCTTTTCTCAATGGGATTGAGTTTAGTTTCTGACAAATTAAATAAAAATCAAGTTCAGAGTTATTCTAGCCAAATGTGGGATAAAGTGCATGGCATCACAATTTGTTTCCAGTTATTGGATATATCATAGGCAGACTTATTAATTATTTTGTATTGGCAATGAACTGGCTGCATGGCTGCAAGGCCAAGATCAGACAGTCCCATTAAACACACAAAGAGCTGAGCAGTGCTGAGGGCACCCAGGGGAAAGCAACTCAGGAAAACTTCCAATACCACATCAGTACAAACATCAACGTTTGTTCTTATAAGAAATCTACATTTGGGACTCTTCTGTTGAAAATGTAATCTTACTGTATCTCCAGCAACTGCCAAGAGATATTCTATGTGGATACTTCTGAAAAAACATATGATGACTTCCAACCATTTTTTTTTTATTTGTCACTTGTCTGATATTCAATGATAACTGTTTCTCATAGCAGATTTCAATAAAGGGGAAACTTGATCAGCTGCTGTGGGGTGGATATTTCCAGCTTTTTCTTCTAACCAAACATTTGAAATATATTTCCAGTTTCCTGGATGAATTAAAGTTCTGTCTTTAAGACCAGATTGGAGAGAAGATCTGCTTAAGAGACTCTTGCTTTGGAGAGTGGGAAGTGGGCACTTGTGGAAGGAAGCCTAAGAACAAAGCAAATAATTCTGGTTCTTTCCATGGCTCCCTGCAGCCTGCAGTTTCCAGGCTAATCTGAACACTTGACTCACTTGTTCTCTGGGCTCAGCTGCTTGGAAAGCTGTTCAGTATTGGAAAAGAAATAAAATCACAATGAAGAGTTACAGGACTAAGCACTGTCTTCTTTCCTTCCTGTTAGAAAAAGAGGCTTTGAAAAGTCAGATTTAAGATGCTACAAAACACTGGCAAGAAACAAAGTAGGGGTATGTTATCTTTAGGTGATGTCTCTCTCAAAAATTGTGTTTTCTTCTTTGGGATTTTCTGATGTCTCTGCAACTAAAAACCACACAACAAACCCATCCCCCCCCAACCCCTCCAAAACTGGCATGTACAAGTAGGTTTCTTTGTGAACATCTGGGGCTTTGAAACAGCTTTAATTTTTGAAAAATAAAAGAAGTATAAGGAAGCCAAAGAGTAAGAAGACCTGACAGAGCAAGAGGAATACGAGGGAGTATTGCACAGGGCACCTACACTTCCATGAGAACAGGAATTGTGACATGACAAAGAAAGAACTATCAGAAATTTGCTCAGAGGTTTTGCCCTAAAATTTTGTCCTTGACATCACCTTGTATTTCCTTTTGGAGAACCTCCTCTCTCACTCTGTCCTTCCCTCCATAAAATGGCATTTGCCACTTGCCCTCTCACATTTTAAGCTCCTTCCACTGGAGCAGGTCCTGGTCACTCACCTGCAGAGTGCCTGGGAAGCTGGCACTGACCTTGGCTGCTCCTTAGGCACTGCTGTGAAGAGTACAATTAATAACATCTCCTCCAGGGCTTTCCTTCACTTGGAAATCACACCAAGCTGAATCACAACCTCGAGAAGTCACTTAGTGGTGTTTTCTAATTGAATGTAATTGTCAAGTGAACCCAAATCCTAGGAGATATTGCCAGATTAGCACAGCACCTCTAGCTGCTTAGTCATTCTGACGAAGTGTTGATCTCCCTTCCCATGGCACTGCAAGCCGGGAAATGTAGCAGTGTAACAGCCAGAGCAACAGGCTTTTATTTCTTCCTCTGTCATTTCTTCATCACATACTATTGAGGGAAATAATGGGTGTTTTCCTGAGCTTCTTCACTTGTTTTACAGGAAATAGCATCTGCGACCTGCTGGGGAGGGGAACTGAAGGACAGGATTCAAACCTCTTGAAGAGATGTTAAAGAAGCTCAAGTATTTATTAAGAGGAGTTGAGCATTTTTCAGAATTACTGAAGTTTTTTGCTTTTGGCATACAATTGGCAGAATGACAGAAATTACATTTTCTATAAATTTAGTCTTTGGTCACACAACACTTTTTCCATATGACTTCATTGCTACACTTGTCCCATATTCCTTCATTGAACCACTTTTCCCATCAACCTGATAGTTGGAGCTCAGAGATTTTTTGTGGTGTCAGCTGTATTCTGAAGAGTAACTTTAGAGGCCTGTCCTTTCTGTATTAACAGATATAAATAGCAATATATATTAAAAAAATAAAAATAAAAATAAAAAAAATAAAAAAAAAATCAGTTTTTGCAGGCTTTGCACTCTGCCTGCTGTGCAACCCATGTTCTTGACCTACTGAAAGCTAATGACAGAGTTAGGACTTAATACTCCAGCAATCATGCAGGTGATCTGTCAGACTGAAAGGATGAGTTCTCATGTTAAATAAGGAAGTGGGGAGGGAAATAAAAATCTGCTAACATATCCAGCTTGTTAAATTAACTTTGGCCAAATCCAAAAATGAAAGAGAACTAAGGCTAAAACCAGTGGCCCAGAGCACAGGGAATTTAAGTAACTCAGAAGAGGCCAAGGCTCTGCGCACTTAATGAAAAAGCCACTGACCTTGAAGACTGATCCCAAGGATCTGATTTAGAACCACTGGAAAAACAGAAAGGTTATGGGACAAATAACTTATTTCTCCCATAATGGGACTTCTGAATGATGCCCTGGCTGAACGTAGCAATTTACGCATGCTTGCAGGTTATATTTTCTAGATTTCAAAAGTCTGTATAATTTATCTTAGTTAAAGATCTAGTATAATTTGCTTTCATTTGATGAAGAGGATTCATTCATTTAGTTTAAAGGTCCATGTGTTTGAGCCCACTGATTTTACATAGTGAAAATTTGTGTCATGAAAATTCAGTGTAGTAACTCTCTTCTGAGAGTTTTTCACATTATTAAGAAGATACTTCATCTGCCATTAAGGGAGAAAAATCATGCTCATATATAAACAGGCTTTCTCTTACTGCTGCTTATTTTCTTTCTTCTAAGCATTTGGATAAGCAGGGACAGCAGAGAATGAAGTTGAGAGACATAAACCAGGAATTGCACTTGTCTTTTTGCAATTCCTTTTTTCTCTGATGACCACTGATAGAAAGGTTGGAGGCAGGATGTGTCCCTTTCCCCTTGCCCTGCTGATCACTCCTCATGCCAGAAAAACAATTTCTCAGAAGAATATGTAGGATAAACAAACAAATAGAATATAATCACCTTCATAAATATTTGCCCTAATTTTGATCAGTGGCTGACATCTATGCTAAGTACAAAACAATCAGACAGACCATGTTTTTTGTTTTTTATTGCTGTAGAGGTTTCTGCATGTTACTCTCACCCTTCCATCTCTCCATCTTATCCATTCATTAAAAAACACACAGCCAGCCGTCTTCCAGCAGGACTTGGGCCACTGGGGGGGTATATGACAGTTCTGATGAAAATTAATTGAAGCTGAGGCCATTAACACAGGTTTGGATTGACTTTCCTTATCTCAGACCACAGCTACTTGAGCACGTTAATTACAAGGTTGATCTTTGTGAGCGGGGGAGGAAAAACAGTTGTTCCTTCACCAGTTGATACCTTGTACAGTGTCCATTTAGGGATGTACCACTGAATGCTAATTACCCAGAGAGGCAAATCCAGCTCTGCTCCAGAGAGGTCACACCTTCAAACAAGAGCTCACGTTCAGCTTTAGTCAAGCACTGGAAATTATTTTGGAAACGTGAAGGCAATTGAACGCAAGGCTGACAAAGATTAGCAAACACACCAATTAATAACTGCATTACACTGCAACGACAATAAATCCTTCTATAAAATACAGAACCAATTACAAGCCACACAAATCATTAGCAGACTATTGAGATTTATGAGGAAAACTGTGACTCGACAAGAAAAAGCAAGCAATGTGCCAAGCAACCTTCAAAGCACATTCCCAAATGTTCTTCAGAGGGTTTGGGAACACTGACTTTGAGGCAAAAACAATCACAAATCTTGGAGCTCCTGGCAGATGTCATCCCTTGGAATCCCAGTTGTTTATGTGCAACCAACTGGCTTGAACATTGGTTCCTGGATATGCATTAGAAATATAAAAAATGTGTAAAGCTCACCTTGAGGAAAAGAACACAACATAGGTCTCATAAAGCAAGGTAATGGCACAGAATATCCCCACAAAAATGGGATAGAATAGCTATAGAAGCATAACTAGCGAAACATCACACAAAAATTTGAATTTTTTTAGCTAATGTACATAGCTATTCTGCTACTTGATTGTTTTTGTTCAAAAAAGTAGTTGTAGCCAATCCCTGAGATGCAAGGAAAGAACGTGATACAACAGCAGGTCTTCTCAGCCAAAAAAAATTTAAGAAAATAATTTTATTTTTTTTTTACATTTTCCGTCTGGGAATGACAAGACAATTTGGGAACGGAAGCAAATCTGGGTTATATACAGAATTGACCAGCTTTATTATTTTCTACAGACCAGCTGTTTACCTTTAAAACATCCAAGGAAAAACATTGCATTCAACAAGACCCCATTCTTCACTTTGATGAAGAGGAAAAAAACAAACCAAAATGGTTATATTTGTTTAAGGTCTAAGGTTGATCAGCTGTAAGAGGTTTACACAAATAGCTTATACAGGTGAATAGGTCAGTTGTGATCAGAAAAAATGCAATGAATTTATTTTTCAAATATGTTTCTGGAGGTTTCTGACATGGAAGACAGAATGTTTTAATTGAAGAAGGGTCAGCAGCAGGTGACCTGGTCCTGCTAGGCCATGGCTGGTGTGACACTGTGCTCAGCATCCTAGTGATGAACAGACATCTATCACCAACCTGGTTATTGCCTCTCTAAAGAGACTAAAGAGATGCCCACCTGCCAAGTTTTTTTAAATTTAATTTAATTTAATTTAATTTAATTTAATTTAATTTTATTTTATTTTATTTTATTTATTTATTTAATGAACTAAAGACAAATTGCTGAGTTTCAGTCAGGTTCAGAACACATCAAGAGCCAAGTGAGAGCTGTCCTGTGCCACCAAAGAGTGAATCCTCACCTTGCTGATTTCCAGCGGAGTAAACCTTGATTTTGTGTGTAATACCACAGGAGGGGAAGCTGGGCCACACCTTCAGATCCATTCAGGAACTTTCTTTTCCCAAGTTTTATGTGCTCTTACAAGGGAAATGCAGCAAACCAAAGCAGAGAGGCTGACTGAGTATTTACCACAGAGAACAAATGCACAGAGTTCAGTGGGGAAAGCAAGAGCTTTCAAATACTCAAAGGAGTATTTGATCAGAAGTACCCTACAGAAACACAGAGCTCTAAAAGAGATGAGAAAGTTCTTTTCAAAGCCATTCCTGATTAACTGAAGCTGTGAGACAAATTGTTAGAACTTAGAATAGGGGCAGGATGAGATCTTACTCAACTACTGATTACCAAAACTCTGCATATCAAGAAAGGAAAAAGAAAAATGATTAATTTTTTTTCTTGATATCTTTTATGTGCAGGCCAGCTTTTGAAATAATGATAAAAAAAGCATAAATTATATATTAGCAACTAATCTGAAAGCACTGACATGCCATTTAATAAAAAAGTACTAGTAAAAAAAACCTTACCTGAGAAATTACTACATGCAGGTTCATTTAAACCTTTTAGTCCCATCCATAATATCAGAAAAAGAGAAAGGGTTTTAAAGAAAAAGGTTAAAGAAAAAGGTACTAAAGTGAATCGTGGTTTGATTAATAGCAAGGGACCTGCTAATTAATAAGGTATAAAGAAAACATTCAACATTTTTATTTAGGTAATTTGTTGATTAAAAAGACACAGATCAAGAGATAAATTGACACAAGTTTTTAAACTTTTAAATTTTGCAAGGATGAGAAATTTGGTAAAACGTAGGACCACTTCCTTCAAGCTGTAAATCAACTTTTTTTTTAGGTGTTTCCAATATCTGTCCTAATCTTTGGCGTTGTTTTCATCAAACTCTCCTCTGAGATGTGCCAGTGAACATTTACTCTGGTGAGAATCAAGGGCTGAGATGAAACCATGGACATTTGGTGTTTCTATTTCTTGGCTCATTCTAACTCATTCCCACTCTGTATGAGCCCAAGCTTGTGTTTTCCCATTGGAAAACAAATGTCCAGATCTCAAGGCATGTATTCCGCTAGATCAGCTTTTGAATGCTAGCTTAAAAACAATTTTAACTTCTTAGCTGTGCTTCTCAAATTCCCCATTACTGGCTTTCACATTATCTGTGATCAAAATCCCTGCTGCCATGGACAGCAGCAAGTTAGCCAAGCCTGGAGTTCAAATAGGTTTAAATCAGCTGGCCATGGAGATTTAAAATAAATAAAAAATGACAGAATCCATTATTTTTTAAGGATTCAGAAAACATTGCTGTAACACCTCAACAGCAAACAAGCTAACTGCTAATTTCCTTCAGCCCCTGTTTGCTTGGATCCCTTGCAGGTTCAGCTTTGATAGTCCTTGAAAGCTGCTCTATCCCTGTTCCAGGCCTAATTCCTCAGTGCTCTCTAATGTAAGACAAGGCAATACTGAAATACCTGTTCACTATCATACATAAGATGTCTGGAGAAGAAATCACACAGTAATTTCACTGTTGAAATGACTTGATTACTGCCTTGAGAAGCTTGAGATAAAATTCAAATAAATAAGAAGCGCAGGAGGTAGGACAGGAAAAGATATTTCTGCACTGAGTCTGTAGCTGGTTAAGCAAAGGAATGAGGTTCAAAAGAGGGACTATAAATAGATTATAACAATTATTATTACTTAAATATGGCCTTTAGCTGCTTCTACTTGCCAAAAATACCATTTCTTTTAACTCATTTCTGCATCACTGTGTACTCCCAAATATATTTTTTCTTCCTTAGAAAAATATCTCACAATAAATAATAGGGAGACCTTTACACAGATCCTGCAAAGTTAATTGAGGCAAGGTAAGTACCAGAGGTAATTGAAGCAAAGAAAGCTCAGCACCAAGGTGAAGTCCTCTCCACTTAGGGTTCATATTTAGTAAGCATTCAACCTAACAACACTGCTAAAGGGAATAAAATTTGGGTGTGCCAGGTTTAATGATACAGAAAGTGGAGAGAGGGGATTAAAATGCAGCACAGGTGCATGGTCTGAGGGAGTTTATGAGCCCTGGGTTTTATTACTCATATTCACCTATAGGATCAGGTGCTGTATATTATAATGCAATGTTCAGGTGGTCAGAGCAAGGTTGTGGCACTCTGTGTAAACCTTGCAACATGAAAGCATTCCATCTCTACGAGGTAAGCCTTGATACACATTGTTTCCAAAGAAACAACCTTTTACTTTGAACAAAACCAAAGAAACCCAAGCTTATCGCTGTCTTTACAGAATGATTTGGCTTTTTTCTTCTAATTCTTTAGATTTGTCTGAATATCTAAATCTGGAGTAGTCAACTCCTTCTGTATCCATTTAAAAAACCACAAATTGTTCCTAGTTTTATTCACATAGTTCTTTTTCCTCTCTGCTTCCACTGTGACGCAATTGGTCACCTTATCTTTCCCCTCTCTATGTTACAAATTAATTATTATTAGGTTTGTTTATATTAATTTATTATATTAATTGTTTATAATAATTTATTAATTATTATATAGGTTTGTTTTCTATAGATGTCTACCCACTTTTTGCAACCCAAATATCTGTACTTTAGGCTTAACATACTGCATTTAATTAAAGAATAATTAATCTAGGCCATCTTGAAATTGCTGTTTTCAGAGTCCATTAAAAGTCCTTAACTTATTCTAATTTTAATATCTTTAGCTATTTGATTAAATAGTAAGGAAAGAAATGTCTGTTCTCGTTTACTGAAATGATAGACTGCAGATTACTAAAAGCAAAGAATGCCAAATTTCATCTTCATTATAACATTGAGGACTGTGCATTTTCTCTGTAACAAAGATATCATGCACTTGCCATTAGAATTTTTGGTATTTTGCACCAGAGTAAACAACATTAACTCAGCACCTCAAAGTAAGAAATTACTAAATAAATACACCATAAAATATAAACCAGATTAACCATCATAGATTAATAAGCAAAATCTGAATAAAAGATCAAGAAAAACCAGACTGGTGGAGACAGGGTTTTTAACTGTTCCTAATAGAGGAAAAATTATTAAGCACACATGTAAGTGAAAACACTCTGAGATTGGTATCTACAATACTCATCCTCAGTTTCCATTATCTCTTAGAAGAATGAAGCATTTTGATGCTGCACTAAAGCCTAACTGCTCTATAAAATTATTAGAAGCATGCCTGTGTTGCGGTTATTAATTATTTACTATATTGCTGCTGACCAGTGTGGTGTCAAAAATTTTGTTTATGATCAAGAAAATTTGTGTACAAGTAATATTTAGATATATACTTAAGCTGAATCAAAAGTGGAAAAGCATTAACTAATTAATTAAAGATTAAATAATAAGCTTCCACTGATTACTAAAACATCAGTTTTCAAATTGCAGCAAAGAAACAGGGCAGGGCTACTTGGCAAAACCCAAATATGAAAATGGGGCACTTTTCCTCATTTTCACATTTGTCCTACTTATGAAGATGCACTGAACTTCAATATATTCAAAATACCCTGATTTCCCTCTTTATTTTTCTGTTCTGCCATCTGCATAAAGCTCAGAAAGAAAATCAGCTGGTTTCTTATCTCCAAGCCAGTGTTCCATTACTCAGCTCCTCAAAGTCCCACCTGTGTGACTCAAACCCATGACAGTGCAGCATTTACACATCACATCCATTCCTCATTATTACACCATTTTTCTTCAGCTCCATTCCCTTTCACAGGTGAAGTGGTGTTGCTTTCTAGTAAAACACAGTATCTTGCTTTTAACTGCTTGTTACCTTTTACAATGAAAACAGACCATATTAAACAAACAAAACAAAACAAAACCCACCAAAAAACAAACCCACAACTGAAGACCCTAAGGCTTCTGAAATGAAATAAAAGTAGTTTCTCTGAAACAATAGAAAAAACTAAGCATTGAATTTATGACATTTCTGTCCAGAAACCAGCTTCACTAGCCTGGCAGAGACATCAAGGAATGGCAAGGAAAAGCACACAGACTCCAAAGAAACTCAAACAAAACCATGCGGGAAGGGTGCGGGAAGAGAAGAGAAGAGAAGAGAAGAGAAGAGAAGAGAAGAGAAGAGAAGAGAAGAGAAGAGAGAAGAGAAGAGAAGAGAAGAGAAGAGAAGAGAAGAGAAGAGAAGAGAAGAGAAGAGAAGAGAAGAGAAGAGAAGAGAAGAGAAGAGAAGAGAAGAGAGAGAGAGAAGAGAAGAGAAGAGAAGAGAAGAGATGAGAGAGAAGAGAAGAAGAGAGAGAAGAGAAGAGAAGAGAAGAGAAGAGAAGAGAAGAGAAGAGAAGAGAAGAGAAGAGAAGAGAAGAGAGAAGAGAAGAGAAGAGAAGAGAAGAGAAGAGAGAAGAGAGAGAGGAAGAGAAGAGAAGAGAAAGAGAAGAGAAGAGAAGAGAAGAGAAGAGAAGAGAAGAGAAGAAGTGTGGAGACAGGAAATGACAGAAAGAGCTGGGGCTGATTTAGCTCGGTGTGTTCTGTACATTATGGAGACTAAGGAGTTCTCCCTTCCTTTGGGACGCCTCCTCAGCAATCTGCCGTGGAAGAGGACTCATGACATTATCTGATCCCATAAATGAGTGACAGTGACCCTGCAGGCAGTCCTGAGGCACCGGAGTGACATCTGAGGGTCACAAAGCATTGTCCAGTAGCAAGGAAAGGATAACAACTGTCAAGCATTTCTGGTGTTGTTTTTACATTAAAGAAGTAATTACACAGAAGTCCTTTTCCCCTTCAGTAAGCTCTGCACCCAGGCAGAGCCTGCCTTGCTTTTAATAAGTTCTTTTCTGGCTTTGATCAAAGGAAAAGAAAACTGACAGAGCAAATTGGCAGAGAGCTGGCAGAATTATTGATAAGATGAACAGTTTATTTAAGACAGCACAGTGTGGTTCCATGATTTTATAGATTCTTACACATAAATAAGTACTGTTTTCACAGAATCACAGAATCGTTAGGGTTGGAAAGGACCTCTGGAGATCACCCAGTCCAAGGCAGGGCCACCTGCAGGTGAGCAGGTTCAGGACACAGGAAGATGTCCAGGTGGGTTTGGGATGTCTCCACAGAGGGAGAATCCACACCCTCCCAGGGCTCTGCCACCCTCACAGAAAGAAGTTCTCCGTCATGTTGAGGTGGAACTTGTTGGTTTTATGTTTGTGGCCATTTCTCCTTGTCCAGTCCCTGGATATCACCCTCTGACACCTCTTGGAGATATTTGTAGGGACTGATGAAATCACCTCTCACCCTTGTCCAGTCTAACCAAGCCCAGCTCTCACCAAAGAGTGATCCTGAGCCGCCAGCAAATAGAAAGTACATCTATCAGAAGAGTGGGAGTCCTAAAAACATCTAAATTAAGATATTTAAATTATTCAGATAAGAGTGGAAATATCTTTCACATCCTTTACTATATTCTTTTCCTCTCAATCGTAATAAATGTAATAAGAGCGAGAACAAAGAATGACAGAATCTTCCATGTTTCATTATCATATCAAATGTTTTACCATAGCCACTGGCAAGATCATTTTATGAAGCACAAGTCCTGGAATGGTTATTTTTTTTCCTTCACAATTACCGGGGTAATGAATGGCACAGCATAGTTCTAAATCAGAGTGATCTGTGGTGTGGAGACAGCAGAACACTCACGGATTGTGAGCACAGCAGAGTGAAATTGTCCTTTTCCAAGCATCTCTCATTACAAAGGAATGGTTACCTGTGAGCATCAGGATGCAAAAATCTGGCCAGTGTTGTTCAGGGTTTAATCTACTGAGGGGCTGACTGCAGCAGATGCAGACAGAAGTCCTTCTTCCCTTAACAAGCATTCCCTGGGAGCATCTGTCAGAACAGGAAAACAAGTGGTTATTCAGAAAGATTTATAGTCAGCAGTCAGATAACACCCAACAGGAAATAATCACTTATGCAGTGCAACAGCTGAGTGGGGAATTAAGAGGGGCTTCATAATTGACCAGCAGCAAGATCTGAAATAACACTGCTTAGGAAAAGATTAATTTGGCCTCATGCAGCAGGGCAGGACTCAGCCCTACGGCAGCAGGAAGGTGGTATCTTAAATCCAGCTCTGCAGGTTGGACTGAGGGTGTTGGGGATCTGGTTAGCCACTACTGGAGGCAGAATATTGAACATTTATCTGCACCTATTTGCTTCCTAATGAGGGGCTAATTTAGTTTTCCAGCAACAGGAGAAGGTGGCAGTGAGCAGGGGATGAGCAGAGGGTCCCTAGGCTGGGGAGTGTTACTGTGACAGAGGCTGCTCCCTTAGCAGGGTCAGGGTTTGGACACTTCCCAGTGCACTGGCAGACTTTGGATGCCCTAAATATTTATTCAAACATAAATTTCAAGTTCTGGCCTTCCTTTCAAAGGGCTAAGGTGGACTGACTTAGCCACAGTGTAGGATATGAAATTATTGTTTGCTGTTTCCTTAATACCCTCATGGTTTGTGCCTTTTCTGTTTGAATCTCAACATGTGACTGGTTCAGATAAGCAAAATTTCCTCCCTCTTTGGGGTGATAACCACAGCCTTGAAAGCTAAGCTACAAAACACTTTGCTTTCCAGTCTAATAGGGGACTGCTGCAAGATTTCATTATCTGAAAATGATGAAACTTGACTAAGAGGACAAGTTTCAGCTGCTGAAATAAATTAAGCTTCATCTAAGCCTTAGTGATTTTTTTTTTTTAAAGAAAGCTGTATTGGACATGTTTCCTACTTGAAAATGAAAACCAACTATATAACAACTGAAAAAGCGAACTTTTTTTAAGAAAAAAGCCCTTCAAATTGTATGCCAACTTTGGGAATGAGTTCACACCTTCCTTCACCTGCTATCACCCCATGGCTGCCACCTCACATTACACTTGTAAGAAACAATAATTATAAAAGCTTTTATGTGCAATGAAGCTGAATGTGAAAGTTGAATAAATCAGAATTTGCTTTAATGACATCTCTTTAATATCTGTTAAGTTTTTAGGTAACACTATATGATACCAAATGATTGCCAAGTTGTATTCTTGAGCTTTAATTTTGTGTCAAATAATTTATACCTTCATTTGTGACAAAAAAGTTCATAACAGAAACACTAACTGCACTTGTGAATGTCATGGAAACTGTAAACGAATTTGAAATTTTGTCTAAGCATGTAACTGCATTTAAAAAATATATTTCAATATCATTATTCATATTAAGAACAGAAGATGTCTTAGCTGATAAATCTGAAATTTTAGAAGAGAAGATTTTCAAGAACTGCTGCACTGTGCTTCAGAATCAAGTTTTTCAATAACCACAGCAGTTTCTGCTTTGAAATCATCAGACCCTCTTGAAAATCAGAGATAGAACAAGGAAAAAAGTACTGACAAGTTTTTCATTCTACTTTAAAAAGTAAAGAGGAAGAAAGCATTCCTCCAACATATATTTTGCTGGATTATTTATCCTTTATTGATCTCCACTTTCTTTAGCTTATTTACTGGCCCATGTTCATTCTGCACTATATTGGACACTGCTATAGGGTAGAGTGCTCTGTAGAGTTTCCTTGGTGCCTTTATCAGATATAACCAAAATCCAAATCCATGTTTCATGTTATTTTTTTTTAATTGAATAGAAGGACCAAAGATTACTTTAACTATTTGAACTCTTAATTAGTAACAGTGTGTTCTGTTATTGCCATGTATTTAGAGCAGGAAGTAAATGCATTTACCTTCATTTAGTTGTTTTGGATTGATTTCTTTTAGGTTAATTCCAGTTTACTTTTGCCGTGGCCAGAATAATTGCCAGCCATCTCTCTCAGAGTAAATTCAGAGGAATGAAGTTTTTTTCCTTGGCAGTAGTCCAGCTTAGAAGTGCAGGCATCTTCTGAGCCATTTTAAATTTGCTACCGAAACCAGTTAATATACTTGTACATGTTCAAGTATCCACTCTCTTGTAATTTAATCAACGTATTCGGTTACTTCCTCCAAAAAGGAACCAATACTCCCTGAGAACATGTTTGCAGCAGAGAGAGTCCTGAATTTTGAGAAATTTATTTGTCAGTGGACTGAAAATTTCTTGTCATTTTATTTCTCAAGCCATTTTTGCCTCCTTTGGTCTAGAACTCCAAACAAACAAAATGATGAATGTAAAGCTCTGGAACATGTTTCCAACTTTCCTGTTTTCCCAGAAGAGAATAATACCCGTAGTGTACCACTTACCTGCTTTTCCACCATGATGAACAGAGCATTTTCTTGAATTAGGACTTCCTGCTATTTCCATGATCCTTGGCTTACTTTGCTTCCAGATGGAAATTTATGTTATCAGCTTGAACTGCTCAAAAAATTGCTTCTCTTGCTGATGCAGGTTCTCTTTCCTGACACACAGTGAAGCCTGAGCAAGAAGGATAATTTTGGCAAAGGAGTGTGGGAAGAAATGGGGAAAAAAAGATTTACAGCCTATTTCTAAAGAACACGTAGAGTTAGCTTTTAAATTCTTTTTTCTTTTCCCAGGATTCCACTAGAGAAAATTCTGTAGGCACAAAAAGACCTGCCTGCATTTTTAAGAGACTCTTCTGCATTATCCTTAATATCAGCAGTATAATTCATCCCCTTCCACTGGGAAATTGCTGTTCAAAAAGAACTCACTTGTAACAGGATTTTATTCCTCTAGTTCATTGATTACCAGTGATTTTTCACTTGTGACTTCTAAGACTATTTTGCATAAGGGATATAAAAATTGCCTTTCCACACTAAAGTGAAGTTGTTAATTTTGTCACCCTTTTTTTTTAGGTTCTAACATAATTTTGAAAATCAATGAAAGAACAGATGAACTAATGATTGTAGCATGACCACTTATACCAAGGAACTCAACTGAGTGGTGTGAGATGAATGAAACAAGGACAGAAAACAAAGAATGTGGGCACTGGATTGAAATAATCATTGAAAGACATTGATCAAGTTTGTTTCCTTGATATTACTCAATACAGACCTTAATAGAAGCACTCTGATCCCAAAAAATCCCACTCAAGTATTCAATACTTTTCTTAGCATTTTAGAACTAAGTTGTTCTACAAAAACAGAGAAATATAAATTAGTTGTAACTGTTGTATGAAAAATTTTGCTATCATATCAAGCGCGTGAAATCAAAGAAATAAGCAAATCTCCTTTGGATGCACTGTAAAAGTGATACAGCACACTTAAAACAATATAAAAATCTTATTAGATAGCTAAATCTGGAAGCATTTTAGTAATCTTAGCATTGGAATTAGAATTCCATATAAACTGAGTATCTTAAAACTGCTTTGCAGTTGAGTTGAAACAATGCTATAAATACTTGGGGGCTTTTAGAGCTGGAGGTTTTCCAGTCCAGGATCTCAGACTCTGCACAACCAGATCCCTCAAATAAAATAATCTTATTTTATTCTGTTTTCAGTTTCTGAAAACATAAATAAACTTGGTGAGACATATTTACATAGCATCAAACCAATATATACCTATCTAACTGTCACAAAATGGATATAGCCATTCCAAGCCACTCTACTTAAATTGGAGGTAAAAAATTTGTAAATTACTGTAAAATACACATTATTTGAGATGGATTTACTGTGTTGAATGATCAAATATTATTAATGTGTACATGGCATATATATCAAATCTTAAAAACATATCTGCAATAATATGCTTTGCATGGCAAAGCTTAGACTGCAAATGGAACTACCTTTCCAAATTCTGATTTCCCAACTCTTCTGCATTTTTAACATTCAAAATTTTAATTTTTTTTCTATAAATAATTTTATTTATTTTATATTTATAAATTTTCTGGTTTAAGTGTTTGTTCTGTTTCTTCCTTTGAAGCTTTCTCTTATCAAGCACCTGCATAGAGGAGAGAACACAAAAAGCCTGGCAGTGCCTGCGTGAGGGCCCTTCAGGAGAGAACTATTGTGGTGCTGAATATAGGTTTTGTATCTTTGCACATAAACGGGCATTTTAAAAGTTATCTGGATTAAGCACCATCAAAGTTAACAGCCTCTTTTTATAAGACTTTATCTTTTTCATTTTAAGATGTTATTAGAATAATAAACTCGGTGCCTGGCGGGCTGAAAGCAGGCTGCCATTTAACATATTTAATGACCATCTGGAGATTTTTTTTTAAATTCAAAGTTTTATTTTGTATTTTCTCTTAAGCACTTCTTACTTTTTTTAGAAGAAAAGAAAAATCTCATTTTTCCTTTCCAGTTTGGAAGCACTACAAGATGCTAAACACAAAGGCCTTTTCTCTACTTCTTAATCACTTCTTATTTCTTGTCCTTTGGTTATTATCAGTTGAGTTATTAATCTATCAGGTCATGCTCCTTTGTGCCCAGGGGGGGCACACCAAGTATCACCCACAAGGCTTAGCTGACAAATGAACTTTTTGTGTTGATCACATGGAGGTGTTGTGTTTCAGTCAGACCCTTTCTAGCTATGAAATCTAAAGTCCTCAGATATGGCCTGGTTTTGGTCCTCTCTGTTAACATCTTGTCTGCACTGCAAGTACTAACTGATAATAATGGGATTATTTTCTTCTGCAGAGAAACACAGATGGAGAGGAAGGACAATGTGGTCATTCCACTGGAGTTGCACTGGGGACTGGCATCAGCTCAGAAAACACTGCTCTGTTCCTTGCTGGCTGGTTTAAATGTTGTTTTCATTAATAAAAAATTCAAACTAGATAGTATCTATACACTATACATTAGCTAAAAATCAATGGTTGATATCCTTAAATTAGTAGTGCTACATTGTTAATATTTTTTTTAGAATTTTGTGCTATGCAGTTGCAAAGTGGGAACTGCATAGACTGGTAGCATTTAGAAGTAGAAAATACAATAATAAATGGTGCTTATATGTGCAAAAAAGCTAAAATAGGACTGGCAAGACTTTTTTCTATCACTTTTTTATAAAATTCTCATTTCACTGAATATGCTAGGCA
This sequence comes from Prinia subflava, assembly GCF_021018805.1. Lineage (NCBI taxonomy): Eukaryota > Metazoa > Chordata > Aves > Passeriformes > Cisticolidae > Prinia > Prinia subflava. Next base: position 20,221,405 of record NC_086283.1, on the reverse strand, counting down.
TATAAAATTTACTCAAAAGAAAGTTTCTGGCAAACTCTCCTAGATCTATTTCAACATTTTGATTGCTGTTTACCTGGTTAATCTTTATAGTATTTTGGGGGCAATTACAATAACAGGCATCCTTCTGAGAACACCTGCCAGGAAGGAGTGTATAACTGTGTATTAATGGGTGGGAATTTAGCACCATTTCTACATTGACATATGGCATTTTAGGTAAACAATAGACAGGAAGACAGAAACATAAACATCTTGGAAGTAATGCTGTTAGGATAAAACAAAAAACACAAAGATATTTAAAGTAATCTGGGGCTAAAGTGACATATAAATGACAGAGTGGAATGTCCTAAACAGCTTCCCAGAGATCAGAATGACAGCATTTGACACCCAGCCACCACATGAATAAAAGATTAAATGCATTTGTACAATTGCTTGTGCAGTCAAGAATGCAGCTTTCTTTTGGAAGGGACAAAGCACTTCCTGAGTTATTCTTGGCAATAAGATGAAGTTAACTCAACCAGTATGGGTGTTCCTATAGCTTAACTTAACTGGCATATCCTTGCCTCACCTTTGCTTCCAGGAACAAGTCTGTTGGAGTTGCCAACTAAATTATTTACAGCATTCATTGTTAGTGTTTATTATCTACAGAAACACATTTCAGTTCACATTTCAAGTCTGAAATGCAAGGAGAAGTGATTCAGGTTCTTAAATGCGAATGAAAGGATTGTTTGGGAACGTCCACAGATGGAATTTCTCTGCTCATGCTGAGAAGGACGACAGCAACTGAGCTCTTCCAGAGGCATCAGCATCTTCCCTGATTCTGGCTGAATGTTATCTATAGCTCTCATGCAAATATTTGAATAATGTCTTAAGAAACACCGTTCACAAACTGAAAAGAAAGAATCCAAACATATTTTTTGTGTTTTATCTTTCCCCCTGAAGATGCGCCCCCTGCACTGCATTTAATGAAATTCAGAGTCAATCTCCAAACCTTCTTCCTATGATGGTCCCAGTTCCAGCAGCATCAGGGCATCTTTATTTCCCCATAGTGTCCTTTAGAGTGACGTCTCAGGCTGCCCTTTCCTACAGGATCAGCACAAGACCTCAGGGTCGATGTAGAAGGGCAGAATATGTCCTAAGGAACAGCAAAAACACTCAACACCTTACCAAAATCACCACTGATTAAACCAGGGCAGCACCTGCCTCTCTCAAATTTCAAATGCCAGGACAAAGTTTGATACCTCAAAGTCACTGTTCTTCTATTCATTCTTGGGAAATTACTGCAAAACTATAAATGGGTGTTGTTCAACACTTAAAGGCAAACTTGCAGAATTTGAAAACATAAAACAGTCTTGCCAAGGCAAGGCCAGAATTTCAGAGTAAAAATTCACACTTTGGACATAAAGTGAAGTGTAACCTCAGAGCACATGGACTGATGAGTTGGAGATTGTGCTGTGTCCAGTGAAGGAAATTCAAACACAGGAAGGTTTTCTGGGCTGTCTAGGCTGCCATTGAGAGCTGCAAAGCATGGCTGACTCTCCAGCCCAGCTGAAATCATTTACATCCAGTGAAGCACTTGGCTGGGAGCTGATCAAAGTGGAGCATCCTCAAAAACAAGTCCTTGGATTCTGGAGGACCTAATTGTGGTTGACATGTGGACTAAAGGCAGTCTCTGAAAGGAAGAAATAAGACTCAATTAGTGTAATTTATTTCACATTTTCATATTTCTGAGTCTTTGGCTTTCATCTCTGTAACACTAATTTTTCACAAAAAAAAAAAAAAAAAAAAAAAAAAAAAAAAAAAAAAAAAGAACTTATCGTGTCTAAAGATAAATGCAAGCTGCATTTCAAACAGAATAGGCATAGCGTTTTTCTGCCAAGATTTTTAGTGTTCCAAAGTTTTATTCTTTGTTTGCTGGAATTACAATGAAACAAAAAATACTCTTGAGCATGTTCAAAAATACTCAAGAGCATGTTCCTCTTGAGCTCTATGAGTGTGCCTGGATGATTCAGACTCTTTCACTTCTTTCAATTTGCCATATTTCTCTTCAGAAATGCTCCTCAGCTGTGCTCCCACAAAGTGACATCCCCAGCTGCATCCCTTCTTTTTACTTCCCCTACTCTCACTTTTAACAAATATGATTTATGAACAAATTGATGTAAATCCTCTGTTTCAGGCTTAAACATTATTTCAACAAAAAATAAATAACACCTTTTGTATTTTTAAAAACAAAAAATGGAAATCAAACCTGGAACTGAAATCCTTGCCAGGGTACAAATTCAATCTGAAGCAAAAATATTAAAAATTGGAGCTTGGGCTGAAACATTCCATATTTCAGTCTGTACGACATAATTGCACTAAGCACATAACTAATTATGGTCCTTTTAACAACTGCCTTTATAGCTGAAGTTGTGAGCCTGAGATGGAGAAGATGCCTGCACAGCAAGGTGAAAGCAAAGGCACAACTGACAGCACAACATGCAATCAAAATCCCCCTGCCCACAGAGCAGCCTTGTTACACTCAGAAGAGATGGCTGTCAAAAATCTACCAGGGTCATACCCATTAATCATTTTATTTAGCTGATAAGCAGGCAGCTTGCTGACTTAATTACATGTAACAGCACCCTTAAAATTCCTGCACTTGCATAGATGTTGACAACACCACAGATTTGTATTTGGGCATCCTTGTTACTCAAGCGACTTCCGAGACTAAACATTAATTACACTTCCATAATTATTGCACTGACAATTAATCTGAAATTCTGTGCTGAACAAGGAATGTTTACTTTTTTTTATCCAAATTGACATATTTGGTTTATTCACTCAGTCACAGATGTACAGCCAACCCTTCGTCAATCTGGTCTAACTGCATTATGTTAATTAGAAAAGAAACTTTAATTTCTTTCCCCTGTGTCCCCAAAGGAATCAAGGGGACCTGGTTGCTAAGACACATTCCTTTAAAAAAAAAGAATTTCTACATATTCACATCCAGCAAATGCTGATTATATACTGAAAACAAATTTCTGTTAACAGAAAGCAGTGAACTAAATTTTAATGATTAAAGGTTATTGTGTAAAGCTGGAAGAACTTTAATAAGTCAGAATTTAAGTTGTGATTAAAACCAGTAGGCTTGGCCATTAAGCTTGGCAGCTGAGGCTGAAATGTGTGCTGCAGTAAAAGAAATTAGGGACAAATACTCAAAACTGGTTATTATTTTCCTAATTATTTTTACCACCTCCTACTATTCTTTTTAACCACTATAAAATTATAAAATCTACAAACCTTAATTGTTCTATTCCACTGCATTTAGCACACACAAGAGACAATTTCCTTAGGTAAATATTTACTTGTTTGTAAATTGCCTAAATTTTGATGAATCTTAATATGTGTAATTCCGTTTTTTAATTTGCATAGTAAATAACATATGAATTTTTCTTTAAAAAATAGCTGTATATTGAAAACATTTCTCCCAGTGCACCTCCGAAGTACCCTCAGTTCCTACAGTTACCCACCATGGTGAGCCCTGTATTGCTGTGAGCTGCAGACTCAGACAGCAATGTGAGCTTAAAAATGCCTCCTTTTCTCAGTTTTTGGTCCTCTAGCTCCTCATTTTTTCCATTAAGTGTGAGTAGTGCCCAGCAAGACGTGTTAAAATCCCACACGACACATGCAGCAGCAAATGAGCAATATGAAAACACACTGTTCAAACACAGGTGTTACATTAATAACATGAGTAACATGGAAAACATGTGGCACTTGGAAAAAATCAAGAACCAATGCTCCTAGTCTAATAATATCTCTTAAGTTTTATCCATTACTTCAGAATTAAAGCTTTATTAAGTTAATCCTCATAAATAATTCAACTTTGACTGTCTTCACATGTCTTTATATGTAGAGATTTTTGCCTTTATATAATTTGAAAGGATACATATTTTAATGAGATATTGGTTCCTGACTTCCTGTGGCTTTTCTGACAGGCTCAACCTAAAAGCCTTTTGAATGAATTTATTTTCTGTTCCACAGGCTGAATACTAATACAACGGTTGTAACAGTACTTAAGCATGTAATTTCAAAATTATTTTTTTCTTATTAGTCTCTATAACTCTTTGTCCAGAAAAGTTTAGTTCAAACTCTCTCGCCATCAAAGTAAAATAATCCAGTAAGTTTGTAAGAGAAAAGTAGGATTAATATCCAAAAATTCTGCATAATTCTTGCAGTTTCACTTCCTGGAAGAGTGTGTTACCCTTCGTGTTATATCACTGTACATTAGTGCTATATTGGTTAAAAGGGATACCACTTCACAGTTTATGCCTTGTCAACTTCCCACACACCCACACTGCTTGACGAGAGCAATTTGTACATTTCCTTGTCATCTCAATGCTGCTGTTGTTTGGAGTCACTCTGCCTCCAAGCAGCAAACATAAATCACATCCTTTTGTTAGTCACTCCCACCTGTGCATCACCCCAAAGAACTCCAGAGTTCTTCCCAAAACCAGAATGGATGTACGCAAAACAGACACTTCGCAGGAAAGGTCAAAATGAGGAATATGGCTACATCTTCAGTGATGGTTTTCCCCTGACTGAAACTTCAGGTAGAAGGACTGTATGAACACACAAGTTTTCAGCCAGAGAAAAACCCCTGAATTGCAATGTGGCATCACACCACAGTTACTGAAGAGTGGCCATTCCTAGGTGAACAATAGTTGGCTTCTTGTATCAATAAACTTCATAAATGTGTAAAGAAAGAATACATATAAATTTATATACCCATATATTATATATCAACAGCTAGCTATTTTAGAAATATTTGTAATTACATATATTTATATATTCATGAAAACAAAGAGTATAACTAGTCAAAATGAATCTGACTCAAGGATTCCCAACTGTGTTCAATCACAAAATTCCAACTTAACCTGGAATTTATTAATTACTTTATCAGTGGAAGCAAGACATGACAAAATAAATCACTTTTTCTAAACTTTTTCTCAGTGAGATAAAGGCTGCTGAGGTAAATGAGCACAACAACATGCTCACTGCTGCTGGCAAACCTCAGGAAGTGTTGGTGGTGACACAGATGACACTGACAGGCTGACAATGTAAATTAATTTATAATTAAAAGATTTCTGGTACCCTGATCATCAAGTCAGACCATCTGCAATGAGCTATTTGTGCTGAAGGCACAGTGAGAGACACATTTGACATCTCTTTTTGTGACAGGGGCATGGAGCTATTGGTGTCAGTGACAGTGGGGTGGAGCCACTAGTGTCGGTGACAGGGACAGTGGGGTGGAGCCACTGGGGACAGGGACAGGGGGATGGAGCCACTGGGGTCAGGGACAGGGGATTGGAGTCATTGGAGGCAGGGACAGGGGGTTGGAGCTCTCAGCAGCAGCCCCAGGCTGGGTGGGGTGGCACATACTGGAGGGAAGGGATGGATCCAGAGGGGCCTGGACAGGCTGCAGAGGTGGGACTGGGCAAACCTTGTGGAGCTGGAGAAGGCCAAGTTCAGGGTGCTGGCTACCCAGAGCAACTGTGGCTGCCCTATCCCTGGCTGTGTCCAAGGCTTGGAGCACCCTAGGACACTGGAAGGTGTCCCTTCCCATGGCAGGGGGTGGGATGAGCTTTAAGGTCCCTTCATCCCAAACTGCTCTGTGGTTCTGCTTTGCCTTGCTGAAGGCAGGGACTCACTATCAAACAGAACTATCAAAAAGCCATCAACAGAAGAACACTGCCCAACCCAGTTCCTATTTGACTTTTTTTTGGGCTATTTGCTTTTATAGACTTTTTTTAATGGGTATTTACTGTTTTATTCCACTGAAGTACATCCATTCCATATGAAAACCTGAAGCTGTGGCTGCTTTGAAAATTGTCTGTAAATATGAGCAAACATTGTTTTGTTCCTTCCTAAAACTGCATTTTATAGTTTATAAACTATGGCTGGAAAACAGATAAATGGGACCAAAAGACAGAAAAAAAAAATCCTGATTTGAAAGGCATAACGGTAACTTTTGTTGAAAAAAATAAAATATGTTTCCTGGAGCTTGATGAAAACCCATCAAATTCCCATCTTTTTGTGGACACAAATTGAACACTGAATTAATTGCTAAAACCACAGTTCAATCAGTGGTTTTTAACCATGTTTCAGTATGCTAACTAGGAATACATACTTTAGTGGTTCTAAAACAGCTCATTTCAGGCTTGAAATCTTGATTTTGAGTGCAAAATCTGCTGGTGACAGAAACAGCCGTTTTCTGGAACAAACTATATTTGGTTTTTAATTATTTTCTCTTCTGCTTCTGATACCTGAATTTACCAAAACTTTGTTGTCATCCACGCGTTACTATCTTCATTCATTTGCAGCAAATCAGAGATGCTGACAAAAGGCATTCATGAAAACAGGCAGAGGTCTGCACCTCTACAACAGGCAGAGGTTAAAGGGGAGATCCACATGCCAAACTGGAGGTTTTAGGTCTCTTTTATTAGGGATGAGAGAACAAAAATTTATTTATAAGTAAATTGTCAAAACAAAGCACTTAATATGTTGGCTTACACTGCAAGTCACTGATGCCCTTGGGCTAACAGAATTTATAAGAACTCTATTGATTTTCTTCCTTCTAATCTATATAAAACATGACTCAATGCATATTTTATATAGATTATTTTTGGCTGCTTAGGCTCTTTTTTCAGAGTTGCTCATTTTCCAGGATAAATAGTGACGAGAGTGTTCCCTCCTGCACATGAAAATAAAAAGGCTTCAGTGCTCTGAATTTCAGAGTTAATTAATAGTGAGTAGATCTGTGAAAATTGAAATGAGCCTCATGATGACACCTCCATGGAAAGCAGAAGGATCCAGGGGTGGGTCAAAAACCTGACTTGGGATTCAGTGGAAACCTTAAGTGACACAGAGGTGACGATGCTGATGTTCAGAGATAATAAAGTACAGAGTGAGATAATGTGTAAAAATAAAGTAAGAGTGTTTCCATTACTATTTAAAAAGCTCACAGATCACATATTTAACTGTGAGCAAGTAAAAACAAGAACAAATAAACAAATTCCATTAACTGAGGCTGAATGAATGTAAAATTACTCTTTAAATAAAAAACTTCAAGAGACTGAGCTTCCAAAATACCATCCAAACCTTTCTCTAAGGCCACTTGCTTTTAAGTAGTGCTGCACTTTTAGGAGCTTAAACCCACTTGCTAGTTTGGACTGCTGATATTTTTAAACAAAAAAACCACAACCTCTTTAGAACAAAAGAAGAAACTTTTGGCCTTTTGTGGCTGTTGGGAAACCAACCCAAAAAGTTCCACAGAAGAAAACTGATTCTGAATACAGAAGTGAACTTGTAACAGAAGAAATTATCTGGATCACTTTTTTAAAGAATAGCATGAAAAAAAGGTTTTGTTTCTTACGAGAAAATTAATCAATGGCCAGTAGAGTAGGAAATAAGTTTAGTTTTCCAACTGACAATTAATTCACTTTAAATATGAGGAGAAAAACCCTAAAAAAATTCAGCTTCTCTAATGTTTAGTATTTGTTTGATCAATATTAACCTATGGTAGTTTCAGACATCTTTAATGTCTGAGCTTTCTTCTGCCTCTCTATTGCATTTTACTACCATGTTGCAAAAAATAGTGTTTCTAAAATACATTAAATTATAAAAGTGGACTTCAGAACAGTTTGAATGGGTCTTAAATCTACTGTTGTCTGTATACAAACAACCATGGCAAAGATCTAGTTAGGATGAGGGAATTTTAGAAGGCTTTCACATACAAAACACAAAAGCTTCTTCCATTCAAAAGCAAGTTTATCTGGAAAGCAAATAGTATTCTTATTTTTTTAATTTATCTAGGCTTATTAGCAGACTTGAATAGCATTCAAAAAAGTCACGAAAGCTTTAAGATTAAGGCAGACCTGTTTTTGAAGGGAGTTGTTTTATACATAGCCAGAGAGATAAAAGGTACAAAGTTTCCTTTGACCAAACAAAAAATCAAAGACAATTAATTTTTTAAAATATACAGTCAGATTTAAAGCAGTTATCTGCAGTGATTCTGTGATTGGAAAAAATATATATTTTTTGGCTAGTGTTGTATTTAGGATATATTAACTTTTATCATTACTTGCAGTTCTCTCTTTGTGGGTGATATATATTTCTCATTTGCTGAAATGAATGTGTCCAAACACATTGGTAAACCAGATTGAAATGTATTTATAATTTTTCTTTGTAATTGTATGTTCCATTATTCTTTCAGTTTGAAAAAATCTATTTGAAACTATCTACTCACTTGCCAAGTGAGACAAGGCAAAGTACTGTTTTTAACACACTAATACACATTGCTGAAGGAAATCTGAACAGAGTGGAAGACACTGATTTAATTACTTGTTCTTTGACTGAGAGATAAAATAATGTGCAGAGAAGTTAAACTGCTCCTTTTTTCCTGTACAAAAACTTATCATTAATGCCTTTGGGTTTTTTTTTTCCTGTGAGTTTGCTTTCTAAGGGGTTATATCTCCTCCTTTTTGTTATTATACTGACTTTAGGTAGATTATTGATAATCTCAGTGCATTCTTCTTTTTTTTTTTTTTTTTCAGTTAGAAAGCACGGGAAGTCTAAGATAATTATTTCACTTCTTTCCTGCCTCCCAGCTGTGTTTAATTGGACTTTTAATTTTATCTCCACAAGCAGAACCATGACGGTGGAGTCGATCTTGTGTAATGACTTATCTCTCATGGCCACAAACCCAGCACTGGAGAGGGCAAGGAACTTCATGTAAAAACTTTTCCTTTCAGACTGAGAGGGGTTTTTTAATTAAATTTTCATGGTAGCAAAGAGCTACGTGTGTTCCCTCTCTTATCAAGGGCAGGAAGCAGAACTGAAACTCGCCCATCTAAACAGAGATCTGGGCTGCTTTGAAACTACATGAAACACATCCCCTCCTCTCATCTCCATCTCCTGATGGTTGCTAACAGCCCAGACACCCTTCATTAGCTCCTTGTCCCTTCATTTCCACCTTGTAAGCAGATTTTGGTGGGATTTTGGTGCCAATCCCTTACCTGTAAGTGGGATAGTGAGACACCAATGAGCTGAGGGGCATCCCTAAACCCCATGTAAACCATTTCTTCTGAAGAGCTCTGTAATAACACAGTGGCAATCATCTCTGCTTTAAATATCTTTCTTCCACTCATGTTCTCTCTTAACAAATTAACTACAACTGCTTTAATAGTCCTCATAAATTTTTGATGCACTCTCCTCTTTCCAAATGGCTTATGAGGCTCACTTCTTTTTTTAAAGTTTTTTCTATAGAAATAAAGGATACTGGATGGACCTTTCTTTTTAGAAAATTCACAAAAAATATCCTCAATTTCATTTCATATTTATGAACCATCAAAGACATTTGTAGCGACTTCCATAAATGTACTGTAGTGCATAAATTCAAAATCTTTACCTGTAAGGGTACTTTAATCTTCATTCTCACCAGCAGGCATCAAAAAGCTGTGTCAAAATTTGTTAGATGCCCTCTTAGAAAAAACCCAAGCCAGCATTTTAGCATTGTTTATTAAACAAAGGAAAATTGATGGCAAATGGGATGGAAAATTATCACACTGTATTACTGAAATTCTACTAAGTTCTAATACTCAGCTCTAATGTTTTAAGCTCAGTGCTATCTGTTGTTAGGCAATGAGTAATAGCACTTGTTGTCTGAGTACAGTTCCTTTTAGATATTTCTGAAAGTTGTCTCAGTCTGACCTAGAGAGGATTTTTATTGTTTTAGCTGTAGCATGTCCCATTATTTTCTTCGTTCTGGTCTGCAGAAAGCATCCACCTGTCAGCACAGTCACAGGCTGATTACAAATTGCAATTGGTAGAATTAAAGTAAAATGGAACATAAATTCTGCCTAAAGGAAGGCCAGTAATGATTTTTTTCCCTTCCTCTTATTTAACCTCCTAGTGTTTATAGGAACATCAGAACGTTCCAAACTGGTGTTCCGTTATTATTGAGGGAAGAGCTCCGTGCATAGTCCTGAAAAGGAAGCAGAGAAAAAAGGGATAATTTCTCCAAGGGAATTATTTTCATTGTTTTCTTTCTCCTTGAGGCATCCACAGCTCACCACCACTGCAGGACACATCCCTAATAAATCCTGCACTGTACTCTGTGGAGTCTTTGCGAATTAATGGCAAATCAGTGATCTTTGAATTCCCTGATTCTTTTACTTTGAGAAGCACACGGATTAATTTATTTCCATTCCCAGTAATCTGATGAGATATAAAAAGTGCAGATGTCAAAAACACACGGTTCTAAACTGGGCTTACATGTGTTAGATTTAGATAAGCCCCTGGAATCACGGCACACTATTCCTCATATTTTTATGCAAATACATTTTATTTAGAGATTTAAAGCCATTTCAGCTTGGTTCAATGTGATTATTTCAAACTTTACCTGAGAAATATTTTATTAAGCCTGGCCTTTCGTATTTTTTCCAGACAACTCCTTTTCTGATCTGCTGCACATCTATACCTCAGTCTTTAAATTAAGCAGACACCATGATAACAATTCCCTATTTCTTTATATTCATGTTCAGATTTTATTCATTTTATTTTAACTCAGTTTCACACCTCTGTCAAATCTGTTCTAGTTAGTGACTTCTCTGCCTCATTTCTTTTGTCTTTCATAAAAGAAATTTTTGCTACTATCTGGGGAAGAAGAAGTTTCCCAAAGTTCCTCTCTAAGTCCAAGTTCTGCTCCTTTGCCATCTGGGTTCTGCTGCAATGCTGTAGTTCTATATATTTTTAAATGCACCTCAAAAGAAGGGAGAGCAGAAATCTCATTGTGAGCACGTGTTAGGTCACAGGTGTCATACCTTGGAAAAGTTTAGGTCAAGGGTGTCATACCTTGGAAAAGCCCTTCCCACATTATTTTTTTTAAAGACATAAACACAGTACACTATTTAATTGGCTACAAAACCTATATAAAAGACTGATTTCAGGTGTGATTAGAAATGCTGTTTGTTCACCTAAAGGTGAGTTTTACATCACAGATTCTCTCTCAATGCAGAGCTGGGTTCCTAAGCTTGATGACAGTCAGACTTGCACAAATATATTTGCACACCGTGCTGGGAGTTGCCAAAAGCTTGGAGTAAAACACACTCAGACCCAGAAATTGTTATTTTATGCAATTATATGACACCTTAAAAGTTTGGGTTGACATTTACATCTATACACAACTGCTGGAAAGAAAAATATAAATTAAAATACGTGGATAAATAATCCAAATAGAATCTACATATCATCAACTGCTATGCAGTGACCAGGAAGTAATAATTATTGACTTTTATGAGAAAACCTGAGTTTCAAAAATCATTTCATCTCATTATGAAGGTTAAGGATAGAAGGGAAAAATGTGCCTATAAATTATTTACCTGAGGAGAAATCTGCAAGTGTTTCAAAACTATGTGAAGAGAATAAAGGCATTCACAGAAAAAGTCTGTTTTGCTGATGAATTTCAAAAGGCTTGTGTGGTTCATAACCTGGTATTCCTGCAGCATGGGGTTTCCTTTAAACACACTTCACAAAGTGGAATGCCAGCCAGGAGATGTCAATGTTAATTATGGATTATTTGAAGGGTCGATCATATAATTACATAGTTTAAAAAAAAAAATTACCTTTAAGCATTAATGATTTTGTCATTGTTGGGAATTACCAAACCTTCCAGTTAAAGAATCATTTTGCTAGAACCTACAGAAACCTACAAAACTGCAGAAAGAGTCCAATCAACTTACTAAAAGTTTATTTCCTTATTGATATCTTCATTTCTGAGAGACTAGAAGACAGTATATATTTCAAAAATGTTTTCTTCCTTTTTTTCCTGCCTTGAGAGGCAAATTGGGAAGGAAAAAAAAAATAAAAAAAACCCCAACAAAACCAAAGAGAGAAGAATAAAATCCAAACCACTAGAACATTAAGACTCACACTTATATAGAATCCTCTACCAAATATCTTTTTTTATGAATAACTAAAATGCTAGTCTGGAAATGGACACTCAGAGAAGTTGTGAATCATTATTCTCCATACTAGTCAAGAACAGAACAGGGATTGAAAGTGAATAGTTCCATTTACCTTCATTATCATCCTTAAATCATGAGACCATATATAATACAGCTCTGTATGAAAAAAGATTCATTGAAGGAAGAATCAAATAGATTTTAAGATTTAAAAGAATCGAGGTAATTTTCATTGCCACCAAAATTCTACTACAAGCACAAGCAGATCCATGAGTGTTGAGCTGGATGTCATCCATCTTCCTCTCCCTGGTTCTCCCTCTCAAATGATGAAGCAGAAATAAATAAAGAAATGAATCAAGCCTCCAGCTCCTCAGTAAATGTTAGGAAAGAATAAAGAAAGAAGACATGCTGTTCTGTATCTCAACTCATTAGCAGCCAATGAAGCAGAGAATAACAGCAGTCTAGAAGGAAATAGTGGATGATGCAGCTGAGAAAGGGCAGAAAATGAAGACAGATAATGGGTGTAATGAGCCAACAGGGGAATTTTCAGGTTGTACCTTTGAATTCACACTCAGCTCCAGATGTTTCTCCCATTTTCTCATCTAATGAAAGACATGGAGAGAATTTTTTTTTTTAACACTTGTTTTCTCATTCTTACTTCAATGAGACAACTACCTGAATTATCTCTACAACTATGCTTGTCATAATAAATCTTTACAATTATTCTGGATAAAATGAATTAAGATCTCTGGCACTTAAAGTAATATTTTCTTCAGAGAATGAACAAATGGATTTACCTTCTCTTCTATGGAAGCTAATAGGAAGCATGTACAAGGAGAGTTTTTGGGCAACAGACCATATAAAGTAACTTGAAAAACTTACATTGAAATTACTTATAGGCTGAAAGAAGAAACTCAATGTAAGCACTACCAACATCAGTATTAGTGTCACAAGATGACATTCAGAATTATATTTCCACCCTAAATCTTTTTAAGGATTGAATATACTCCAGATATACCTGCTTGGCCACAAAGGAAGGGACATGAAGAGTGGAAATAAGCATCAGGACAGCCAGACTCTCTGCATGTGTTAAAACTTGTCTTGGCTTTGAACCAGACGAAGTTGAGTTCTCCCTCCTGAATTAATCTTTTAGACCTTGACCACCAATTTTGAGCTGCAAAAAAATGCAACAAATTAGCTCTCAAAAGTGTTCCTATGTCTATACCTTTTTTTTGTTTGTTATTGAAGTTTAGGCATTGGAACTTAGTTGAGAAAATAAAGTGGTTGTGTAAGCATTTAATTTTTCATTTCTTATCTATTAGAAAAGTAACAGATAAGGCTTTAATGCTTCTACTAGCACTTTTCAGATAATTTCCTGTGTGAAAGTTACAGCCATGGGATCACTCCTCTACCTAGACAAGATATCCTAATATATTTGGTATACAAGTGAAAAAAACAGGTCAATCCAAACTCGGCTTATATTTTAGTAGTTTCTACATCTTGTAGTCCCCATTCAGATATTTTAAAGCAGTTTATGTTGCCACCTACTCTTTGGGTGTTCCCCATGGGACATCAAATTTAATGAATCGCAAAAATTACTCACAGAATAAATATTGTGTAGATAGAAATACCTAAAGTTTACAGCCAATACAGAATGAAGGTTATCATAATTTTACTTACAACAAGATGGCAACAAGGCCTTACACTTTCTCTGAGGATTAATGAAGATATAACCAAACATAAACACTGGCATTCCTCAACCAATCTCTGTGCATATCACCCACAGGCTGAAAGGCACATGTGGAAAACAGACCTACCTAACAAATATTTCAAGGGAACAGAAGTGGTTAAATGGTAGGATTGCAGAATGGTTTGGGTCACAAGGGAGCATAAAGCTCACTTCATTCCAACACCTTGGCCATGAGAAAAGGAACCTTCCACTCAACCAGGTTCTCCAAGCCCAGTCCAACCTGGCCTGGAATATCTCCAAGGATGAATATATAAATGTACATCAAAATAAATGAGATTTTTCATGTGTGAAACTAATCATCAGGATGAAGTTTCTTCAAGGTTTTATTTTAATCCTTGTCATATTTCTCTCTCTTCCTCTGACTAAAATATTAAATATCGGCTTCTCCTTCATCCTACACACTATTTTGTGAGAAACAGCAATTACTCTTTCTGTAACAGTACAAGAACGGGCAAAATACTCCTGGTACCAGCCAACATTTCAAGTGGAGTTTTTCTGTGTTTGAGGCAGACATGTTATATGTGACATACTACAGCTGTGATAGGATTTTCAGATTTAAAAACTGTCCGTCTGTTCACCGCTTTAAGTATAACTCTTAGACAAAATTAAATATGTGCCTTTCCCTCTTTATATCGTAACTTCTCTCTCCCTTTCCTGGGTAGTAGCCTCAAGACCATTCTCAGTGTAAAAATCCCAAATTGTGTGTTCAATTGCGAGTGCAACATAAACCTTAAAGGCAGCCATATAATTATTGCCATAAGCTCATCTTTATGTCAGCATAGCATTTGCCAGGGAACAACTTAAGAGTTATTTTTAGGCATTTAAACAGGGACACATCTGGCATGGGGTGTTCATTAATGAAGTGTGTTAAAACTGGTAAGACATTGCTGATATCAACAGAGAAAAACGTTGAGAATCTGGAACATTTGGCCTGATGCTTTTATGTGCTGCTTTGAGTGCTAAGTGTTAATAACAATGAATCAAAACCTGCCAGAATGTTCTTTTTGTGGTACCAGCCATAGCGTAACAAACTTTTAAGGTGTCAACTCAAATTTCTGGCTTCAAATTAAGTAAACTCAAGCATTTCGACATAATTCTGGAATGGTACCTCATGCATGAACTTTGTTTGGTGTCATGTAATGTTATAGAGACAGTCTGGAAATTATTAATTGCTAGACAATCCATTTTCAAACCTGTTGTCTAATTATACCAATCCTGGTACGTTTTTTACAATAACAATTCTCTAAAATATTATTGTGGATGAAATACAGCCTGAAGCAGCATTCCTTGTTTTAAATTGGCTGTACAAAATTTATGTACATAGTACTTTGGATCACTCTAACCTGGAAGAAATTTTGTTTGTAATATACTTCCAGAGAAAGCCTTTGAAGACACATAATACAGCAGAATGTGCCCCAGACTGTGCTTTATATGTAAATTTGTCTTCCTCTTTTGCCCTTTATTTCTTACCGCAGTAAAATCAAGTGCTTTATGGATGAGAACTCACACAGAAAAAAATAAAATCAAAAGTAGTTCAATAAATATGCAACAATTCAGTGGCATAAAGGATGCTGGATTTAGGGAAGATAAGAGAATGCTGAACAATTAGATATTGGGTAAGTAAAAGAGATTGTTTGGAAACTATGCTTCTAATTTACTTCTTAATATTTTCTCTTTGATATTTCCTGTCTATATTGAATAGCTCAAGTAGGTGACCAGAAAGAGCACTCTTCCCTCACTGTTCCTAATTTGTCAGACTAAAATGAGAGTTTTCTCCACAACTTTCCATGATGTGTAGAGAGAAAATGTTGCATCAGATGCTTAAAGCTTATTGAGGCAGGGTGATTATGAAACATGGCAGTCTAATACATACAAAATTTATCTCCTGGTCTGCTGAGATCCCCTCCATTTTTCCAGAATTTTCTTTCATAAACAACCCCATGTGAAATCCTCTGACAGAAAGTGGATCAAATGTAAACATGGAGTGTGCCCTAGAACTTACAAGTTCCTAAAAATATTTAAACATATGTGTGGGATTGCATTTTATGGAAATGGTTTGCTCTAGCTCACCCCTGGAAAATGTATAGTTTATCCCAAGTCTGTACCCTCCCTGCAGTATCAAGTTATCTGTAACTCTATTGGCTGGAGAATGTTACCGCGCCCCTTTGAACCTCTGGGATAAGAATGCTAAGGCAGGGGGTCTCGCCCTCTTTGCCCCTCTCCCCCTGGAGGCCTCCGGACGCTCCCCTTCCCTCTTCCCCTTTCCCCCTCTCCCCTTCCCTTCCCCTCTCCCTCAGTGAATAAACCCTCACCTCATCAGCACCCCACCGGCGTCTGAAGTCTCTTTGCCTGCCAGCACGGGAACAACCACAACCATAAGACCCCGGGGGTCTCCGGGGGGCACTCCCCGGGGACCCCCCATAAATTTATACAACAACAGATGACGCACCAACGTGGGGCAACAGCACCAACGACCCTGAGACAAGGATAGACCATGGTAACACCGTTTCGGTGCCGTCTCCAGTGGAGTGGCTGTTCCGGGCCGCCGTGGCCAGGGGCAACCCCTCCCCCACCATGCAGAGACCTCACGTCCCACCACCGCCAACCAGCCCGGTGCGGGCCCGGGTCCCGGCCCCTTGGGGCCCCGGCCCGCCTCAGCGCTGCGCGGGCTGCACAGCCCCGCAGGGCGGCGTGGCGTGGGCGGCGCGGCGTGGGCGGCGCGGATCCGCCGCGGCGAGGCTCCGGCGTGAGCCCCGGGCACAGCGGGACCGCTGCTGCGGCGCGTGCCCGCAGCGCGGGGCCGGCACAGAGCCGGCCTGGCGCGACTGGCGCGGGCCCGGGTGCCGGCGTGGCGGGGCTCTGGCGGCGGAGCGGCCCCGACCCAGCGTGGTCCCGGCAGCGGAGCAGCCCCAGCGACAGAGCGGCCCCGCTGCGGGGCAGTCCCGGAGCAAGCCGACATGTGGCCCCGGCCACGCCGCAGCGTGCGCGGGCCCCAGCACCGGGAGAAGCCGCGCGGAGAACAGGCGCCTCTCCCCCTGCCCGGCAACAGCGGCGAAAAGAGCCCTGCACACCGTCGATCGAGCCCGAGCAGCCAACGCCCCTGGACAGCAGCGAAAAGAACTCAGCGACAGCCATCAGAGAAGGAAAAAGCAGTCTTCAGTTGTGCCCAAGCCCCGCACCTTCCAAAACTCAGTTTTGTAAATTGTGTAAACTCCTTCCTTACCCTTACCCCCTCCTCCCCTCACTGCTCCTTCTCCCTAACCCTATTTCCCTTAACAAACCCCCAAGAGTTAACCCCTTCCTGCTAAACCCGGCACGGCATGGCTAGTGCCATGTGTGCTGTGACTGCATGGCCACCATGGCCATGTGCCCTCAGTCCCATCTTCCGCTTTCCATGTCCCACAAGGTAAACGCTAAGAAACCAAACCCAAAGCTAAAGTGAATTTGTAATACCAGTTTTACAGCCTTGTATGATTGTTAATGCTACTTTGATTCCCTTTCCCTGTTTTTCTGCCCCTGTCCCTTGCTGTTCTGGCCAAACAGCAGGGTATCCCAAACCCCTCCATTTCCTTCCCATCCCCATGAAGTAGTTTACAATTATGCCTTTCTAGTTTTGTGTGTGTGAATATTGTAAGATTCCCCTGTTTTCTGTTTTAGAAAGCAGAGGCCTTTTCAGGTCACAAGTGTGGATCCAAGGGAAGCAGTTTTTAGATTGTCTTCTTGTAAGGCGCGATTCAGTGGTAGACTATTGAATCAGTAACGCTTTTGGGTTTATACTGTCCTCAGTTAGTTCTGAGGTGATTGATAACCTAAATTGGTGTCTGAGAAAGTATTTGACGTTTTTTCTAGTTTTTTTCTTTTGTTTTTCTTTTGATGACCTAAAACTGGGGGTCTTTTGTTAGGTCTCTGACACTTCTGGTGCAAGTATAGACGAAAAAATCCCCAGTGGGTACATATGGATGAATGTAAACAATTGCATGCAGAGTGTAGGTCCTTTTGGTTGAACCAGTTAGAAAGTGAAAGGAGTGATTTGGCTCAGATCCTTGGGTGAGAATCTGAGGCCGTATGTGGAGCCCGGGGAACTCCACGTGTTTTCCTGTCTCTTGAGTGGGAGCAGAGGTCAGCGCCTCAGCCTAAGCTGGGGGCTGTGGTGGGCTGAAAAGCCAGCTGGAAAAGGCTAGACACTATTAGGCCAGTCACGCTGAAAAGGCTCAAACAAATTTATAAATTTGTTTCAAATCTTGCAATATAAACCCACATAACCCGTCTACTGCAATTACAAGGTCAGATAAAAGTTCACAGTATAACATAGTCCTTACTGCAATTGTATTTGGTTTTATGCTGCAAAACTGTGTAATTACTGTTTCATTTTTAAATTGTTAATTGTCATATATCATATTTCTCTTCTCACATTTTAAAGAAAAAAAAGGTGACTTGTGGGACTGCATTTTATGGAAATGGTTTGCTCTAGCTCACCCCTGGAAAATGTATGGTTTATCCCAAGTCTGTATCCTCCCTGCAGTATCAAGTTATCTATAACTCTATTGGCTGGAGAATGTTACCGCGCCCCTTTGAACCTCTGGGATAAGAATGCTAAGGCAGGGGGTCTCGCCCTCTTTGCCCCTCTCCCCCTGGAGGCCTCCCCTTCCCTCTTCCCCTTTCCCCCTCTCCCCTTCCCTTCCCCTCTCCCTCAGTGAATAAACCCTCACCTCATCAGCACCCCACCGGCGTCTGAAGTCTCTTTGCCTGCCAGCACGGGAACAACCACGACCCCAAAAGACCCCGGGGGTCTCCGGGGGGCACTCCCCGGGGACTCCCCATAAATTTAAACTACAACACATCTGGACACTCAGCACCACCCAGGAAAATAACGGGTCACATTCTAGAATCCTAGGGAAAATTGGGAAGGCAATCCCTAGCTCAGTCCTGGCAGATAGAAGGGTTACAGGTTGCAGGACTTTCCACCTCTGGAGACATTTAAAAGCAAGTGAGATGCTCCTTTCATTACTTAACAGTTTGGACCACAGCAGGAAGGTACCTATAAACCCACAAGACCTATTTCAGGAATGCCAGAGATAAAGAAGTAAGGGAAACCCAATTTTGATGCACTTGAAGTTCACTGTCTACAGGAGATTAACTCCCCACTCATTTCACCTTAGATATATCCACTAACCTCACCCACAGATCATGTCTTCAATTCTACAAAGAGTCATGATTTATTTTTCTTCAAAACTAAAATTATAGCAAACATCTGCATGCTATGAGAAGGAAAAGTAAGTAATGAATAAATGTTAGGAGGAAGAGGGTCTGAGACACCAGAACAGCAGATGTGATCTTTTTAATTTGCTGAGGTCCACCAGAGAATGTTCCTTGAAACTTCTTAGCAGCAGAAGGAAGGTATTTCAGGTCTCTAGAGGAAATTGCTTAATTTATTTTCATGACATTTAGTGTCATACTCCTGCTGAGAAATACACATTTCATTGGAAGGAAATAATTCATTAAAGCAAAGCGTATCATGTAATTCTCAACTTCCAGAGTTTTTGTGCAGAGACAAATCCAAATCCTGTTAGTTCTCAGGCAAAATATAAAATATATATAGATCTGTGTTTTGGCTAACAGCAATAGAGACATTGGCTGTGTCTGGTAGTTCTGCATCCAGTCTTGGAGTTTTCCAACTGGAACTGATACTGACTTCTGCTTGGCTGTAGTGTGGACAACATGCTCTCAAGAAGGCCTGGAAAAGAGAAATAAGGCTTCATGCCAGTAGCAGGAGAGGATCATATCCAGGGAAATATTTCCCTACAAAATAAAATCCAGAGTCTTCATCAGTAAAACCATCAGGATCTGTTTAATCATGTGACCAGCACTGGTCCAGGAACAGAATCCAGGGCAGGCTGACAAACAGTGACATATCTCAGTACTAACAGCTGCAGGGCCAAGATACTTGAGCTAAAATTTTGCAGCATATGCCAGAATGGAGTTTAAAACTGCCTTGCTTAAAGAGTCTAGATTCCATTGCATCAGCACAAGAGCAGAAAGGCTAAACACAATATGATGCACAAAGAAGAATTTATATTCTCTTCCTTAGCAATCTGACAGTCTTCTCCAGGGTAAAGCCACCTGTAAATAGTTATTACCTGATATCTACTTTTGAAACTGCGGTGGACTCTTGAGTACCTGGTCTTTTTGAAAACTCCACCACTCTCTTTGCGCTCCCAAACAGCAAGGCAGCACTTTCTCAGGAATTAGTCAGACACTTAAAAGGCTTGAACATCAGTAAAAACCTAGATGGAAGTTATGCTGCAGGGCAGTCCATAGCACTGAGAGCTTGTTAGGACAGTCTGCTACAAAGGGTGTGTGCCTTGATGATAAATAAACCTGTCTCATGGTTATCTGCCAGTGACAGCAGAGGTCCAGCCCTGTTTGTGAATCCCTGCCCCTGTCTTGGAACTGACAATTGACTGACTCTGCAGTTAATTGGTTAAGGATGGCAAACTGTAAGGAGCTGTTGTTTGTGTCCCTAAGGGCTTTGGATCCCACGGCTTTATCACAGCAATTCCTCTTGCAGCCTGCAAAATAGGCCTCCAGTGCCTTCCACATGCAACTGATACTGTTAAGATCCAAGAAGCCCTGTTCAGACAGTGAAACAAAGACACTTTGCACTTCCAGACTCCCTATGAGTTTTCTGAGGATGCACAAACGCCAGAGGGACAAAATTAGGTTTCAGGAAAATAAGATTTAGAAACTCCCTACAGCAGATCAAGTAAACTGAGACTGTTGTGAGTTCAAATGCTACTAATAGAACTGTTCGTATTTCTTCCCTACATTTTGAAAACAGTATAGTCAAATATTTAAAAAAAGCCAAACAAACAACAAAAAAAACCCCCATAAAGACAACCAAAAAAACCCCCAAAAGCTCACAAAGCTTTTCTACTACATAGCAAGATCTTTGGCTGTTCACTTTCTGCCCATGGTGACAAAGCAAATCTTGTAAACAACTGGGCTATAATTCAAAGCCAAAAATTGAAATTAACTTTATTACATTTTTTTCTCTCAAAATTTTAAAAGAATGTTTGTCTCACTGTGATTCAGAGATGAGCATTTCTCAGAAGTATTTTTCCCCCTAGGAAAGGGGTTTGCTTTTTTTCCATTAGCAGTATCTTTAGCAACCTTGTGTTTTCTTTCACAAGGTTCCCCACACTCTGGCTGCAACTCCTTTTGTGTGGATAATCTTATAAAAACAATGATGGTAACAGTGTATATATAATTCAAACAATTAAGCCACTGCAATGAGGGGAGAACAATGTCTCTGTGTGTTAAATCATATTTGCAGTTTGGGTACTGTCCTGCATAATACATCTGAATGGTGCAGTGTTTTGTCTGCCATAAATAGCAGCTTTTACTTTCTTTGCAATTCCACTATGTCAGCCCTGCACTAGGATAAACAACACACCATAAAAGAGCAGAAGGCACAGTTAAGATAGAATCATTATGCAAATAGGTTATGGCATGCTTTATATGAGAACAGCTTCCCTAAAGAGACCTAATGGGATGACTGACCTATAAAGCATTTAATTTGTTGTTAGCATTTCATTTAATTGTCTTTCAGTTCCTCTAGGAATAAAACTTTTAATTGTAAAAACTTCCAAATGACATAATGGTTGATTTCTCTTTCTGTAACTAACAGGTTCCTCTCATAGTAAAAATAGCTTGCTGTGATTTCCAACTGTAATTTTTAAATTCTGGTATAATTCTGGTGTGAAAGTTTGGATGTTAGACTTCAGCTGACAAAAGTCTATTGGAAGAATGTTATTCCAGAAATGTTAATGAGAAGCATCTTGAAGAAAGACTATATATCTTGATATACAGGTATACAACAGATGATCAATTTTTCTCATTCTTGACCTTTGAGGGGTAACTCAGGATCCATAGTCCTAACAGGATTGATTATTGTGTGAAGGTTACATACAATGGGGGGTAAATAGACTATGTCAATAAATCTTCATTTTCTTTGGCCAACTACTAAAAGAGATTTAAAATACTCACCAAAAAAAAAAAAAACAAATTAAAAAAAATCCAATGGCATGTAGTATTAATTATCAAGTGTAAGTAAAGGGGCTACATAAATACCATATTCTGAGATGTACTGCCTTTTTCAATAAAAACCTTCAGGTGGGCTTATAAAGATTAAACAGGATTTTTTTTTTTCAGTGAGAAGGAAATGTTATTTCTCCAAAAGCAGACCTGGAGGCACCTTGTAGCACATGAGAAAGTAAGAGGTCATTCCTGTCAGGAATTTGGTTTTAGTTTGGGATTTTTTTGAATGATGAACATGACCAGAAATATGCTCTGTCAGGCAAGGTTATTCACAGCATCTTGGGTTACATCAGCAAGAGAAAAAGCCACAAAGATCAGGGAATGTGATGATTCCAGCCCATTTGACACTTGTCAGGTCACACTTGGAAAACTTTGTCCAGCTCTGATCCCCCAGTTTCAAAGAGGCAATAAAATATGGAACAGGTGCAGCAGAGAGACACAAAGATAATCAGACTTCAGGAGGGCTTGGCATGTCAAAGGAGGATGAAGGAATTTTTGTTCATCCAAGAGCAGCAAAGGCTTGGGAAAAACCAATCCCAAACTTCCAATACCTAAGAGGTAACTACAGAAGTGATGGGGGCAAGAGGGAATGGGCTTCAGTTGTTTCAGGGGAAATACTGGTCTGGAATAAGAGACCAGTTCATTGCAAGTAACAACAGCAATCCTGGAATAAGTTACAAAGCAGTGATGGAGTCTTCCCTGCTGGAAATATTCCTGCCTCAGCCTGACAGAGATAACCTTTCAACAGAAGGTTGGACCAGATGGGCTCCAGAGATGCCTCCCAACCTAGATTTTTCTCTCATTCTAAAAATGCCTGGTGTTCTGCTATGACATTTCTTCATACCCAGCCTTTTTTAAAACACAAATTCTCGTCTGAAATTTATACTTTATTTCACGATCTTGCATCATGATGTTAATTCGATTGTTAAAAGAAACCACATTTTTACAAATTGAACAGCTAAAAACTCTTCAGCCCTCAGTCAAATATTTTATAAGCTAACTCTACTGATTAAGATATGACAAAGACAAGAACTACTAATGAGCTATGCATTTTGATGGATATATTTTAGTTATTGCTCTGGAGAATATTAAATCTAAACATAAATATAAAGAGAAATGTATTTCAAAAGGTCAGAGCAAACGATTCCAATCCTAACTTCAAGCAAGAAAAAAACCCCAATGGTGTTTTTATGAAGGCTTTTCCTAATTATAAAACAATGATATTAGATAGAAATAGACACAATAATTTAGAAAACAATAATAATAAAAAAATAAAAGGAGCTTTTAGTATTCTGTTGACATTCCGTTCCAGGAAGCTGTGAAACTCATGCATTTTCATTTAGATGCTTCCATCTTAACCTTTCCTCATGTCATTGCACCCTTAAGCAAAAGTGTCTAATGTATATTATTTTGGACATTAATTTCCCATTTCTGGTGTTACAATTCCTCAAAATGACTCACTGTGGCCAACTGTTAAATATTTTGTGTAGCATAATACCATGCTCATCAAACCGTTCAATCAAAGGAAAAATGAAAATTATTAAACTCCAGAAACATCACAAATTTATCAACCCACTCTTTTCCAATTACATGAAAATTCTGGAACAAAACCAAAGAGAACAAAACCAAACAGCACCTTTTTTAAATCTACAACCTTTACCTGCATTTTGGAATTAAAACACATTTCTGGAAGCAAGGCTAAAACACACACATTGCTTTTTAAAATCTAATTTAACAGACTAACTTAAGGAAGAGAAACTAACTAAAATGAAGAGACATTGAACTGAAGATGCTGAGAATTAAATATAGAGTTCCCAGCAGTGGGTGAAAAGAAGAGTAAAGTTTCTTGGCGATGCTAACAAAAACAGTAACAGGCCCCAAAATATAACAGATGCAAGTGCGAATTCTTGTAACACTTCCGGGCTTCAAGTGCTGAGGACAGTGATAGTTGTAGTTATTTTGTTAGAAACTAAAATAGAAAACAGAGTGAAAGAAGGCAAGGAGGTAGGATTTGTAATGGCTCAAGAGTGAAAAAATAGAAATACATAATTTCATTTTTTATATACGTCCTTCAGGATTTAAGAATGGAGATAATGTTATCTGAAATTGTTGTTTCTCTACAATTTTACAAGAAAGGTATTTAGGGGTATTGATATTTAATTAAAAACCTCTCAAATTGCACTTGAGGCACTATGAAAACAAAGGTTTTTGAGGCAGTGAAGGGTAACCATTGCTGATGTGATGTCAATCTTCACATTAAATCGATATATTATTTTTCTTACATTCAGAGAAAGGGAAATGAAATGATTGGCTAGCTAAGCAAATAATAGAGAATTAGAAGCAATGTTTGCAAAAACTAGTTGCATCCAGTTGGAATGTACTGAATCAATGTTATCCACATACAGATTTAATGTTAGCAAAGATAACTTCCTCCTGGAACTCTTTTTATTATAAAATCTTACGCAATTCTCACTGGAATAAGTGGAAAATCACATTTGTTTAACTTCTCTAATTCAGAAGTTTTTCTTCAGAAAAAACCCATGCTTAGCTCTGCACAGATTAATGCTCCTACACTGATTTATATTCCAGTCCCTTAGTGAAGCATCTGTTACATTTCTCCACATCATATGTGTGTTAGGCAGAGAGCCTCAGGGCTTTTAACTATAACAAATCCAAAGTTGATTTTCCAAGCCTCTTGCTACTAAAGCAGTTTTCCATTTCACAACAGCTTCCTCTTAGATTTATGTCCTTTAAAATGTATTTGCCCTCTACTAATCAAGGATGTTTGGAAATCTCTCTGATTGCTTTCCCCATGATCATCATCTCCACTGTCCCCTCAGATAACCCTTATTTAGTTCAACTCAGACATTCATAATATTACAGGAAAAAAATATGGCCCAGTTTTGCCACAACAAGTCTGCACACTCCTGATTCTACTTTCACAGCTTTAAACAAGTGATATTTTTCTTGAGTTAGTATCACTTCTGTTCAAGCAAAGGAAAGGACAGAGATTGAGAACTAAGCCTCTTTCCAGGTCACTGCTTGAATTATTTCCCTAGCTGGATATTTTAGTCTGTGTATTATTTGTCAGAAGTTAACCAGAATGAATATTTTAAAGAACAAAAGGACCTTGCACTGTCTCTGACAGCAAAAAGTGTCAAAACTACATGGCATTTGTTTTTATATGTGAGGAAACAGATCTCTTGTGTGGGAACTGTAAAAGCTCCTTCACCAAGGCACCTCTCTTAGGAGCTGATTTAGGACAGGGTAATGAACTTACAAGGAACTGCAAGTTATATAAAATCAATCCCCAGCTACAAATGTGAGACATTGTTATTTGGAATTTGCACTCCTGGACCAAAGCACAATTTTCCCCTTGAAAAGAACAAAAAATGCACTAATTGATAATTCTCACCCAGGGTTCCTAACCTAGAACTAGAATAGATCACTCAATAATAGGGTGAACAGTATGTAAAAAAACTCCAAATTATGTCATGTTTGATTTTCCAATAAATTTCAGTGTTTTTTTCTTATTATATTTTCTTGTTTTCTTATGTGCTTACAAATATTCAGTCATGGCTAACTGTTTCATAAACACATATGGGAACTAACACTGCAAACTAACAGTGAACTAACTGATATACACAGTGAAATAAATAACACTACAATCAAAACACGGGCAGGTCATGCTTCAACACACAATATTTGCTTTAGAATATCACCTCTTGAAAGTTTGTGTGTAAACTGCAATCAAGCATCATTCCTTCCACTGGATCATTTTTTACATCTTCCTCTGAGCAGTGCTCTCTCATAAACCACTTGGAAACCTGCCAGACACCCACGGTATTTTCTGTGTAAGTACAGCTGCAGCCTTTCTGTCATTATCTAGAAACTTACTGAAAAAATAATTTAAAAAGGGGAAGGAATGCAGCATTGGTCCTGCACGTTTTACTTACATTTACAGGCTCCAGCAGATGTTTGGGCTGCAGCCTTTCAGAGATGTGGGGTTTGTCTCTCATGAGTTCTTTCATGAATTATTATTATGTGATCAAGCAAAGACTTCTTGAGACATGAATATGAGAAGAGCTATCAGAATCACAGAAATCTATCAATGTGCAAAACACTTATTAAGAAGTGCTGTCATTATTATAATAAACTCTTCCTTCTTTTTTCCTAATACTTCTGATTATTCCATTTAAAAAGCAAGAGACAGACATTCTCACCAGGCTGAGTATTCCACTTGCAGGAAGATACAGACAGTTTGTCTGTGATATTTAAATCATGCAGGGGATGTATGTATGTATGTATGGATGGATGGATGAAGAGATGGATGGAAGGATAGATGGAGATTGCATTATTGGCAAACAGAAGTTTAGATTTATATGGTTAACAGGTTAACAAAAAAGTCAAATGACGTGGCAGAAATTTACATTTAATTTTGCTGGCATGGTATTGTGTAAAATGCAGATGAAAAGTCAGTCTTTAGAATGAGTATTGTTAGAATCTGCTTATTATGGGTTAAAGTCTAAGGTTAAATTTCTGTGATTCTACAGAAAATTCATCTGATTCTGAGCTGTAGCCAATATGCATAATACTATTAAGGGCCCATAAAATGAATCACAAAATTTATTTTCTTTATTAAAAGAATATAAAATGAAAAGTTAACTTTCAGCCTTTTTCCTATTAACTAAATGTATGGAAGAATAATCAAAAAGCATATAAGAACAAGAACTTCCTTGCCACATTTTGCTGGAAAGAAAGGAAAAATAACAGTAAGAGGGAAAATCCTAAAACACAAATACTGTTTTAATAGTCTGAAGATGAAAGATTTAATATATTCTCCTGTTTCTCCAAGTGTGTTTTAGCACTTAGAGGAGAGTAACAAATTTTTTATAACTCAGCAGAAACTTCATACCCTATGAATGCAGTTGATGATACAAATTAATAAACTGAAATATAAACCAAAAATTTTGAAATCCAGTCATGTTTGAGCTGCAAAGGAACTTGCAAGGCTAAATTCAGGGTTCCTTTTTTTAAAGTATTTCCACATTTCAATGAAGTGATAAAGATCCATATTCTAAACACTGATTCAGAATAAAGCTCTTTTAAACTGTGGCCCCTGAACTGTCCTCTGCAGAAGGTGAGCTATGACCATCCTTATGTGGTTTAATCAGCCACCAACCACCTGCAGTGACCTGTGAGGCACAGGAGGATTACACAGGATTTAACAACCTTAATAACACAGGATTTAATATGGCAAAGCTACTCATAAAAGCAGAATGACACTTGATGGCTACAAAGAAAACAAGGAAAAACCTCAAAAGTTTTTGTGACTTCCAGTGCCCTTCTGTGTGCTTGGATGTGCCCATCACTTATATGCCACTACCTAAAAATGCAAAAGCTATATTGGGATGAGGCTAGAAGGGTGAAATATTAGCTGAGAAAATGACAATGTTCTTTGTTGGTGATTTATTCTAGCTTCAGTTAATGTGTTTTCTTAAGCTTTTGGATAGTGTCATCTTCGTTCTCAATTGTTAAGTTTCAGACATGCAGCTATATTATTAAAAATTCCTTTTGATAGAATTAGACTATCATTACCAGGTAATGAGAAGAACATTACTGACTTTGTGAGGAATTATGTCTTCCAGGATTTTCATCTAAATTAAACTTTGGTCTGACTTAAAAGAATAAATTGTCTCTGAAGTCTACCGTTTCCTTGGTGATAATTTTTATTCTTGTGTCATAATGCAAGCAGAAGAAACATTTGAAACTTTGGTTAGATTACTTTCCGATACTGCAAAAATGGGAAGATAACACAAAAATTGAATTGTGCCAAATGAATGGAGTAGAGACTATGCAATTATGGTTAAAGTAGGATTAAATAAGTAAAGGTTAAGTGCAAGCATGACATGATAGAGCAGGGAAAAAGGAAAAATTTCCCTGTGCTTCTTTTCATAACTTATACGTGCGAGTTCTCCAAGTCATAGATAATTTATAAAGATCATATAACAGTTGGGAAAGTGCACTAAGAACTAAATGAATGTGCTTTAAATGACAGACACTGCTAATGAATACATGTGGAAGAAAGGCAGAAATGTCTTTTTCATACTAGATACAATATTTTTAAATCCATGTAAATATACACACACACACGGGTAGAAGGGTTAATGGAAATATCATAGAATAAGTTTGGGAGTCCGACAGAGATATGTACTAATTCCTAGGGGTTTTTTTTTAAATTCAAGTACTTTCTTTGAACTTCTCTCATTATCTGGAATTTGTTATAAATAAAACAGCTACAGTCACTACCTTGAAGAAAATCCATACACCAAAAGAATTCATGAAGAGAATAAGCTATTCCACAGTTAAGAAATCCAATCCAAAGAACTTCTTCACATACTCAATACCTGTTCAAAGGGGATAAAAATTGTATGAAAATCTAATAATTTTTCAGAGACAAGAATAAGATCAGGAAGTGCCCAGAATACATTTCACTCCATTAAAAAAAAATCTGCTGTGAGTAGAGAGCTTTCAAAACAGGTTAATCTGGAAAAAACATCAATATCTTTGAAGAAAGACCTCATTTCAATATCTATACTGACTAATATCAATGGCATCAGCATTTCCTTGAGGAGAACCTCGTGGGTTTACCTTAGAGAGTGCTCAGCACATGTGAGAATGCTCATCACACCCTTGCCTCCTTTGTATCCTGAGAGATACAGAAGCAGCACTGTTGAAAGCAGGGATTTACTACTGCTTTTTCAGGACAATCTGTCAGCTTGGTGTCACCCATTTGTACCTGATCAGAACCAGCCAACTCTTTAAGGATCTGTGTGTAGAACCCCTCTTCCATGGGCAGATGATTCTCCATCACATCGACGCTGTTTTACGATGATGTGTTACAATTTCGGTCAGAAAAGGTCAGAGCTGGCACGGAAAGAGCAGTGATTTATTATTCAGAGGGAGATGGCATTGCAGCCCATAAAGCATTCCATACTACCACCAAGACAAAACCTACAGTCAGAATAGCAACAATACCACTGTCCTGTGGTATTTAACTCCTGCCCCAGGAGCAAGTGTGAGAATAATCCCATTTTCAAAAAATACCGATCTATGCATTTTTATTCTCTCCTAATCAAAGCAATAAACAATAATTTGATAATTAATGGCTAAAGCCACTGTCCATCTTTGATTTTTTTCCCCTATAGACCAATATTTTTTCAACTACTAATAAAATATTGTGAAAGGAAATACAAAAGGATTTTTTTAGATCAGTACAGAAAGCCTGAAAATTAGCCAAACATATGTGACTATTATTCTGCAAACATGGACAAGAACATCCTACATTTTAAATTTTATGTGTTAAGAAATCTGAGAAGACAGATAATCTTTAATAAACCAACCTTTTGCAAGAGAACAGCTCTATCAATATTCTAAGAAAAATATTCACCTGGCTGGAAACATTTGCACTAAATTTGGAGGCCCTGGGCTGTTAGTTTGTGTGAGGACTCAAGGTAATTTTCTAGATGAAGCATTCATTTCTTTCAGAAGAATTTTTACTTCGTGAGTTGAAAAGACAAAAATAAACCTCACTTAGTTGTTGCCTGATTTTTCCACAGTTGAATATTTACCTGGGCTTTCTATCCATCACAGCAGGGAAAAGGCTCTGCTTGGGAAGGGATCCGCAGGGTCCTATTCAAAACAGCTTGAAGAATATTAGGAAGTAGTTAAAAAGAATGCTGCTAAAATAAATAGTTCTTGATTGTCTTTACCTCATCATCTCAAAGCACTTCCCCAAATACCAGGGACTATTTAATAATATTCTGCTTATTTTGCTCATGCAATGAACACTTCACTGAAATGGCAGTGATTTTGCTGAATAATTTGCTGCATTCTAAGCTGTGCTTGCCCACACAAAGAGAAAAGAAAAAAAGAAAAAAAGAAAAAAAGAAAAAAAGAAAAAAAGAAAAAAAAAGAAAAAAAGAAAAAAAGAAATAAAGAAAAAAAAGAAAAAAGAAAAAAGAAAAAAAGAAAAAAGAAAAAAGAAAAAAATGAAAAAAGAAAAAAAGAAAAAAAAAGTACCTTAATAACATCTTTTATTCTTGTGTATAAACTAATTTTAAAATCTGCAACAGTAAAAAAAAAATTCTTCACATTTCTTGAAAGTCTTCAATTAGTGGAATACATTTTCTTTTTGAAGAATGCCTTAAAAACATCATCTTTTCATTTTTATCAGCATCATTAGCATGTTTCCTAAATTGTGTCCATCTTCAGGAACAGAATTATCATAACAGTTCAGCAGAAATATCTTTTTAAAAAGAAGCCAATCCTAATAAAGAAAATCAAGCATGAAAAATACTTACATTTCTTCCAAATTCCATTTGGGGAGTAAAATGCCAGAGTTATTTCATTTATTCTTGAAAAGTAGGAAAAGAAACAAACAAAGTGCCTGGAAAATGTGGGACCACTGAAGATGCCAAGATAAGATCTTAGGCTTTCAAAGACTTCTGTGGAGCACAGAGAATTGACTACACCTCAGGTAAACCAAGTCTCTATGGAGTCAACATATCATTACAAAATTTCAGGATCAGAAGCTAATACACTCATCATTTACTGTGGCAAATTGAGTTACAGACTTCCTTTGGAATTCAGACTTTTACATTTTCTTAAATTATAAATAAAATCTTCCAAAAAGTCTAGACTAAATAATAGTAATTTTAATTCAGATAATTACTGCCTGAATATGCTAATAAACATTGTTAAGTAAGGCCAGAATGAGCATCTGTGCCAGAATAGGAGAGGAATGGTTGTATCTCCATCTGAACTGTGACATCAGTGTCTTTTACTTTGCTGGAGAATTTCTTGGATTTAACCATGTTATGGTTTCTCCAACTAATCACTGGGTTGATTTTTTTTTCTCTGTCTTTAAATAGAAGGTTCTTTGGAAGGAATCAAGGCTTTTGGTGATCTCTGAGCAGCCAAGCCCAGGATGCTGTGGAGCAGGAAGGGGTTTGCCAGCAGCAGCTGCAATATTTGGGAACTTGGAAGTGGCTGAAGAAAAGGTCCAAATGTCATAAATCTGAGCGCTTTAAATAATGTGTGACCTAATACACTGCTTTAAAATATTAAAGTTTCAAATTAACAACGATTCCTCTTATACCTGATCTAGGAGGATGTTTCAGCAGTTTCCATTAGGGCTGCAATGACAGCTGCTCCAAATTGCTGATCCTGACAACTCCACTGCGCTGGCTATAAATCTGGAGAAAATGCACCCCTAAAAACCAGCTGGTTACATAAGGGAGCATCCACTAAATTGTTGAAAGATACTAAACTGGATGCTAAAAGCTTAGTTTAACGATTAAGATGCATATGCCAAAATATATATTACTCATTACATGTTATAAAGACAAGGTAAGTAGGATATGAACTCACATCCTATATTACAATACTGTATTTATGGTTAAGCTGCCTTATTTCTAACATGGCAGCTTCACAATTCATCAAGCTTTACACTTATGGACATATCAGAGAAAAATTTCAGAAAGAACATTTCAGAGAAAAATGGGACCCTCTGAAAGAAAGACTTGTTAAAATGTTTGTATCAAATTAAAAAAACCTATAAAGAATAGAGTGGTAAACAAAAATAATCATCTTATTGTCATTACAGATATAGCACATCATGAATCTCTCCAACAGCAGTTCTTTTACTGTAAAAATAATCTGTAGAACTATCTGAATTTGTTTTGTTTGTTCTAAATACTGAGGAGTTTCTTTTTCTGAATGTTACAGCTCTACATTTATGGGAGGCAGAAATACAGACTTAATGCTGTTCTGAGGCCAAAAAGGCACAGATCATTCAAACCTGCCACTAACATGCCTTGGATAACCTCATTAATCTCACTGAAATTAGGTTTAAGACATAACAATTTGGGTGTTGCATTTGGAAAATCACATTTATGAAAAAATCTGCTTCATCAAATTAATTTCTTTCATTGTACTTTTTAAGGCTGTTTTCCTCTAACCAAAACATCCTTTGTACAGCATAAATTGACCTGATTTTGTGCGACAATTACTGCACCTTTACCATTCTAAGAAAGACCCCTCTGAAAATTAGCTCCATCTTACCTTTTTGCTGTCAGCTATCTTCTAGATCATTTGAGTTTTAAGCAAATGTTGAAGAGCCGCTTCCATTTTCTGTAAATTGCTGCCTCCTTGTTTGTGGTGCTCTTCAAACAGATTTTGAAGCCTTGACTCCAGATTCCAAAGCTCCTTCACACGTAGTCCACTGGCATTCAATCACATTGACTCCATGAATTAGTTTCCCTAATTTCTCAGTCTGCTCTTTTGGAATTAGAAACCTTGAGCCACCAACCTGGTTTTGTTTATCCTTCAATTTAACTGGGAACGCATCGATTTGTGCCTATTCTCTTCAAGGTTATTCTCTTTGACCAGCTGATATTTTACCCTCCTGTTGGTTCAGGGGCTGCCCAGTGAGGGAATGTGATGCATCCAGAATTCCAAAAGTTTCTGGCATTCCTGGCAGCACTCACTCCAACTGGGATGTGCAGCTGCCAATGTCTGCTGTAACGACGCAGAGCGTGGTAGAATTCCTCTCCGTAACATTAACAATCTATTCAAATCTGTCCATAGAAAGTGGAGCAGAACAAAATGCTGGCTTAGAGAATGCTCTTTCACAATCTTTTCCCAACACTGTTTTTCTGATTCTTACCTCTACTAGGCTGGGTTTTTTTCTAAATCAGTCTGACACTGTCTCTTTGTCTTCCTTTAGAACCCAATTGCTTAAAAAGCAAGGACTCTTCAATTCCTCTCTTCTAGTTTTGATACCTCTTAAACAATGCCTCTGTTATGTTCCAGATGATTTTTTTAAACCAAAAATTATTTGACAATGGAAAAAAAATAACAACCCAAAATTTTTTTGATTCGGATACAGCTGCCCAGGAACATGAGCTCATTTTCCCTCATTCAGTGAAACCTGAGCTCTGGCTGTCTCTACAATATTTAGTGTGGCATTCAGACAGTGTAGTGGCTGGAGGTTTTTAATATTAGTAGAAATATTCCCCAAAAAGTTTAAATTTGAAACCACTTTCAAAGGACTTGTGCAAGTCTGCTGTCATGGTACAAGCAGAAGGGGATGTGTGCGCTTCATACCATAACATGGATATGTTTATGGCATATACCATACTCTGTACGTGCCATAAATATACATATTTATGCATATTTATGGAGTATTCATAAATATTTATTTCCCATATATACAATATATACACATATACTCAATATATACAATACATATATTTGTATGTATTTGAGGTACTTTCTTATATATGTATATGTGTGCATATGTGTGAGAAACTTGAAAAAAGTGTCATTTAAATGCGTTTAGATTTTTTCTGGTTCATGAACAGAAAGAGGAAAGAATCCTCCAAACTGCCCAAGCATTAAATGTGGTTTTTTAAAGCCTCATTTTAACTATAGTATTAATTATCTGTTTTTCAAAACTCCATCTTCTACTCCACTTATTTTTATTTTTTTACATGTTTCTGCTTTGAGAAGTGAAAAGATTCAATCTGGTGTTCTACTTAAATACATAACAAAGACAGAAGAGATCTTTGTTATTTCTCACATAATTTTCTTTGTATATGTATTCAACACATTGTATTTGTGCTTTTTTCCTAGTCTTTTGTTTGATTCACCAACAGATTAATTCTTTCTTCCAAATAAAATCTCATATTAATTTTATTCATAGATAGCCTATAAAAAAGTTGTCTCAGTGTTATTGAAAGCACATTAATGGGGCAATATATATTAACAAAACTTATGTTACATTTGTTTCCTGTTAGGGTTTTAAATCTAGATGGCAACTGAGTAAATAATGAAAAACCATTTTGCAAAGAATTATTTTCTGGCATTCTGACTTAGTTCTGTATAAAGATTCTTTTTATCTTAGACTTCCATGCTGGTTCCAGGATAGGTTACTGTCCATCTGAGATAAACTATTAATTGAGAGACTTTAGCATGCAGTGTAAAATATATTTCAGCCTATCTTATCTTTTTACATTTTAATATTGACCCAAAAACTTACTCATGTAATTGATCTATAAATATCTCAGTATGAAACAGTCAATTCAACTGGAATCAATTTAAGATTTTCCTCTTAAGAAATTAAAAAATTCCCCATCCTACAAAACCTCTTTAACCAGTAAGTCTTTCCCATAGTCTTAGTTCTAGTAACTTTTCTTAAAAAAAGGAAAAAAAAAGAAAAAAAAAGAAAAAAAAGAAAAATTAGAAATCAAGCTTTGTGCAAGTTCACAGGTTGGCAGCAGACACTGATAGTGAAACTGCCTTCACTAATTCCACTGTACAACTGTATTGATGCTGAAACAGGGTGAAGGTCTGTGTGCAGAACATCAAGGGGACACAGAGCTCAATCAAATCACAAAAATACAAGGGACTCAGTCTTCAGGGTGATTTCTTTGGCAAAATAGGACTGGTTATTGAGAAGATTTAGAATCTAATATAATGTAGGAATTGTCACAGCTGTAGAAGAAGACAAAGTTGGAAACCATAAAAAAAGAATTGTCCTGTAATGAGCTCTGATCAGAATTAGTGAGTCCTTGAGTGGGATTGTGACTGCACAAACAAAGACACAGGGGACCTGGACTTGACATTGATTGTTCAGCTTCTTTTCAGCTCTAAATGAATTCTCAAGCATATCAAACCCAGCCCTTTTAAGCAGCACTGCAGAACATCAGCTGGTTGTTAATTTCCTATCAGAGCTATGCAACCTTTCACAAAACCAAAAACGTGTCTTCCACCATGGCAACAATTTCATTCTCAGTTCTCAACTGTAATGTCATGTCATCCTCATGACAACAGCAGAGATTTCCATGAATCTTTCCATATTTTTAATTTTTTTATTTAATTACTGTCTACAACACATGACAAATAAGTATCATACACAAAATCTGTTAAACAGAACAATGAATCATATGTTTGATTTTTTTCTCAGATGAAAAATAATAAAAAAAGGAATAAGGATATTAAAATGTTTCTACTTCTGCAAGTTGCAGGATTTTTGGATCAGTAGAATAATCACCTGTAGATATGTCCAACCTGAAGAATACTTACAGGAGTCCAGACCTCTCCTGAAAGGCTGATGAAACCAGTAATTTCAGAGCAGAATGTAATTTTGTCCTTAACTTATGAAACAAGTATTATCTCCATTATTTTTTTTAATTTAAATCTTCCAAAATTTCAACTCCCTAAGACCAGAGCTTTGCAGGACTGCTGTTTCCACATCTTTTCACTTCAAAACATCACTGTTCAAAATCAAAGCAGGCCTCACAGTCATTTCAAATGCCATATGGGAAAACAAAACCCATTGCATGCACCTGATAAACTCTGTACACTGGGACACCCCTTCCTGTGTTTGATCATGTTCTTCATCTTCCAGACTGCTACTTCTGCCTTTTATTTCTGCTTTTTCTCCTTTTAACTTAACAATTTTAACAGGACTTCAACTCAGTTATTCACATTAATAGAATCTCAACTTAATATTCTTTTAAAAAAATGAAATTTCACTTATATATTGGAGGAAAAACGGTGACAAAAGAGTTACAGAAGATTTGAGAAAACTGTCACTGATACATTTGGTTTTACATTAAAAGCCTCCAGCATTCTGTAATATGCTTGTGTATAGTCTCTACGAAAAGACTGAACTGAAAGTAGTATGGATACCTTCAGAGAACATTTATAACAGAAAACAAGTCTAAAGACAAAAACCTTTGCTAGAAGCAAGAAAGCTGATGTGGATTACCTTTGACTTCTCTTTCACTTCATTGGCAACACATGATAGCATACAGTTTTGACAGGGAAATAAAAGGAATTAACAAAATGGTAACTGAAGACACGTTCCAACTTTAGATTCCAATTATAGCCCACATTGCTTAAAGCTAGGAAATGTGCAAACATCTAACACGGATGAAGGAGAGAGATCTAATGAAAAAGACAACATGACACAAGAACACCGAAGCAGAAGCAGCTAATTAAACCCATACAACTGCAAAGCAGATGAATTATTAAGAGAGGCAGGAGTTAGTGATAAACTTGTAGTGCTTTTATGCTGAAAGAAGATTTAAAATTAAACAACCTGTAAGCACAAGTTATGCGTAGGGTTGGTGGGGTAGACTAGTTATCATTGCATTTATTTCTTCTGCTGTTACCTACTATGCCATCCAAGCTATGTATCAAAGACTTTAGCCCAGGTTTGCCTGTGGGCTAAAAGGTTTTGATAAAGAGCTGTGTAATGCACACTTGGAATTGCTTCATTCTTTGGGAGATAAACCTCCAACCACCGTTGTTATTAACAGCAACAAAGCGTGAATGTATTTCAAAGGCAATGTTCATTTTGCTCACCATGAAGGCTCATTCTGTAATTAAAATAATCTCCAGAACTTTCTACTTGACACTAGGGGATCTACTACTAATCTACAACAAAAGCAGTCTTCACAGCAGAGCTCTGGGAATTTAGGGATCTCGCATGGATCACTACTACTGTTAATTTTTGCCATGTGGAGTGTAAACCCAATGAAGCAATATGGGAATAAGATAATTTAACCCTGGAAGGGTTCGGGGCCAGGTTGGATGAGGCTTGGAGCAACCTGCTCCAGTAAAAAGTGTTCTTTACCATGGCAGGGAATTTGGAACAAGATGATCTTTAAGAACCCTTCCAACCCAAACCAATCCATGAGTCAACTCCACAGGCAGCATGCACTAGACAGGGGTGACCAAACACCATGCTCAGGTGGAATGGGAACAAGAACAAGCGAGCAGAACAATGGGAGCAGAACAAGGATCTGGAACACAGACTTGTGTGGAACAGGAACAGCTCTTACCTCTGCACAATGTTTCTGTAATCCAGGATGGGAAATATGTGGGGGGAGATGGAGTTAGCCCATCACCACCTCCCTCAGACACTCGAGGAGTCCCAGCTTTCCATGAGCAATTCTCTGCCATGTGCATCTACTTGTTCCCTCTCTATTTTTGAAAATATGTACGGACCTGAAAATCTACATTCATGAGGGTTTTTGACTAATTTCCTGTTAATTTTTTTGAAAATGTGCTGTAAAGTGTTTTAAGAACGATAAATATTTGCTTTTAAAACTTCCTATGGAGAAAGCCGCACATAAGAAAAAATGATGTTTTCCCCAATATCAAGGAGTTTTTCACAATGATACTGAATAAGCTGTTCCTCCTAATCTGAACAGTTACATGCAATTATTGTAGGAACAGATGCTTCTCCTGCTTCCCAGTGATCACCGTCTCTGACCTAAATTACTTAGTTCTTTACTTCTGATTATGGTTACTACAGAAATTGTCAAGTGCTTTTAATTTAAGATGCTGAAAATATCAAAATAGTCCTTAAAGCACTCCCCATATCCTCGAAAAAATCCTGTGTGAAAGATTTTTTATCATAAGTTTTACCTATACTAACTTTGCAGAGTGTTTGGTTTCCCCAGTATCCCTGAACATCTGCATGCTCTAAACATAAAAAAGAAATCCATTCCAAAACTGATAGAACAGGAATAAAACTGACAAATATCAGCAAAGTGCATTTTTACAGCAGAGAATAATTTGAGTTTACAATACCAGTGCTTTTCAGCTAAAATTTATGAGTAGCACTTTTAAAAGTACAAAGTACTAATTTAAGAGAACTCATATAGAGACACCGAAGTTCCTCAGTCTCTACTGGAGAGCTCCATGCAGTTCTGGGCTCCCCAGCAAGGGAAAGACAGGAACATACTGGGATCAGGAAGGGATTAAGGTGATGGAGCATCTCCCATACAAGATGTTAAGAGAGCTGGAAATGATGCCGTTTTGGGGCTACCTAAAAACAGAGGCCAGATAAAATCAAGGAAATAAAAAACAGTTCTATTTATTGAAGGGCCTTCAGGTTCATTTAGGGCAGTCAAAGTCCTCCAGGGACTACATCCAAAAATGGACAATGGATGACAGAATTTCAAACTTTTATAGCTTTGGTCCATTTGCATATTGGGGGTTCATCTTCCAATTACAGCTTCAGGTAATGAAGTCATTCACCCCAAGTTTGCTCCCCCCAACTCACTTTTGTTTACATCTTTCATGGCCTGAGGCAGGGAGGTGTCCTTGATTCCCAGGCCTGGAGAGGAATTGTGTCTGACCAAAGTGGGAAAGCAGCAGCTCACACTGTGTGTTGAGTTTAGAGTTATACACTGAAGAACCGCAGGGTTACAAATATATAAAAAATACAAAGGCTGAAATCCTAAGGCATCAGAACTGCTCATCCCCAAGGAGTCAGGACTCAGGGTGGGTCATGGAATGTGCAAAACCACCTGGTGAGAGCAGCTCAGACCAGACTCTTCCCAGTGGTACAGGACAAGAGGAAGTAGATGCAAATTTAAATGCAGAAAATTGCACATGAGAAAAAGAGGTGGTTTTTTTTGTTTAATATGGTATGGTTTTTTTCTGTGAGAATGGAAAAAACAGGTTACCTGGAAAGCTGTGGAGTTGCCATCCTTGAAGATCTGCACAACCTAAGTGGACACAACCTTAAAAAAACATGTTTCGGGGGAGATCATCTTGATGTTGGACTAGATCTCCAGGGATCCTTTAGTATTCAACTCCTCCACTTCATTTCTTGATTTTCTGGTTGATCATTTTTAGCCTCAGACACTGTGGCTCCCTTTTTACAAAAAACCCAACAAACCATTATGAGCAATTTTAATTTTTTTTCAGGACCAACTTTGTTTCTCCTCAGTGTAGTAAAAGATACTGCAATTAAAGACAACTACAAAATTGCCGCTTGTTTTATAAGCAGTAATATTTATAATTAATTTTTTATTCTGTTATTAGACATGACCCAGACACAAAAACCAAATGAAACCTAAAACTCCCACATAACAGCTGAACAATACAAAATTAACTTTCATTATTAGGCACATTCTCATTAATTTTCCTGAATTAAAAAATAAGCAAAACATTTTATGTTCCTCTACATCCATCTAATATTATTGCCAACTGGAGCTGTTGCAATTATTCTTTTAATAAGTTATACTTAATTACTTTTTTATGTTTTTGAATAAAGACTGAAGAAAATCTTTCAGTACCCGAAACATAAACAATTAAGTGTTACAATGATCACATTTCACTGAAGGTTGAGCAATGGCCTTGAGATTAATGGAAAGGTATAAACCAATTAATATTTGAGAATACTCACAGGCACTGCCGTTCTCTAGTGATAAAACTGGGAGAAGCAAATGCTGTCCTTCGCTGGGTTCCAGAATAAAAGAAATGGTCCAAAGTGAGGAATCCTCTAAAGTATCATGGAAAGGGTTCGTGAGAGAAGTGGAGATGAAAATCATGAATCAGCCCACCAGCCCTGGGAGCCCATGCACCAGCAGCTATTCCACTTGCCTGGAGGAGGCCAAGGCCAACCCAAATTTACTTCCAAAATTTTATTAATATAAATTGACTGAGCATACTTTTAGCTGAATTAATCTTAGTACTTAGCCCTGACATCAGAAGGAGGATGAAATGAGGGACCTCTACAAGTCATCCCAACCTCATTTTTCCTCCACTTCCAACTACACAATGTTCTATATTGAGGTATTTCTCAAATATTGATGCCTGTGCTGTATTTGAGATTTTATGGCTCATTTCCTTTTTTGGGGGCATTTTCACTGAAATTAATGCACATCTTACATTCTTTTTAAGACAAATTCTTCTACACCACATCTCACCAGAGCTATTATACTTTAACAGAGCACATTTTTTCCCAAACTTAAAAAAAAAAAAAAATCATGCTTAATTCTTTAAGATTTCTCCTCCTCTACTAATTTATTCTTGAGGAAATGAGCAAGAATCATAATTTCAGGTCTTTTTATTTTACTTTTCAAGGTGTAATACATCATTTAAAAAGGAAATATAGCTCTAAAAGTTGCTGTTAAGGACCATGAAGCAGAAAAATAATATGTAGTTCCTTTGCAAGGTTTTTATCTTAACAGCATTACTAACTGTGACATTTATCCTGCTTAACCTCACCAAATGTACCCTAGGGAAATGTCAACAGAGTCTTATGGTTTTAATACAAATGAATTATCAAAGAGTTTGAATAATGTAATCATCTTAATGTATTCAGTTTTTATAATGAACATCTGTTATGGGCAGAGAGAGGCAAAATGACTGGTTAATGCAAGAATTAAATAAACAATTAAACTCAAAAATTATAAAAACATGATTTTACAAATTTAACTGTTTCGAGCAACAAGCTGAAGAAACTGCCACTGAAATACTCCTTCTACTCCTCATTTCTGTTGGATGTGTTCTTTTTTCTTTGGTGGCATTCATATATGTTTTGTTGTTCTGGGTATAATCCTGTTTACAAAGACAGCTTGTTCCCCCAATGGAATTCTTCTCCCTTGAGTGATGCATATTTGTGTTCTTAAAGTTGCTGCCAAATCTCTTACTTTCCATGCCTCTGCCAGTAATCCTTTTGCAGTGTATATTCTGTCAACTCCATTTATTAAGAGGGTTGTTTTCAAACACGCTGCTTGCATACATTACTGGGATTCTGCTCTCATGGGAATACACTCTCTAATTATCAAGATGGTCTGACAAATGCCTCTGATATTTACTGCTATTATATTTTATTTTGGCATTGCACTTTCCGACCTAAATAAAATATCTGGAAAATTGGCATGAATGATACATAATTTTGTAGTCTATACTCGTTCGAGCTACCCTTTATGAGTAGTTCCAAGAAATCATGAATATTTTGTTAAGGAAATCATGCTGTCATTTACTATTCAGAAAATAAACATCCTGTTTCATCGGAGTTCCTGAATGACATTTCTCCCAATCTCCATGCTCCGAACCTTGTTCAGACACTGTAATCACTTTGTTCTTTTGCTCCTGAAATGCTGTAATTTGAATATACTTTAGGAGCACTAGTCAGCCTGCCTTTGCACATCCATATAGACAGAACAGTTTAGGTCCTGAGTATGCAAATCTGGTATATTGAAATTATGCTCTCAGAATCCCTTGCCAAGTTGGTTCAAGGCTGGATTCATCTGTTTTTGCTGGATGGCTATTTGCTGTTCACAATTTGTTAAATTAGGATCATTCAAACTGCATTTAGAATAATATTTCAGTAGAAATGAAGGTTATCACATGATTAAAGGTCCTAATTACTCTTTGATTAACCCCAGAATCACCAGGACAGAGAACATTCCGGACTTTGGCCATGACCACAACTTAACTGGAGTCTAATGTAGGATTTTTTTTTTTTCATTTGAAATTTTTTTCTCACTGAAATCCACATCCTCAATGTCAGTGACTGTGTCTAGAGGGGTTACATAGCTCCAAAATGGTATTTACAGCTCCGGTGTATTGACTAGGAAAACCACAGAATGGTTCTACCTGAATGAAGGGAAGCAGGTCTGTACTGCTGAGGCCTTCAAGGAGTTCCTGTCAGAATTCACAATTTATAACCAGCACTAGAGTAATTTTCCCTTTCTTTATTTAGAAAGAGTGATTATGGTAATGTACCTGAGAAATTCTAAGTATGATAATGGTGTTTTCTTTCTATATAGAATGTTCTAGTCATAACACATT
Organism: Prinia subflava; assembly: GCF_021018805.1. Lineage (NCBI taxonomy): Eukaryota > Metazoa > Chordata > Aves > Passeriformes > Cisticolidae > Prinia > Prinia subflava. The sequence goes on along the minus strand of NC_086283.1, from coordinate 20,179,888 downwards.
AGATACAGTAGTCATGTTCAAAGCTGATTTAGATGTACATTTCTGCATACACCCTAAAAATCTTCCTGTTGAAAGAATGACACAAGACAATGAAGCTCTCAGAAATCACAATTAGGCAGAATATGATAATTATTTCTGAAAATGAGTGGAAGAGAGGGAGTGAGGGATCCTGGCTCTGCTGGTTGCTCACCCTTTCCTAGCCAGGGGAATAAATGTGTGTCACACACAACAGCTCTGAAACCTGGGCACACAGGCAACTTTTCTCACAGGCAGAACCAGTCATTTCAGTCAGGAGCTAATGGAGAAGTTGCTGCTGTCAAAATCACATGAACATATGCATAATTTTCACTCTTGTATCCACAGTCGTCATTACTAAGGAAGCACAAAGAGCAGCCAAGCAGATGCCTGTGGCTCTGAACATAACACATCCCCTGCACTGTCTGGTGGCTTTGATTCCTTAGTTGAGAATGCCCTCACCTGATTATAGTTTTCCTTTCCTTTCACCGTCTGGTTACTACAATCAACCCTGCACTTTACTCTACTCCGTGCTCCTTTACTCATCCCTCTATTCAGCCCAAATTCTTCTGAAACCACATAATCACCTGAACTCTTTCATCCTAACTAGCTTCCCCAGGAGGAAAAAAAACCCCATGCTTTTCTTAGGTCCTTTAGCACAGTTTTCTGTGTATAGTATTTTTTCCCCCTATAGTCAGATTGTGCTGAATTCTTTTAGGAGTGTTGATACTTCAGTCAATCACAGATTCATATCTATTTTATGGATGCAGGGGACAAGAACTCTTGGTGTCAGGTATGGTGTGAGCACAGCTGCTCTTTCCTTTGGAGTAGGAGAGACCTGGAATAACTGGAGGGCAGATCTCACCTAGGGCAAGGTGTGAAACTGAGGCCAAACTGGGATATAGGAGAAGCAATGTTGTGTATGAAAACAGATCAGGATAAATCTTCCTGGAGCACTTGGCTGATTGCTGTCTCTTCACATTCAGGCAGAAATTAGAAGGATTACACTTCCTGACACTAAATGTCTGTATTCTGCCTCAGTTATACTTTAAATGTCTTTTGTAAATGAAGCCTGGGTCTTTTAAAATTAATTATCTTTAATTACCGGGTTCACTCCTCTGTCCTCAGAAAATTGCCACTTCATTTTCTTTGTTCTAATATTTGCTTACCTTCCCAGTTAAATGTGACTTTTCAGAATGAAATTCTCAGTTGTACAGCTGGGTAGTTCTAGCTAATTTCCTTAATACCCAAAGGATGCTCATAATCTGGACTTCCAGAAATGAGTATTAATTTCTTTTCTGTATATTCCCTCCTTTGATCTTAGTTATTTCACAAGGTCAATTCTAAGAACAACTTCATAAATTTTCAGACACCTCCTCCAGTTTCATTTTCTGTGTCCTTCAGCATTAGCAATCACAGGTAAATGACAGCCCAGCTTGTTTTTCCAGTGTCTTCTTTTCTGCTTTCCAATGATTTCACTGCTGTTTTCCCTGGAAGTTCATTTTGCATGCTAAAACCCCAGATTTCTTTGACATAATACTACCTCTCCAAATCTCACCTTTACATGGCTCCTTGAGTTACTCATTTTCATTAATACTCCATTTATATGATCCAGCACATCAGATTCCAGTAATGCATTGAAAATCACAGTTGGTGTCACCTCTTTTGCTTCTGCAGTCTCCTGTTTCTGTTTGTTTCCTCCCTCCCCAACAGCCATTTTAATGCATTTACATGTTTCTTCTAATCTGATTTCTGTCTCAAATAATGCAGTTCTGAATAAACTGAAATTGCCTGGCACATTTTAGCTCAAGAGCCACTCAAACTCTGCTCTCCTTCATCAGTTCCTCTCATCCAAAACAGGTCTTGACGGCATTATTGTTCATGCAGACCAGAAAATAAACTTCTGTTCAGAGGGAGTTTGTTGCTGAAAATGATAACTCCTTGCCCAGGTGAGTTTGTGTGGTTTGCTTTTCAGTAGGTTCTTCAAAGACAAAGGGGAAAGGATCACCAAGATTTTGACAAAGGCAAATATGTCAGTTAAACATAAATGAAATTATTTGAATGCTTAAAAATTAAAATAATCCAATTTTATAGGTCATATTTAAAATAATAAGTTGGAGGTAATATTTGGTGTAATGGATTATAAAATATACACTGGATAATGGCAGAAAATCCAAGAAATCTATCAGTGATAAGGGGTTTGTAACTTTAACTGACATTCAAATCTTGTTTAAACATTGGCCTATTGAACTGTAAGTCTCTCTATCTAATTGAGCTTAAATAGAAAAGATATTTTAATTTTTAACTGTGGCCACTAAAAACACCTAAAGTGATAAAATCTGGAATCCCAAGGTATTTAGAACCAAGAGGTTTTTTTTTTTTATTTCAGTAAAACTGACTTTACAGTCTTAAAATTGGCCTAGTCTTTTTGAGCACCTGATTACCTCTATATTATTTCCACTCTCATATTTTGCATTTTTTTAACTATATCTTGTTCTCTTTCCTTCCTTGGAAGTAGAATTGAATTTACTTGCCAAAATCATGTAAAAGGTTGATATAATTTCTCACAAATATTATAAAGCAATTTCCTTTAGTGCTGCCAAGCCTAAGAAAGGAGAGAATATTTGAGCACAGACTTTTTACCCTTCTTCCAAAGCATAGCTAATTATGATTTGGCAGGAGAAACAAGATAATTTTTGCAAAACGTTTAACTTACAGACCTATATTTTTACTTACAGAGTCATCCAGAGTTCATCCCTTAAGTAGTTTTCCGTATAAATATTCGCCATCTCCAAATCATTCCATTGAATATAAAGACACTCAAAGTCCTGGATTCTGGTCCTTCTCTTAGTTTTCCCTCATCATTTCCTGATTTATGTGTGAAAGAGCCCAGAAATTTGTCTTGCAGCTGAAATTGCTCTGTCCCCTACCTCTGTTTTATTTCATATCTATCCTTCTTGGATACGCTTCTCCACCCTATCACCCACAGCAGCAGGTTTGGATGCTGAGGGATTTTCTCTGCTTGGTCTAGCAAGTTGTGATGGTTTTTGTGCCTGCTCTCTTTTCTTTCTGTGAGACCGGCCTTTGGGATGAAAAAGGCAAAGCACACCCAACTTAAAAGTTGCAAAGATAGTTTTATTAACACACACTAAAGGAAGGAAAAAAAAAATTGAAATTAAAAAAAAGATAATTTGAATCCTTCAAAACTCTTCTCCCTTCCCCACAAACTGTTCACTTTCCCACAACCAACATAGAGAAACAAAACTATGATTTTCTGTCAGTTTCACCATGTCAACATAATCTTTCATCAGGTTGGGAGAGGAGTCTCCCTTGATGACCCCATGGAATTTCCGCACAGTTCTCCTGTGGGTTTTAACCGCCACCAAAAACAGCCGCCTGGTAAAAACTCTGCTTCTGTGACTCACCCACTAGCAGTTCTCCAGGCTGCTTATGGGTCATGGGTCTAGACTTTTGCATATTAGGGTGTCACTTTTTAAAGCTGCACAACTCAAAGGAACAAGGGATTCTTATTAGGGGACAGAGATATCTTTTCACTTCTTCACAAACACAACTTATCTCTATCTCTGTTCAAGCATCTCATAAGACCAATATCACTTAGTCCATCACACACACCTTTGTTCAAAATCCACACACAAATTTAACAGGTCTCCCTAAATGCATATCTTCCTGTGACTTGAAGGGATATGTTAGTCCGGTTTCTATGGTTTACATCCAGAGAAGTCCAGTCAGAAAATGTCCACTTCCTCAATCTCTCTTTCCAGTAATCTTTATCAGTTCTTTCACTGACTTCATATCATGTTGTCTCAGTATATGTTAGATCACTCTGTCCTTCTCCTCTCTCTCTCTCAAGGAAAGGGTTGGAGTTCTGAAAGCTTCAGGTTGCCAAGAAAGGGTTAAATCTTCCCAGGTCTGCGATGGTGACTGTGATCAGCCGCTCTGAAGAGGCTGGGCTTTATTCTCTCCCCTTTTTCTCTCTCAGCCCGGAGGAGGTGGAGTGGGGGCGGTCCTTGCCCACCCCTCAGTGGCAATGGGGGTGGGCTCGGCCCGGCCGGGCCCAGAGGTGTTATCGGGGCCCAGCTCCTGCCGCTCCCTCCCGGCCCGCTGCCTCCAGCCCCCGGCCGCCCCCCGTGCCGGCCCGGCCGGGCCCGAGCCGCCTGCCCCAAGGGGACCTCGGCCGTGCTGAGGGAACAGCCGCGCTCCATGTTACCTGTCTGAGTGACCGGCAGGAAAGGGAAGACTTGGACTCACTCAGTGTTTTATACGGGTATTCCTCAAAGCTGCATCTAGCTTCCTCAATGGTCAAACAATATGACAATATTAGAAAATGAACTGATAGGTGCCTGTCTCAAAACAATTCCAAGGTCCTGACAGGGAACTGTTTCCACTTAAACTAAAAACTGAACTGTGTCAATCTATAACACAAGTTATTCAGGGATTTTATATTTTTCTCCACAGGTTTGTTAGGTCATTTTTTTTATTTTTTTTATTTTTGGTTTTTTTGTTTTTTTGTTTTGTTTTGTTTGTTTTTGTTTTTGGTTTTGGTTTTTGTTTTGTTTTGTTTCTGTTTTTTTTTAATAATTTTTGTACCATTTAATAATTATACAGCAGGTTTTGTTCACAGATTGGAAATTCTACCCATTCCCTCTGTTTACTAAAGCCATTGTTCATCAGTTTGTCCTGATGTCCCACACAAGAGGAAATTTACAACTGGGAAGGTTAAAACAGAGATGAACCTCTGGGTTCTCGCTCTTCTTTTACAATGGAAATCTCTCATAATGAACTGATTTGATTTTTGTAATTACACTTTAGAGATATGGAACAGACTGGTGTGAAGTTTGGTCAGTCAGCTCTTCCATGGCTTGCTTTTTAGTGGGAAAATTTAGCATCAATTAGGGAGCAGATATCTCCACATCTCCAATAACATCAGAAAATACTGCAATAAATTACTGCATTTTTATTCACACTATACCATTCACTCACCAAAAAGCAATAATAATAATAAAAAAAAGAAATCCTCAAAATCCCAACATCTCTTGGGTTCAGAAACATGGGCTATGAGAAGCACATCAGAAGGATCAAATAAAACCCTCCACACTAACACCAAGAGGCTTAGCTTGCTAAGAAAAGAATTAGTCATAGCTTCTATCAAGAAATTGATTTATGATACACAAACGAACACATAAAGCTTCCATCCATTTCAGAGCCTACTTTTTGTGAGCAAACTGAACACTGCAAACAGCAGTCTCCAAACAAACTATCCTCTGACCGCCAGGAAAATCAAGCAAAATTAAATGCTAATAATTTTAAAAAAGACAAAATTAAATTAAATAGTAATTTAGAGGCTAGATAATTAATGCAATCCCATCTCAATACCAGATGCTGTTTTCTTCTGAAAGCCTAAAATTTATGGGTAAAGAGAAAAAAATTCTCCGTTGCTGATAAAAAGATAATTAGAAGCAAACTAAGACTGAAATTAGATTTTATATTTTTACAAGAGGCTGTATACCTAAAGAATTATAAAATAATTTCAGGGAAAGAAAGGTAGGCTTTTATTTGCTGAAGCACAGGATGAGACAAACTTTCAGAGACTGAGCTTGAAATGAGAGCCTTTTGTAGTACAAAAACACGATGAGACAGCCTTTCATAGCATTTCAAGCTTTTCCATAATATAATGTCATTGCAGCCAAAGAACCCGTCATATATGATAATTTTCACACAGTCTTGTATAAAAACTTCAAATGGATCAAAAGAAAACTTTCAAGTTGCTTTGTGGTTTGTAAATATATTTAGAAATTGCTTTGTATCACAAACAATAGCAGTCTCAGTACTTCAAAAAGAAAGCTGTTAGTTATGTTACCTAACAAAAATAACATTATTTACTGAAAATAGTTTACAACACTTACAGTGGATACAAACATTTATGTAAACAGCTACATACTGGAATGACTCCGTATAGCGTATTGTACAACAACAGCCACATTGATTAAAGTAACTCCTGAATTTCCTGTTTTATTGCTTTTAGTTCTCTTGCTAGCCTGGAGAAAATAATTGAATTCTCTCAGCCCCAAGAATATGTGACTTGTTAAATATTTGAAAATATGTAAGTATTAGACTGCACAAACCTAGTAATTTCCTCTGCTGAATAACCTAGGGGAAAAAAAGCTGATACTCATTATCCTCAGCACATTGAAGTAAACTGTATGGTATGGGTAGTAAAATATATCACTATATCTCATTTACTGACAGTAAAATATACATCTAAAATAAGCTGTTGATCTCTAAGACATGTCACATGTTGTAAAATATCAAAGACAAAGCCCAAGTTGACCTCAAGAGGGGTAGCACCATATAAAAATACATATTGCCAAAAATAACCTAGTTAAGGATGCTATTTATGTATCTCCCTGCTCAGTACAAAACAGTGATTTTCCCAGTGGTTACTGCATTTTCCATACTGCCCAGTGCCTGCTTTAACTCAGAACTTCTTCGCCAGTCTATTCTCATGTCTCTTAACTAACAGGAGAGTGGTCCTCAAAAATTGCCACTAACTAGTAAAGAATTTGGAGATAGAAAAAAACTTTGCGTTTTTCTATACTGAAATTTGGAAGATGAAAGGTGGTTTTCTCAGTGTATTATTTCCATCTTCTCAGGACAAATGTAAGCATGTTGTGTTGACAGAAATGCTCAACATAACACATTCAGGGAATGGGCAAGAGCACAAAAAGCTTTTTTTAATTAAAAATTTTGTAGAACCTGATTTTCTTTTTTTTTTTTTCTATTATGAGCAAATCCAAATCCTTATTTCATTTCATGACAAATGCTGGAGGAATTTACACGCTGAGATTCCCCTAAATGCTGTATGTTGAAAGATACCGTGCTAGCCATGTAATCTTTATCACGGCTGTACAGGGAGGTTTTATTCATTTTAAATCATACAGATCCCAAAACAATAATCCAAAAGGCAGACTTAACTGAGTTCCCTTGGAAACACACCACTCAGATTATTTTCTCTAAATCTCTAAGGCCATTAGCAGAAACCTGATAAATGAGAAATAGTGCTGGGTAAAAAGAATATTACTGCAAGGCTATAATTTCATTTTATAGAATTTTTCTAATATTTTAAGCTTTTAATAGTGCTAAGATTAACTGAGTCATACTTCATTATATTACTTGGCTTCAAATATTTTGCCTCATGATTTCATCAATGGAAAGTATTCTCTTTTTTGAACTCAAATTTTTGATTTGATTTTAGGGTATTTCTAATAATGAAAACAAAAAAAACCACCTCAATATCTATAACCTTAAATATAAAATTGCTTGCTCAAATATGGATTTACAAAATACTTATACATTCATTTTGTACCCAAACACCAGCAATTAAAAGTTGGACAGCATTCAATTAGCTTGTCAAGTCTAACTACAAGCTCTTACATAATTTTTTTTCCCTTCAAAAGAATTGTATCAAAATTTTATAGTCTGCCTCTTCACAGGCTGAACCTTCCTCCTGAAAACAAATGATTTTATTCCTTCTGGAAATGTGAATCGTGTACTAAATCCCATGCCATATAAATAATACCTCCTGGACACAGACAGATCAAACATAAAAAGTCTAAGCCTTAATCCTCATCCCCAGACAATGCAAGCAACTTTAGAAAGCAAATATATCATGTGTCTGAAAAAGGCTGATTCTGCTCCAAAGTCAGCAATACACAAACCCCACGGAGCCCTTTTGTTGCTTCCATGACTTTATCCTTCATTTCACAAAAGGATCCTGGTGCTGTCCAGCACTGGTGAGTTTTTAACAGCACTACAAATTCATTATAAACATAATTTCCTTGAAGCTGCCAAACTAAACTGAAAAAAGGCTGGACTTACATATCTCTTCCTTTATTGCTTGAAGATCCCCACAAAGGCATGAATAGAGAATCAAAGGATCCACCCAGTACCACCTCCATGTTCACCATTAATCCATGTCCTCAAGTGCCACATCCACATATTTTGGGACACTTCCACTAACTCTGTCAGTGCTCTGGGCAGCTGTGCCAATGTTTTACAATCTTCCCATTAAGGAATTTTCCTTAATATCCAATCTACACCTCCCCCGGCACAGCTTGAGGCTGTTCCCTCTCCTCCTGTCCCTGTTCCCTGGGAGCACAGCCCGACCCCCCTGGCTGTCCCCTCCTGTCAGGGAGTTGCGCAGAGCCACAAGGTCCCCCTGAGCCTCCTTTTCTCCAGGCTGAGCCCCTTTCCCAGCTCCCTCAGCCTCTCCTGGTGCTCCAGCCCCTTCCCAGCTCTATTCCCTTCCCTGGACACGCTCCATCCCCTCAATCTCCCTCTTGTCATGAGGGTCCCAGAGCTGCCCCCAGCACTGGAGGAGCCCCAGCAGTGCCAGCACAGGGGACAGCACTGCCCTGATCCCTATGGGCACCATTCCTGATCCAAGCCAGGTGCCACTGGCCTCTTGCCCACCTGGGCTTGTGTTCAGCCAATGTCCACCAGTCACACTTTCCACACGGTCCTTCACCTTCTTTGAAGCCAAACGTGCTACAGATGCTTTAAGCAGCAAAGTGCTGAACTTCCACGTAATTTTAACAGCTTAAACATTTAATTAGAACTTTATCAAAAAAGCAGAAAGAATCCTGGCTAACACCATACTGCAGAGGAAGGATATCACTGTTCTGAGGTGCATTAATCATGGGCAGCATCTTTAGGAATGCTCAATGCAGTTGTTTTGCTGGAGAATCATTTTTGGCATGCCGGTGCTCTATTCCATATCGTGTTCTTCAGTAAGACAACGAATAATCCTTACCTAAAGAGCAATTACAGATCCATATTTTCAACTCTTTCATTTCCCTTAATGAGAGAGAGCACCAAGGGCAGAAAATATAGGCAAGCCCCAATTGCCGTTAACAGTAAATGAGATTTGCAGAAGTAACCTATTTGAAACCTAAATCTCTGTATATGTCTGCTTCATAATTAGTTCATGTGTCTTTATAGATGCCAATATTCTCCTATTTCTCCATAGGTGAAATGTCTTTGCCTCTTTAGGGACAATAAACAAAGTTCACAGACACCCATCAAGCATTTCTTGTGTTTTTGCTCTCCTCAGAAGAAAAGCTGATCCAGCCAAAGACTGGAGGACCCATTTCATGCTGTATCATCTCAGACCCTGAGCATAAATCTTGATTTTCTGCCAGAGAAATTGCTCTGAATCTGTATCAGAAAAACATAGGGTGTATTCCCAGATCCTTAGTTCAGCCAAGGAACTTTGCTAAGCAGCCAAGCAAAGGTTCCTTTGTAATCCACACAATTACTTTTTACCTTCCCAGCAAGTTTAATTTTGCTTAGAAAGAATTTTTATATGCTAGTTTTATACATAATAGTTTTCAGAATACAACATGACATATGGGAACAGCAGCTTAACAAATTTCATAAATGTAAATGCTTATCTCAAACAATGTCACATTGTTCGAGATAAGCTTTGAATCTTGTGACTTTGTTTTCTCCCTTGTTAACTGGCATTGTGCCTCTGAACACATAAAAACTAAACAGCAAATTTTAAATTTTTCCCTTTTCTTTATTAAGGATCGTTAATAGTATGTGACCCCGTATGGTAATATGACATGAGGTAACACATTCCTTAAAGTGATTTCTTGGACGGACTAAAGCAAATCTAGTTGTTGGCAGAAAAATGCAATTTTTTTCCCACATCTTTTAAGAGTTTTTGATCTTCTGAGAAAATCTGAAGCCATACCTTTATGCTTTTACCTTTCTTATTGTAGAAAACAAAAGGATGGGAAGATAAATTTTCTAAAGGTTTTCCTTGCAGTAATTTCTTAGTGCAGACTGTGGGCGGTAATTCAGAGTGTCAAGACTAAAAATGAGATGTTATCTTTGAGGCTTTAATAAAACTATCTGTACAGGCTTGTCTGTGCTTCCAAATATTTTTTTAAAGGTAGAAATTAATACTTCTTCACATGCCATCATCTTTAAGTCTCCTACATTTCTTTGGGGCAACTAAGGACACATTTTCTCCAGCAAAAAGAACTCCTGCCTGTCCCCCACCTCCTCCCCTCCATTTGAGATAATTATGAAAAGACTGGGTGTTAAAGAGCCAAAGATTTTCTGGCCACCTCAAAATGATATCCCTGCCCACGGCAGAACAGATCATCCCCATCCTAGACCAAGCCCAGATGTGACCCAAGAGACACCAATGGGAATATTGAGGCTTGGGGGGGGGGCGGGGGGAAGATTGAGACAAATTGTCAACAATTTATTTTAATGAGTATGTGAAAACACAACTAGAAGGTAAAGGGCAAAAGACTGAAGGAAAACAATAATCTTCCTGCCTTTTCTTTTATAAAATTTATTATAATTGAAAACTTGTTTATCAGTGTGAAAAGTCCCTTGGATTTTTTCATAGCCTATTTTTTAGCAGTGTTTTTCTGGTATCTAATTTCTCTATCTATAATTCCATAAATCTGTCAGTCATGCTGGAGAAAAAAATGAACAAACACAGAAAACTCCCTGATAATATCAAAACATAATTGCTAACTCAGAAAATAGATCTGATTTTGTTGAAAGCTCAGAATACAAATCTCTCTGGTAGGTCTACCTTTGGTCCACTATTACAAGCAGCACTGCAAATGGCAAACATGAAATGAAACCACCAGCATAGCTTTTTTTTTGCTATACGTGTTATCTTGCAGTGGATTAAATTACAGCTATTCCCACTTCATAAAAATCAAATTCAAAATTAATATGTCAATTTTGCAAAGCCAAAAAATTAGTGCCTCCTTCAGATGTTTTTTTCTCTCCCCTTTTACACAGGAAAAATAGAAATGCACTGACTTCTTAAAAGCATAGTTTGAAAAGGTATGAAAATCAATTTCTCTTTCTAAAAAATCAAGGCAAATCATGTGCAGAGCTACTCTTCCTACTTTGATGCTTCCCGGGTCTCCTTCTCCATAAAAAACGCATTCCTGGAGAGATTCTCCCCACTGCTGTTCACACCTGACTGTACAATCCTCTCATTAAAGGTTTTCAAAGGTTTACAAGGTATGGGCCTGCTTTAGTTAAAGTAGGAACAAAATTCCTATGGAAAATTGATCAGAGTTTCTGCTCTTTAGATCCCAAACTGTCACATGGAGCCAATTTTGAAACTTCTGCATCTCTCCAGAACAAAAAATTTGCAGCAGTATTACACTGGTAGGTCTCGAGTATGGCCCAGCAACAGATAGATAAAATTTCTTTTGTAATTGCAATGTTGTCATAAAGCACAGGAGTCACATTTTGCTTTGTTATTCTTTGATGCTTCTTTTTTGTCTTTGTGATAATGTTTTATAACCAAAGTAGCATTAAATTTCAAGATAACTAGTCAAAAGGATGTTATTCTTTTTTCCTGAATAATGTTCACTACTACTGCTATCCTGAAATTATAAATAAATTAAAAAATCCTTTTTATTTACATCAGCAAGACATAAATATTAATTCCACTATCCAGTGGAATATCTCTCATTTATTCTGTTAATTCTATTAAATAATAAGAAAACTATAAAACTACAAAAAAACCCCTCCAACTTAGAAGCTTCTCTCATTAATATTATTTACCTAAAGAAAGTATCCTAAAGGGATGCTGAAAGCTGATAATTAAGGTGTGCATAAGCAGTGGTTGGCATCGCACACTCTATATTATATATTTGGTATATTCACATGGCAGAAAAAGCTCAATGTCCCACAGCTTATTTATCAGTACTGTGTCATATTATTCACAGATAAATTCATACCTGAGTAAGATAAAGGAGAATGAAGTTTCAATTTCTATAATTTCCTTACTTTAGGCCATGGGATATTTCATCAGCTACTGCATCCCTTATTTTTATGCTGGCTTTATCACAACTTTAAATAGAATGTATGACAGCCCTTCTATCCTTCAAACTTTTTCAGCTAAACCCCGAGTCTCCAAATACTTTTCAGGTATAGCAGATATGATGAGAAAAAGTTTTGTCTAAACCAAAATTATGATTATTTATGCAGTCAGAATTCCCAAGAATGTTGCAGCAATTAATTAGCAGAAAACATGCTGAGAAGGGTAATAGATATGGGACATCCATCCTTTCACTTCTAAGATACCTGATCAGTTTTATTTGTTATTAAAGATGAGGAAAAGATGCATTGTTTTTGCTTTTACCCAACACTTTTTAAAAAAAGTGTTAATTGTATGTCTGGTCTGAGGCCATTAACACAAAAATATTTTAAATTGCTTTTTGAAAGAAAGAATCAAAATAAACCACTCAAATCCCTATTTCAGACACACAGCCAGCATTTATTCTGCCAAAGATACAGGACAGCATAAACCCTGGAGACTTTGGAATTTCTTAGATTAGATTAAAGTCAGGAAACACCTCTCTTGGTTTTTGCTTACCCAAATTAATGCACTGAAACAAGATGACCTGATCATGTCCTCTGAATGTGAGTGTGTGACACCAATTTCTCTCAGCAAAAAAACAACCAGAAAAAACAAACAAACAAACAAACAAAGCAAAAAAACAAAAACAAAAAACAACCACACACAAAACAAAACAAAAACAAAACAAAACAAAACAAAAACCCCAAAACAAAACGAAACAAACACCAAAAAAAAAAACCACCTGGAGTTGAATTCTCGAAGCTCTCCTGACATCCTGCAAAATTCCTAAAGATTATTTCACACAGAGCAAAGGAAGAAAGAGAAACTGAGTTGTTGATAGCTCTGGTAGCTTGGCAGCAACTCCCCCACTGCCAGGTAAAGGGTTTTTAGCAAGGGTGGCGGTCTGGATCCCTGCAGGGTACAGGAATCCCTCAGGGCAGGGAGGCTCCATCCACACAGATCAGTCTGGCAAGGGGCTGTGTGAAACAGGGCTGAAATAATTCTGAAATCAAAGACTGATTGAAACAGATTTTCTGTCAGATTTCTGTCTCAGAAGTGCCTCATGACAGGGCTCCTCACTTTTCACAGATTAAAATGTGATTGGAGACCAGAGACTTGGATCACAAATCAGCTGCCATCCTTACTCCAAGTGCAAGGTGCACGCAGTAAGTGGAATAACATCCTCGCTGCAGCCATGGCTGCACAAACTCTGCTCAGGAAACAGGCACCATTCATGTCCAGGGAAATCAGAGTTTAAAAATACTGTCCTTTTCAATAACTCTTATAGGAAAGAGAAAAAAGAGTAATTATTTTGGGACAGCAATTACAAAGTGGTGATTCTATAGCATATTCAGTTTTATCTTTGTATTTTAATGTCCCTTTGTCCACCCTTTTTTGAATTTTCTAGTTCCTTGTCCAGCTACCTTGCTATAATTGATCTTGCCTTTCTCTCCTCAAGGCTATGGACTGTTATTTACTTATTTATCTTTAGTTTTCAAAATACAAACCTTGATAAATGTGAAATTAAGGCAAAGCAAAACCAGAGGTGAATAAGTAATGAAATATGTATTCTTTTATTTCTCTGAACATCTCCCAGTTCAGCCATTACCTCCTCTGTTTCAATGTTACTGCTATGGAGATCTCTTTAAAAACCACAAGCACAGACCCAGAGAAGAAATATGCAGTGTAGAAGTCAGAAGCATGATGCCCTCAGGCAGAATATTAAATATTTCCCTCTCCTTTTTTTTTATTTTTTTGAGAAATATAATTTATTCATAGGCAAAGCCACTTAAACAGATATTTCTTAACAGAAGCTTTTATTCCCCTTCTGTGAGAAGGAAAACCGTGCATTCTGCTTGCAAAGCTGTCATATAATGTTTCAGCCAAGCCAAAGGAAATCTGAGTATTTAAGGAACTCTTTCAGGCAGGGAATATAAGGCACTGAGAGTGAGAGTTACTAACTGGTTCCTGTTTAGGTGACAAGCTCTTGATGACAAACGGCCCCAGAGGACAACTTTGAGATTCAGAGAGGGTTATCAGAATCTCTTTGACAAAATGCTGAGGGAAGGGGTACAGGACAAGAGAAACATTCCTTCTGCTTCCCAACAGGCAAAGCTTTCTCAGATGGGCAAAGCTTCCAGCACAGAGATTTCCCCACTGCTGTTCAAATTAAGAGTGCAAAGCACAGCTTCTGTTAACCAAGAAAGTGTTACATTTAATTCTGCCCTAGGCAAACCTAAACAAATTGGAAGCCATGAAGTAGAGCCAGTCCTGGTGGTGTCTCTGGGATGGGTTCAGGCATTGACATTTATTCTTCTATACAGAACTCATTTGTTCTGCTCATGGAACCACTGAGGTTGGAAAAATCCTCCAGAACCAACCTATGCCCGATGCCCACTTTGTCCCCAGCCCAGAGCACTGAGTGCCACATCTGCTCCTTCCCTGGACACCTCCAGGGATGGGCATTCCAAACCTCCTTGGGCAGCCCCTGCCAAGGCCTGGCCACCCTTTCCATGGAGAAATTCCTGCTGATGTCCAACCTGAGGCCCAGCTTGAGGCTGTTCTCTCTCCTCCTGTTCCTGTTCCCTACGCAGACCCTGACCCCCTTGGCTGTCCCCTCCTGTCAGGGAGTTGTGCAGAGCCACAAGGTCCCCCCTGAGCCTCCTTTTCTCCAGGCTGAGCTCCTTCCCAGCTCCTTCAGCCCCTCCTAATCAAACTTGCCCCATGTGCCACATCCCACACAAGTTTCATGATGCTCCTGTAATAATATATTTGGAATTTCTTGTGCAGTGAGGGCCCCAGCATTTGGACAGGATGTGAAAGACCATTTTAACATCAATCTAGCCATGAAATAACAAGCAGTATGAGAAGGCTGCAGGGAGCCAAAATGAATAGGGGAGTCTGGTCTCTGAAAAATTCAGGATGGAGTCCTCAGACACAAAGTACTAAGAAGTCAACCCATTAGGAAGAGAGGAACAGGAAAGAGAAGCATTCAGGAGGATTTAAAGAGATATACGCAGAGCTGATGTGACTTTTTATACATCATCTTACACTGCAAAATATTCAGAAACATTTTAAAGCAAAGAATTAATAAGATGACGGTGTCTTCTTCAACAGAAGTAAATGGTAGGTGATCATTTAAATTTGGCAAACAAAATCTGAGTGCCTAATTACCAGCTCCATTCAAAATGTGTATTCTTGCAATGAAAGTCAGCCAGGGATCAGTTTGCATCCCTTGAAGAACTGCCTTGAATCAGTAGTCTGAGATGTGAATAAACCATTATTCTATCAACTTTCAGACTTTCAACACATCTAAGAGGGAGACAGTACAGAGTTTGGAGAGCTTCCCAGAAGGTTTCTGAAATTTATATCAATGCAGTTAAATGTAGTAAAATTTGAATTCAAAAGAAACTGTGGTTTTACAGATTCAACAGCAGAGGCTGCTCCAAATGAGCACTTTTAAGTGTGAAAAAATTGGTTCACTTTCCTAAAAGATGATTGAGAGGCCTATGTCTAGTGAGAAAAGAGATCCTTATAAATAGAAACCAAATAAATCTGTGTATCCTTTTTCCATTGAAATAGTGAAATTATGTGAGGAAAACAGACATTTAGCTTCCTGTGAATTTATTCCAAAAGATCCCCAAGCCTTGTTAGCAAAGATAACAGAGGGAAACTTTTAATGTTTACAAGACTTTCAATTGGCTTTTCTATTGAATTGAAAATTTTGCAAGATTTTCTATGGATATTAAAGTTATTACCTTAATTACACTATATTTTTTTAATAATATGAATTTTATAACTAAATCTAGATTAGGTTGTGATACTATAGCAAAATGAAATATAAATTCAAATTTTAAAAGGCTTAACTATGAAAGTTATCTATAGTTCATATGCATATCTAAGTTTGTAAAGCAAAAGGGGCATGTTGCTATTAGCTTGGAAACTCCTAGTTTTCTGAGAATTTAGTAGTCCCTGTCAGCAAACCAGCCAGGAATGAATACAAAACACATCTGTTGTGTTTTGAAAATGCAATGACTAAAGGGTGTCTAATTCCCATTATTTTTACTCAATCCTTTTGTCTGACAGGTTTCCTCAATGGAATAAGGAATTCTTAAAGTCAGAGTTGATCAATTTCTGCTCACCACTGTGACTTCTCTTAAGGTCTTGCATCTGGCATCTTTATGTTAGGGCCAGGATCAAGAAAACTGAAACATCAGTGAGTACTCCTGTATGACCTCCTGAGGACCTCCTGAGACCTCCAGGTAATAAAGACAAGGTTTGCAGTTTTAGTTTTCAGTGAAATTCAGACGACTAGAAAATTCAGTCTACTAGAAAACTTCAAGGACAACAGAATGCTGGTTTAAAGGTTTACTATGTCCCCTGGAGATGAAGGTATTTCTGAAATATTTCAGAAACATGAATTGCACCCTTAAAAATAAAAAAAAAAAAAAAACAAAAAAAACAAAAAAAACAAAAAAACAAAAAAAAACAAAAAAAAACAACCTCTCCAGTGAAAGGATCAGTATATACTAAAATCCTAAGCATCACCCATAACTGCACTAGAGCTTTGATTTACGATGAATGCATGGAATTTGGAAACTGCTTAGATTGTAATGACTTCTGATATTAAGACTTGTAAAGTAACTTCTGGGCTGAGGTTGTGCAGGGTTTCTGAGCTGCATTTATCTCTGACAGATGTAATCCAGGTCTTACTATCATCTCAAAGTTCCGTCAAATTCTTGAAAAGGAGTCAGCAAGGTAAGCTTTCCTAAGGGACTAAACCCATTTAGGGAGTTTCTGGAATCTGAATCTACCAAGGTCAAAGGTTCTTCCATTGAGTTTTCATTCCAAGTCAGCTCCAATGCTTAGACTGACACTTGCCACTGAACTAGTGCGTCCCTGTCCAAGCATGACTAAAATAATGACATTTAAACTCTTAAAGTATATTAAGTAGGGAGATAGCCTAAGATTATTACCTAAAGCACACCAGACGTGAAATAAAGCTTTTCTGTTCTACCACCCACTATATATATACATATGTTACAGAAGAGCTAATTTCTTCTTTCTGAGTTTATCTGTGTTCCTTGGGTGGTTTGGGTTGTGCCCACCTCACCCAGAACATCCATTGGAATGCTCTGTTCATTCACTAGCAGGGTGGGGTTTTAGATACAGATTGCAGGAGGTAAACCTACAGTTCAATCCATTAAAGAAAGAAAGATCCATTTGATAAAACAGAAAATCTGAAGTCTAAAAGATAGCATTTAGCTTTCTATCCACTGTTGCACCTGAGCAGGTGTCCCCTCTACATAGCAATAATTTCTCTCAAAGGATTATTCCAGCACTGAAGCTGCACCCAAATTCAGGCTAGGAGTAGCGTCCCATCACTTTAGAGGATATACAGGCACAGAATCAGGCAGTATTTATGCCATAATCTGAAAAAATATTGCCATTTAACTTATGGAAAGTCAATTTGAGCCCAGCATATTCCAAGACAATTTTATTTCACCTATTAAAAATAAGCTTTGCAATTCTATGAAATCTTTGTAGACAGCTGATCACTTTTATCAAGGTTCTGAAGGAAATGGTTTATATTTTCCTTTTACTGCTAAGAATGAATATTTGATTAACCAGTTTTGTTAAGGACAAAGAAACAGCGTTCCTCCAAACCATTCCTGCTGTCAGGTGTGGTGGGAGTTGGGATGGATTCTGTGTGCTGTTTGCACGTTCCTCTCCCTCCTGGGACACTCAGCAGAGCAGCCCTGCTGCGTGTGCTCCACCAGGTGAACACATTTCCTCTTTATCTCTGCCATCCACTGCATCACCCCTCAGCGAAAGCAGCGATGGCAGAGATCTGACAGAAGTTACAGGCCTCAGTTTCTGAATGAGTTTGAATTTCCACGTGTAAAAGGACATCAGTAATTTTCTCACATTTTCCTAATCTCCCCTGATGGATTCAGGCCATGCTTTTCATTTACTCCAGATGCGATAACCAAACTGTCAGCTACGTTTCAGCTTTTCCTTTAATCTTCCCTGGAGCCAATAATAAAAGATTAGTAATTGACAGTGGTTTCCAGGCTAAGGGTAATGCTTATTTTAAACACGGGAAGCAAGAGCTGTATTCTTTGAAGGGATAATTTGCGGGAGGCCAGAAAATTGGATTACTTTGTTATCTGTTGTGTAAATGACAAAGATATTCAGTGTCCTTAAAATGTCAAGGCAAGTTTAATTAAAAATTTGCTACCTAAATTGAAGGTGGAGAATAGAAGGAAAGAGAGGAAACACAGTGATGTTTACAGGTAATTTAGAAACTTCACCAGGAAACATATAACAAAAGTTATAAACAGATATAAGAATTATATTTATATTTTGATATGTAAATTTGAAACATATGGGCTTTTTTTTAAGGAAAAAGTATCTATTCTCATCAGAAGATAAACATGTGCAGCACACCATCACAATATTACCAATATTTTAAAAATACAGAGTTGGGAATGAGAGAAATATCAAGAAACATTCAGAAAAATGATCTTCCTTAGAAAGAAATTCTCCAGCCACATCAATACTTCCTGAAAGTTGTCTGCAAGAGGTGAATTTCACTTTACCTGTGCAGCCACTTAAGTCCTCAGCATTACTACACCAGGTTACAGCCTTTTTCCTACATTATATGCACTGCATATTTTTGTTTTCCCTTCCAAAGTGAGGGAAATCGCATGGAAAACATTAATACTTAGGGACAGATTCTGTTTCAGGCAGCACAGCTGAGCTCAACCCCACTCCTGCATGTAGACATTCATTAACTAATCAAATTGGGTATTGAAAATTTGAATTTAAACACTCATGCAAAACTACATTGGGGGGGCTTTTACTGAGAAAAGCTGTGGCTGAAATGTCACAGAGAGCAGACAACAAAAGTCAGATTTTTGCTGAAATAAGGTGCACAGTTTGAGTAAAGACAACACATTTTTGAAAGTAAAAGTACTTTTTTTTTAGATTAAATGTTCACATCTCACTAAATGACTATACACCTTTAAGCTGCTATTATTTAAAATCAACAATATTATTTCAATTTTTTTTCCTATTTATTAAGCTAGTTATTTTCAGTTATGCAGGTATTTTTCATAAGTCAGGTGTAAGTACAGATAAGTGTGTCACTCTCTGAGGCTCAGCTGCTCGTCCCTCTGATGCTGAGGTTTGGTGGCAGCAGGAGCAGGAAAGACAGCACCCTCTCACCCCCAGCCCAGAGCCAGAGCTGCAGCACACATCCTGCATCCCAGAGCCCATCCTGCATCCCAGACCACTTCTTGCATCCCAGAGCACATACTACACCCCAAAGCTCATCCTGCATCCCAGAGCCCATCCTGTATCCCAGAGCACTTCCTGTATCCCAGAACACTGCAATCCCAGCACTTTCCCTGTCACTGCCCTTTCAAGAAAAACTTGGATCTGTAAATAATTTCTCTGGTAATAACATTATCAAGCCTAATCTTGGTTACATACTACATTTCTTCAAACTCAGGGAATTTTTGCAGCAAAATACACTAAAAAAGCAGGATGCAATCCAATACTGAGCTCTTTCACAGACAGGAGAGATGAAAAGCACCATGGTGGAGCTGAACAAAGCATGAACAGGAAAACTGGAAAAGCAAAAAAGATAAAGAAGGCTTTGAAATTTCCAGCCCCCTTCATTCACAATTGTTCCACCTCTCATGGAAGTGTGCTGCAGTGCTACTTAGCTCATTCAGTATCAAGGTACTTTATCTAAATTACTACAGTTTGGCTCTGTCCCTTCTGTAAATGTAACAAGGCTTACAGAGTTTCCAAATTAGCTTCAAATGCACTTTGGCCATTAAATATTGTTTTATTAGCCCACAACACCTTGTTCTGTATGACTTAAGGCCATGACCAAGTATATTCTAGAAAAACACTCCTGGCTATATTAGTTTATTCTTTCAAGCTTTGCAATCTTTTCTGATGTCACCCTCGAGAGCTCAAGGACTAGTTCTCCACACAGTAATTGGTCACGGAGGACTTTTAGCACCATTGGAAACAGCTGGACTCAATGTGGGAGCAGTATTTGTGGGAAGGTGTGCTTGATTTAGATGAATATGTGTGCCCCGGTTCTTGCACACGGGTCACTTGCACTATTCATAGAACTGTGCTCACACTAAAAATGTGTGAAGGGAAATGGGCTGTTGGAATCTAGGAGGAAGAGAAAGAAAGAAAACATTCCAGCTTGACATATGTCTGTCTTTAAGCACGCTCTTGCTCTCAAAAACATTTTTGGCACTTGAATTATAAAAGCTCTCTTAGTTTTCCATCTAATTTAGAATAGCATTTTCTTCAATCAAATTTCCAGGCAAATGGATAGAAAATGGAATTGTATCTACCTGTCAATATTGTATTTATTCTGTTAAATGCAGATTATTTTTATAATTTACATTGCTAAATCAGTAACAGCACCACATTCAATCAGCAATAAGACTGGATTTCAAGAATACAGACTAAAAGCCTGAATTAAATAATGATCCATTTCACTATTCCTGATAGAATCTAAAGGTCACATAATCCAATATTGGGATAATTTTTCCTAGGGCATGTAAGTGAAACTATAAAATTCTTTTTATGGTTACAAATTAGAAGACAATTTGAATTTTTGAACCTTTAAGAGTGGAAAAAGTGGCACAGCAGGGTGATTGACGTGTTTGTTTAAGATAGGGAACAGAACACAAGAATATCTTCGTAGTGACTCAGAGTCTATAAATCAATGAATTCTATTTATAATCAGTATCATATATCACAAAAATGAAGAGCTAGAATCATTGTAACCAAATACACTAATCCTTACATGAATGGAAAATATAGAAAAACATTTAAAAGTCCTGAAAGCACTGGATTTTCCTGTTGGAGTTCAGCTCTTTGTATATACAACTATCTATTAGGCATTATCTCAAGGATGTGGGATATTTTCTGACTTCATCAGTAGTTGAAAAGAGGAAAACTGTAGAATAGCGTAGAATGTAAAATGTAGAATAAGGTGATTTTAAAAGCATCTGTTATACAACTGAGATGGAGGTTCATTTGCCTCTATTTCATTCATTTTGTATAAAACTATTATTAATATTTCACAAAAAATTAGTTTCAGTTTCCTAGAGAAAATATGTGGACTGCAGCTGGAGATGACCAATGTTTTATGATGCTTTTGGCATTAAAATAACAAAAGCTGCAGAAGATGAGGAAAAAGAAGGAATCGTTGATAGGGACTTTGGGAAAGGCAGTTCTGTATCTGAGGTTCAGTAGATGCCCTTCCCTTCCCTTCCCTTCCCTTCCCTTCCCTTCCCTTCCCTTCCCTTCCCTTCCCTTCCCTTCCCTTCCCTTCCCTTCCCTTCCCTTCCCTTCCCTTCCCTTCCCTTCCCTTCCCTTCCCTTCCCTTCCCTTCCCTTCCCTTCCCTTCCCTTCCCTTCCCTTCCCTTCCCGCACCCTTCCCTTCCCGCACCCTTCCCGCACCCTTCCCTTCCCGCACCCTTCCCTTCCCGCACCCTTCCCTTCCCGCACCCTTCCCGCACCCTTCCCGCACCCTTCCCGCACCCTTCCCTTCCCTTCCCTTCCCGCACCCTTCCCTTCCCTTCCCGCACCCTTCCCTTCCCTTCCCTTCCCTTCCCTTCCCTTCCCTTCCCTTCCCTTCCCTTCCCTTCCCTTCCCTTCCCTTCCCTTCCCTTCCCTTCCCTTCCCTTCCCTTCCCTTCCCTTCCCTTCCCGCACCCTTCCCTTCCCTTCCCTTCCCTTCCCTTCCCTTCCCGCACCCTTCCCTTCCCTTCCCTTCCCTTCCCTTCCCTTCCCTTCCCTTCCCTTCCCTTCCCTTCCCTTCCCTTCCCTTCCCTTCCCTTCCCTTCCCTTCCCTTCCCTTCCCTTCCCTTCCCTTCCCTTCCCTTCCCTTCCCTTCCCTTCCCTTCCCTTCCCTTCCCTTCCCTTCCCTTCCCTTCCCTTCCCTTCCCTTCCCTTCCCTTCCCTTCCCTTCCCTTCCCTTCCCTTCCCTTCCCTTCCCTTCCCAAACCTTCCCTTCCCAAACCTTCCCTTCCCTTCCCTTCCCTTCCCTTCCCTTCCCTTCCCTTCCCAAACCTTCCCTTCCCAAACCTTCCCTTCCCTTCCCTTCCCTTCCCTTCCCGCACCCTTCCCTTCCCTTCCCTTCCCTTCCCTTCCCTTCCCTTCCCGCACCCTTCCCTTCCCTTCCCTTCCCTTCCCTTCCCTTCCCTTCCCTTCCCTTCCCTTCCCTTCCCTTCCCTTCCCTTCCCTTCCCTTCCCTTCCCTTCCCTTCCCTTCCCTTCCCTTCCCTTCCCTTCCCTTCCCTTCCCTTCCCTTCCCTTCCCTTCCCTTCCCTTCCCTTCCCTTCCCTTCCCTTCCCTTCCCTTCCCTTCCTGCACCCTTCCCGCACCCTTCCCGCACCCTTCCCGCACCCTTCCCGCACCCTTCCCTTCCCGCACCCTTCCCTTCCCGCACCCTTCCCTTCCCGCACCCTTCCCGCACCCTTCCCTTCCCGCACCCTTCCCGCACCCTTCCCGCACCCTTCCCTTCCCGCACCCTTCCCTTCCCGCACCCTTCCCTTCCCGCACCCTTCCCTTCTCTCACCCTTCCCTTCCCGCACCCTTCCCTTCCCGCACCCTTCCCTTCCCGCACCCTTCCCGCACCCTTCCCTTCCCTTCTCTCACCCTTCCCTTCCCACACCCTTCCCTTCCCGCACCCTTCCCTTCCCGCACCCTTCCCTTCCCTTCCGTTCCCGCACCCTTCCCTTCCCTTCTCTCACCCTTCCCTTCCCGCACCCTTCCCTTCCCGCACCCTTCCCTTCCTGCACCCTTCCCGCACCCTTCCCTTCCCTTCCCTTCCCGCACCCTTCCCTTCCCGCACCCTTCCCTTCCCGCACCCTTCCCTTACCCTTCCCCCCATTTGTGCTGCATGAGGTTGGCAAGAGAAAGTTTTCAAGGCAAAATGTGACTTCCTCAGTTAGGCCCAAATGTCCCAGCTGGAGTTTCATTAGGAGATAAATGCCATTTAGGAGCACTGAAAGGGAATTCCTGGATTCATTTCCTTGCCCATGCCTTCAGATCTCTCTCAGTCCCTGTGTGAGGTGCCAGGTGTGGGCAGGTTTGGCAAGGTGTTGTGGCATCCTGGGTGCTCCTGGTTTCTCTGCTGCCCTGGGAAAATGGGCACAAAACCTGGGAAAGAGTCCAAGGGTGCCAGGCCAGAATATTTTGAGGAGCAGAGAATGATACTGGTCTACACATCTAAGTTTCAGTGTGTGACTCTGGGACTGGCAGAGAACTCGTGTCTCACAGCAAATTCTCCCTCCTGGCAGGACGAAGGGGCACTAACGTTTACCCCCAGGACAAAAACACCCCAAAAGGAAAAGCATGCTCCCAGGATAGCCAGAAACACACAGAAGAGCAAGTGAGAGACCTTCTTTCACTTGTAAGACCCTGATCCAAATATTTTCACTGAAAGAGCTGAAAAGCGAAACAGCCCTATCTCTGACAAACCCTCAGGTGAGCAGGAATGGGCAAAGCAGAGCTCATTTACCTTATACCTCAGAAACAAAAACCATCCATACTAAAAGTTATTAAGAAAATGTAGAAATATGGTTTTTTCCTTGAAATTTATGACTAGATTTTATTTCTAAACACTCAGGAGGAGTCTGTTAAAACTCCATTCATAATTCAGTTGGCTAGAATTCACATACCTAGTAAAAGCAATAGTAAATCTGGGCTGCAGAAAGCGTAATTTAATTTAGCCATGACAAGGAGAATAGTGGTCTATGTTCTAAATACCAGAGTAATTTTGATTGTCCAACAAATAATAGCTCACTGAAAAAGGCAGTAAATGATAAAATTAAGTCTAGTGGACTAAATTAATTCACATCCTTTTCCTTTCCCAAATACCTACAGACAACATTATTTTCCTTCTCTAAAAGTAAAGAACTGCAAGAGAGAAAATATTGCACAGAACAGCTCTTGACAGGTTATTTTTTTCAGGGTAAATTCTACTTCAGAAATTTTACTGTTCAGACACTAACCTGAAGAAATGCCAGAAGAAGAAAAAAACCTTTGGCAATATAGCCCGTAATTACATAAGTGCACTTATAAAGTTGTGTGAGTCTTACTGTTCTAAGTTCTCTTTTACACAAGACACATGATATACATTGGAATCAATCCACTCAATACAGGAATCTTTGTCAAAATCATCTTGCACATTTTCATTGTAAAAAGGTTGGTGACAGAGAGCAGATTTTTGCAATGAGATTTGAAACATTCAGTCTAAGAGACCTTAGAAGTAAATGACAGCAGCATTGTACAAGAAAAGCTAATATTCCTATTTAAACAAGCACTTTATGATGGAAACATCTTTGGAATGGCCCTTTGGTGTCATTCCACAGGTGAGTAAAACCTGTTAAAAGGAGTGTAGCAACTATTTTGTCCAAGAGAAAATATCTGTTTCCATGCCACTCTCATACACGATTTTACTCATTTCATCACAATATAATGACCTGGAAGGAATATTTTGCTCTCAAATGCTGTTTATCAGGTATGGGACTGAGCTCAATGGAACTGAAAATTCAAAATCAACCTAGGGGTTGCTTTTACAAATATCCCATGTAATATATCAAATACCTTTACAATCTTTACACGTTCTAGATAATCTATTTTATTGTTATAGTAACCTAGATGGAGGAATCAAATTAAGTTTTACTAAATATGTTTCTATGTGTACTAATGTGTCTGTAAATTTATGTAAGGGAAAATGAAGAATACAGAGTTTTGTGTTTTTCAATTACCAAAAGCAAACTGTGTCAATTACACCTGTGCTCACAGCTGAACAATTCTGCTTTCCATGTGTCTTGGTTTGGAAAGACAGGTATCTGTCAGCGAAAACTGAAGTTTCCCTCCAAGACACCATGAAATGAAGAGAGTGGTAAATAACAGATTTTCCTCTATTTAAAACTGGCTTTTGTAATAAAGCACATCATACTACAATAGCAGTTAACGTATCTCTTCAGACTGGATGGTGCCAAACAGTCATAGCCGGGTATGATATTGCATCCATTCTAAAACAACAGATTATTAGAGGGGAATTTTTAACCAAAAAAATAGATACATTTGAAAAATGTCAATGGTTTTATATGAAACCATTGAGTTTTGAAACCTGTACTTTAATTGTCTTTTCACTCCCAACTTCAAGTCTAAGTATCATATATACAGGAGCATAAAGAGCTGCTAGATTTTTATGCCAGCTTGAGGGTACCTCTTTAGGAAAGCATTAATAGACTAAATTGCAGACAATACTCTTTTGAATCAAATGTAAATATTGAACAAAAAATATTTTTATGGACCAATATCAGTCAGACACTCAATAGTTCAAAAGACTCCATGAGACACTGCACAGCTACAGCACGCACAGACCTCCAAACCAAATCCGAAGTTTTGTGCCACGTGACAAACTGGGGCTGGAATGTGCTCAGCTCCCTGTGTAGGAAGATCTCTGGGATTTGCCATGTTTATGATCACTACATCCTCCACTGCATGTGCTTTTTGGTTTGTTTTTTTTTTTTTTCTCCATCAATTATGAACTGTACTCACAAGTGCCGGACTAATATTCAAAGCAATAACACTCAGTGCAAAGATTTGGATTCATGCTAGTCCCCCTGTAAGGTTTAACTCCTTCTGCTGCACCTCACATTTAAAATTCCTTATGTAAAAAACTACCCAGGATTACATTATTTGAAAACATCACCTTAAAGCTGACGATTTCTTTACTTTAAAAGTTATTGTTTGATTAATGACTTTAAATGAGTGCTGCTCATCAGAAGGTGCTTTAATTTACAGGCAGGAAGAACAGATAAGACAGACTGAAAGGAATGGAGTATAATGCAGAACTTCCCAACTGAAAAATTTAGTGATATTGACCCTCTCCACTTCCATCCACTGCTCCCTAAAGACACACCGCATCTTCTAAAAGCAATTTTTAAGGTTATGTCTTTAATAATAATACAGGACATAAGACTATGAACTGAAGGTAGGAGAAATTATGACTTTAGATCCTACTCAGTCATCAGCAGGTGATTCTGTTGATAGAGGATGAGGAAATGTTTGTGATTTCTATTCAGAATATGCAGGTGAAATAATCACAGTCCTGGTGACTACAAACATAGGAAACCACATTGATTCTTTCTTGAAAAGATTCTCACTGTGAGAGTTTATGCCGAATTTGCACCTTGACTGTAATTAAGATGAGAAAAAAAAAGAATGTCTTTAGAGAGGGCATGATGATAAGGCAGTCAAGAGGATAATGACAACAAATGTTGGCATCTTTCACTTTGATATGTATTATTTCTGTTCAAAGACAGCACCTTCAGAGCCATGATGTCAAAATGCAGGTAAAACCTATACTTCAGCTTAACAATGGTCAACAAATATTTATTTATCTCCCATTTTTGGGAGATTAAGAAATAAATATTTATTCCATTAACCCACTTCCCCAGTTAACTTGATTTTTAATATTGTTATCTGTTATTGTATTGAATTAATCTTGAAGTTTACTTTTCTTTTCACAAATTAATTTTAACTTGAATTAATTATTTGTTTTCACTGCTGTCTTATCAAACTTTTGAAGCAACTTTAAACATGAATATGCATGTGTGTTATTTATCTACATCAAATGGTTTAACATGCTTTCATCAGAAATGCTTGCAAGTTTTTCAAGGTTCTTTGTCAGAATGGTAACTCTTTTATACGCAAACTCTTTACAAAGTTAATGTCTTTAAAGAAATGAAGTTTTGAGGTGGAAATATTGAATCCCTGAAGGTTTGCAGTCTTGAAAGTATTTTTCACAGGAATATTCCTCTTTTCCTCATTGCAACTATTAGAGCTGTATAACAGTTAAGTAAAACACACTGCAAAACCTTCTAGCCAGCCATGAAACTCATCTGGTTTCACATTATATTCCTATTCTGTTATTATTTAAGAGTTTTGTTTTCTTCTGTGGGCTAAAAGGGGAAGTCGAAATCACTCACATTGCACCCAAATGTGCATTTACCACTGAATAAATTAGTGTATGGCCTATAACTCACTTAAGTGATACAAAAAGGGAATCTGAAAGATACAGCCTGGAAAGAAAAGGGGTTCCTGCTTAAACCAAAGGAGTTGAACTCAGTCAAGGGCAATAACTGAGTAAATTCTGAATTTATATCAATAATTTACAGAAACTTGAATGTATGACCCATGGGGTGAAGAGGAAATGCTCCAAAACTCATGGGCAGAACCAAAACTCTGCTGTGCTGAGATTTGACTGTCACAAAGCTGTGACAAACCCAGTGTCTCTTTCCTCAGTCATATAGGGATGTGCATATGGGGACTGTAGGGAAAAAAATGGAAATTCTTCCTGAGACATGACTCTTAAATCAGCACAATTACATTTGGAAATATGGTGGTTCCATTTTTCCCTTTTTGCCTTGAGCTCCCCTTTCTATCATGCTTGTTCTTAATTCATGCTCTATAAAACAAGATGAGCTTCAGCTGATTTCATGGATTGAAACCATCCATGCTTTCTTGTGGGAACTTTCCCACTACATCCTGGGAAATTTCCTGGACCTCACAGAGGCAATCCTGAGAATTATCCCAGTGACAATGAGTACTAACCTCCTTTTGGAAAAGGACTGATCAGACCTCATGATTACAGACTCTAGATGAAGTGATTTTTAATCACAGCAGATAAGTACATGGGGTTTTGTACCTTAAATCATTTTTTTTAATAATGTGCATCTTCTTCCCCCCTCCAAAAAAATGCTGGAACTTGACTTTTAGCTTAACTTCAACTAAATGGAAAAAGAAAGACTCATGTACAGAAACTGGCTGGCTCTTAATGGAAATTGCTAAACAGTTCCAAGCAGTAAAGATCATAAGAACACTAACAGCTTCATAACACAAGTAGCAGTGGCAAAAATAACAGCCAAATACTTGAAAACAAGCACAATTTATGAATGTATTTCTGTGATCTGGCTGCCTCAATTGCAGGGAAGTGAGTTCTATGACCCAGCAAGTCCCATTGCACCCTCTGTCCTTTATTAACTTGTATTTATTCGGATATAGCCTTTTAAAGGAGCTGAGCATCAACAAACTGAAAGTGGAGTAGTACAAAAGGCCCAAAGGAAGGTTAAAAAAAAGTAATGAAAATCTATGTAGTTTATGGGTGTCTAGGGAAATCATGGCCCTAGTTCTTTATAAGTTTAAAAATACAACTATTTCATTTTAAACAGCTTTTCTGCAACTCCGGACAGTTTCAGGTGATACAAAAAAATGCATGTTTTGCATTTCCCTGTGCTTTCTGTGATTATGCATCCTGATGCAATATGAATAGGATAATTACACAGAATATGTTCAAAATGTAATTCTGAGATCTTTAATAAGCAGCTAACCTTTACAGAAGAGCTGGAAAATGAAGTCTGCCCTGGTTCCTTCCCGAGATGGCTGCAGATAAACCTAAAGCAGCACATGTGTAGCACGTTGGTGTGCAGGCTGGTTTTACATATTGATGAGATCTACACCATGATGAGTTTAAGGTCTCCACAAAAATGTCAGACTTGTTTGAGTCCGGTCAGCTCCTCACAGAGATGAGAATTGTCTAAAAGACTGTCCTGGGACAGTTTATTGCAGAGTCTCAGCCACAGCATTATCTTTCCCCTTTACATTTACGGTTACATTTACATTTACATCATGTTAAAACTGTCGGAATTTTGGTGGATCTATTTTAGCAATACCACTGCCATCCAAACCTGTTAGCCCTTAAGCTGATTACTAGGTGAATGTCCATTTAAAAATATGTATACACACATATGCACATACACAGTCTGTGATTGCCAACTGTACCCTCACTCAGCCACCACAAATTTTGATAGTGGGACCTTAACATCAACCTGTGCTCACAGGAATTGTGTAGGAATTAACCCAGATACCTTTTCTGCCTCTTTTTTGTCCATTCAACATCATTTAAATTCACCCAAAAACTCTGTTACCACTTGCACTGTCTCATTCAGCTTTTATATCAAGAAGAAAACTACCACCGTAGAAGGTATGGAAAGAAGGTGAACGGATTAATGATAATTAGCAATTAACAAAATACACCATCATTTTGAACTTGAAAAGGTCATCAGAACCTTCAACAAAACCAATCCCACTGTTCCCTCAGGTGCTCTGCAGTGAAGTTTTTTGAGAAATAAACAGATCCACGGTTGGGAGAAGCAATAGGATTAACAATGAATTTTAATGAAACTGGTTCACTCACACGTCAGTTTATTTAGCTTGGCATTACATAACTGCTCCTCTATTTTCATTATGGTTTACTTCAAAAACCTGAAACCAGTCTCAGGAAGCTCTCCACCCACTAACAATCAGCTTATTATTCCTGAGGTCCTTTTTTGTTCAATAAATATTTTTTAACTAATAAAAGAAAAGAAAAAAAAA
Source organism: Prinia subflava (assembly GCF_021018805.1). Taxonomy (NCBI): domain Eukaryota; kingdom Metazoa; phylum Chordata; class Aves; order Passeriformes; family Cisticolidae; genus Prinia; species Prinia subflava. Next base: position 20,150,444 of record NC_086283.1, on the reverse strand, counting down.
ATCTTGTTTAATTCACAGCAGATTTCAAATTGAAGTTCCATAGCTACAGAATGTGCGAAATCTTACAAGTCACAGAAAACTAACCTGTTTACAACTGGAAAAGGGAAAAAACACCCACAACAGATAAAGCCTTTGACTTCCACCAAAGTTCTGCAGGAGTAACTCATATGCAGGAGAAAAATTCACAAATTCACAATTATCCCCTCAGTAATACTACCTGATGCAATATAGCAAATTCTGCACCCTTTTCATGCAGATGGGAATGAACAGACCTGGCCTGAAGGCCCCAGTATTTTATAATTCATCCACATTCAGGACACATTCCCTTCACCCACTCCAAAGTCCTAAAGCCATTAATACCTTTTGCAATGGCATGCTTTGATATATAAATATATATAATTTGTGGGTTTTTTTAACAGTACATTGGAAAAGGACCAGCAAAAACTGTGCAGTGTAAGCATAGAAAATGGAGAAACGGGAATAAGATTTTGACCAGCTGACAGCTAACATGGGGAAAGAGGTGGTGAAAGAGCTCCAGCAGTTCATATCTTAAGAGCCATGTATTTCTAAAATGATTGCCAATTCACAATGAAAAAAATGTGGAAGCGAGGTCCTTCTACAGCTATGCAATTAAATAAAATGATGACTTTGGTATTTTACGTTACTGGATTTTTCTAATTGAGAAAGTAAAGAATTGATTGCATTGTTTCAGCTTGAAGTTAATGCTTTTAACTATTTTTTCTCCTGCTCTTAGTTTTCATTTCCTGTAGATTAAAAAATGAAGGCAGTGAATAACATAATAATAACTAAATAACCTTTCCTGTAGAAAGAAATGTTTTAAATGAGGACAAATACAATCTCAAAGTTAGAAGTTCCTTCAGTATATGAGTAAAATTCTGAAGCTCTGGATTTCCAGGCTTCTCCCTTTGGGCTTTTAAAGGAGTGCCCATAAACCAATGCAAGTGTCATTCTTCACGTCATGCCAAGGTAGGGAGATTTCTCCTATCCAAATATTCAATGTGTTGAGATTGTACTTCCAGAAAATGCCAAATCTTAAAGCCAGACAGAAGAATTCACATGTACCAACTTTACAAACTAAGAACTTAACTAGTCTTGAATAACTCTGTTATTCTGAAAGTCTGGCTTTTGAAATTACACTTTGAAAAAAATTACCCTTCTAAATTGCCCATATTGTGGATTTTTCAGTGAACTCCACATGGATAACTCATATCAGGAAACTGTTACCTTTTATTCCATGTTCACTCCTGATTTTATGCTAAGGATCTGATGAGATACAGATCTGTATTCCGAATTTCTACAATATGACCTTTCATGAATTTAATTTACTGAAGCCTCAGATGTGATAGTTCCCATTTGCACGCTTTGTTTTATATGGATGACATTTTCCCTCAAACATTAACCTGCCATTTTACTGTCTCTCAATATGTTTCCTATATGGAACAGTTTTGACTTGTCACAAAATCAAAATTGGGTCACAAAAATTAAGCTTTGGTAAGGAAAATGCTTTTATTTTTGCCTTTTTTTTTTTTTTTTGTCCTCATGAGGGCAGAATTTCACATTAAACTTCCTTTGTTTTATCCTTCACAGAGCACCTAGATAGTTTTTCTCCTAGGCCATGTATTTTACATAAAGTCTGAAGGGCCTTTCATGTGGTGCTACATGTGAACAGAGTCCATTGAGGTATTATTTATAGAAACATAGTTAGAAACGTTCTATAAAATTATTTTATGCAATTCCATTGACTAAAAACCATGGACCAGTTACAAAATTGAGTTCTCTGAAATCACTAACATGATTTTGTTCTGTCCAACATGGTTATTGCCATATAGGCTGGATGTTTATCTACATCAATCACACAAAATATTAAGGATTTACGGAATAGTTTGCTCCTGCAAAACATGGGAAAATATTGCAGGGAGAAGGAATTGTTTCATATTCCTTCTTATGAATTTCTGATTTCTAGCCTTTTTTTTTCTATTCATACAGCTAAGATAGATGCAAATTCAGTATTTGATTCCTTCAGTGAATCAAGAATATCTGCTGAGGACTGATCTGCTTCATCACTCCACAAAATATAGAAATAAATATGCAATTATTTTCCTCCAAAAATCAAAATAACTAAAATGTGATTGAAACACATGTTATTAGCACTTATTAAGAAACTGGAATTATATATTTTTTTGTTTAATAATAATTTTTCTTAAAATAAGGATGCACAATGTTAAAAAAGGCATGCAAGAGTGACAACTTCATGAGAGAACGCCTTTCTCAGTATAATTAAAATATTTTTGTAAAATACAGTGTGAATTTTTAATAGGCTATTATTAGTGCACTACCAACCTTGAAAATTAAATACTGTGCATTTTAAGACATTTTGACATTTCTCTGCTGTGAAAAGCAGTACAAAACGTGCACTCCTCTTCACACTAAGTACTGAACTGAAAGACTCCCTGCAGTTCAGAATTCCTTCTCTTAACTCAAACTTTTGTCAAACTTTTATAAAAGTTGTCGCGAAAAGCCCAGAGGAATCAAGTCACAAATTATGGCTTATCCATATCACATATTATTTGAGACCATGGTAAATAATTATGATTAATAGAATTCTTATTCTAATAATATTGAGGTTACAGAGAAAGCAACAGATTATTTAAATAAACCAGCCTTGTAATAAAAGAAAATTAATTCCTCAAAATGTAGAAAAAACATATATATATATATATACATAAATATATATAAATTTATATCATATATTTACAGGAGCCTGCAGTGATAGGACAAGGGGGAATGGCTTCAAGCTGAAATAGAATAAGTTCAGATTGGATATTAGAAAGAAATTCTTCCCTGTGAGGGTGGGGAGGCCCTGGCACAGGTTCCCAGAGAAGCTGTGGCTGCCCCTGGATCCCTGGAAGTGTCCAAGGCCAGACTGGACGGAGCTGGTTGGAGCAACCTGGGATAGTGGAAGGTGTCCCTGGCAGGAAGTAGAATGGGAAGGGCTTTAGTGTCTCTTGCAATCAAACCATCCTATTATCTATATGGATCATCTGGATCTTTCAATCCAGCCCTCATTTATCATGAAAACAATAAGACATCAATAAGAAGAAGCAGTTTTAAAGCTTTCTTCAAATATCTCCAGATTAGGAGATATTTGAAGGAAAATGGGATATAACCCAATGGGACTCTCGGAAAATGGGATATAACCCAATTCCATTTGGAAACAGGGGGAGGGATCTTCCCCAGGACATTCTGGTCTCAGAGGCTTGTCCTTCCCATGTGAACTGCAAGTTGTCCGGAGACTTCCCCCGTTTTTTGAGAAGCTGGGGGGTGGGGGGGGGGGGGGGGGGGGAGGGGCGCGGGTTGAGTTTGTTTCTTTGTTTTCCTAGGAGGGTTCCGTTTGGGGTCTTTTTTTCATGTATGTTTTATGGAACTGTCATCCTGACAAAAGCAGATCTGGTCCACAACAAGTTGTAACATCACCTAGGAAAGGTTCAGGCCGGGCTGAGCTGCACTGAGTGATTTACAACATCTCACCCAGCTAATAAACCTTCCTGGGAGCGGCAGCAGCAAACTTTGCTGGGAAATATCCACCTAACATCAACCTTGGGGCAGCCTGTGCCCTCCTGACCCTGAAGTGAGTGTGGCCTGGGGACAAGCCAGCTTGGTGTCATTCCTTCCAGACACAGTCCTGCCCCTGATGCCTTAGGATTTCAGCTTTATATATTTTATACATTTGTAATCCTGCAGTCCTTTAATATATAACTATAAACTCCATATATAGTGTGAGCTGCTGCTTTCCCATTTTGGGAAACACAATTCCTCTCCGGGCCTGGGAATCAAGGACACTTCACTGCCTCAGCCCTGAGAGATGTAAACAAAAGTGAGTTGAGGGGACCAAACTTGGGGTGAATGACTTCATTACCTGAAGCTGTAATTGGAAGATGAACTCCCAATATGCAAATGGACCAAACTTAAGTCTGAAAACCTGTGACCCTGTGGTCCATTTTGGGTGTTGTCCCTGGGAGGGCCTTTGTCTGCCTGAAATGTACCTGAAGGCACTTCAAAAAATAGAACTGCTTTTTATTCCCTTAATTTTGTCTGGCTTCTGTTTTTAGGTAGCCCCAAAAAGGCATCACACCCAGCATTCAGCTCCTGCACCCCAGGGCACCAGAGCATCCCCATCGTGCTCCCTGCTCTGCAGATTACAGAAATCCCTCTTGTCAACACCAATCACTGCAAACCCACCCTTTCATGTCTCAGGGAGCAGAAAAGACTCAGGAGACTGTGAGGAGAAATCTTTGCCATCAGGGCTCTTTTCAAAGCAGGAAGAGTGTGTTTTTTCCCATTTCCGTCTTTGCTTTTGCACAGGTGCCTCTGATGGGGTGACCACTTGCTGCAGGCACACTTGCTGTTTTGTGGGCCTGCTTTATTTCCCAGGTGGCACAGTATTGCTCATGTAGCCTTGCAAAATTACAGCACATATTCTTTTACTTCCCTGCCGCCGCTGGGCCTGATGGTAAATGAGGGACTCCACAGACATTTCTGGGTTGCGAGCAGATTGGGGCAGGAAGCAGGAACCCCGTAGTTTAGTTACAAAGTCACTTATATACACTTCCTATAATGTCCATCCATTGGAGGATGAAATCCCCACCTTCCAATCCACACTGGTCAAGCTAACCGTCAATCACCTTTCCTCCTCCCAACTAGAAATATGTAAACAATGAGGGACAGTTAGCTAAACATGGCCAGTGTTTACATTAACAAGCGGGAGAGAAGCTGCATATTCTCTTTCAGTATGAGCACTCGACACACAGGAAAAAACCTCATGGCAACACTTCCCCTCAAAGCTCCAGAAGTGGGCTGGCAAAAAACAAAGCTCAGGTTTTTTCTGAAGATGGATTTTTACCACTTGAGCTCCTCATTCCTCACATGCCTTATGCATGAGCCCTTCTCTGTGACTGCCTCAATCCCTCAGTTCTCCATAAACCTAACACAACTGGTGCCTTTTGTGGTCATAGACCAGTTTCAGCCTGTCCAGCACTGTTTAGTGTTGAAAACTAAGAGAAAAAGTGCCACTTGTCCAAAAGGTTCTTTAGGTAATATAAACACATTCAGAAGATTTCACATTCCAGGAGAGAGAATGGTAAATGCTCCATCAGCAACACCGATTTCCCTACAATAGCTGAGACAGCTGAATTAGGGAAATTATCTTTATTCAAAGACCATTCTAGCAACTAACAGAGTGATTAAGGCACGGCTTGCTCATTTATTATTTCTGTATTCTCATTTATTTTTACTGAAATCCTAAAATAAAATTACTGCCCAAAGTATAACTGGTTTATTTCTCGTAATAATCTAGATAGATTTTTACCACCATAATATTTAAACGTTTTATTTCCTAAGGCATTAAACACAGTTTATACTTAGCTGCAATAGAACGTCTGGTATCAAAAATGTTGGGCATTTGTCTGAAACAAAAGGATTTGGGCATTTTTGAATAATTATATATTTGTCCTCCTCTTCATTCTAATTCAGCTATATACTTAAAAATACAATGATAACCAAAAGGATATAATACTAGTCTATCAAATTTTATGCATTTAAATCTAGAATTCAATAAAAATACAATGATGTTGATCTACTTCCACAGAAACTTGGATTTAGAATACAGCAGTTCATTAAAGCTCCCTTGGAGAAGTTCAGATCATCCAGTTGCATAATTTGGATTTTTTTCACTCTGTCAAAGTGACACAGGAACAGTGGCTTAAAGTGTGGTTCTGCCACACAAACACACTTTTACAACCTAAACTGCCACAGACAGAGACTTTTATTAAGGTAAAAGAGCCTAAAAAGCTAAAATTAACTGAGATTGAGGAACATTCTGCTTCTGATTTGGCTAATCTGGAGCTATGTTCTCCATGATTACACCTTGAATTCACAGCAGGTACAAAAGAGAATGAGATTTATTGTTGTTAATTCTGAACCCAAAATCCAGTATTTTTTTTTCTCAAAATCTATTTCAAATTCTGAATGTGGAGGCTGCTTGGTTTGCAAGAACAGAGGTTTTAGTTTTGCTGAAGGACTTCCCAATGCTTTGATTTTGAAGGACCTTAAGGCTCATCCAGTGCCACACCCTGCCATGGGCAGGGACACCTTCCACTGCCCCAGGTTACTCAAATCCCCATCCAACCTGACCCTCTGTGTTCTGAAATCCCTTCCAGAAGAGTCAAAGTTCCTTAAAAGAAATTACATTAACAGAATGACAATGTCTTTTTGCATTAAAAAGAATTTTCAGTGTTTTTATTAAGAAGTTCCTAAGGAATTATTATACATTAAAAATGTTTAAGTGTCCAGAGGACACCATCACCTGGCTTTAATAATCTTTTCTCTCCTCTGTTATTAAGTTTTTATCCAAATGAACTATGAATTGTTTAACAAAGGTTTTATTACCTTTACAATGAAACATGGAGGGTCTACACTTAAACATAACCATTTACAATGGATTATTTAAAACTTTCTTTTGAAGTCTATATAAATATAAGGGTAAGCACAATTGGGGAGTTTAACCCATATTTTATTAAAATCAATGATAACCTGATTTAACTCCTTGGAAAAAGGCCACTAGAAAAGAAAAATATATTTTTTGTCTTAATCATAACTGCATAGAAAGATGAACAAAATTTCTTTTTACAGAGGTGCTTATGGAACATTACTAAGGGCATTCAAGAACCAGGCTGTTACTCCCCCTTCAATGAGACTGAGAGGGTAGGTTTATTATTGGGTTTTTTATTCCAAAGTATAATCAGATTATCTCAGGGATCAAAGATATTTTTGCAGGTTTAGATGAAGTATTATCCATCTGTCAGTCATGGTCCTCAAGATTTTGGCATACTGATAGACATGAACCACCCATTTTTCATTCCTGCAATCGCCTGTTAATGGAACAAAAAAACCCAGCTATTTTAAATACTTTGGTTAATTTTAGCCATTCTTATCTCCTTAGCAAACTTTTAAACAAATTGTATCTGTAGAATAAAAATTAAAGAAATCCTAACTAATCCGTCATCATGAAAATATTAAATGAATTTTAAGATTACTTTACAAGCACCAGAGCTAGATATTGTTCTTTAAATGACCTACTAAAGTTTGTAAAGCTAAATCATTTATAAACTATATACAGCTAAATTCAACTTATCTTCATCTTTGAAGTTTGCCTCTTTTATTCAAGATCTGAAGGAAGACTTCACCTGAAAGCTTGTTGTACTTTTTGACTGAAAGACTTTGTTCTCCTTTCCAAATAAAATTGTTTATAGGGAAAGATTACCTAAAGAAAAGAAAGAATACCCTCAATCTTATCTTGAAAGAGAAAGATTTTAGGCATGGAAAGATTTTTCTTTTACTGTAACAGCCATGAAATTATAATTTCTGGAAATCGAGAGCACAGGAGCAGCCTCTGTGTCACTTTGTGACAGGCAGAGGTGGGCACGCAGGAGACAAAAACACACCAACCACACCTGAGCCTTTTTTCCTGTACCAGGTTAAGTCCTGCAGAACCTGGGGAAACTCCCAGCCTAGTGAGCAGTATTTGACTACTCCTCCCTGAGTGCCTTCAAAGGAAATCATTTTGTGTGCTATGAAAGTGGAAGCATCAGCTGGGCTGAGCCTGGCTTTGCTCACCCTTTCCATTCCTCACTAATTGCTGTGGTGAAAGGCTCCCTGAGACCTGCCAGGCCCCAGGAATGAGTCATGATCTGAACATGCAATAATTACAGAGAAAAACTCTGTACTTCAAATAGGGGCAAATAGGGGCTGATCCAGTCCCCTTTGCTGCAAAAATGTTGTTGCCTTCAAATGCCATGCTCTGCCAAAAGACGATGAAACCTTTCAAATGCTCATTCCCTGACTCCCTTGCTGAGACCCTTCCACATTAATGCTGTGAATGTTCATAGTCCACTTTAATGTAGGACAGAATATGTAACAAGCCAGTGCTGAAGGAAATTTAACCTGTTTCAGCTTATTTTAAGAGGAAGAAGAAGCACGTGTTTCTAGAAAAGCAGCACACAAGTTGTGTGGTTACAGCTACCCAAACTGCCCCCCTCATCCCTAATTTTCAAGAAAAGCTACTGCCCCTTTTGGAATTCCATCTTCAGCAAGAGAATGTCCACAATGACTCAAAGACCAACATCTAGAACTGAACCTGTGAGGGAAAACAATCTAGAATTCTGTACAATCTGTGTTCATAATCCAAAACAATTTGTACACCCTTACAGAACAGGAACTCTGAATGGCACCTCCTCCGCAGGAAAGTAAACAAAGTCATCTCAAAGAGGTCTTGATCCCCCTGGTATTACCCTTCATAGGTAGAATGGTGCTGCTCAGCAAGTATGTCCTGTAAGACATTCTGTTTCTATAAAATCTGTATAATCCTTTCTAGGCTGACTTGCCCCTGGCAAGGAAGTGTTGGAAAATGACCTTAAGCAACTGTGCCACTGGGATCTGTCATCATTTGACTACAACCTAATAAAATTCCAGTCTAAGGCAAATTTTCATTAATTTTATAGCTCCTATAAGACTAATATAATATATGTAACTTTTAAGTTTATACCTATGCTTACTGAGCTAAATCTTTAATTGTAGCCCAAATCAGCCAAGTGCTTAAACAGATGCTCTATTTTTGAGCACTTAATTCTACTGACTTTGATGGGCCTATGTACGTGTTTAACGTCAGGTGTCTGCTTCAGTGTGGGACAGGATTTACATGGAGAGTGCTGAGTGATTTGATAATACACCCTTTCCTAGGGGTGAATTTTTTTCTTTTTTGGGTGGGTGTTTTGTTTTTCATAAGGAAAATAACGAAAGCAAAAATATTGTAATAGTAAGACACTAAGAATAATAAAGAAAACTAAGACTAATCACAGGTTTCTTACCTTTCTAAAATTATAATTGATATTGTGACGCTGCTGTTACTTTCTCCTTACACTTTCCAGTGGATACAACCTAGACCTTTGCTTTGTAATCAGCTTTTAATTAAGCCAATGAGTTTTTCATATTACCCTCATGCCTGTAATAATTGTTATGATTCTATTACCTTCTTTGTTAAACACATTTGTAGTTTTAAATGACAGGAAGTCAAGCTAGCAATTTATAAAGATGTGTGAATAAGGAAATTGCTCTATTCATAGGCTCATAATGAACAGAGAGAGAACATAATAATGCTTTGTATTCTCTCACCCTCCAAGCGGAGGAAAGAAAAGCAGAGGATGTGGCCTGGATGATTTCCTGCAACCCTCCCTTTGTTCTTAGGGATTTTTACCAGCATTTCTTGAGGAATGTAAAGCAAGACAGATAATCCAACCCAAGCTTAAAGCTTGCTGCTTTAGTGACATGGCTTCCAAGAAGGAGAAGAAGCTCATTCATCACCACAAGCTTGTGGAAAAAAGCCAAAAGCCAAGTGCACCCATGCCTACCTCATTCTGTGCCATACCACAGTGCTGCTGCTCCATTCAGGGTTCTGCTGCTGAGACACTGCAAACCTCAGTTGTTCTGATGCCTTAGGTTTCAGCTTTCATGTATTTCAGATTCTGTGCTGCCCAGGGGTGCAGTTCTGAGCCTCACATTCAGTGTCAGCCAGCTCTCTTCACACAGCAGGCAGACAAAACAAATCCTTTTCCTGCTGCAGACCAAGTACAACTCTCAGGCCCAAAAGCACCAACAAGGGTGGGCTGAAGGGAGGAACAAGAAGGATGGGACCTCACAACCTGAAGCTGTAATTGAACAATTAAACCCCATTATGCAAATAGACCAAAACTTAGAAAAGTGTGAGACCTCATGACCATTTGTCCATTTTGTGTCCATTTTGGATCAGTTTGGGTGTAGCCCTGATGAGACTCTTGTCCTGCCCAAGGTAGATCCTAGAGGCCTTTCAATAAATACCTACTTTATTCTCTATCTCTGTCCAGTCTGTTTCAGGTCAGCCTTCCCAAGGCATCAATTCCAGCCGTAAATCACACTTTGTGTCAATCACCAACATGAACAAAAGATACTTAAGGCACTTTGCTGCTCAAGAAAGTCAGGGTCAGGTTAGACAGTGGGGAATCCAAGGGGTCAGGTGCAGCTTTCCTTTGATTTTGGAGACTTCACAAACACCTGTCAGAGGACATGTCAGTGATGTTGTCACTGTCCCCTTTCCCTTGCCAGGTTTCAGAACAAGTCTCACACCCAAAACCACTGTCTTGGTTTGTAATACCTAACTAAAAATGTATATTCTATTTGCCATCTGTTGAAACCAGCTGGGGAGGTGTTTTTCTTCATCTCTTGTATGATCCATTCCTCATAACTCTGGGGTGGAGGGGATGGATTCCTTCTGTTAATGGGCCAGCTGTTAAAACCAGGGGAGCAATGTTCCTTATCTCTTCCATGACCCATCCTCTCTCCAGGGGGATATCTGCTGTTAATGGGCCATTAAGGCTCACCACATGACTGATAAAATTAAATCATTCATCAGTTGTGAGATGCTCCACCCAGTGGGAGGAGCCAAGAATTCCTACCTGGATAAAACCTGAGATTCAGAACAGCAGAGCATCCTCTTTTCCACTGGATTCTCAGAGGAAGACTGGAATCATCTCACCACCACTTCAGGACCATCTCTACTCCAACAGAACCACATCTGTCACTCCAGAAGGACTTATTTGGACTGCTTCCAACACCCTGGCTGACAGTATGTCAGGTCGTATTCCCCACTCTGTCAGGGTTTTCAAGGACTTTTGTTTGTTTGCTTGCTTGTTTGTTTTTTTTTTGTTTTGTTTTGTTTTGTTTTGTTTTGTTTTTTGTATTACTGCATTTGCATTTTTTAAATATTCCTAGTAAAGAACTGTTACTCCTATTCCCATATTTTTTGCCTGAAAGCTCCTAACTGAAAAATCGTAATAATTTGGAGGAAGGGGGTTTTACATTCTCTAGTCCAAGGGAAACTCCAGTTCTCCCTGACGGATACCTGTCTTTCCAAACCAAGACACCCAGAGAAGTGTTCAAGTGCTCCTCTGCCCTTGGATCCTCTCTCCCCACCAAACGAGTTAAATCTGCACTTTCTGCCTTATTTTTCACAGTTCATTGGAACACCACTAAACAGATCTAATCCAAGGGGGAGAGAAATAATATTTTAGCAGAGAATTTGTCAAACAAATGATACTTACTTCATTATTTAAAGATATTTTATAACTGTACCTTGCTGTTCAATCCAGTTCCTTGATGTCTTCCCCACTGTTTATAGTCAAACCAAAATGTTCAAACATTGCTATTAATTATGTACAAAATTCTGAACAGCAGACTCATGAATTCATGCCAATTTGCTCACTTTAAGTCCTGTTCACTTTCCAAGTTTTGTCAAAATTTCTATTTGAACCTGAAGAAGTTTTCAATGATAATTGAAACCCTAAACACACACAAACCAGAAATGAAAACCTCCCAGAACATTTCTTCTCCTCCCCCAATTTCCACCCATTCCACACTCTAACTTTTAACACTTACACGTTACCCTCCATCTTACTTGCTTAAACCAAAACCCTGGGTTCCCAATCAAAGTCAACATCACTCAAAAAAACCCAATCCTCAATTCATCCAGGGAGAGAGGAGTCTCTCTCACACCCCGGGGCACCGGCCTACCTCAGCCCAGCTGCATGGTTTCCCTCCCCCTCCCCACCCAGCCTTGTAAGCTGGGCAGGGGAGGAGGAGAAGACGCTTCTCCCCAGAAACGGGAACCCGAAAAGGAAATCTTTCTGGGAGTCTTTGCTTTTAACCCCCTGTGTTCTCAGAGGCGTGTCCAACCCCTCAGTGGCCACTCCAGGTGCCAGTATACAACCTGACCACTGATTGGTCTGACCACAACTTCCTGCAAAACTCACTTCCCCGTCAAAGCAGGATACCTATATAAGGCTCTTTTTTTTTTTTTTTTTTTTTCTTTTCTTTTCTTTTTCTTTTTTTTTTCAAAAAAAGATTAAATTGTAATTTGGAGTTGGAAATTTTTCCCTTCATCACATTAAGGATTTCTTTGGCCCAGTGCAGCACAGCATCCCTTGTGATGTTTCTTTCCAATTCTAGTGCCTGACTTTCAGAATTTTCAAGTACCTTTAATTGTCATTCAAAATGAATGTTTGTATCTTATGTTCAGGGTTATGCTCTAATTAGGTGTTTTGTAAAAACTTCATTACAAGGGATTAAACACTAAAATGAAATTATTGCTTCCCAGTTTTATGGAATTGAAAATGCTGGCAAAAGGGTAATACTGAATTTCTTGGCAGTTCTGGGATAAGGAAGGTGTCAGAAACTTTCTGCATCATCACAAATTTTGAATATTTCTTTTTCTCTCTATTATTTGGCATCTTTTAACTCACTTTAAAACACATGTGCAAAATCCCAACCAAACTCAAGTCTCCCAACATCAAAATGTAAAATATATTTATAGTTCAAATATTTATGATGCCATTTCAGTGACTTGATTCATAAGGAGGTGTGCTGTTTGCAGCTCTTCTGGAGCTCACCAGGAGTGCGGGAGAACTGGATTAAACCTGTTCAATGTTTTCACCAACAGAGAGAAGGAACCTGCTCTCTCAGGGCACCCTGGGAAGTTTGGTGCCATTATGACTCACTATGTATAAAATGATGTATTTCACACTAACAGGCCTAAAATTAAGATTAAATGACAAGTCAATTGCCCAAGTCTCCTAATGAAAGGAAAATGCACATATTTGCTCTGCTCTTAGAGCACCATTTCCACATATATTTCTCTGTTCCACAGTAATAAATTCAAGGAACTGATGTTGGGATAGATAACATTTTACATTTACTTTGAATAAAATAAACAGTATTTTCTTATTTGCAAATACTTTGTCGTAAGTTTTGCCAATGAGAACAATTTTTCAGCTTTGCACGGTAATTATACAGTGATGTAGTTGACCTTAGCAACAATAACTAAAAACAGCAATGAAAAATGCACTAGATGTAATAAAGCCCCAGAGATATTAAGCCTCAATGTAGTTATTAAAACTCTTGCATTTTCATTAATCAGAAATATCAGCCTCATTTTGCTGTCACCAGTGTATCTAGGGGTGGCCATTCTCTGCAGATCATTAGCTCAGCTTTTTGCCTCTGTGTTTTCTGTGGTGGTGTCCTGAGTGTTTGAAATATAAAGTAGCCACAGGCACAAAATACATTGAAATATTTTCTTCTCTTCCTTTGGAGGCCTGGAGAAAGACAACCCTCTCCCCACAGACACTCAGTAACAGCATCATCATTCACAATGATTTAGAATACTGGTGATTTCCTGTGCTTGAACATGTCAACCCTGAAGTCAATTCCAGAACCCAAAAAGTCACCACTGTGAGCCTCACTGGCAGGTAAAGGGCTGGTTGGGATGGATCTTTCTATCAGTCCTAAAGCCAGAACCATGTCCCATTTCTAGTGCTGATTATAGGATGATGCAGAATTACACCCTAAATTTCCAGCACATTTATCTGAAATTACTTTAGATTTGTCTATAATTTTACAGCGTGAGAAAGGTAAAACTTCTCCTTCATGCCTGAGGTGCCCCTGCAGACACCAAAACCTGAGAGATTTTTCCTCTTATCCATAACTGCTTCTTTGTAAATGAAAATATTTACATCACATGAAGACAGAATCCTTTCTGTAAACTGGTCTAAATGAAGGGCTGAAAAGAGTGCATAAAAATCTAAGTTTGAGTGAAAGTGACTCCTGCTAATAGATAATCAGAACTAACTCCTGCAGAAAATAAGTTCTGAGATTTTTGTCATTATACACAGAGAACCAAAATTAAGTGCTCCTACTGAGTTTAGTATTCTCTGTGCTCCCTTGAAGGGGAGCAGAGAATAGAATTAAAAGGGATTCAGAGACAGCAGCAAGTTAAGAAACACCTGCCTATTTATTACTTGTATGATGGACAAGTAATAAATACCTGTTCTTACCTGCTCTGGACATAACTAAATACCTGATATCCTGGAGTTACCAATAAAAATAACTTCCTACTGTCGAGTTCATAGTGATCACACTCAGTCTGTTGCTCTGTGCTGCATCTCATTCCTCTTCATGTTTCAGTTCAGTGATTTCTCACTGTGCAATTGTTGAGTACCTACATAATCCTATAAGCAATCTGCTTGTTATTTCAGCTTTTGTATCAGGACATCTTTCAATTTTAACTTTTAGCTCTACAAAAGTAAGGGTTATGTTTCCAACCTGATAAACGAGGACTATTCTGTCAATCTCCTCACATTCCTCTGTAGCAATTCACAATTCAAAATCATGCTTAAGTCCAACCAAGTTTGATTGTAAATGAACCACTTAAACCCCGTCTATTGGAATACCAAACACATCATCCAAAGGTCAGTCATTTTTAAGGTAACAGCTCATTAAATCATAGATATGAAGAGACAACCCTTCAGTATTGAGCAAACAAGTTAAGAAGCATTTTCATTCTTTCCCAAAAGAATTTCATTGTTGTGAGCTGTGGTCCTTTTCCAGTTCTTCCATACTTGTACCTCAGTGCTGGCAGCTAAGCTGCCAAAACACTTTTGTTACTCTGGAAGGGGAAACTTGATGTAAAATTGAGGGTGTATCAGCTTTTAAGCAGCGTTGAAAACTGGTGTGGGTATCCTAACTGCAATCAGAGAAGTAGCGCTATCACAGGAAGAGTCACCGAAGAAAGCTTTCATAACTAAATTTCAATAAACCATAATATTACACTTCCTGTGGATTTACCCAGGTTAATGAATCAACATCCCGGGAATAACATATGATAAATCTGTACCATTCAGCATTACCCTGAACCCCAGGGTTGTCTCCAATCAGCTCCCTTTCATGGCAATCACAATCACAGCCTGTTTCTTTAGGGACTTCTCCCATTGCTACCCTGTGACATGGATATTTTTCATGCCTGATGATTCCTTGCAGGAATGTCACAGAATCTGTGGAAAGGCTCTGCTTACAAAAGCCACACTGACTGGATTGCTCATCACACCTCTTCTTCAGAAGTACTGTAGAAGAAAGGCAGTTGTAGATTCAAAGATGGATTTAAATATTGTTTGACCATTTTCTGTGTGACTCCTTCCACTTAAGCTTAGTTAGATATACAGACAGGACGAAAACAGTGCAGCTTGACAAGAAATAGCAAAAAATGCAATAAACGCAGATTCTGTCTCATGGGAAAGCATTCTTATCTTTGCAATGTGAAGGGTCTCCAAGGGCAGGTAGTGAAAGAGTCTTCACCAAGGCCAGGTTTTTATTTTGCAATTTGTTATGAAAAGGTTTCCTTCTAAAAAAAAAAAAAAAGAAAAAAAAAAAAAAAAAAAAAAGATGTTTCTGTTTACTGGAGTGACTGAAAACACACTTTCATGGAGCCCTACATTTCCATGTCCCCTACATCACAGAAATCCTTATTAGAGCTATATCTGACGTGCTAAGAGATTCAAATACCTACATTTGCAATGCAGGGGCAAAGTAAAAAATGAATTTATTTAATCACTTCCCTTGCCTTCATTCCCATAGTTTTCCATCTCTGATCACAAGAGAGGAACTAAATGCATGAGCACATCTCTGTTCAGGATCAACCCTGCTGAAGGCCAGTGTTAAGTCACAAATCCATTATTTCCCCTGTGAAAATGAAAGTAGCTCTCTCTTCCCTAATTGAGACAAATCTGAACCAGGATCCTTGGAGCTCACTGTGAATGCCATGGATGCCAGAACAGCCTCTACCCAGAGCAGCTGCAACTTACAGCACAAATCTGCTCCATTTCAGCATCTGTTTGCAGATCTGTGCTGCTCCACAAGGGACAGATTTGCCAAGAGGACAACAGGCCATGGGTAATAAATTCATTACCTGACAAACTGGAAAGTCCACCTTTATCATTTAATTCCCATGTATTATGTTTGGAAGAGAGAAAAGGGTTGAGAGGCAGGAATGTTGCTCAATTTAACTTAATTAAAATACCTGGGACACTTTCTAAAATATCCTATGTGTTTTTCGTACGCATAAACTATAAAACTATAAACTATAGACTATTTAAACTGTATGTTTAATTGTCAGCATTAAACATATAGTTTGGGTGTACTTTCAAAGTTCATTTATTTTCTGTTTTAAAGAACTACCTGAGTGCCTGTCAGAGAACAAAAATTGCTCAGAACCGCTGCAGATGCCTTAAAAGAGAAACTGAATTTAGAATCAGCAGAAGAGGGCAGCATCTTACCATTGTTTAAGGACTGTATGTTCGACTTCCTGAAGTTGAGACATAACAGGCAACTTTTGTTGAATGCTAATTTTGGTCAAAGATGACCTACGTTTGTTAAAATTTTCCCTTTCATTAACACACAATATATCACCTTTCTAGTTAAGCATTTAAACCCCCCAATAATCCTCTGTAAGCTAATTGCCAATAGCAGCTGATAACATTTGCCACAGTAACTTGATTTGTGCACCCAAGCACAGCTCCCATTTCACTCCGATGAAAATGAAATTCCTAAATGGGAGGAGCAGCAGTAATGCTTGAGCTCCAAAACAGAGCCTGACGAATGCACCAGGTCTGAACACTCCAGAATTTTATCTCACAGCTCCTTCCACTATTTAAACTGTTGTTTCAAACCAGAAACTAAGAAAATGTTAAGAATATAGTGACAATTTTAATATTCAGACCTTTGTGGGCAGTGCAACTTTCACTGGAAAACTCATGGACCTGCTGTGACCACCCTGCAACAGCTTGCCTTTGGCTCTCTTTGCAGACCTCATATTTATGTTATTTTAGGGGAATTCCGATACATTATTTATGTTGTTTGGAACTTTTCTAAAATGTACTCAGCCAAGGCACTCAGGGTGAATAATTTTTCTTTCTGCCAGCATTCATCTTTAATGTACTTCTCCCCGATCAAATGGTCAATAAGGACACAAATATTTCAGGTAGAATGACATAGTTTGCTTGAAAAACAAATAAAATTAAATACCACTGGAACACAATATAACATTTATAAAATGTAAATAATATGAATTTTTGTTTTTGTACACACACAAAAAATTACTAAATTCTTGATGAAATAAACCTGTCTAGTGTAGAATTTCTCTTTAGCATTTAGGCATGCATTTACACTCACTAAGGGATAATTGATTAATAGCATCAAGAAGGAAAATTTTAAAAGTAAGGAAGATGTGTCATCCTTTTCATAATTTTCTTGTGAATTCTGAGTGATTTTTACTGAGAAACAACCACCAGATACTTCAATTACAGTAAAATATAGTGTTAACTACGCCTTTGTAATTGGAAAACATTGATCTCTACAGAAAGGTGGTCTTGGGAGATAGGAATTTATCTTAAAATTCCATACTTGAGATCAAGCAAGGTAGAAACAGGTGGTTTCCATAAGGAACTACCTTGTTATCTATTATTCATTTATTCCATGCGAAAATGCTTACAAGTATCACTCGCTTGTTTGTGGTGTCCTTGTAGCCCAAATTTCTGCTAACAATACAATTTTCTCTTATTTCACTTAAAAAGAAAGGTGTGTGCTGCTTTTTGTGTGTGAAACAGATGTACAGAGAACATGAGTGAGCTCCCAGGCTTCTTTGCCTGGTGGTTACACCTAAATATGCCCCAAAGCTTTAAGGAATATCAAATACTATGTCTTGCTGTCAACTTATTTAAAATTATATTCAAGGTCAGGTGGGATGGAGCTCTGAGCAACCTCTTCTATATGTTTGAGATCTTTTTTCCTGTTTTATTTTAAATGTATTTAATATTTTACTTTGTTTCAAGTTGACTGCATAATGTTCATGCATTTGTCACGGCTTAATGACTGCAATTATAATAGGGGCACTTTAGTTTTTAACACCCCTCTTGCCAGAGGCAGCATATGTATTTTTTCCCTCTGTATTATTGCATTTATTTATTTTGTGTCTGTCATGTCTTAGCTTTTTATGGGTAGAATTTAAAAAACAACAACAAAAAAGAGTTAAACAGGGACTGGCTTAATTAAAAATAAAGGCAAGAAAACAGTATCTTAAGATGATTATAAGTTCCAGCAGGTTCATAAATTATGATACAAGTGGTAATTACATGTGCTCTAAGGTCTTGGCTGGAGTTATGAGTCTATTGAACATGGCCCTCTGGCTCTAGAAGTTAGAGGCACAATCACCCCACAGAAAGCGAAAAGCACATGATTTACATGCTCAGTTGAAGTTTTTTCATTAAATCATTGCCTAATACAAAGAATGGGATACTTCTGGAACACAAGAATTATCACAAAACCTGAATTAACAGATTTAAACCATTTTATGTTGCCTCATTTCACAGCTCAAAGGGCACTCCAAAAAGAAGAAGAGGCTAAGAAAATAAGGCAATGTGGAAAAGATGTCAAAAAGTCAATGAAAAGTCATCTTATGTGAAAAGCATTCCTGACCATAAATGCTGTTCTAATTTCCTGCTTATAAAGCCACCATATTCAGCAGGGAGTGAATTCTCCCATCTTCAAGAACTTTGCCCAAACATCACAAAACCGTCAAGTTTTCTTTGCAGGGTAATGCAGGAACTTCATCAAGCAGAGTCTGCACTGCCTTTGTCTGGATGAATTTTATTTCAGGTAAGTTAACAAGGGACTCTGATATCAGCATGGTAAAAAAAATGTTCTTTTCCCCACTGATTTTCCATGGCAGGAAATTGTAGTCAGATGGCTTTTTACTGTAGCATCAGTTTTTAAATCTTTAATGAAATTACCCTTACAAACATCCTGTAAAACTGTGAAGTGTTATTCAATTCCATTGGAGTAACTGAGGTACTAAAACCTAAATGACTTAGAGAAAAAACTGGTAAAAAAAAGCTTAAGCTGAAATTTCTTAAGCCTTAGTCTAGTGGCTTATTCCCTGTGCTTTCTCTGGGAAATGTGATTAAATAAGAAAATCAATAAAGATTTAGGTTTGCCAGATAAAACACAAAAGCTTCAAAGTCCGCTGACAAGAATTCAGGGCGTGAGGCCAAGTTTTCTCTGACTTCTTGGAGTGGATCAGTTAATAGCATGAAAACAACATAATAAGGAGAAAATTAGACATCTGCCTCAGGTGTAGCCACGAGGTGTATCCTCAAGGGCTTCACATTTATTTCTAACCTAAGTGCACATGAGGAATTCCTCAGCCCATTAACGCGAAGGGTGAACATTCCTTTGTTCAGACTGACTGCAGACTCACCCTTATTCAGGCAGAGGTGATAAAGAACTCAACATCAATTTCACTTCTCACTCTCCTGGAGACTGTCTCAACCTCTAATTGTAAATTAGTGAGAAGAGAGGCCAGCTCTAATACTAAAAACCTGGGCTCCCCAGAAACCCCTAATTCGTCATTCAAAAAAGCAGAGAGTGGCACAGTGTTGATGAAATAACAAATGAAATGAATGTACAGCTTTAGAAATAACCATCTTTGCAAAAATAAGGCAGTTTTGATTAAACACATATTCTCTGTATACATTTATCTATATTTTCATTCTCTGACTATAAGAAGCAGCTTACATTTAAATTGGTTTGGAAAACTACGGTCTTGAAAAGTAAACGCAAACTGCTGTGTTTCAAATAAATATTTCATGTTACTGCAAAATATTTTTTCTGCTCTGTGTTTCATTGTTAGTCTTCTTCAGCTTATCAAGCCCAAAAGATCAATTATCTGACTGGCTGTATACAAAAAAGATCAAAGGAGATAATGGTTTTGGAAATCAACAGCAGCAGTCCTGATCAGCAGCTTCTGCCATGTTAGATAAGAAAGAAGGTCAACAAACTTTCAGAGTTAAAAAAAAAATATAGGTATTTTCTCACTAAGGGAAGATGCATCAGCCCTACTGCTCTCTGCAGAGAAAGTAAAATGTTGCTCTTCAATTACAGTGGGAAAAAAATGAAGTCCACCTAATTTAATTCTCCTCTCTTTTTACATGCAAGCACCATGGATCAGGGGATTAGCTATTTTGTTTATGAGAAACTTTACAGACCTTTAACATACTACCTGTTGCCTGTATTTCCTGAAAAAAAAAATCCTGTAACTCAACTCTGTAACTGACAAATGTATCCTTTCTAGCTCATGCAATGATCCTCTTTTCTTTTTTTGATGGGAATATCTGGTGTCTTCTAGGCCAGAATAACAACTCAATAATCCTTTAGAGTGAATACCTACAGCCTATTAAGGTCTCTGTATAAAAATCTTTGGACTGTTTATATTATGCTGATCACCCATTAATAAATATTTCATAGTCATCGTTGTGTTTTGTGACTGTAGATTTTTTTGTCTGATGAAGAACTGATGAAGTACAAGAATTCTTCATAAGGAACCTTCAATATAAGATTCGTTTGAATGTAATTAATCCTGATTTCTAGCTGGCCATACACATTTCCATGTATGGAAACATGCCTTTAGCCTGGTAATTATGGAACAGTTTGAAAGCAAAATTAGTAGTTTACTTTTTAATGTACCTTTACCATATATGTATAATGATAGAGAAAGAAAAAATAATTTGGAGATAGTCCTATTAGAAAAAAAAGATGAGTCACCCGTGAATGGGATTCCCTGCAGCAAGAGAAGAGGATGAGGAACAGCTTACTGGGAGAACTGTGTAATGATTAAAGATGGGATCTGTAGGACCATCAGAATGTGCTGTCCCGTAAACCTCTCTGGTGGTTCCTATACCAGATCACATTACAAATGACTTGCTGAGGCTGAGCCCGGAGTGATAGCTCATCACTTCTTGAGACAGCAGAATATTGTGTTGGCAAAGGTGTCAGGGGCTGGCAAGTCCCAAGCACAGAGAATTCCTGTGATGGATGGCCCTGTCACAGCACAGGATGGACACCCCAGATCAGCCTCCCTGCTCTGACTGAGCCCTGCCCATGGAGAGAAAACCACCAATCTCCTGGGCAGACAAAACTGTCTCTGCCTCAGGAAGTCTCTGCTCCACAAAACCTCACATGTTCCCTGATATCCACTATTGGCCACAGTCAAACCTGAAGGAATCAAATGTGCCTTTAACCCCATCTGTATTAAAGACAACTCTATTACAATAGGATATGTAGAAATACAAGTATAGTTCCGGTATTCTGAGAAGAAAAATTCATCAAATACAAATTCTTAGGAGAAGACAGGAAAAAAAATTCTAGCAAAAGCAGCAATTGTCAAAAAACACCTGGGCTGTTATATTTGTTCTATCAGAAGGTTGCTTAATGTATTACTGATTTAGTCTAGACAAAGTTTAATCCCAGAAGATGCCCTAATCTGAAATCTGGGGGTGTGGCAGCCTGATGCATGGTAGATGTACATCTGTGACACCTGGCTGTTTGTAATACCACCAGCACAGCACCACATTTGGATTTTTAATACTCTATTGCTTGGCTAACTTTAAAAAGAACTACAATTTATCAGCCAAGGCACATTTAGTTTTCTGTAACAGCCAACTATTTTAGTCCAAGGCAAACAACGAACTGTAAACTTTGGCCTTATTTGGGTTTTCGCCAAGCACAGGTTCATTTAAACACCCTGCACTTGTCTAGCTATGGCAGGAGTTTACACAGCATTTGGATTTATGCACTCCCTGAGTTTTTCAGTGACCCCTGAAATTTTCATATACATGAAATGCTAAATTGCATTTTTTACTATGTTTTTTTTTAAATTTTCTTTTTCACCTTTAGGACTTTTGGAATTAATCTCTTGCCTGCAAAGCTGAAAAGATTCCCAGTACAAGGCTGCGTGTGGGATCACACCATGAAACACATATTTTTTCCAGAAGTCAGATTGACAACAGAAAAGTTCCTAGGAAGAAAGATACAAGTATGGATGAATTCAGATGATGAACTAGGTCAGAATTAGTTGAGAATCTTGATGTTATGTTCAGTTAGATACATCAGCAATTCCTGTCAATCTCACACCAGTATTTGTGTAATTGCCATGCCACTGGAATTGGCATTGCCAGTGTCACAGCACTAGAATTGGAACTATTACAAAGGCAAAAAAAAATCCAGAGGAATACTGAGATGAAAAATATACTCAACTCTGTTTAAGAAGCCTGTGAACCACTGCCACGTATTTCTGTCAAAGGCAGAGCAGTGGCAGGTGCTTCTCCTTGCTTTGCCTCCACCAGGATGATGCTTCTACAAGAAAAAAAAACAAAACAACCTTGGATTAAAGGTGCACATAAATGTTTGTGATGTCTGTTGCTGCTCAGCAATAGGCCTGGCACCCACTTACACCACAATTATAACCAGAGGACCAACCTGATTTTCTGCCTCATCTCACATTTACAGCTCCAATTCCACACCTCTTGCCACATCTGAAAAAGCTGACACATTCTGTTTGTCTCAAAGTGGCAATGTGCAAGCATTTATTCCTTTCTCTATTATAAAGGAAAAAGATGTGACTTTTGGGCAGACTTTTGGGCAGACTTCTGTGATAAACCAGGAGCTTATGAATATTTATACTACAATTCATTCAGGTGCTGTATCTATAGGAAAACAGTAAGACAAATACAACCATCAAACTGCTGGCACAGAATTCATGGTTTTACTACTTATTAAAACAGGGGTAAACATTTAATTTCCCATTCATCATGAAG
Organism: Prinia subflava; assembly: GCF_021018805.1. Lineage (NCBI taxonomy): Eukaryota > Metazoa > Chordata > Aves > Passeriformes > Cisticolidae > Prinia > Prinia subflava. Next base: position 20,127,807 of record NC_086283.1, on the reverse strand, counting down.
TCCTAAGAACATTTTATTTCAGATGCTAAAGCAGAACTCTAAAAACCTTGTTTTAGAATTAACCTTGAAGGCTAAACCTGCACCTCTTTACAAAGCCATGGTGTCCTTTTTCTGACCAAAGCAATTCTGTATTCTACTAAATAAAGGGAAGGTTGACATCACAGATTTGTTTGATCAGCATGATGTTTTTCAATAATAAATAAAAGAAAGATTTATGAATTGCCAGGCATTGTTGACAATTCACTTTTCTTTATTGATTCTGCTCTCAAGCAAAATTGCCCAAATAAGACCTTTCTTCTTTTTTTAGCATATTTCTTTTATAGAGTTAAACTGAAGACTGTGTCTAACCCATAAAACAGCTTTTAACCCATAAACAGCTTTCTAACCCATAAACCAGATCACTTAACAGCAAGTAAAAATATTTTTTAAATTAAATCAACAAATTAATCTCCCATTTCAGGAGATGCAGTTTTTTTACTGGCACAACATTAAGTTTTGCATTTGCTTTACTCCAACCTCCACTCTTTTTCTAGAAGATTTATAATATTTTTCTATAAACTGTGTTAGCCCAGAAGATAGTTTCTACTTTTCAGCAGAATGTAAATTGTCACTTTATAGAGTAGTTTCCCTTTATGTAGAAAAACATTCTTTTAAAATCTGGCCAAGCCTTCAAACCAATGACTTGCTATGAATAATTTTCTATAACCAAGCACACAAATCTCACTGAAGAATACACCAAGAAACTCACATACTTTTTTTGTGTCTCCATTTAGAAAGAAGGCATGGAAAAAAAAGTTATTTTTAAACTCTGACTTTATATATATATATTTCCTTAAATTTTTAAGGTCAAAGGTTCTTTATATTTTCAGAAAAACAAAAAAAGGAAAAAGTGGGTTTTATATCTGAAATAACTAAACTTACAAAGTGGTACCTGTAATAAATTGGACATGCTAAGTCTGAAATTTTTCTCTGTGTGTATATGCAGTTACAACTTGGAGGGCAAGTATAGAGTGTAAAATAAATCCTGGGCTGACATTCAGAAATAGTGAGCACATAAAACATCCACAGGTACAAAATACAACCCGAGTCCAGTCCAAAAAAATAGTAGAAGATTTCAAGGTGCAATGAAATATCCTGCCTATTTATAAGTTGTTTTATAAAGGGAAAAAAACACCTAAATATAAAAATAAGAACTTACTTGCTAATAACTCTGAGGCATTTCCCTGTGTGTTAATAAATAAATAAACAAATAAATATTAAACCAAATAAAATCCTGGTTACTTCTTTTCCAGTAAGTAATTGACCAGTGCTTTCTAATATTATAGTAAGACACAACCTCGGAGCTGAGACAGTGTTCAAATGACAGAAAACACCTTTTTTTGAGCAGTCCATAAAGATTGAACCTTAAAATTTTAAATGCAAATTTTTTCCATAGATATTTATTGATTGTCCCTTGGTTTATGCATCATGATTTAAATGTCTTTGCAACAGGGCTGTAAATGTAAATTTATCACAGTTATTTTACTGCCTCAGTTAACTTTAACAGCTTATTTTATGAGGTTTTGGAGAAAAGTAGAAAAAATAGATATTAGAATGCAGGGCATACAATGTAATTATACAAACTGTTATTTTAATATTTCTTAAACACTGTATGCCATAATTTACAGTTGCAGTACAAACACCATCTCTGGTAAGATACCTCTAGAAATTGAGTTTCAAATGTTTGCTCCTCTCAGATAATTTGGGGTGGAGGGGAAGGGAATATAAATGTTATATAGTTCTCTATGGTCACCTAAAATCTCTATAAAGAATGTGTGCTTTATCATCACTTTATGTGTTTCTGGATCAACAGTTCTTTGAATGTGCTTCAGTTTCACTAAGAGTACATTTGAATAAATTGGAAAGCATGTAGCACACATAAATAAGGAATTCTGGATGGTCACAGCTGAAGGATCTTCCAAGTTTAACTAAACCAACAAGGTAAGGTAGATGAAGAGTTTATGCCCCGCTTAAGCATACATTTTAAAGTACGGAAAATTGTAGATATCTGAGGAACACCCAAATACACACCAAATTCACACTTTGTCAGAACTAGGGCAGGTCAAAAAACCCTTTTTACGATGTAATTTTCAAATTTGCATGGTTTTATGGTAAACATCTGTGAAGAATTCATTGATACGAACTCAAAACAAACTTTTTTTCCTTCCTCTTAATTAACAATTGCATGATTTTCAGAAGAAAAACTGAAAAAAACCCTGGTCTTAAAAGGAAATGTTATAAGTTTTGAGATGTTTGTGGCATTGGTGGAATCTTAAAGTGACAGAAATCAGAAACAGCCCCATCCTGGTAAATTTGCTCACTCTTCAAGCAGATTAAAGAACATTCTGCCTTTACCCTCAGACATGCACACAGGGTAATCAGCCTTGTATAATACCCAACTTTTTTCATGTTTTCTCACTCTAATGATAACATAAACTACAAATTACATTATCAGTGACTTTCTGAATTGAATGTGCGCCTGACAATTCTGAATTTAATGTGCAATTCCAGTCACTGATGTACAGATTACCTCATTAATATTAAACAGATCTGCAGTAATTAGCACCAATTAATGTAAAGGATAAGTTAATTTACAGAGCATATCATTCAATATACAATCCAATATGTGCCAAACAGTGCTATGCTGATTCAATAGCCCTTATTTTTAAATTCCTGTTAACTATGGTTGAATAACTGATTATTTAGGGGCTAAAATCCCTTGAAATATTGTATTTTGGAAAGCCAGGCAGGTGCACCTACAGTTCCATTTGATGTATTAGCAAATTATAAGCTTTATACAGAAGAAAAAAGACCACGGAGAGAAATATTTCTTTAAAGTTCCTTTTAAAACTTTTTCAATTATAGGTTTCAGTCCTGTAGAAATTTTTTGAACTCAGACTTGTTTACAAAAGTAAATATTTTTGCTGCAGTAGCCTTTGATCTGATGTTATTTCAATGAGAATTGCTGCAGAGCCCAGACTGCAGGGTTGACTCAGAACACACCCGAAAGTAGTAGCTGTAAGTTTTGTTGTGGCAATAGACAAATATCACTAAATCCACATATTTTCCCCACACTTTATTAACATCAGCCTAATATTCTCAAGATAACACATAAATGTTTTATGGGATTGTTTAAGCCATGAATTATTGGTGCTGTTTTTCTTATAAACTAGAATATAACCAAGATATGACCAAATAACTCAAATAGTGATTAAAACCTAAGAATAATCTTACAGGACTGAAGGTTTGCCATGCCATCACAGGGGAACTGGACCCAGCTGTAGAGATCAGAGGCAGATAATGGTAATATTGGGAATGCATTTTGTTTATTTATTTTAATATTTAAGGATTAAAAATATAGCTGATCATTTGAGCTTGAAATTTAATAATGAGGACTACAATGCTTGAAACAACTTCTGGATGATTTCCTGCCTTACTTCAATGATGAGCTTATCTTTATGACATGAAAGACTCTGAAACAGTAGATGGATGATATATGGGGTAAAAAGCAATTTCACACCACCTAAAAGGTTTGTGTTCATTAACAAAGAGGAAGTAAGGGTAGTACAGGTCACTGGAAATTACCTAATTATGTCTTTTCCTTCCCTATCTTTTACTGAATTGATTCTGGTTTGATATTCTAGCTTACTTTGTGAATTTGGTCTTAAGCCTAGAAGGAGTCTTTTCTACTTCCTTACATTGTAATTCTTTATCATCAATCTAGCTAATGTTACTTTCTACTTAATGAGAACTAAACCTACCAATCCTTCCTCCTGATCCTCTACTTGCTGATTTTCACCTCATCCAGGATTTGATTGAGTACTGGAAACCTTTACATCTGAAATTATCAGCATTATGGAAACACTCTCAGAAGTAAGCAAAAAAGAATTGAAAAAGTTTGAAAATTAACCAGTGTGATTTTTAAAGAAACTTCAAGAATAAATTGGCACAAAGTTTGGCAGCTAAATTAAAAAAAAATCAGTGTGAGTCAGAAAATAAGGAAGAGATGGGAAAATATCATGAGAGACTGGCTGCTTAAGCTAAACACAAACTATTTTATATTCCTAAAGTGGAATTGCATTCGTTAAAAATGAGAAGTTGAGCTTTACATGGCACCATGCTGCTTGTCCCTGAGCAGCTGCTGGGTTTTTGGATGGGCTGCAGAGCCCCTGTAATTATCTACCTGCATGTTCTCATTAACACACCACACGTGTGCAACTGGGCTTGCTCAGGAAAAACAAAATCTCATTGCCACGAGGCTTGGGGTGAGAAATTCTCGGAGAATATATTCCTGAAGGCAATGTCTTATCAGTGCAGAATGTTATCTTCCTCCAAGTGAGCCTGAGAAGGTCACAAGGAATAGGAATTAAATGATCCAAACCTGCCCTGCTCAACAGTGCAGTCACTTGTCTGCAATCTGTTCAGAAGATAGAGCTCAGAAAAAGAGAGACTGAGAGTGGCAGGGGTATAAAGGAAAGAAAGTCTTCTTGGTGATATTAAACGTCTAGCATACCAAAAAAAAATCCTCAATCATTGTATAATAATAGTAGTTGTAGCAAAAATAATAATCACTATAATAACTGCAACTAGTTCTAGCTGCATTGTTTCAGAAGGAGGCTTCTGCAATGTGTACCAACTCATCAGAGATGGAATGCCAATAGCATCTTGGAAATATATTGCTATTAGAGAGGGTGAAATAGTTTATTTGTTCATAATTTATGGGAGTAGTGCTCTGAACTTTGTTAAAAATGAGATGTCCAGGTGGTGCAGAGCTTTATCTTGGTAGCTGTGCTAATTCTGAAACTCTTTGCCTTGAAAGCAAGAGTGCAACCAACTAGTCAAAGCTGTTTTAGGGAAAGGAATAAAACAGAAAAACAATACAAATTAAGGATCCTATGGGTTTGTGAGAATTTCTCTTTGTGCAGATACATCTACTTGGGGTAAGAACCCAGTATATCCCCTGGGAAGAGCTTCTAAGGTACTGGGTGAAAACAAAAAAAAAAGACAAAATCAGAAATAAAACAAGTGAGTTAAACCTGAAACTCTGTCCTTGCGTCAATAAAGCTCATACAGGAATACACATTAATAATGATTCTTATCTTCATAGCCTGTGTATAAAATACTGGCCTGGACTGCTCTGTATTTAATCTGAGTCACCAGGGAATTAAATAGATGCAAGCCTGAAGATAGCACTAAATTTAATTAAAATGACCTTTATAATTGCCATTTCCACATTTCAGATGGTATCATATTGATAAATAACTCCTAGGAAAAAAAAAAAGTATTCTCTCTCTGTTTTAAATAATCATTTTTGCAACTTTTAAGACCTTCAAAAAGTCACATTTATGAGGCTGTTTATTAAAACAAGACAAACAAACAGAATCCTTGAGATACAAGACAGTTTTAGACCAAAAATCTGCTGAAAGATTCTCACTTACAACCACAGTATCTGAAAATCCTGTGATTCAAAGCTGAAATCAGTTTCCTGGAGTTACACATCTCTGTGTTGTCCCATTACTCCTTGCTTTCATCAAAAGAATTTGCCCATTGACTTAAAAAATGAGAATCTGTTTCCTCCTACGAGTTTGAGCCTGCAGCAAAAGGCAGAATTAAAGAACATGGCAGTAAATACTGTCTCCTAAAACACTGCTCTCAGAGCCACAACAGTTCCTATAAAAGCTTCTTTCATTTTTCTCTACCACCCTTTAAAAAGCCTGATCTCATTTTCCCCGTTTCCAGTACCAGAAGCAAAGGATCAGCTAAATTTATAATTAAGAGCCTTATGATTTAATGTTAACATGAAATTTCATTTTGGTTTGACTACATTTATTTATTTTCCTCTGCAAAAGTCTGATTAATGAGTACAACTTGTGCCTGTCACAACTGAGTGGGAATTTATTTAGTATAATTTGCTTTCGTTGACTATAATCAATTAAATAGAACAAATAATATAAGATTTGGGTGGGACAATTTTGAGGTTTTATTCTATGCTGAACTGAGCCTCATTTTGAGTGTAGTGTTTTAACGCTGGACACATGGAAATTTTTATGAATGAGAAAAGTTATTTCAAATTATCAATTCAATTTCTGAGCATTCTTACAGATACTGAGAACTAAACAGGTGCATAATAACACAATGCACAATATTTTCCACATTCTGAAACTGTTCCAAGATTTTAAGAGTCTATAAAGTCTTTAAAATAGAAGACATATAGGTTGAAAAAAGAATTTTAAAAAGTCAAATTTCCTGTTTTCTTACTATTATTTAATGTTTGTTCTTAAAAACATTGTGGCAGCAAACCCACAGCTTCTCTAAGCAACTTCTACCACTCACGGCTTCTGAGGGAATATTCACACTCAGGACCTCTGACTTCCAGAACAACTCTTCTAAAAGTTTTAAAGCATAAATTAATCCTAATCTCGAACATCATGGACCATATTTGATTCTTACTCTTCATTAAAACCCTCATTTTCTTGAAGACTTACCAGCCTACATCTGCCTTGTGTTTGCTACACTAAATATACTGACTTTTAAAAACTTCTGCTTGCAGAGCTCTGTGTCTTCTAAAGGTACAGCAGAACACAAAATTCCTTCCTGTCCCACTCATTTCAGATCTCCCTGACTCCTCCACCCATCCCTACCCCCTGCAGTGCCCACTCAGCCCTCCCTCATGTTGTATTTATGATTTTCATTTCTCCTTGCCCATCGTGGCACTTCACACTTGTATTTACTGAACACTATCTGTGCCATCCGGATCATTTCTCCAATTTAGGAAGGTTAATTTAAATTGTAACCTTGTCCTCCAAATTATTTGCAGACCCTTGCAGGTCATTGTCATCCACAGATTTGGGAAGTTTACTTTTTCCTTCCATCTTTCAAGGTTAAAAGTGTGAAAGAACTGAAACCAGCAGAACTCCCTCAGGTTCTACATGTAAGGAGTAGATTACATTTCTACATTACAGGAGTCAATGTGGAAGTTTAGAGAAAGTAATTCCAAATGAATGATTTTGGTTCATTTTAGGACATTCAAGCATGTAGTGCTAAAAATACCAAGTAAAATTGCAAAATGGTTAGTTTCTGAAGTATTTTAAGTGTTGGTATTTCATTTTTTTTTCCTTAAAAATTAATCTTGGTGAAAAAAAATCAGAAATCAGAATAGTTTTATTTTTATGTCATAGTATTTTAACTTTGAATGATAAGCTCTATGATCAGAAAGGGAATTCTAACAACTTTACCGTTTTGTATTTATTTTAGAACCAATTCACTACCTTAACCTTTAAATATGTTGTAAAAAAATATTCACACTAATGGGCACTTGAGTCTTTTTTCTGTATTTGCTCATTTTAGCCTGCAACCTTGCTGGGGTCCTGCTCTTGTTTTGCAAGCAGAAACATCTATTTAGTTATAAAGTATATTGATTTTTGGAAACTAGATTATAGACAGTAAAGATAATAGGCATGAAAGGGTCTCAAACTGGTAATACAGGAATCAGTAAATATTCAAGACAACCAAGTATAAAGAAAATCAGGGAAAATGAGAGGTGTACACAGAACTCATTCCACTGTTCAGAAAACACCTTTTCTTACTGGGAACTATGGAGCTAAATGACAAATTGCTGAGCACTGGGCAAATTTCCCAGAACTCCTTATTCCATTCCCCATGGGCCTTTCCTTTACATGGCTCCCTGAACTATCTCTGGACAGTCATGACAAAGGTTTTAGGCCATAAGTGGGGAAGAAGGAAAAAAATGAAATCTAATTGCTGGGAAACCATGTTCTTTACGAGTTGTGAGCAGGAAGGAAGCACTGCTGGCAGTTAATGACTGCTCTGGATTGCTGCTGCTGAACCACCAGCACCACGCACTTGGTGCACTTCTAGAGCACGACACAAGGGAAAAACAGAGCACAGAATCTCACGTGTTTGCAGTGCAGGAATGTTATGGCTCAGGTTATTCACATGCAGTTTGGAATAGTTGGTTTGATTCTAGAAATAACCCCACCTCTTTGAGCTTGAGGTCCCTAGAAGAGTTTTCCATGCTCCTAAAATACCTCATGCTACCCAACAAGGATTGGATTTTCTTTTTAGGAACTTTTAAAAAAGTGTTGTTTCCACAGAAGGAAAGATTTTTCTGAAACTGATTGAAACTGTAATGTGCATTGCATATGAGGCTTGCATATCTCCTCTCCCTTCTGTGGGATGGAGAATTGCTCTGAAGGTTTTATCCTTTCCCTTTCCCCTTCCGCCTTGCCTTGCCTTGCCTTGCCTTGCCTTCCTAAAAGTTTTCTCCATGCTCTTTAAATTTTTGAGCCTGCTTTGCTCTCTTCCTAATCCTGTCTCACAGCAGAAAATAAAGAAATAATTCTAGTGGGTGCCCTGGCATTTGGCCAATGCTCAACCCACCACATCAAGTTATGTTTAACCCACATGTATTTTTAATAAAATCTAAGTATAAATAAAGAATTTTGTTAAATTCAGAGTGAAAGATTTGAGGTCAGCTTGGTTTGTCCTTCGCCCCCAAGCAAAACCGTGTTTAATTGGTCATCAGAATGCTATGACATTATGTAATGAAAAGGCAAATATTCATTAAAAAATAATACTGATTTGGACATTGAAACTACATCAAAACACTCAATACTGTTTTCTAAATCTGGATTTCTAGATATCTAGACTTGGGAAAACAAGTATCTTTTACTGACTTGAAGGATGCCCACACCATGGGTGCCATCCTTGGGGAATTAATGAAGAGATTGCACTGACGAGGATGGCAATCTCAGGACATTTCTGACTCCACATGCAACAGAAGTACAAAAATAGTAGAAATCTAACAGATACACTGGCAAGAGGGTCAAATAGAGCAGTGTCTGAATAGCATGGATTAATTAAACTACACTGAAAATGAGAACTTTCTCCTCTTAGGGTCAGTCCTTCTGTCCTGTGCCTGCTCTAGACTGGTCGTGGAAGAGCTGCCTGTCTTTCTTATCCAAGGATAAAAATAATTGTATATTCCCTTTGTATCCTTCAAGTATATTCACTTTACAATCCCTCAGGAAAAATAAAGATGCACAATTTCTGCTGTGAGAAATTAACCCTTTAAGATAGTGTGGTTCTGAAAGTGTTTTTTTCTGACAGAGTAGAAAAGATGGCAGACTTATATGAACTCTTTTCCCATAAAATCTAAATTACATTCCAAATGGAGACAAATTATTGCACCTTCTTATAGCCTGCAAGCTGCACTTTCAGCAAACTCAGGGCAGTCTTAAACCTAACTTGAGGCTGTGCGTTCTCTTGACATTTTTCTTGTGTTATGATCAATTAATCATATCTCCCAATACAAAACAGTCAGAATGTTTACTCAAACATATGTGCCACTGAATTGATAAAAAAAAAAAAAAAAAAAGAACTACACTTGTTAAATAGAACTCAAATATTATACAACTGTCTGAGCAACTGGTATTGTCCAGTCTCCAGTTTCTACAGGATGGCAAGCAATATGTGCATCTATTTCTTATGCACCAATTGAACATATGTCTGTCAGAGAAAGATGGAAATAGAATGAGGCTCAGATAATTTAAATAAACAGCTGTCACTTTATGCAAGATTGCCTCTGGTGAGCTTTGATTTGTATGTGTATAAAAGAGGAAAAGCACAATTCTAGAACTAAACAAAATTACAAAACTGAGACTTTTTAAGTGGGAAGGTCATTGTGCTTGTCTCCCGTTTTTCTGTAATCCGCAAACAATGACAACTCACAGAAGAAAAACTTATTCATCTGTGTTATTTGCTCCTTCATTATACTGCTGGCTGTCAAAGACTTCACTACATTGCCCTAGGCCTGCTAAGATTCCTACAGAACATTTGTGCTTTCAAGAGAGGAAAGAAAGGTTTAAAACCATCCTCTTTTTTTAAGGCAAAACAAAGCCAATAAGCTTTACATTGCTTTCATAGACCTTTCTTGAGGGAACACAGTTGCACTCCTGCATTTACATTTTGGAATGTGTTACATCCCCCTGGGGAAATGGTTTCTTCTCCCTCAGGGACCCCTGGAACTCCTGTCATGTAGTCTGACCCTTCCTTCCCCTTCTGACCCCATTGGCTGTGTGCCAGCTAGCCCCTCCCTCAGAGACCCTAAGATAAAGGGTCCCCTGTCCCCCGGGAGCTCTCTCTCCCGGGACATCAACCTGGAATAAAGGACTTGCAGCTAAAAGGGTAAGAGAGCCTCTTTTGAATCCTTGTCCTGTCTTTCTTGATATAATCCTGTTAGGCCTGAGAAGGGCTGAGCTAGCTGAGACCCTTGGAGGGATACAGGATTGTGTCAGTTGGCCCCCAAAGTGGATTTAGTTCTAGGAACCCATGCGGAGCTGGAGACCTTTCATAGTCTTGAAAGCTCTTTGGGAAGTTCAACTACCCTAGGCACTTTGGCCACATGTTGTGGCTATAGGTGGATAGGGATAAGCTCGTAGCTTGTGGTTGCCCAGTCACGAGTGAGCTAAAGACAGGACCTTCAGTTGCTTCTGACTCAGCATATGATACCACGGACCAGGTAAAGTCCTCCGTTTGATCGGTACCGCAAACTGGGAGGGCGGAATTTTACCTTTGCTAGTAGCAGCGGGTGGGTTTTAGGACCCTGCTGCGGCGATTTTTTTTTCTTTTTTTTTTCTTTCGTTTCTGATTGCCGCAGCCCGCGGACCCGTGGGGCGGCTCCGCACAAGGAGCCCTGCTTTTCGGGGAAACCCCGGCCCGGGTACGTATCCCATCGGCCAAGCACGGCTGCGGGGACCCCCCCGGTGCCACCGGGGCTGGAGAAACGGCGCGGACGCGTGACCGCAGCCCCGGAGTTTTCCCCGCCTGTTCTCTCTGGTTATAGGAGACACAGGAGTTACATACAGCTGACTTTAGCTGCTGGAGGCTGGATTTTGAGCTAATAGCTTTCAATAATATCGAATCATGGGCATGCAGCTATCAGCTCCTCAAAAGAGTATATTAAAACAACTCCAGGACCTTTTAATTAACGTTAAAATTTCCAAAAGGCTGCAAAAACGTTTTGTTCGCTGGTTAGAACATGAATTTACTGAAGCTGAATTACTGCAGATAGATACTGTTTCATTTTGGGATTACGTGGGTACGGTAATCACAGATAAAGTCCAAAATAATGATCACGCCGTTTCTGTATTTATCCCAATATTTTTGCAAGCTCGTAACCATCTGTTAGAGTTAAACAAACCCAGCCAGGAGAAAAAATTTACCCCATGTAATCCCCCCTCTGATCCACCTTTATACCCGGGTTTACCTTTGTCCCGGGATCCTTTTAACAAAGCCAGTTTCTCTCCTCAGGATCACGGCGGGGGGGCAGGGGCGGCCCGGGACTTCTGTGAGGCGGCAGGGTCCCTTAGAGACCCCCTCCACGTGGCTGATAACAATGGCGGCTGCCATGTGCCCCGACCCTCCCCCCACGACCCCTTCCCCTCCCAACCCCCTCCCTCTGCCCCCGCCCCCACCCCATACCCCTGTGCCAACCCCTGCTGGCCTCCGGCAGCCCCACCCCACCCCTCCTCCCCCTGCCTCCTTCCCGGCTGCTGCGGCGGCTCAGGGGGGGCCGGCTCCTCCTCCTCCTGCCTCCCCGGCAGCAGGGAGAGGGCCGCCCCCCCCACCCTGCACGGCCACAGCGGGGGGTATGATTGCCACACGGCGGGGGGAGGGGGACAGCCTGGGCTGCCCAGCCAGCACGGACAGAGCACGCTTTTCCTTCCCCACCCACAAGGGACTGATAACACTGTAACCCCGGTATCCCCAGACACGGGGGGTCCGGCAGCAGCTTCCAGACCCTTGGCAAATGCAGATGAACCCATTTTCTCTGTAGCTCCCGTAGCATATGTAGGCAAAAGGCAGGGTTCTCGGCAATACCAGCCACTCTCCTACCAAGACAAGAAAGAACTATGTAAAGTACAACGTGAGTTTGGCAGGGACACCCCCATCTTTAAAGGGATGTTTAGAGCCACATTTGATTCTAATGAAATGGTCCCTAATGATATTAAGGACTTATTCAGGTGTCTGTTATCTCCCTCAGAGTATGATCTGTGGGACAATATGTGGAAAAGAGCTTTAAGAACACTTTTACAGGAGATTCAGCAAAACCCTAATATGGCTAAAGACACTGAGAATAATGATATTACATTTGAACATCTGTGTGGTGAGGGTGCATGGGCTTGCCCTGAAAAACAAACCCGAGTATTATCCAAACAAATTTTACTTAGGATTAGCAATGTTGCAGAGAAAATGTTTTATCAGCTACCATCAAGGGAAGGGAAAGGAAGTTATGTCAATGTTAAACAATTTCCTACGGAGAATTTCTTACAGTTTGTTGATCGTCTGAGGACACAGGTGGAACACCAAATACCAGATCCCGTGGTGCAGGCAGAGCTGATCAAAGAGATGGCTCAAAGAAATGCTAATGAGACCTGTCGTAGAATTATCCTCACTTTACCCTTGGACCCACCACCTACTCTGTCCCAGATGATAGAAGCTTGTTCCAGACGGGCAGAATTGTTCTGCACTTCTGAAAGACACCCTGGAACAACACACCCACAGCATACAGCCCCTGCTAGACCACACCCCAGCAGGCAACAGATGCCACCAGACCAGCTGCAGCGCATCATCTGCCTCCGCTGCAAGAAACCAGGACACTTCGCCAGATCCTGCCCTCAGACCCAGAAGCAGAAGAAATCCAACAAACAAAAAAACTGAATTTACAGCGCGTGCCCGCGGTTGATACTACAACGCGCAAAGATATAAATGTAGCGGGACTCACATTGGCAAAAGCTTCTCTCTTAAAGAAAAAGGGGGGGGAGGGCAGGTCACGGGGTGTGGGGGTGCAGAAAAATGTAAATGTTAAATGCTCAACTAACAAGGTTTGGCAGCCACTTGGCCGTTTTAGACTTGTAACTACCAAAGGTTTCCATTTCAGATCTACTGAGTGGATGGTTATAACAGTTGACCTGTCTAACATCTCACAGGACCTGACGGTTTACCACGTGGGATTGGACAGTGAGTATTTTGTTATTGGGGACACAGCACACACACCCTTGGAAATTGAGATAGCTCCCATGACCATAAAGGGAAAAATAATAGGCCTCATGTTGTTGGCTCGTTGTTTGCACCCACCCTTTTATCTGATAGCGGGGCAGATTCTTGCCCAAGCCATTCCGGTTCCAGCAGAGATCACAGCAGACGGTAAATCACCAGAGGTCTACTGGACAGAGGTGGTGGGGGAACCTAAACCCTCTATGATGTGCAACATTACTTGTGGATCAGAGCGCCTCCAAGTGGCGGGAGTACTCGACACCGGAGCTCAGGTCACCGTATTGCCACAAAGCATGTGGCCTTCAAATTGGGAATTAGAGCCGGTGGCAGGCAAACTTCAGGGCATAGGAGGAATCTCAATGGCAAGGATTTCGAAAAACGTGGTGCAAATTGAGGGACCTGATGGAAAGGTGGCGAATGTCCGTCCTTTCGTAGCAGATTATAACGCCCCACTGTGGGGGAGGGACACCATGTCTCAGTGGGGAGTCCGATTGGTCATTCCTAAAACACCCCAGGATTTTTGCAAGTAGCCACTGTGGAGCGCCCTACCCAGAAGTTAAAGTGGTTAGAAAACACCCCCAGATGGGTAGCACAGTGGCCTTTGAGTAAAGAAAAGCTCAAGGCGCTGGAAAAACTCGTGGAAGAGCAATTGGCTCAGGGACACATTGTGGAGACAACTAGCCCCTGGAATTTCCCGATCTTTGTGATAAAGAAACCGGGAAAGGACAAGTGGAGGTTGCTCCATGATCTAAGAGAAATTAATAAAATAGTAGAAGACATGGGACCCCTCCAACCAGGGATGCCCACTCCTACTATGCTCCCCCGAGATTGGAAATTGGCTGTCTTAGACATCAAGGACTGTTTTTTCCAAATTCCATTGCACCCTGCAGATGCCCCTAGGTTTGCCTTCTCAGTTCCCACTGTCAATAGACAGGCCCCAATGAAGCGTTATCACTGGAGGGTCCTTCCCCAGGGTCTCAAATCGAGTCCTTTCATATGCCAACAATATGTAGCCTCATTACTGTCTCCAATACGCGCACAGAGGAAAGAAGCCATCATCCTTCACTACATGGATGATGTGCTAGTGTGTGGCCCCAATGACTCTATACTCCAACACACGCTTGACCTAGTGGTTAAAGTTTTAACCTCTGCTGGATTTCAATTACAGGAGGACAAGGTTCAAAGGATGCCACCTTGGAAATACCTGGGCTTGCAAATCAGTGCAAGGACTGTAGTTCCACAGAGCTTAGAAATTGGCTGCAATCCAAAAACTCTAGCAGATCTCCACTCCCTGTGTGGGTCCTTGAATTGGGTAAGACCCTGGCTAGGCCTCACAAATCAAGATCTAGAACCCCTCTTCAATTTATTGAAGGGGGAGAAGGAGCTGACGTCTCCCAGGGAGCTGACCCCAGAGGCGAAGACAGCAATCGAAAAGGTACAAAAAGCCTTGTCAGAGAGACAGGCTCACCGGTGTGAGCCAAAGGTGCCTTTCCAGTTTATTGTTCTAGGAAAACTGCCACACCTGCATGGCTTGATCTTTCAGTGGATCGAGGAAGAGAGAGATTCACTGTTGATAATAGAGTGGGTTTTCCTCTCCCACCAAAGATCCAAGACCATCACAGAGCCACAGGAGCTGATAGCACAGCTGATTCGGAAGGCCAGGGTAAGATTGTGTGAATTGGCAGGTTGTGACTTTGCATGCATTCACCTCCCGGTCAGACTTTCAGAGGAGGGAAAGAACTCTCCTGAGAGATTGACCAAAGAGATGTTTGAGCATTTGCTGCAGAGCAATGCCAGTCTCCAACTATCTCTGGACAGCTACAGGGGACAAATATCAGTCCATGCCCCGTCCCACAAGTTGTTCAATGAGGAATTCCACCTTATTCCTCATGAGAAAAGGAGTCGGAGACCACTCAAAGCTCTCACAGTCTTCACAGACGCATCGGGTACTTCAAACAAGTCCGTCGTGACTTGGAGGAACCCACGGACTCAGCATTGGGAAGCTGATGTTGAGTTTGTGGAGGGATCCCCCCAAGTGGCTGAACTGGCCGCAGTGGTAAGAGCTTTTGAGAAGTTCTCAGAACCAATCAATTTGGTAACCGACTCTGCCTACGTGGCGGGAGTAGTGTCCAGAGCGGAGCAGGCTGTGCTCAAGGAAATAGAGAATGAACATCTCTTCAGGTTGCTTTCAAAGCTAATCTATTTGGTTTCTCATCGACAGCACCCGTTTTACGTGATGCATGTGAGGTCACACACTGATTTGCCAGGTGAGATCGCAGAGGGGAATCGCCAGGCAGACTCCCTTGCTGCACCAGTTGAAAAGGCACATCTCCCTGATGTCTTCCAGCAGGCAAAACTGAGTCACCAACATTACCATCAAAATGTGCCAGCCCTGATCCGACAATTCCAACTAACACGGAGCCAGGCTCGAGCCATTGTAGGTACCTGTCCGAACTGCCAGCTCCAGGTCATGCCATCGATGGGCATGGGGGTTAACCCCAGGGGCCTGGGCAGCTGTGAGGTATGGCAAACAGACATCACACACATTCCTAGTTTTGGTCGCCTCAAATATGTTCATGTGAGCATTGACACATATTCAGGTGCAGTGTATGCCTCTGCCCACGCAGGGGAAAAATCCATACATGCCAAGCAGCACCTAGTGCAAGCCTTTGCAGTGTTGGGAATTCCAAAAACAATCAAAACTGATAACGGCCCAGGGTATGTGTCCAAGGAGTTCCTAGAATTTGTCCAGCAGTGGGGAGTGGAGCATAAAACTGGCATCCCTCACTCCCCCACAGGTCAAGCTGTGATCGAGCGTGCACACCAAACGCTCAAACAGGTTCTGGCTAGGCAGAACTGCTCGGCTTCGTGGATGACACCACAGCAGAAGCTCTGCAAAGCCATGTTCACCATCAATTTTCTAAACTGTTCATTTGAAAACATGAGTCCACCTGTGGTACGTCATTTTAACAGTGGTGATCAGTTTAAATTGTCTCAGCGTCCACCGGTTTTGATTAGGGATCCTGAAACTTGGGAAACCAGAGGCCCCTATGAGCTTGTGACCTGGGGTCGTGGCTATGCATGTGTGGCTACTCCCTCAGGCCCTCGGTGGATTCCCCAGAAGTGGGTGAAACCTTTTATCCCCAAAAATCCAGCTCCAGCAGAAGGGGACGAGAAGCAAGTGACTGATGCTTCGAAGAGAAGACGCCGCCGGATGGAAGAGAAAGATCCTCCTTAGAGGTGGATTCCTTCTGGCAGAAACAGGAACTTTTAACATGTTTTAAAAATGTTTATTTTTCCCTTCCAGAGAAAACCTACCTCCCACTCAACCCTATGATGAACCCCATCCAAGTTGTCATCCTGCTAATACTGAACAGTCTGGCAGCTGCATGGATCATCCCTCAGCCACGTCAGAACGTCTGGGTAACCCTGGCACAGACACTTCAGCAAGAAAACATATGTTTGTCCACTGCAGCAGCTAAGAATCCTATGTCTACCTGTCTGGTAGGAATTCCTTTGCAGGCTGGAGAATTTCCAGCAGGCTTGGACAAATACAGGTCCAACGAAATTCCAGAGGCACACACCCCACAACCACACAAAGATCATCAGAAGCAAGACGTGTTTGCCATGAACCCCTTAGCGGAATGGGTGCAGGGTTTGCCCAGGGTAGCTCATGAACCCCAGGAGTTAGAACTATTGGGTTCCTCCCCTGCCACATACTGCATCCATTTCTCTGTCATCCCAAAACCCTCTAGCACTGACGAGTACCACCTTATAAAGCAGTTCCGGGGAGAATTTACTGCAAAGAGGTGGTGTCATAATATAAGCCACATTGCATCAGACAACCCATCCCACTCCAAACCCAGAAGCCTCCCTAGAGGATTGTTCTTGGTTTGTGGGGATCGGGCATGGGCAGGAATTCCATCCCGGCTTTTCGGAGGGCCATGTACCATAGGGCGATTGTCCGTGTTGACACCCAACCAAACTTTAATTCGTGAATGGACACACAAAAACAAATCGGCTGACAAAATTCAAAAAAGGAGTGCTGACAATTTGGACCCAAATTGTAATTCAGACATTTTTCATTGGGCAAAGTCAAAAAGAGTTGCTGTATCCCTGTTTCTTCCGTGGGTAGCAGCAGCCAAAGCTCTAGGTGAATTGGGCCAACTAGAGTGCTGGGTGGTCAAGCAGGCTAATTTAACATCCATCGCCATCAGCTCCCTCCTAGAAGACGAGGAGATTACCAGACAGGCCACGATCCAGAACCGTGCTGCTATCGATTATCTCTTGCTATTGCATGGACATGAATGCCAGGAATTTGAAGGACTCTGTTGCATGAATTTGTCCTCAAAGGCTCCAAACATCCATGCTGCCCTCCGAAGCATGAACAACATGATCGGACAAGTGAAGCAAGAATCAGAAGATTGGATCAAGGAACTGTTCAAGGGCTGGGGATTCACTGGGTGGTGGACTTCTGTAGTCAAAACAATTTTGTTACTTTTTGTTATCCTTTTCCTTGTAACCATAGCATTCGGAATCCTACGCTGTTTGATTTTCAAGGCTATTAATGGCCTCATATCTTCTACCTCAGAAGTCAACCATATAGAGTTGGCAAACCTAAAGAGGACCGGTCTCCCTACCAACCATAAGTGGTGGGAAACCCACACTCCGTGTTAAACAGAATGTGAGAACTTCTCTCTGTATCTTTTTAAACAAAAAAAGGAGGAGATGTTACATCCCCCTGGGGAAATGGTTTCTTCTCCCTCAGGGACCCCTGGAACTCCTGTCATGTAGTCTGACCCTTCCTTCCCCTTCTGACCCCATTGGCTGTGTGCCAGCTAGCCCCTCCCTCAGAGACCCTAAGATAAAGGGTCCCCTGTCCCCCGGGAGCTCTCTCTCCCGGGACATCAACCTGGAATAAAGGACTTGCAGCTAAAAGGGTAAGAGAGCCTCTTTTGAATCCTTGTCCTGTCTTTCTTGATATAATCCTGTTAGGCCTGAGAAGGGCTGAGCTAGCTGAGACCCTTGGAGGGATACAGGATTGTGTCAGGAATGTATATATGATTGTTTAACAGAGGAATTAAACGCACTTGCACTTTTTTTTGTTGTTCTTACTCAACGATTCAACTGAAGAATGGGGCTCAAAACCCCATCAAGATGGAAATTTCCACACCAATAATGTGTTCTCTTTGAAGCTCAGTTTGCCAGAATGAATAAACACAGTTAAACCCCAAGATTTCAAACTCTTTAAGGTCTCAAAGCACAGAAGAGATTCTCGTGGTTTAAGCATACACATAAGCCTTGATGTGAACATAAATGTCAGATCCTGAAAAATGAGTATCAATAATGTAAAAAAGGAAGCAAGAGACAAACCCACAGGGAAGTGCCACATAGGGATTTTCTCCACTTTGGAATGGAGATGAGAAAACGTGAAAAATTCCAAACTGTCTGACTTTGAAATTTTTCCCTACATCTAAACCCTCAGAGCAAAATCTTCCTTTGGATTTCTGTGTAGCTGAAGCAGAAGCTGATCTTTAGAAGACACTTGTGTTCATAAACTCCCATTCCATGTTTTTCCTGCACTGATCCTGCAGAATGGCAGGATGAAGTGTCATAAAACCTCTGGAAACTTTCATAAACCTCACGGTCTATTAAGTAAAACAGAAAGAATTCCAGCATAGGAGCACATGCTTAAGGAAGAGTTTAAAACTGAAAAGTGTCAAAAATGGGGTTTTTTTTATCACCAAGAAAACATAGACTGAAGAGGAGAGAAAATGGAAGAAGAGGTTTATCAATGATATCTCTTAGTGACAGCTTTGGTTATCAATATTTACATGAGAAAAACCCACTACTTTTTGAGCTGTGATATCCCAAAATTCCTGCTTCCCCTGGCAGTTATAAATATTGACAGCATTATGACTTTTAAATTTGGATAACGTTGAAATCGAGAGAGTTCACACCAGTGCTGCTTCCAAACCAGTAAAATACCACTGCTGATAAATCTGACTTCTGTAAGACAAGCCTGAGCTTCATATTCTGCAGAATTTTTTTGCTGTGAACCAAGGAAAACTATTTAAAAAATCTGTTTGTTCACTTTGTTTGATATAGAGTCATATATTTTCTCCTCATGGGCCTGACTCTCAAGACCCTTCCCCATTTTTTTGCCCTTTTTGAAGTGCGAGAATTTTTCAAGTCCCTTGCGATCTGTTTAATTCACATGAAATTAGGTGAAATCACCCACTCCTCTAAAACATGTACTTACTGGAGGTTGCCTCAAAGAACCTAAATATGTTTATTTTGCCATTTCCATTTCAATTTCTTTATTTCATCACCCATGTTGCTAAAATAGTAATAAAAATAAGCATAAAGAAATCAAATAAACTACTAATGCCTGACCCCAATTATCAACAATTTAATTAGTTTACCAGCAAAAATTACCTTCTTGACGTAAACCCAAAAGAATTCCTTCGTGGACTCACACTGCTAAATAAACACTAGATTCCCATAAAATAAACTTCCATATTTTGCTGCTATAAAGCCCTAACTTTTAAAGGACCTGTATGTTGGAAACTTTTGGCAAACTTCTTACATTGAAAATACATTAATTTCTTTCCAAGACATGAAATCAACAATTTTGCTACTTTAATAAAAGAAGTAAACCTATGCATTAAAGCTTTAAATTTTTAGTAATATGACCTTTTTGAATTCTCTCTTTTAACAGGGTTTGTACCTTTCTGTAAAGCAATTCAGTGCTTCTCTACAGGTGAATTTAGTTTCTACACTGGTAAAATTTTAATGGCCTCCTGTCTTCAGAGAAACAAAAGGTGCTGTGTTGAGAGTTTCGTGATAATAAATCTACTATGTGGATGAAAGGAAAATATGAAAGCATTTAAACTCAGTTTTCAAATTCAATTGAGAAACAATTTCTCTCAGAGGCTTCATGAAATAAGGACATGAGTTACATCTAGACATAAAAACGGGTGTACGGGAATTAATGTAGGATTTTTATAAAGGGCAGGTGGATGTACAGCTTTACCATTAAAATAGAGTGTACAATACCATTTCAGTTTAAGCTTTACTTAATTGTACAAAATTTATCCTAATATGGACCACATAGAGAAAAGAGCAAGTTTTCATCTCAGTTATCTTTGTCTTACACATTTTGATTTCAAAAGGGCCTCTGCTTAGAGCAAACAAATCAGCTCATCCAGAGACTTGATGGGAAATGTTAGGAACAGAACTCACCTGCACCCTGGGAGGGGGTGAGGCTCACTTATTTCTGTAAACTGATTGAGAATCCTCCTGCAAACAGAAGCACCATGGGCTTGAGGGGTTGGACACCCCAGCTGCAAATTCATGACCTTACTGGTGATCAAAAATATGATTATTTCCAATCTTGGCTATCTAAAAGTGTTCAGATCTACAGATCTTTGCCTCACATGTAAGCAATAACTTCTGTCTGAATTATATTCCCATAAAAAGGATTTTTTTTAACTGAATATGGTTGATTTTGATAGTTAATTTTGTTATTCGATATGATTAATAGGTTTTGTAGACATAACCTCTTGCTTATTAATATTTTGGAGGGGCAAATAGGAATTCCTCCTTTTTCCAAGAACGGAAAGACAAACAACAAAATTATTAGTTTTACAGTTAAACAGCTGTTCCTTGACACTGTGCTCCTGTGAGAAATTACCATGTACTGAAAATCCAGATGTTTATTCTTGCTTTGGCCAGATAAAGGAATGCTAGTGCTGCATTTTGTACATGATTAAATAATCCTTGTTAGATCAGCAATCCTCCCACCTTAGGTTCAGGCTGAAAAGTTAAAGTAACCAGAGCTGGTTTGTATTCCAGCACTGTGATTTTTAAATTCATTTTGAATCAAGTCTATAACTAACTATCAATCAAACCCAACATAAAAGGAGATTGCCCAAGAGTAGATGCTCTGACAGCCCAGATGTATAATTACTAATGTATTTAGAAACACCCTGCAAATCTGTAATAAAGATCAATGGCTTACAGCATAATTTGGCATCTAAAGCACAGAACTCTGATTGTATTGTGTTTGTAAACATGTTTTAAGCTGTTGATAAGGTCTGTCAAGCAGAGGAAATTGAAGTCACTGTGGCAAAGATCCCTGAGATAGTTAGCATCCGAAGAGAAAATGATGTGCCAACTTCTCCGAGCCTTGCTGCCATTTGTGACATTTGCAGCTGCACAAAACCAGCTTAGGGGAGGTCCCTGAACGAGTCAGGGTAGACAGTGCCATTCAAAACAAAAATCCCAGAGGTGAGGGGGCTGCGAGCAGCAGGATAATTCTAGATGTAGGAAAAAAAATACATATTTGTAAAAGCAATTTAAAAAAACCAGTCGTTACCCTGTCACGAGGCCACTGCAGTAGGAAGTGCCACTGTAGACATTGAGTTTACAGCTATGGCCATAAGTCATTAATTTTAATTTATTAGCAGTAATTTGATTGGTACATAGCACCAAAGACCTGTAGAAATCCCCAGGTGAGGCATATTTGAAATTACTGATTGTTGTGGATTCTGCTGCTGGTGACAAACGATCAGCACTGGAAATATTTGGATTTTTCATCAATGGGGAATATTTTCATCTGGGCCCCAGGCCATAGCTATGGAGAGCATCAGAACTGATTAATCCCAGGCAACAACAGCAGCACTCTACCATCATCCACAGAGAAATTTTGCATGGAAGAAAATTTTCCAGAAAACTCTCAAGGTGCTGGATATTTTTCCCAATGAAATGTAACAATAAGGCTGCAAAGCTGATTTCAATAGATCCAAATTCCATCTATTTTGTGTTTCTTTTTTGTGAATACTACAAAAATTGATGTTTGCCTAATCACATTTACAACTGGATTTATAGATAACCTGAGAATAAAGTCTACAGAACAATATCATAATAAAGGGAAAATAGGACAACAGGTGTTTGAAAACTGGGAAAATCATCATTCTTCTGAGGAGTGCTAATCGTTAGTAAAATAATTGTTTCCAAAACCATCAGCGGTTTACAGAGGCAATGAGAGATACCATGTGTTTATTACAGCAAATAAACCACATTTGATGTAGGTTTGAACCAGATGAACACACAAATAAATCCTGGATATCTTTAAGAATAGAATAATAACATTTTCAAGGCAACAGTGGCCCAACTAACTAACTAAGTCAAAGGGATTTGGAGAACACAGATATTTTATTTATTTGTTTGTTTGTTTGTTTTTAACTGATAACAGCATGTTTATTCACACCACTTGTTACACAGGAAATTCAAGTAAAGGAGCAAATAGCCAGCCAGCAATGGAGCCTGGAAGAATTGTGTCTACATTCCCTGCATTAGTGAGTTTTATTAATTCTCCAAGATCATAACTTTAGTATAATTAATCAACAATAATTCATTTCCTTTTCTGTGTCATAACACTTTAAAAAAAATATTTTTTAAATTAAAGGAAGGAAAACATTCTCCTTTCAAAGATGGAATTTTGACACAATCCTGGGATCATGCTGACAAGATAACCCCTAGGTGTTCTTTTCCCATATGTTGCCAGAACAAGATAGACCCTTTTTTTAGCCAAAAAGACTCTAAGCCTTCCAAAAAGACTTCTTTTTCACATGGAGTTAAATAAGGGAAGGAAATACAACCACACAGAGCATGCTGCTTCCCATGGAGAGAGTGCAGAGTGTGCCACATATGGAGGCTGTTTTGGTTGTGCAGGTGATTCCCTGACAAACTCACATTTTCCTGTCAGGAGCACAAGCCTGGCAGCAAGAGGAGCACAACAGCAGGAGCTCTGAGGTCCCCAGGATGTCACAGCAATGTGGGTGAAGTTGTTCCTCACTGTGGCAGGAGCAGACAAACAGCAGCTGGTGCTGAGAGCACCAAACACTTTTTTTTTTGGGAAACCGCGATAAATTAAACGCAACATTTCTCATGGCACTTGGCCTGGCATAGGGACACCCTGGCCACAGGGCAGCTTTGCTGAGGCAGAATCTTCTCTGTAAGAGTTTGTAGGTTGGTTACAAGTCCCATCCATTTAATTCTGTGTTCCTATAGCCTTCCTCACGATGCTTTGTGAACACCTGTGAAGTCTGCCCGTGGTGAAACTGCCTGTGGTGGAGCTGTCAGGATCAGAAAAGAATGCTAAATTAAGTGGGCTTTAAAACTGATAGGAGCAGAAAGGTACCTGAAGGTCTATTGCTTTTCACTAATTCCCCTAGATCTTAAGAAACTCGTTCTTTGGCATAATTCTCATTCTGTTTGACAGTAACTGACCCTGCAGCTATTCCACCTTTTGAATTCATCAATCAGATTCCTTTTCTTCTCCATGGTTGCTAATCCTACCTCATACTTATTTCCTGTTCTACCCAACCCTCCTGAGTTTAAAAGCTTAGAGACAGGTCATAAACCATCAGGTTCTCTAAGAGGTTGCCTCATTCTTTGCGTATTAAGAACCATCATGGGGAAACTCTCCTTTTTCAATGCAAGGAAAGAGAGGAAAAACCCTAAACTCAGCATGCAAAATGAGATCCCTTCCAACAACTGTTCAGTGCAGTCTCCACCAGGCTCCAGGCTTCCGCATCAGGTTCTGTGGCTAGGAATAAAATATTTGTCGTGTAATCACTGATCCCAATCTGGAACCAAATTTTAAAATAGTTATGTTTTAAGAAAACAGATCATGCTACATCACAACTCTGGAGTTCTAACAGCCTTCAGTAACAATTTCTTGTGTCTTGGGGGCCATTTAATTTTGTTATTCAAATGCACTAAATGCAAGAGATGCTACAACATCGTCAGGGCCTTAAGAAGAGAAACCCTTTCAAAAAGCATCTCCTACTTCTGCATTTTCAAGATGGTCCCTACATGACAGGGTTAAATGTCAGGGTTTTGACATTAATCCACATCTATAAATAATACCAAAGGTTCAATCTCCTACTGATAAAATAGTTGGTTTTTTTTTACTGTGTTCAACTAAAACCAATTTTGTACATAGAGAATAAAATGATTCATCAAAATAAAATCCAGTTTTTCTCACCAACAAGTAAATTATGTTCTTCAATTGAGCCATTATAACATTCTGCAACTGTTCTTCTCTGGTTATGGACAAAGGAATGGACACTTCTGGCAATGCAAATGGTCTTTATTGTCTCCTCTAAGCTTTACATCTCCCTTTAGTGACATGGAAAGCTCCACTCTCCCTAAGTGCTCTGTATTCAATTGCTTCCTCTATTTCTTTCCCCTGATTTAAAATTTGTATCTGATCTTAATTGCTAACACAGGTTAAGGCCATGGGAGAAGAGAGAAATGTATGATTATATTCAGAAAGGAAAGAAAAATATAACTGAGAGAATATAACCAGATATCATTTCTCGTTAATCCTGGCCGAAAGGAGGTACCGCAAGAGAGGGAAAAACAACTGCAGAACAAAATTATAACCATGATATCACTGCTAACTAATCAAATAGAGCAAATGACCTGGGATTCCAATTAAACCATCTATGCAATTTATCTATCTGATGAGTCTATTTAGGTATACAGGGAGTTTAACAAGATTTCAGTGTGTGGGAAATGAAAATTGAATACACAGATATTTTCAGTAAAATTTTTCCCTTTTTGTCCCCTAATTTTAACTGATTAGTCAATCACAATCCAGATTTTTGATTGTTTTAACACAATGCAGCTGATAGCATTTTCCAGAAACTCTCTCATTCACCCACAACATCTTCCTGTTTTACCAGCCATGAATTATTTCTGTTGTCTTTACTATCCATGCAGGTTTTGGGCTAGAGTTAACTTCCTTCCAAGTAGCGGCTGTGGGGCTGTGTTCTGGACTTGTGCTGGGAACAGTGTTTATAACACAGAGATGGTTTCATCGCCACTGGACAGTGACTCTTGGGCACTAAGTCCATTCCTGCATCACAGCACTTGTTTCAGTTGCATCCAAAACCCCACAGCTGTTGAAATCAGAGCATTTTGCAACCTGAGTAACAGTCTGGGTAAGTGGGATGGGTCAGGAGGATCACTTAAAAGGACCCTGTCAATCTCTCTCACCAGCTGACTTCCTCCATGAGACCAGACTGGATATATCAGGAAACGCAGAGAAGCTCAGCTGGCATTTCCTTCACACTCTCAGTTCTGGATCCAGCCCTGCTACAGACATCCCAAGGTACATTCCAGGTTGCTGGATGCAAGTGTTCTCCAGCGAGGGAGCTCTACCCTTGACAGAATGTGCCTGACAGCATCAGTTGGCATCGCTGAGGTACGAACACAGTGAAAGGCAGCCATTGATTCCCTGACTGGATGTGCTTGCTATTTTGGCACAGATTTGCACATTGCAAGTGCTGTTTTATTGCTGACTGTTCCCCAGACTTCTCACCAAGTCTCTCTTCACATCTCAGCTCCCCCATGCACAGGGTGCTGCAAGAGATGATCCTGATCGGGAGGTCGAGGTGATGTCAGGCACTATTTTTATTGCCAATGATGAGTGCTGAATTTGTATTTGGAGTGGCTGCACAGGAAGAGCAGGGAGAGAATATAAAAATGCAGAGGAGTACCCAGTGCATGCCAAAGTGCAGCTTCACAGGCAAGCTCCTGTCTTTCAGGGAACTGTCAGCCACACGTGTAATAAACCACAATTGTGTTCAAAGCTAATGCTAATATGGCTCAGTGGGAGACTGGTTTTAAATGTCATATTTTCAAGCCCTTCTCTAAACTCTCTTTCCTAGAGAATACTTCAAGGGAACTGGCATTCTAATGAATTCCTTAGGCCTGATTTTCAGAGCTATTAAGTGTACCTCTGATCACAAGTGCAATAGGAGATACTGACAGATATTCAGGCTTATCCCATCTAGAAAGACAGGTTGTATAAATACTCTATTTAAAATATTCCCACCCAAGTGGGAAGGAAGCAAGACAAATTAGCCTGAATTAGGATGAAGATGGCAGGGTGACAAAACCTCCTCTTACCTACCTGAAGCAAACTACTTCAAAATTATATGAAAAAAAATTCTGCTTAAGGTACGTAAACCTTTGCATCAACACATAGTACCAACAGATAACAGCTAAAACAACGAGTTTTGGTTATAATGGACATATTTTACAATTTATGTTGTGTATCTGCAGTTGCACATACTTTTGCAATGTTCTGATTTTTGGTGGAATATAAATTCTGTACCAGAACAAACAGGGAATTTAGAATAATTTGATCATTTCTGACACATCCATTGCCTAGAAAACATGTACACAAATTTAAAATCTCTTTGGCACCAAGTAATATTCCTTATGAGCTCACAACCTGTTTATTGATGCCCAGCCAGTCCTTGAGCAGCAATCAGCCCTCCCTGGCCAACTCCCCCCAGTTTCTGCACTGGACATAGCATTCCATGGCCTGGAATATGTCTCTGGCCAGATTGGATCATTGTCCTGGCCAGGCTCCCTCTGGGTTCCTCATGCACCTTCTCACAGGCAGAGCATGGCAAATTGAAAAGCTGTGACTACAAAGCTAAAACCACTCAGCAACAACTACAACATCAATGTCCTACCATGTTGTCCCCATCCTAAATCCAAAATACAACATGGTATGAGGTGCAAGGAAGAGAATTAACTATCTCCCAGCTGAAGCCAGGCCACCCTGTATCTCTCACTATAGTAAATGGCATCCCTTTCCTTCACAGTTTACTCCTCTTCCTCTCCTCTTGGCCATTTGGCAGCTGCAGCAGACAAAAGTTGTGTGCAATGAAAAATACCTGATTCTTTGCACTGGGAAAGAAGGCAATGCATCACACTGGGATGGAAAAACAGGGAGCTTTGTAGCAGAGGAGCAGCCCCTGGCCCCAAGTGCTCTGATTTTTCTTTAAATGGAGTTTGATGAAACAGAAATCCTGCTCAGAGCTGTTCATCACAGCTGGAGAGAACAATTAAACATGAGCCTCCTAGATGTTTAGTCAACAGGGAGCTGTCTGTCTAACATGGCTCTAGCTGAAAAATACGAGATCTCAGAGCCCTAAGTACATTTCCATTCAGAAAATGGGACACCAGGACAGTCTGACATTTCATGAAGCCAGAGTCTACACAAGTTTATTATTTAAATGAAGACCTGGACATGTAAAGACAATAATTAACTTATTTGAAGGTCTAGAAGTTATCTAAATAGGAGAGACACAGGTGGTGTGTGTGTCCGATCCCTTCCCCACTCCCAGTATCTCCTAAAGAAAAACAAGAGATAAAAATCAGAGAGACAATGACAATTACCCTCCTAATTAAAGAATAAGCAAAAGGCTAGGCTGCAAAGCAAGTTATTCTGAGTAGGATATTCCCAGTTGTTCCTCAGTCTAAATAAACTGCTTTCTCCTCAAATGTCACAGCATATTAAGTGCCAGGAGAGAATTATTTCAGCATACGATGAACAAAACAACACAACTGCGAGGAGCGAAGTCACAAAGCTGTCCATGAAGTGAATTGCAGCTCAAATTGCAGATAATTAGGAGTCAAGGCTCCTACAGTATGAATCCTGCTGCAGAAGCAAACCCCCATGACATTTAATACCTTTCTCATTTCTTTTGATATACCCAAGCTATTGGCAAACAAAGGTCAAAAAACTCTTCCAAGTCTCCTCAGCAAGGTAAGAAAACGGGGCATAACCAAAACTTCTCAATCCAGGGTTGCAGGATCAGGATTTCTGTCTGAGCACAGCCCCATCAGTACAGGGGAAGTCAGGAAGGCCAAGGGAGAGTCAACACTGCTGCTGCTGCCCATCCTTGTGTTTCTCTTTTCACGATGTGAAACCATGCCCTGGTCTTGCCCTGACAGTACTCAGCTGATTGTCTCCATAGCCCTTCATCTCCTTGATTCTGTGTTTCAGGATGCTCCTGACAGCAAAACGTCAGCTCCTGACAAACCCTGCTGAGCTAAACCCAGCACCAGGACTTCAAACTGCAGCTTCTAAACCCACCCACCAGCTTTGCAAAGAGTGATGGTTTCAGAGTCATTCCTGCATGGTTTGAGACTATTTCTAATGTTCACATTGTTGCTGCACAGGAGCTTAAGAAAACTATTAGTTATAATACTTCTGTGTGAGAAGAAATTAAAATTGTCTTTAGGAGGGATGAATGGGCCACAGAACTACTAAATGCCTGACTATGACATTTTCTATATGTTTATTTATCTAAGACCAACAAACTACAAGTCACTTGACAAGCCAAGATTTATTTATTTATTTAACAGCCCACTTGTGTCACAATTATTTCCAAAATGTGTTTTCAGATCTGCTGATCTCTTAATGAACATGATTAATCATGATGTGGTTAAGTCCTCAAGCAGTCCAAGCAACAGATAAAGAATATTTTAGATGAAAAATTAGGAATAAAATCCTTCTCTGTAATGTACCAAAATAGACCACAAGCACATTTGTTTCTCTTGCTGATCATTAATTCAGACTAAATTTAAGTATGAATGCTAATTAAAATTTTGTTGGTCTTCACTGCCTTCCAACAGAAAAACTACAGAGCAATGGCTGCACTGAACTAATTTCACTGACAAATGCTTGACATCACAGTCTGTTGAAATTTCAGATGTAGTGGAAAACTAACAGTATTTTGATCAATGCTGAAATATGCCCAAACACTTAATTTTGCAAAGGATCTGTTACGCACTGACCCTTCAATCGCTAAATATTTCAATGTCTGTTGTTCTTCTGTTGAAAAAGTCCAATTTATAATATTCAAAAATGCTGCCTATCATCCAGAGAAATATAGAGGACAGAAGTGAAAATTATTCTGCTAGGTTATTCTTAAAGATACCAAAATACTGAATTATCTTTTACTACAGATGTATTTCTCTGTGGTAAAAGAGTAGGAATTATTGGATACTATTTATATACTAACAGGAAATTATGAAGTTAATTAATTGCATCCTCATTTCGCTATTTCAGATCTAGACTGCCAACTCCTAGGCAGAAGTCTGAAGAAGCCAATATTATGATTTTTGACAGAAAATGAACAGTCTTTACCTGCAGGTGATGCCTTGGGAAGGCTGACCTTGAACAGAGACTGGACAGAGATAGAGAATAGAGAATAAAGTAGGTATTTATTGAAAGACCTTTAGGATAAACCTTGGGCAGGACAAGAGCCTGCCAGGGCTACACCCAAGGTGGTCACAAAATGGTCACAACATGGACACCTGGTCACAAGGTCTCACACTTTTCTAAGTTTTGGTCCATTTACACATTGGGGTTTAATTGTCCAATTACAGCTTCAGGTTGTGAGGTCCCACCCTTCCTGTTCCTCACTTCAGCCCACCCTTGTTGGTGCTTTTGGGTCTGAGAGTTGTCCTTGGTCTGCAGCAGGAAAAGGATTTGTTTTGTCTGCCTGCTGTGTGAAGAGAGCTGGCTGACACTGAATGTGAGGCTCAGAACTGCACCCCTGGGCAGCACAGAATCTGAAACACATGAAAGATAAAACTTAAGGCATCACAGGCCTATAGCAAAGATGCAGGGGCTGGTGGGTGGCCCATGGCACGAGCCAAGGCCAGGGGAGAGGACACAACTTGTGCAGTTTCAGTGTCTCACAGTGGCACAGAGACCATGGAGAGCCCCAGGGCTGCACACAGGGATTCTGCACGGGAGGCTCAGCTTCCCCTCCCAAGTGAAGCTACAGCAACTTTTGAAGTTCTGAGGATGGCACCAACCCGTGTCTCTCACATCGCTTTAAACGTGCTTTGTTGAAGATAACACAAGAAAGCCTCCTGGGGCTGTGTAGTCTCCTGTTGTGATTATTATTCAGCAGCAAATGCCTGCCTGGATCCTACTGCGCTCTATTCTAAATCAGCACAACTATCTGCAAGCTGACACCTCCTGAAATCTGACTGCATCTTAGGGGACAGTCTGCACTGTAAATTATTTATTCGGACTTACACTGCTTGCTTTTCTCTGCTCAGAAAAAGCTAGAATGGCCAGGCTCTCGTGGCTTGTTGCTTGACTGGATTTAAGATTTTTTCAGTCTCTTGGCTTTATATCTATTATGTTTTTCTGTACTCTGAAGGTGTTTTAAAGAAATTAAAAAAAAAAAAGTTTTTAAATTTTAAAAAATGTATTTCCTTTGTGTATTAATAACACTGTAGTAAGATTATGTTTTTTGATGCCAAAATTTCACCTTATTCACAAGAATAAACAAGCTTTAAAGACTTTTAAAAAATGACTCCTAAATTATTTTTTCTATTCCTGCTTACATTGATTAGATCCCGAAGTACTGTGATCCATCATGAAGTAACTTAGAATTAAAAGAAACTATTCTGATCTTACTAAACTTACAAACAATTATATGTGTCCTCTGTGGCCAACCATTATAAAAACTCATTATTTTTTTAGTTGGCTTCTGGTTTTTGGTAGGATTTTTTTGTTTGCTTTTTTGTTTTGCTTTTTAGTTAAGTTTTGAGACAGCCAAAGATAGAAAGAGTTAAGTGAAGAACTGAGGTCACTGCTGAGCCTCTGACTCAGTTAAAGGGTTTCATTATCCTGATACTTGATTTAGTATTTTATTCCAACCTCCTTTTCTTTCAACCTTTCCTCTAGGCCCTTCCTCATCTCCTCTGGCCCCACCCCAGGATCTCCCTGTCCCTGCTGTCCCGAGGAGCCAGAGCTGGTCACAGCAGCCCAGATGTGCCTGAGCAAAGGGGCAGGATGCTCTCCCTAAGTCTGACACCATTAAATCTCCATCAGGCAGAGAAATCTCAAATAACTGCTTCTCCAACAGGCATTTTGATAAGTTAGCACAACAGTCCATAAACATGTTTCATATTAGTAAAACAAATTCCTGTTTGCAGCCGAACGTGGCAGCGCATACTGCTGTGAGCTGGCCTTTACAAAGGCAATAATAAATCACAAATACCCTTAATAGGATAATACTACCATGAATGTGGAAAGAAATAAGCATCTGTAACCCGCAGATTAAAAGAGGCAGCATATTTAATATGAAACAATGTAACGTAATGCCAACATGAGATGGAAAGATTACAAATTTCTTCAATTAGTCATACAGCCAAAGCATGAATACAAATACTCACTATCAGCACTCTGAGATATAAAGCACATCAGAAAATAGGTCAAAATAAAGCATACCAGCACTGCTCAAACAAATGACAACCATGTGAATATAGTGTTTTGGGTTGTTTTTTTTTTTTTTAATATACTATCAGATGTTGAATTCTGGCTGTATTTATCAAATACCTTTGCTTTCTATTACAGTCCTTTTAGGATTAAGCTGTGATAAGACCAATTATTCCAAGACATCTAAAAGGTTACCTCCCTCCCCCTGCCCCCCATCTTCTTCTTTTTGTTTGGGGGTAGGGAAATGAATAAAGTATAACATCTCATAAACCACCTAGCTAAAAAGACCCTTCAGGAGTCCAATATTTTCATTTAATTTTTAGACTCTGATTGGCAACTAAAAAAAAAAAATCTCTATCTAACTAACTCACAGTCTGAGCATCATCTTACCTAGGAAAACACTCTCTTTGTCCAATCTGATCCATTTCTTCATGTCCTTTGGGTTTTTCCTGTGGCCAATCTCACGCAATGACCAAGGATAGCAAGTTCCAAGGGTAAATATGTTTGATTTAGGGAACACACTGATTGGAACCAGCTTTTTGATACATCTGATTGGCCTCCAGCTGTGTGTCATGGTTGTTTACTGCACTTGTAGGGATCAAAAATTTCCTGTGCTTTAAGGCTCATGGACAAGTGCAATCTTGTGAATCAAAAAGCGTCAAACGTTCTTACCAAAACAGTCCACTTGCATGAACCAAAAGAAAAGAATCAAATCCACACCATCAAAGAGTGAAATACCATTCTATGAAAGCAAACCCAGTGAATTTCTGCCATTTCTGCCATCTTTCAATTTGTCCTGCTCTTGCACTGAAGAGCTGAGGACCAATATTCTAAATGCAAAGTGCAAGCAAGGGAGTGATTCTGACTGCAAACAGCACCTCTGCAAAGGAAACTTCAGCCCACACCATTTATTCTCTACTGAAAACTAAATAATCAGTAATTTTTAAAAATACTCAGGCACCAGAAGCTTGAACCCCAGCTGGTACTTTTAGTGACAACTGATAATTATAAACCTTTGCCTTTCTATCAGAAAGGCTTGAAGGACTCTGCTGTACCAACAGAGCAGCACCTGCCTGCTCAGGGGGCAGCTTTGGCACTCCTGAAACAAAGAATTCAGCAATATTTCACTCTCACTCTTCTCAGCAGTTGCTGCTAATGAAAATGATAACCAAGAGACCTATGTAAAGTTAAAGAATAACAGTTAAAATTTCAATATTCAAGCTGTGTAAGATGGTTTTGATTCAACTCATTGCAGATTATTTTGGAATTAAAAAAAATAAAGAAAAAGATAAAGCCTGTGACTTAAAATTCCTTCTTTATCAAAAGCTTCAACAGTGATCTTATGGTATAGCTATGGAACAGGAAACGTCACAATTAATGTTTTTAAATTTTACCTCAATACTACCAACATTTATTCTGGACTCTCTTGGTACATATAAACCTTATTAGCTACATTTTTATTAAGTCAAGCCAAGGAAATAAAGAAATCATTACACACAGGTCTTTAAAAAGCACCTTTCTTTCAGTCTAAGACACTGCATTTTAATTTTTGTCTACCATACAATAAATCCTAATTTTAAACTTCTCTTTCTTCAGTTTAACAAATCCTTTTCCACCCATAACCCTAAGATATGTTTCAGAAAATCAGAAAAGTAATATCTCTGTACGTGCTTAAAAATGCACTTTTCTTCTGCAAGAAATGTAACATCAATTGGACACATTAACTTTGTAAACCCATCAGTTTTGTGCTTTTCCTTATTTATGCATTTGCATTGTGTATTTCCATCTCCCAGTTGTTAGTATTCAAATTTGATACGGGATTAGCAATTTCATAGGTCAAATCCCTTTGGATTTGGGAGATACTTAGAATTTTATGTGATAAATTTTCCAAGTCCCCAAGCCATGGTTCCGCATTACAGGTGTTGTTACTTTTCTCTTTTGTTCCAACCAGCCAGTTTGTCTGGTATTCAAAATCACTAGCAGTACTGAAAAATGGATTTTTTCCTGTTTAATCTTTTTACATGTAGTACTGTTTTCTCCAAATACCTCCAAGACAGCCTGATAATTAGCATACATCAAATACATTGCTCGCTATTACCAAAAATAGGGCTCCTTTCAACATGCTGAAGGCAACAGTTGCTGACAGAAATTAAGTAGCTGTTTTAATCTATGTGATATCTTCCATATTTCAAGAGCTACAGCCCAGTGGAGTTTTTAGTTGCCCTTTTCCAATCTTTCCCCCACCCACCCCGATTCTTATTTATGCCTGAATATGGAGATGCTTCATACTCAGTCCTTATGTGAAGCCTGTAAAAGAAATTCCCTTAATTTAGTCTTTATTTTTCCTGAGTAATTTGAAATATCATAACATATGATTTAGAAATGTCTGGGAAGAAAAAGTATTTATTGATGCTGCCCTTAATAACATTCTGAAGTGCTGCTTTTCATCTTTGGTTCTTGCAGTTCTTTGGCTGTGAAAAATTTTCTTTTTCTAAAATATTATAGAGCCTCAGAACTGTAAGTGCGGAATAAAAGGCAGACACTACTCTCAATTCCCAGGTACCTTGCCCTGGAATGGTGCAGTTACAGGACGCACACATAGCATGATTCACTCTGTGCTCCAGGAAGAAAATGGAAGTGGCTTGAGGTAGGTCAGAATTACTGGTTCTCCAAAGAATTTTCTCTATCCTCTCCTTTGAGAAAAGGTTTATTTAAGTAAAGGCTGAAGCTGGCTTGAAAGAATAAGAGCAGCTTTTTCCTCTAAAGGAGCTCATCCCCCAGCTAAACAGTAACACAAATCCATCCTGACTGCTATGAATTGCTTCTCAGCATTGATTCACTGACTGCCGACTGTTTTATAAAGTGGGCAGCCTGACTTCTGCAGACCAAGTTGGGAGCAAAAGTGTTCCTAATTGGAGATTAATACTGACATGTATTTCTGCCATAATAAGAAATCCAGGGGAACGCAGTTCATTATAAATGATCACTTCATTATCCAAATTTGCGTCTTCCAATATTTCCTCAGAAAATGCTGCACAGTGGCCTCTCTGTTCCTGAAGAACTGTATTTGTTCTGTTATTGAAACGTTGCCATCAGAAAGCATCATTTGTTCCCATCCATAATTCAGAGTTTCCTTCAGAAAAGGCAGGAGCTGACTGTTCAAATATATTGGAACTCTCATAGCCTGCAGCACCTGGTGCAATGCATTATTGATACTCAGTGGTGTCGCTGACGCAGTTCTGGGAGCATCTGCTTTCCTCTGGATGGGAGAGCTCCAAAAGGAAACACATTTCTGATACTTTCCCAAGATGGATTCATAAAAAGAGTGACCTCTGAATTCTAAGTTGAGCATCTTGAGGAACCATCCACAGTTTTGTTTGTTTGTTTGTTTGTTTACTAACAGTATTTTATTTTTGATATTTTCCCGTCGCAATCCATCTTTCCCTTCACTCTGTAGGTGAATGGAGCCAATTTAGAGGCAAGTCAGGAAGGCTGGCAGAGCTGTGCCCTCAGTGGGTGCACTCAGGGCCCTGGCAAAGCTCCTCTAATTCATGTTTAGTCAGTACTTAGGGTAAAGTTTCTATCTACCCTATCCAGCCTCTCTGAGGTCAGTTTGTTACAGCCTGGTGCTGAATTCCAAGGTTGCAGGTTCAGTCCTTGTAAGCCCCATTCAGCAAAGAGCTGGACTTGAGGATCCTTTTGGGTTCCTTCTAGCTCAGAATACTCTGTGATTCTGATTCTGTATTCTCTGAGGTCCTGCCTAGGGTCCCCTATTTTTGATGTGGTCAGTCAAATAAGCTTTATTTTAGGACAAAAAGAAATTTTCTTCTGGCTAAATCAGAATTCAGCATGATTTTCCTCAAGATAAAGCTCAGTTCTTTGCTGGCTGAGAGCTCCTACCCTGCTCAAAAGCAGTTCAGGTTCCTGACAAAAGATGAAGTGCAGGGCTGGATCTCATCAAGACTTCGTCCAAAGGAATTTTGCTGGCAACCTTCAGTCCTTTAGGTTATATCACTCATGGCATCAACATCACAACACAAAAAGGCATGAGTAGAAATGGAGAGGAATGAAGCCACAATATGAAATTTATTGCTGCCATCTTTAGATCCCAAGTGAGTTAATTTTAAAAAGCTGTCAGGTAATTATTTTGTGCTTTGGGTTTTTTTCTTCTTGACTTGAACAATGAATCCCTAAATAAGTGAGAGCTTGAAGACACCATGCTGAGGAGAACTGTCTAGCATCAGTAAGCAGAGAAAAATCTGATTCTGATAGCAGCCTCATCAGTTACTACATAATTTAAATGGAAGTTGGATAATCCTAAAGGCTTTTAGAATCTCATCTAAACAGTGCTATTACTCATTCTCAAAACATTTTATTGCAGGAAGACCGCTTTTTATGCTCTCAGATAAATTTAACAGGATCCCTGTAATTTTATTTTTATGTAAATATGTACACCCCATATATAATAAAATGGTTCACTGCTGAGTATTTTAAACACAGGCGTATACAGCTCTTTTTACACTGAATATGAGCCCTCAAATAAAACGTACACCAATGGACTACTTTTAATTTGGACAGATCCACTCTCTCTCTCGCCTGCTTCTTAATCAAGCAGCAATTACCATTTATGAAATTCATACTGCCTGACGTAGCAGCTTTCTGACTAAGATCCATCCAATTTCTTGACAAAGAAATCTAATTTCCAAGCTTTCCATTTTTACAGAGAGGCTTGATGTCTCAACCACGTGAAAACAAATACACCCAGAAAGAATTCTGCTTCCTTTTCAGCCTGCAACTCAAAAAAGTTTGCAATAAAGAATTATGACACAGCATTAGATGGCCTTGAGACATTGTGACACAGAGATCCTGAGCCGAGTTCAGGGTAAAAAATCTGCTGAAGGTAGCATGCTAAGAGAGATCTCTCAAAAAAAGGTGAAGAGTTGTCTACCAGTTCCTGATGTACTCAGGAAATCCTTAATTGGTCATTTAATCCCTTTAGTTCCTGCCCTTATGGTGCTGCCAGGCAAACCTGGTGCCAGCAATCTGGGCAATGGCCACAAACCAGATGCTTTGAATAAATGAACAGAAGATAACCTGTGAGCAGAGCGTCCCTTCCAGAGCCAGGCTTGCACAAAATAAAAGCAATTTTGCAAAATTTCTCCATTTCTATTCTCTAAACCCATTCTTCTTCAGAAATATCCACAGAACTCTCTTCACATCTAGTTATTATTATGTATGTATTTCCTGGTCATTTCCATAAAACTGCGTGTTATTTTTCGTTAACGAATGGAATCAGAAACAAATTTAAAGTGGAGAGTTCACTTGCCTTGTAAAAGTTGGCAATATAAAATGAAGCGACCTCTCTGTGTACATTAATCATTTATCTCAGGGCTTTATGCCACATGATTGCAAAATATTTGTAACATCAAGGTTCTTTAGCTACAGCAAGTGTATCTTCATCCACAGGAAAACAATTCTGGAGAAAGATTAAGTACTCAAATTATCTTTTTCCCCCTCCATTATTCTACCTCCAACCTCTCCATTGCTTTTTAATATAGTTAGAGTTGTATATGGGGCACAATTTTTATCTTGTATTTAAATGTATTTGTAGTATAACTTTTCATTTATTTGGTTTTTTTTATTAGGATGTTATTTCAGCAACCTGTTTTCTTTCCATTTTCTAGTCAAAAAGCAGCTTTTTTGAGACTCAGTATTCCAACTGGAAAAATATCAGTAGAATATATAACTCATCTCAGATAGACAGAAAAAGAATGTGGGGTTTTTACCTCACAAGAGAAAGGAATATTTTTATTTTCCTTTTCCAACAAGAGATTTTCAAAAGAGTAAGTTTCACTCAGCTGCCTACTGTGATGTTTCCCAGCCATTTTCTCTAATGCCCTTTAATCCACTTTGTGCAGAATGCCTGGAATCCAAGAGTGGCAAACATGGAACCTTGCAAGGGTAGAAAAACCTGAGAGATCAAAGTGCTAGCAGTGCAGAACCTCCTATGAAACATGGACAGCTCCAAAGCAGCAGCACGGGCACAGCAGAATGGTACAACTCACTCAGAGCATCGAGGACCTTTGTTTAAAATAGGAGTTTAAAACCTTCCTCTGGTCATCCTTGAGGAGTCCATCAACCCAGCAGCCATCTGAAGAATATTTACATATTTACACTACTTTTAAAAAATATTTATACTATTTTTTTGAAAAATAATACTGATCACCTCTAGGGTTACTATTAACTTTTGCAGGACTGTTTCAAAACTCATTATTTCAGTGATCAGATTCTAGCCCCACAAGTTCTGAATTATATAATGAAAGAACTGTGAAAAAGTTGGGAACGGAAATGTGTGTCACAGGTCCTTTTAACTGTCTCTGGAAGGAAGAAAAGAGACAAGAAACAGAATTCGAGCCCTGAACTGCAACTCTGTGATGCTCTACATGATCCAGAGTTATCCTGGGCTTGTCATTGATGACTTTTTGAACAGTACATATCACACAAATCATGTATGCTTGGTCATCCATGACTTCTAAAATACGAATTAGTAAATCTGAAATTGCCAGAAAATCTTTCTTCCCTTGCAGTCTCTGCCCTCTCTTGTTCCTTCAGTTTAAAGTCATCGTTATTGCTTCCTCAGCTCTTTTTCACAACTGGTTTGCAGATGGGCTGGCTGTAGTTTGAGGAGCTGTACTATACCAAAAAACACAGCACGTTTTTGGAAGAGTTTCTATGCAAATTTGTAAACTCGAGAAACAAAAAATCCCCAAACGGAACAAAAAACTCCCCAAAATATTTTCTGTGACAAAGACATCTGTGCCAGAGAAATCCCTGCACAACCAAGCAAGCGCCCTGCAAACCTCTACACGTCTGCTGTCTCCAGGAGGAGTGACAGAAACACAAGAGAGCAAAATCTGTATTTCATTCCAGATTCCTGCTTCAGCCAGAGGCTACACAGACAACAGGTAGTCCCCCAGGTTCCTATTTATGTTTTCCTCAGGAGCTGACAACCATTAATAATTCATTCCCTAAATTGTATTTGGGTGTCACCGTGAGTGATGTCACCTTCAGAAGCACGACGGTGAGCGGCTTCCACCCCATCCTTGGCAAGGCCTCATTCTGTCTTGGTTTGCACTCGTGATGAGCTGTCAAACCCAATTTCCTGCCAGCTCCTTGTCAGAGCTGTGCTTGATGTCAGATATCAAACAACGCCCTTGACGCCTCTCCCTTCGCGCTCCCTCCGCCTTCCGGGGGCTGCAAGGGAGAGGGTGACATTTGTGGGCTTGCATCAAACAAAGAGAGCTAATCCACCAACTGCTTTTTTAAACAATCTGTTTACAAATGAATCCCAAATGATTAAGTGCTAAATAAATCTGTAAACAGCAGAAATTTCTGCTCTCTCCGCCCTTGAACTACTTTCCAGAAACTTGGTAATCAGTGGCGGTTTTGTTCCGATTATAAGTTATTGAATGCAATCGTTTTGCATATAAATTTCTCTCTACTTTTGAATTTAAATATACTTTAAATGGCATATTCAGTGAAGCAGACTCCTACATTTGCCATCAGTACTGCTGACAAAAAATGTCTTTTAGAATACCAGTCTGACATATTTTCTAGAAAGTAAAAGTATACTTAATAAAAAAGTGCACTTTTCCATGAATTATGTCAACACCCTTATAATATTACAGCTAATTCCATCTTCTCTGAAGTATGACCAAGACATACTATTAAAAAACCTCAGCAGCCCTACCTTCAAGATGCCCAAGGGGACATATTAATCCTACAAACAAATCCACCCTGTATCTGTGAAACATTATTTTCAGCCCTACAATTGCCTTGTGAGGCACATGCACAGACCTGCCTGTGGAAGTTCCCATAAAAAAATGGCATACACACAGCTCACCTGTGCCCTGCAAAGCCCTCTGTCCGCTGTTTTCAGATTTCTTTCGTTCCAGCTTCCAGGTTATAAATTGTTACTGCTTTATTTCTGTGTTTACCTAAACTTTTATGAGAATCTAGGAAAAAAGATACTGTAAATCCCCAACAAAACTCTAAACTACATTATTTTGTGTACTTTCCCATTAATGCTACTTCAGATTGACAGAAGAAGTTGGGTTTACATTAATTTTTAATTGTATTTAAGTAATTTTTAAAATAAAATTAACAAACCAGTTTCTACTACCTTTGATTTACAAAAAGAACAAAAAAAAATCAAGTAAAAAACTTTCCAAATTTCACATAAGTAATTGAAAACACCAGTTTCATAGACACATCTTCAGCAAAGGTCTTAGGAAAGAAATGAGTAGAGGCAAAGGTCCCCAAAATTTATTGGAATTCTTGCTTTCAGAGGGATTAAAAAATTATCAGTTGAATATTTGATCCTTTTGGCTCCTGCTGCTCCATGGACCTCGTGGTAACTCCAAAAAGGCAGCAGCACACTCCTCCTGAACTCCATGCTCCACCCCAAGGTCACACGGCACTTGCACAGAACAGTTCCCAAAGAACCACTCCAAAACTGGGAAAAAAAAGAACAATTGTCTGGAATAACAGAGCAGCAACAATGATGGCAGCACACACCTCCCTGCAATGAGCAGCAGGAGAGCTCTGCCAGGGATGGGCTGCCACTGGAACTTTGTTCTGGCCCCAAGACTCTTGTTCTCCTTTTATTTGCATCTCCATAGGTGAAGGGGCTTTGATGTCTACAAGAAAGTTCTGAGAGGATGAGACTGTTTTAAACAGGGATGGGAAGAACTGAGTCAGCCTTGACCCTACGACTCCTCTGTGCAGGGCTGATCCCTGAACATGCAGTAAAACAGCCGCTGATTAAAAAAATAAAAGAGCATTATAAAAGTGCAAAAAGGAAAAAATGAGGAATCAGTGGCTTCAGGTGAAGATCTTTCTCAATTCTTCTGGCTGGAACAAAGGAGGTATCGCCAGAAATTTCATTCACAGAGGACTCCTTTGAAACATAGGGTAGCAGTGGAACTGCCCAAATGTCTCAGCAGTGTTGTACTGGAACAGATTTGACGGCACAGGGCAGACTCACAACTTTACTTCCAGGGAAGCTCTGGCAATTCACAATGGCTGAGAACTCAGCCCAATTTTAGAAGATTTTCAATGAATCACTTCTAATACAGTGCAGATGTAGCAGATGTATCTCTGCAGGATTTCAGACCAGACTTTGGGTATAGAGAATTAGTTACATTTCATAATGACATTATTTCCAGATGTCTGAAAGAGATCA
Organism: Prinia subflava; assembly: GCF_021018805.1. Taxonomy (NCBI): domain Eukaryota; kingdom Metazoa; phylum Chordata; class Aves; order Passeriformes; family Cisticolidae; genus Prinia; species Prinia subflava. Next base: position 20,087,326 of record NC_086283.1, on the reverse strand, counting down.
GAAGAAAACTAACATCTGTTGAGGGACCAAAAATACTGTGTACTTTTAAATATGCAGCAAGAAATAGATCAAGTTTCAGAAAAGGAAACAATTCCTAGGAAAGCTATGGTAATAAAATATACAAGGTCTTCAAGAAAACGTTTCTAGCACAAAGTTGTTCCACCCTTGAAAGGCAAATATAATTTCCTTTTAAAATTAGGTTGGCATTTTATAACAGCAAAAACCACACACCTATGTAAAATCACTTCCTGGAACACCTGGAATGAGACTGGAATACAACAGGACAAGGATACAAAAACTCCCTTCCATTTCGGTGAGAGGAATTACAGGTACAATCGATCACCTCCTGACCCAAATCACCAAGTACCAAAATAGAATTTTGTGCCTCTCCACTATATTTCTAGGACTGTGCTCAGGACAATGCTGATCATTCCACTTGTCTGAGACAACTGGAATTCCAAATACCTTGGAAACTGAACAGGAAAACATAAAACCCCCTTGGAGTTCAGTTATGGATAGATCCAGCATACTGAAAAATAGTCTAAGTCAAGGTTTCCTGTGGAAGAGAATCCTATTAAATTAATAATTAAGGAGCCTTTCATTCTTTCATGCCTACATTGTGCTAATAAGGACTGATTTCATGTAGTAACTCCAGAGGGAGTCACACGCTGACAACAGCTAAAAGCTTCATAAATACCAGTTGTAACACTTCCCAGTCACATTTCTGATCTGAAACTGCCCAGAAGTGGAGGAAAACCAGGATGGATGTGCACTTGGAAAGTTAAGGGGTAAGATTAGAAACAACTTTTTTCTCCAAGTGAGAGGAATCAAGAGTCAAATACTGCATGTAGCTTCAGCTTTACTGTGAATTCTTTAAAGAAAATCCAAGCAGGCTTTACCTTTTTATTAATCTTATTTCCAGATGATGCCTCTGGGCTCTTTCTGGGTGGCCTTTGCTGGAGAGATTTTGAGGCTTGAAAAGTTCTCCTAGGTATGTCCAATATGAGCTTTCAGCAAATAACCAGCTGACATATTTTAAGAGGTGACCTAATTTAAGATCCCTTGTGAACCATTAATTAATTCATCATGTTGATTTATTCCATCCATTGCCTGCTTTGTCTATTCCCATTACTTCCTTAGAAAATTAAAAATTCTTTTAATTATTAAAGACTAAGGAAGACTTATGAAGCCTTTAATTTATTAAACTATTTCTCATGGATTACAAATACATCACACACAAGTGACTTTTCCAGAAGTGTTCCAACGGTAAGAAAATGTTCCAGAATGATCCTCTCAAAGACTGACTGAGCACAACCTCTATTACTGATTCACACTACTGCTCTTGAGATGCCGGCTGCAGCTTTTTCCTCTGGCTACAGCTGAGAAATCAAGTCTATTCCATGGCCCTGTAATGTTTTAAACAAGGTCCAGCATGTTGTAGAACAAAATATATATTTCTGACTTTTCACTAACTGTGGTACATTACTAACACTTCAAGGAAACCACTTTATGAGCTGAATTTTGAAAGCACAACTCATCCGCTGCTTATGTTCCCAACCTCAGCATGCTCCAAATTTCATTCACTTGGACAGCAAGTGCAGTTTGAGGAGTCTCTCAGTAGAGTGCAAATGGGTCTGGGATTTCTCTGAGCTGCCTGTGAAAAGCTCCCAGAGGTGAAGAATTTAATTCTTGTGGTATGGCAGCTGCTTCTGATATGAGCTGCTTCCAGGCAAGAGAAAAGCAGAAACCCAGGGCAAAGCAGGAGAATCCACAACAGGTCATTCTGTTTTCCTAAATGTCTCTGTATAGACACACAACACAAAAAAGATTGACTCTGAATTTACCCAGATGTGAGGCTTCAAATCCCAAGATTAATGAGATTTAAACTTTATACAATAGTCACAGCATACAACTACCATTTTTTCATGAAATTACTGTTTTGCTTTGACACATTTTCTTTTCATATGGCAAATAAAACCTTGAAATAAGTTTCAGATCAAGGGTGTTGTGTAATTTTTTTTTTTAACAAAATGCTCAAAAGATTAAGTGATGGTCACCACTATACCAATTTGCCTTTCTTCTGTTCTTCAGATTTAGATTCAGATACTTTGATTACAGAAGTCACAGCAGCCCAAAAATTGAAGTGCCATTATAAATGGAAAGATTCAGACTGTCAGGAAATCAGGTAAAGTTTCTAGCAAACTGAAAGAAAGCTAACATTCATCAAAGAGCTTATTTTAATGCACAACAAAGTTCACACAACTGAGCTAATTTTTTAAAAGACCCAAAAATCCTCAATGCTCTTTCATTTCTCATGGCACTTAAATTCTGAAAGTTTACAAAACATTTGTGTTTCAAGATTGTAAGTATATTTATATATATTTGTCTACATTTTCCCACTCAAATTAACATGAGATGATTCTGTGTGGTTTGAAAATAAATTTCTGGTTTCAAAATAACATTACTATCTCTATATAACCTCTGTTGTTTGAAATAACAACCACTGCCTGCAGTTGGCTTGTTCAACTTTTCTCCCACTTTTGCAAAACCTGACAGCTGCTATCAATAAGTGAGATATTTTCACAAGAACCAGGCAGATTTCTTATATGCAGCTGCCTTAGGCTGTGATGCAGATACTCTAGGCCACCTCCTGGACTGGGGCAATATTAAATAAGAGATGTATGTAGAATAAACTCTGTGACCCACATCATATCCAAGATTTTAGATCATCGATTTCCCACCATATTCACTTCAGACCAATCTGCAATGCTACAGATGTGGGGGTTTCATTATCAAACGTTGACATGCATTTTAATAACTTCAAAATTATGCTCTTGTTTCTTAGGGAAAAGAAATAATGCTCCCCAGCCTTATTCAGTTATTGTTAATTTAGAGCTGGAGTAAATCTTTGTAGCATGAAAATGGATGTCTGTATTTTTATTTTATTACGCATATTAAAAAATGAAAATATCATGATGTGTTCCAAGATTTTATCTGGAATATCTTCAAAAGTCTGTTCTTTGGTGGAATTAGTCCTAAAGCTTCCCAATGACTTTACATTTGTTTTTCCCCTGCGTGCCATGCTGGCACTCTGCCAGCCTGTTCAGTCTGGGTTTTTTTCCAGCTTTGCTTTTTGCAGCAAAATAGAGAGATGTGAATGAAAGAAAGCAAACAAACTCTTTTTTATCCAAAGCTGCATTTCGAAGCATACAAAAGGAATTAAAAACTCATAGCTTTAAACATTAATCAATAATCTTATTAATAAGTAGAGCTTCAGTTCATTTCAAATCCACTCCAAGTAGTTGCAGCTTGCCTCTCTTGGCCTTTTCTCTGCCAGTTTGAGAGGAGTCACCCTCCTAGTTTTGTTTTAACTCGTTTGATCCTTATTTTGTGTATCTTTGCTTTGCCATCCATGATATAAGCCACACTAAATCCAAGCAACACAGGAGTTCTTCACAGCCACAAATGTTTGTAATAACTATCCAACAACACAGAAAAATGGCAACATTTCAATCCCAGTGGTGAACATTCCCACCATTCCCAATATTTCAGCTGGAATCCTGAAAATACTGAGGGACAAAAATAGAGGTTTAGACTGAGAATACTTCAATACGAACATCTACAACAAAACCAAAGAGCATCAAAAGCCACTTTTTCTTTGTTTTGCACAGAACTGTGTAATGTGACATTATTTGATTAATCAGGAAAAGCTGCATCCTTAAAAGTGAAAACCAGAAGGCAGTACAAATAGAAAGTTGTGCTGAGTATACTTAAAAGTTCTTTGAACTTGTGAAGGTCTCCTGTTGAATTCAGTTGAGTCCAGGGTCCCAGGCAAATGCTTAGCCATGAGCTGAAAGAGCCTGAGACAGATTATTCTTTTGTACAAGAGCTCATAGCAAAGGTCTTGGGGATCCCCCTGTCACATTCCAAACTGTAAAAACAAATTAATAGATAGAGGCTGCTTTCATGAGATATTTAAAAATGGTATTTTCTTCTAAAAGAGTTCTGCTTTAATTTAAAAAAAAAAGGTCATAAATAAACTATGATTTTGTATACAGCTATAAACAGCTGTTGGGTTCTTAAATATAACATGAAATATATCTGGTAAGATACTGGAGCTCCATTGTTCTGTGGAAAAGCTCAGGTCTATATTAACAGCTAAGTGTGTTTGAACCAACTGCACCTCAGAGCACTTAACTTTTGCTTTTCTGCCACCTTTAAAATGTGTCCCTGAAGGACTTAATTTCATTTATTTGTTTAAGAGAACACCAGAAAGAGATAAATCAGTAAAAAAACAAAACAAAACAAAACAAATGGCAGGTGATTACAAAAACTTTACCCATTGAAGTTTGTTATAAGTTTGGTTTTTATTGCACCTTTCTCAAAATTGCACGAGAGGATTTTGTATTCAGAGATCACTGTGGCTCGCCCTCTCAATTAGAATTCAGTCAGGCTGAAAAGAGAAAAGGGCTTAGATTGAACCCTCCCCTTCTGTAAGGGTGGTACCCAGATAAGGAGGATGGTGTTTTGCAGGTGGGTAAAGTCCCCTTATTTTAGGATTGTCTCCAGCACTGTTTTTACTTTGCCAAAACAGCTCTCAGTTGTTGGTACCTTCTGTGCCTCCCTTCCATGCTGTCAGGTTCACACAAAATTTTGTGGCTGTTCCGATGCTCTCAGGAGAAGGCATCAAGTTTCTCCCTAGATCTGAAAATATTTGCTCAAATACTTTTCCCTTCACACGGATAATTTGAGACAGTCTGGCAGCATGAAATACCCATGGCCACAGCTGGAAGCTGAATAGGTCATCGACACAATAAATTGATTTCTACATCTTAATTTTTGCAGGTATTGCGATTCCTTAAAGTCCAGACCAATTTGTTGTTGAAAAATACAACTGATCTTCCAAGTTTCTTGAAACCTGGATGCCCCAGGAACTTGGTGCAGGTTGAAATTATGTTATTATCTCCGTAAGTATTTCCATTGTGCCTTTTTTCCCTTCAGATCTTCAAAATCAAAACAACGTTATAGTTTTTTGACACTTAAAATAACTTTGTGGAGTTTTTTTTAAAGTATTCAAATCCTTATCCACATTCAATTACTAATTTCAATTTCATAGGGAAGACTAAACATCATAATTTTGCAGAACCTAGGCAACAATTTTGAATGTTTACTAACACAGTTAATTACTAACACTAATTTACTTTTCAAATAAAACTGCATCAACTTCATGCGCAATATGGAAATGAAAATGTCATTATTTTAGTTATCTGGGAGAAAGAGATTGATTGTGTGCAATTTGTTCAAAATGGCTGAAACTGCTGAAAAATTACAAATAGAATTATGGAAAAAGCAAGATCTTAGAGCGTAGAACTGAGATTTTCACTGAGTGAAAATTATTGCCTTTTATTTATTCAAAAAACAACCTCTTGCTTGCTCCATGCATGCATCTCAATTCTAGCATTTGGTTCCATCACTTTCCACAAATCAGGCTGGACTTTTTTAGACTCTCCTTGGAAAGCTGCTGTAGCATCTCCTTATTTGCTTTAATTGCTTTCATCCATGTTTTTTCTAATTTGATTATATGTTCTTGAAATTCAGCAAACAAAACTATGCACAGTGCTGGAAATTTGGGAGAGACAAGATTTTATACATTGCTAAAGCAACGAGTTTTAGGCTTGGAGAGTCGCATACCAGATTGTAGGGGAATGCACAGTGGACCAGCAGAAAAAGGAAGAGGAACAAATAGTTTTATCTGTTAAAATTATTCCACTAAAACCATGCATTTGACATTTTGTAAATAATCACCACATCACAAGCAATGAGCAAAAAACATGCAGATATCAGTGGAGGCTACTAAAGAATAAGATATTAGACCACAAATATTCTGAAGCAGAAGGAAAGATAAAGAAGCTGCATTATCATGGCCAGAGTCAGCATTTGGGATGTACTCACACACCTCAGACAGAAACTCTTAGGAGCTCAGAACTCAGGTAAAATTAAAAAGTCACCTCTAAATCCTGCCTTTAAATAAAGATCAGACAGGAAAGAAACCTTGCCAAAATCTGAGAATTCCTCCTCACTTTTTAGGCTGCAGCATTTCTCAAACCAGAGTTTTCTTCAGGCAGTACCTGCAAATCCTGGCTTCAAACCCTTGGATCCCACAGCACTTCCAGCCTCACATTAACCTTGCTTTGCCTCCAACAGCAAGCAGGCAGACAAAATAATGCAGCAGCAAAGTCCTGTGAGTCCTTTACAAGGTATGGAGACATAACCATGAAATTTGTCCTCAGCAAACAAAAGAGAGAAGCAAGATGCACAGGTGTGGGAAGTAGTAAAGCCTACAAACAATTGTTCTAGCCAATCACTAAAAGCACAGATATGCCTACTTTGAACAATGCTTGCTGGTATGCTATCTATTAACAATACACATTACTGCATTACTAAACTTAAAACCTTTTACTGTCTTATTAAGCATATTTTTCTACAGTCTCAGTGTGTGTCTTAACCAGACCTAAAAACTCAAACCATTGTCTCATGTCCTTACTTACTATATCATTATATCTTCTCTACTTTCACGCTTTAAAACTACAGCTATCTCTAAGTTCTCTACTCTTTCTGTTTTTAAAACCTATTTTCACAGCTTCAAAAATCTTCTTACCTTTACTATTTCCCACACACAGGAGCCTTCAGGCCTTTTCTCTATCTCTGCAAATGCTATGTGCTGTCTTTTAAGATTGTGCTCCTAAACTGTGATTGACTGCCGCATTTCCATAAAGAAATCAAGGATATTTAGGGATTATTTAATTCTAATTTTTTTTTTTTTTTAAAAACAAGTAAATAGCTCTGTGTCTCAGTCGACACCAGTTTCTAATTACAAGGATACAGTTTTTGTAAGCAAATGGTGAGATGCTGACTTGTTCAAATTATCAGGAATTTAAGAAAAATATTTGAGAACTTACTGCAGGAATCTCACCAATATTTCAGGAGTTTTAGCTGTGCCAAACAAATGCATTGGTAAGATCAGGTGGAATTTCATGGTATGCCTTGAGATAAAAATCACACTGTAAATAGCAGAGCTATTTCTCTTCATCTCTCTTAAGATTTTGAAGCTTAAGAATTTGTTTGTGAGCAGGGACTTCTCTAGGACTGCAGAAATGCTGAAGAGGAGAAAAGTGGCTCAGGTTCCTCCAGTCACCAGTGATTACCACAGCAGCTAAGGAACCCCAAAGTTGAGGATTAGAACAGGCAATTTTAAAAATTAGGGTACATCTTGTCTTTTCCTGAAATGATACTCAGATGCCTGATTTCATGCACAAGTTTCCTCAGCTGAGTTAATATCACACAGCCTGTCCTTATCAGTGAGAACTGGAATTTGTTGTGCAGGGAACCTTCCACTCCTCTTGATTTCTGTTCAAGATAAAATATCAGCACCTCCAAAAATGGCCATTTCCATTTCCCCAGCAGATGTCATTGGATTTCCAGTTTTTCAAGAATTAAAAAATGCAGCCTAATTGCATCTTCCAGCATTCCCTGACTGGAATGTAAAAGCCCGACAGACAGATACCATGCAGAAACACTTGAAATTAGGTATATCCTACTCCAAAGCAAATATTTATGATATTTGAGTTTATGGTCAGCTCTACAAAGCTGGTAACTCATACAAGTTCAGCCATTCTGCAATGACAGGAATAATAAAATATAAAATATTTGTTCATCATAGGAATTTTACATTCTATAGTTAATGTTTTTTTAGCTCAGCAATTCATTTTGCTGATTAAAAAAAAAAAAATCTTATTGGTCTGGTAAAAGTTAAATAAAATCCAGAATTAAGTATTTAAAATATGAGTCCCTAAGACCTTAATTTGTATTAATGCTCCCTTCTTAAAATTTTTGACAGAATTCCATTCATAATGAAATGTTCGGAGGTAATTATTTCTCTTTCTTCTCTGTGAATTATGAGAATTATTTATATACTCAATCTTAATATCACAGTTTCATTGCCTAATAGGAAAAATCCACAGGATATGAATCATTCTGAGAAAGAATTAAATTTTTTTCTTCTGTTTTAAATAAAAAAAAAAAAAAAAAAAAAAAAAGAGAGAGGGAGAAAGATGAAAAGATTTTTAATGACATAAAATTCACCGTGCTGCAGGCTCTGCTTGCAAATCAGAGCACTTGCTACATAACCCAAAGCTCTGGTTCCTCCTCCAGTCTCCTTGCCTGCAAAGCCATAAACTGCAATGCTGTAATGATTAGTTAATGAAATGACGGGGTGATAATGAGGCTATCAGAAATGTAAGTTAAATTATTAATTACAAAAGGTAAAGAATAAGAAATGAGAGCAGCAAGTTCCATGGACATTTCTGTACAGGGATGGTCCAGAGGCAGGAGCTGCTGGGATTCAGCCCCTGGTCCTGTGCTAATGGTATTCCTGACATTCCAAATCCATCCATTTGACAGTTGTTCCCCCTCATAAAATAATGGGCCATGCACAAAAGTTATTACAAATTGCAGATAAGCTGTAAAAGCCATAAAATTTTCTACTGACATTTATTGCCAGCCAGTAGCTCGAGGATGCTGATATATATTTATAACAGTCTGCTTTGTGACATTTTCAAAGTTTATTCCTCATTCACTCGCAGAATATGCAAATATATTTTTTTTCCTCCAAGTCATTAAGTCACTGGAATATCCACCTGTATTTTAATGGGTTTTTACCTGTTTAACAGATATTCTTCCATGTGTTTTATAGGCTTATCCTCCCAAAAATTGCTTTTCTAATGCAAAACAAAGGTAGATTCTCACAAACTTTCAAGTTAATAACTGCAACAAGTGTTTACAGATAGTTTTTATGGCAAGCAATAAATAGGTGCTACTACATAAAACACCTTGAGACAGAAGGGAATTTTATGTACACCACTACATATATTTATATGTGCATGCAGATATTTGTGATATTTCTTAAACAATATCATGACAAGCTCTGAACAGCCTTTACAAAGAATTGTAATGGCTGGGAATGGGTTTTATTCCTTCTGAGCTTTCAAACAAGGAGACTGAACAAAGGTGTTTCTTTTAAGTATCATTGAAAATACTGAGGGCAAGGTTTTATCTGTGTCACACATGAAAATTCTGTATTCACAATGGGTCTCATTGTACTAATCCAGTCACAGGTTTATTATCTACGATTCCTTTAGGAAATGTCACAAATCCACAGAATGTCCTTGAGCTTTAAATCTTGCATTTTGATCTTTGATTTAACAGATAAAAGATATAAACCTACATTTATCCAGGCAATTCCTCAGTGGCTGTACATCTGTAATAGCCCAGAAATAGCTTATTCTAGTCAGCATATTGTATAAATTAGGATCAGTAACTTTTATTTCAAAAGACTTTTTTTTTAAGGCATAGAGACAAAAATATTTGGTCTCAGAATATCCACTGGGGCTCCACACTTCATTTCAGAAAGCCACAACACACACTTGCAATATGTGTCAGCTGTTTATTTCTATACACAAACATAATGCCCCCAAACTGTATTTTCTGATCAGCAGCTGCAGCAGTAGAGCTGTAGAAGATGGAGAAACCATCTGAGCAGGAAATGTATATTTAAAACAAATGCTCCTGAGGTAATAATGAATTGAAACTAGAGACGATGAAACCCAAAGTGTTACAACATGAAATAAAATATATCTGTAAGGTTTTGTGCAACATCGTATTAAAAAACTGATTTCCTCTCTGTTATTTATGTTCCACATGGTACTGGTATGTAACCAAAAGTGAGGGAGGAGAGTTTGGTCCCATAAAGCCAGAAAGGCAAAGTAACAAATTGTGTTACCTGCTTCCTTGTCTCTCCAGAAAAATCACTCTGTGCCAGACCAAAGGACTTGTAAAATTTTTGTAAAATGTTTTCAAAGTGTTTATTTTTGTAATAAATGCATTAGCAATGCTTTAAAAAAATCTTCCTCTGGGAAGAAGAACAGCTAAAAGTGTAATACTGACTCAATTTAAGGGGAAACACGAGTCACTCAGCACCACCAAATCTGCATTAATTAGGACCTTTTAGTACTTAGCTCCACTGGGAACCATTGAACACATTTGTTACTCATAATCCAAAAGAAAAATCCAGTAAAATGAGCATAGGTACAAAGAAAGGGAAATGGAAGAGCACTCTGCCCCAAATGAATTAACCCCAGATTCAGAAAACCAAGTTGCAATTTAGGATGACACCAAGAAGCAAAGATTGCTTTGAACTCCCCATTCTAGGAGATGTAACAGGTCCTAGGAATTGCAAATAGGCCAGACTAAAATAACTTAGAATGTTAATAGAGGTAGGAATTATGTATTTCCTTTGCTTTGAATTTCAATCTTGTCATAAAAACCCCAACCCTGGGTATTACCCATCAATGCCTGGAGCTAGGGACTAGAACAAACATATGAAACAACAACAAAAAAACCCCCTCTTAACAGTGTATCATTTCAATAGAAAATGTGAACAAAAGAGGGCAAAAAATACAAGTTGCTGTGATAAACATTTGCTGCAGTAAATTGCTGGGGCTTGCAGAGCAGCAATTTTCAGGCTACAGAAGGACAATGTCATGTTCTTTCAGATACAAGTGTTGGAGAAAAAGGCCTTTCTTGCCAAGAAGAGAAAGGATTTGTTTGAGAGGCAGAACAGGCATCCCCAGCCCCCAGCCACGACCTGACACTGCTCCAGGAGATTGCTTACTCTGAATGTTGTTCTGTATTCACAGCCAGAGCCATTCCTGGCTTTAATTAGTTGCTTTTCCTTCCATGTCCAGAAAAGAATATCACTGAGAATCAAGTCTGAAAAAGTATTTACATCTCGAAGGTACAGCTTTAAAAAAATTACTTTCAAGAAAACTTCCCCATTATTTCACATTTTGCTTCCAAAATATTGCATTTTAAAGTTTTCTCCCTTCTCTATCTATAACTGATTCTACCTCATTTGCATGTGTAAAAAATCTGATGCAAACAGCTCTGTGGCTATTTGAATGTTATGAGGAGAATTTATCTCCAAATCCCCAATTTAATAATTTAGTCATTCTTGAGGTCTGACCAAAGTTCCTAAAAGTAAGAGTGAAGAGGATGTAAAATTAATGTTGTGGTCAGACATACCACTAATTAATTGCTTAAGAGTAATGTTTCACTGTCAGTAATGTCAAAGCCTTAGATACTGAGAGCCTTACTCTAATAAATGGAATTCTGATGGCCACAGTTTTACTCAAAACTTCAGGAAATTTCGAGCTCTGTTTTCAGTTTTCACCTGGCTCCCGAGTAGTTAAACTTCTCTAACCCAATATTTCGATTCATTAAACTAAAGGCAGCCTGAAAGGGATCCCAAGTCTGCACCTCCCCCTTCTTCACCCAATTTGGTTTCTCACTCCTGTTCCTAAATTCATGCAAATTACAGCAAAACTACACTTTTTTTTTTTTTTTTCTTTTTTTTTTTTTTTCTGGCTGTTATCCAAGAAAAGCTAAATTCACACAGAATACTTCTACATCCTATTTTGACTATTTTTTTCCAAACTATTTCTTGGAATATGCAGTGACGAGATAAACGTTTGGTATTTCAAGAAAATTTTGTTTTAAATTAGTAAGCTTAATACAACTACTTTCTATTTTGAAATGTCAAAATCTTATAATGCCATCTTTCATGGCATTGAAGTTACTGCCATAATTAAAGGGATTACACAGCATATCTTAATTTTGTTTCGGGTAAGTTTTCAAAGGTTGCTGTTATCAAAAGAGGAAAAAAAGCCATTCTTCCCCAGAACTTAGACAATACATGATGTAATACATAATATACAACAATATGTAAGTTATATACAGAATACAACAATATATACATTGCTATATGTTGTGTGTATATATATATATACTATATAACAACATATAACAAATATATGTTATATACAATATATAATAATATACGAGTTTGAAGGATTTCATGTTGTTCATTCTTTGCTCTGCTTCTGCAGACTTTGCTAAAGCCACATCAAATTGTTGGTGAGTATTTTATAATATTTACTACGGCCACTAAAGAGTAAGCTGGACCACCTAAATAACTTTATTTACCAGCGCAGAAACAATTTTAAGCAAGACACTGGTGCTAATTCTTTGATTACAGATGTGTGTGTTCCAGAAAGTTTTTAGTCTAAGGTCATGCAAAGAAAGCATATCCAGACTGCAGAGAAACCTAAAAAATGTGTCAAAAGTGCCAACAGCCCTGGCTGTTTGGCCCCATAAATTAAGTTGTGCTCTCGTGGCCAGCAGCAGGATGGGTGCCCTTGGAGGAGCAGGGTTTTATGGGCAGCAGTAATGGGTTAAGTAACTCCTCTCTTCCCAGTGTCTCACTCCTGAATCACTGCACCAGCACGGGTAACGAGGTGGCTGGGGGACACTGCACACAGCCAGCAGCTGGCTCAGGTCATTAGGCACACTTTGGTTTGGCTTTCACTTGTTTGTTTTTTTTTTTTCCTTAATGTTGGGGGTTAGATTTGGTTTTTTTTTCTTCTCACAGAATTTCTTCCCATAAGTTTCCAAGAAGCCTTAATGACTACTTAGTCAGAACAAAAAGGGGTACTTGAGGGATATGGCAGCACGAGGCTACACCTATTGTTTCTGAGTCCCTGGGAGTGTCCCTCAGAGGGGAGAGATGATGAGCTTTGGGAAAAGCAAAAAGACAGATCTGGGGAAGGGGGAGGCACTCTTGCTCTCAGCGCCGAGGAGGATGGTCAGGCTGCCCTCTGCCTCTGCCTCGTCCTGGGAAATCTATCGTCATCTGCTGTGTACCCGGGAATCCTGAGCTCGCTTTCTCCAGCCTCTCCCCACGGCCGCTGCTTCTTCAGAGCTTTGAGGTTCCCCTGCTACTCTGTAGCCCTGCCCTGCCCAGCCCTGCCGGGACACCCCTGCTGTTCCAGCTGCCAGCGCAGACCTCATCTCATCCACCAGCCCGGGACTTTCCTCCCTTCCAGCTCGGCCTCTCGGAGCCCTGCAGGGGCACCCAGATCAAACTGCTCTGGGCTTTTGTAAAAGAAAGCCCTCAAGGTTCTTGATTCTGTTTATTATTGATGCTGTAGTTGTTGTTTGTTTGTCGTTTTGTCCTATATACTAGTAAAGAACTGTTATTCCTACCCCCATACCTCTGCCTGAAAGCTCCTTTAATTTTCCTTTTAATTGGAATAATTTGGAGGGAGGGGATTTGAATTCTCCATCTCTAGGGAGGTCCTGCCCCTTCCTAGCAGATATCTGTCTTTCAAACCAAGACACTTAAAGTATGATTCCATTCTAGGAATTAAGTGTTGCACAGCTCTGGAATTCAGTGACTGCTTGCTGCCCTGGTTGCAGTGGCCAAATGCCTCCTACCCCACAAACTGCTGTAGGATCTGGGGTACCTATGGTTCTTCCTCTTAAGACCCTTTTATTATGTGTTCCACACAATCTCCACATTAAGAGACAAAAATATTCAGCTCATGCACCAAACACACATTTAGGAATTCTGTCTCTGGAACTGGAATAATTAAAGCTGGAAGTTCTTGTTTGTATGCTTATCTCAGTTGACAAATATTGAATTCCTCTTTTCCCTGGTCTTTAACTTCAGATATGTGTGAAATAAATGAACGAAATAAACCTTTTTCTAACTTAAACATTAAGGTGATTGTGGAGAGTGGATTGATTGCACTGTGGTATTAATTAAAAATTACATTGCTTAGTGTAAGCCACCACAAGACAGATGTGGGTTTAAGAAAACCAAGTAAGTTTAAGCCACTTTGTAGAGCAAATGCACATTGAAGTCCATACCCCATTGTTGGAGGTAAAAAGCAGTGAAATCATAGGCCAAGTACTACCCATTCTTCTTTAGCTCAAGAGGATCAATAGGAAGAAAATACAGGCCATTTTAAATGGGTCTGGCTCGATGTAGTTTTGAGACAAACCCACCCTTTTTTCCCTTCACATTCACTATGTAGGGCTGTTGTATTTACCTCTTTTCTTTTTAGAACCATGCCTTATTCAAATATTATTTTAGTATGAACTCTGATATTTGATCATATTATAAACCTCTTCCAAATTATATGATCAATATAATTTGATCATATTATAAACCCCTTTTTTCCATTTATGCTGATAGAAGGTTGCAAAAGCAGAGGGATTATGGTAACAAGCTGGCTCACCTCAGCAGAACGTCACCCCATGGCAACCTTTAAAGAAGAATCAGTGTATTTTGGGTTCTGATTGGAACCCTAAATAGAGCTTAAAACACATCCAACAAAACAAAGAAACATAATTCAAATTTAAAGGAAAAACAAAGCCCAACAAAATACACACAAAGTAATTTGTAAAATCTGTGCTTTTTGTCTATAGTCCAGCAAAACTGGAAAAGTAGTACAAACGACACTAATATATGATATATATTATCGTGATATATGAGATATAATCTTCCAAATTATTTGTGGTTTAAGCTGTTTGACCACTGAAAAATCAAGAAAAAGTTTCCTGGGCAAGTACCAGTGCACGACAATGTTTGGAAGGGAATGGGGATTGTGTTTCTAAAGTAACCACAAGACTTGCAGAGTGCAATATTCCTGTATATTTTTGTTTCTGTTAAGGTGTTTATTTCATTAAGGTATTTAAAGCTTTCTGCACCTATTGGGATGAATTTAAAAGAAACACAACAGTAGAATTGGTAAAAGAGTGCTGCTACTGATGAAGTGTAGAAGTGAGCAGCATTCTGTGAAGATTTATTCTGATTTTTATTCTGTGCAGAAGACACAAAAGGTCAAAATGGGTTGCCTTGAGGCATACCAGTAGCACAAGTTGTGTGCCTCCTGTTGCCTAGACATCACAGGGATTTCCAAGTTAGTTTGCTTAAGAATTGTGCACCTTCTCTGACTTTAAAAAACCCACACAATAGGATTATTGGCCCAACAGTCAGACGACAAGGCTAAATTGCGACTTTTCTCTCCACATTATACTGATTTCTACTTTCTTTAAAAATTATACTGATTTTCTCTCCACATTATAGTGATTTCTAATTATACTTGCAAACTCTCCAAAGATAACCCAGCTCAAAGTTAAGCAAAGATTTTTTTTTCCTTTCTTGTTATATGCAATATCTATCTTAGAATACTTGGATTTTGAAATTGCTGTGTCTAGCACTACATTGATAGCACAGAGACAGACTAAAGCACTACTGCACTCTCTGAAATTAAATTTATTTAGTGAGGACAGACACCAGAGGAAATTGGAAATGCTGGTTATAGAGCCACTCCACAATACTTTTTAACATCTCATGTTCATTGAAGAAAAGATGTAGTCATGTGGAATTAATGCACGGCATTAGTAACAATGCGGATTTGTAAAAGGAAAGATGCAGGAGAAAGGATCTCCATTCATTTCTTTTTATAATGTCTTCAGTTTGGAAGTGTGGTATTTTTTTATTTCTGTGATAAATCTAGAAACACTTAAGCTATTACAAAGAATTACATCCTATTGATGAAATGCTGTAGAGCTGTTCTATTGCAGT
This sequence comes from Prinia subflava, assembly GCF_021018805.1. Lineage (NCBI taxonomy): Eukaryota > Metazoa > Chordata > Aves > Passeriformes > Cisticolidae > Prinia > Prinia subflava. The sequence continues at coordinate 20,071,779 of NC_086283.1, read as the reverse complement.
CTAATGGGAAAAAGACACTGTGAATAATAAGAAATTATATCAAGACAAACATCTTAATTAGCTAGATTCTATTATAATTCTATTGTAAATTTTGTAGCACTATTACAAACAGTTTCATTTAACATAGGAATCCAAAATACAGGATCCAATATCTGCTACAATATTTCAAAATTATCCTATTCCCCTTAAAGTCTCATTGACTTACAAAGAACCCGGTACAAAAATCAGCTTTGATTATTCTTTGTACCTTTACCTCTGAGAGATGAGGAATATCTAAGAATTTTCCATGCATAACAAAAGTTACCTCCCATTCCCCACTTCACTTTGCCCCATCCCTTCTTAACAATCAGCAATAAAAACCTGTGGAAGATGGGACTATCCTAAACACTAAATATTTGAGATTTTTCTGGAGCTGTTTGTTTGAGCAATCGTTATCTCTGCCTGTCTCTTGGCCAAAGGTTTTATAGACATCTTTCCATGCCTGAATTTTTTTCAAATTTCCACTATTCAAAAATGCCCATAATACTGAGCAGCTGGAAGTGGAGGGATAAACACTCCATTGTGTAAAAAAATTTAAAGAACAGGGGGATTTTCCTGGTCCCCATTAAAGGACAATGACTGCTGCACTTTCTCCAATTTCTAAACCTTTTTAATAAGAGGTGAACAAGTCAGCTTTTTATAAAAATAGTAAAAACTAATTTTTTTGTGAAAAATTTTCAGGATTTATTTATATTTCTTTATAGTGATTTTTTCCAGGCCTTAGTTTGTATTCTTTCCTTCTATTACTTCTACACCAAAAACTTCAACTAGCCAAAATACCTGAAGCAAACCAGCTTCAGAAAGAAAGACTACATCTGCCTTTTTTTTGTCTTTTAACCCTATTTCTGGTATCATACAAGTAACAGAAAAGATAATCTCTGTAAGAATGTATCTTACACTTAACCCAGCTGAGCAGTTTGTTGATGAGTATTTAATGTAAGCTGACTGATATGCTAAGGAAAAGACTGAACAGTGAAAGTATTGCTAAGTCTGGCACCTCTTTCCTCACCCTAAACTGTGCTGCTTAAACCACGTTATTCCAATTAAAATCCTTTCAGATTTCTGGGAATCTGATTTAAATTCACTGGTTATTTTTTAATTCTTGGAAAAAGAAAGACCCCTCTTTCATCTGTGATCCCCAAGGGGACCACAGACTGCTCCTGAACCTAAGACAAATATGATTTCACTTTTTGTATTGTGCATGTATCCCACAAAGATTTCTTTAATTTTTATTTTTCCTTTCCTTAAAGATATTCCTTTTTAATCTCAAAAATAATTAATACCCTTTCAGGGTAAAATTAAACATCACAGAAGACCCTTCAGAGTGTTCCAAAGCCTAAGGAATCCCACAGACCTTCACCTGGCAGCCAGAGCTTTCCATGCCTGTGGTCTGAACAAGGCTCAGCTCCAGCAGAGCTCCCAGGTCACACAGGGCTCTGGGGGTCAGGGTTAACTCCTTTCCTGTCTGCCACACCTCTGCCTCTAACTCAAGAAAAAGTGTTTTATCTCAAGCCTATTTATTCTTTGTAATAAAGATATTACCACGTTAAACATGGCAATCATCCTCTTGTCTGTCTCTTTTGTACCTAATTTGTGAAGTGTTGAATCATAGAGTTGCCTGGGTTGGAAAGGACATCAAAGCTCATCCCATTCCACCCCCTGCCATGGGTAGGGACCTTCCACCACCCCAGGGTGCTCCAAGCTCTGTCCAGCCTGGCCTTAGACACTTCCAGGGATCCAGGTGCAGCCACAGCTTCTCTGAACACCCTGTGCCAGGGCCTCCCCATCCTCACAGGGAAGGATTTTCCCCTGATATCCAATCTAAACTTGCTCTCTGTGAGGTTGAAGCCATTCCCCCTTTCCTCTCCCTCCAGGCCCTTGCAAAGAGTCTCTCTCTATCTTTCTTGTAACTCCCTCCAGGCCCTGGAAAGCTGCACTTGACTCACCCCTAAGCCTAAATTCAATTTCAGTAATAAAAAATGCTATCTTTAGCTCATAACCCAGTTTCAAGCAGAAGGAGTATGTGCATGTGAGAGACAAAAACAAATGTTTTTTTCAGGTCTATTTCCTCCTTACCTTGACACCATTGCAGGGGGAGCTCTGCTTCTCTGAAACATCCTCATTTCCTCAGCATGAGGCTACAGAGCGCTAAATTTAAATACTGAACTCCATTAACCAAGTAAAATAATTTTAAGAACAGTCTGTGGTCTAGTCAGGCAAGAAAAGTTACATTTTTTGTTTTTCTTGACAGATTAGACCCGTCCCATAATATGCAAATACTATCCTCTAGTACAAGTACACCTTTATATGTTTGTTTTCTTCTGAGACTTAAACTACAAAAAAATCTCCTTCTGATTATCACCAAGATATTTTAGCATCTCACAGTCCTTGGATCAGTAGTAAATTTGGCTACAGATGAATTTATAGAAGAGCAGGACTAAACAAAGGATGACACTTCCCAAAAGGTGATTTTTTTTTTTTTTTTTTTTTTTTTTTTTTTTTTTTTTTTTGAGCAAGCCAGACCTTGCAGCCACAGCAGGTGTTCTGGCAAAAGAAGAAGCAAATTCTAGTTCAAGAAAGAAGCCTGGAGAATAAAATTATCATGTTCTTGTGTCCCCTTTCATGAAGGGATTCAAAGGCCACAGTGCCAGAATAAATTATGCTCTTAAAACGTATTTTTTTGTTTTAAAATGCACATTTAAAGCTCTAATATTTAATAATGATTAGTTTCAGTAAATATCAATTCTTACTAAATGTAAGAATTAATGCATATATAGAAGAATTAAAGCATATATATGTCTTATGCATATATAGAAGTCTGAGGCTGCATTTTGGAGCCTTGTCCCTGTAGCAGGAAGGTTTCCATGCAAACAACCTTTGACATATCAGACCTCAAGTACTGGGAAGAAATTGTGATCCAAGACAAGGCCAGGACCTGTAACAAAACTACTGCCAAGAGTGCCCCTTCCAGATTCCTACTGCATCATTTGTATTAATATTTAATGGCTTCAGCACCTTAGAATTTGGTAAATAATTCTGTTGCTTGTAGGTAGAGAAGTGATGACCCTTGTTGCTATTTGGTTAAAAAGAGTTCATCTTAGCTACACAGAGTACAGCCATGCCTCAAAGGTGAATTTTCCCCTTTATACTACTGATCAATGGAGAAAACATTCACAGCTGGGAGAGGAGAGTTCCCAGTAAAACCTGTGCTTTGAATGACCTCCAGCAAGAAGGGAAAAATATAAAAAGAAGAAATTAAAGTTGATATTCATCACCAAATTCACAGTGATAATAGCAGCTTTGATCTGTCTGATTGGCAAGGAATTCTAAGAGAAAATCCAGAAAAGCAAAGAGCACGTTAGGAAAGGGACACAGAAGACAAAATAGTCCTTCTTTATGATGAAATAAACAAACTCTTAATTCAGGAAACCCAAGAAACAGCACATGGATAAATGTAACCTAAGCGGAGAATTCACCACTGGAATAGAGACTGCATGAGGAGGATCAAGGAGTGAGTGCCTCCTTCACACAATATCTTCTTTTATTCTCTGAAAATATTAGAAGACTGTCTTATTGAAAGGAGATATTTTCCTCCGTGATTAACCCAAAAGTAAGGTGTGCAGTCTAGCAATTTAATTTTCAGCTACCAAAAAACCCCAGGGAAACACAGAAAGGTCCAAAAGACAGAAGCAACATTGACTTTCTGTGCTTTGTTTAAATTTAATTTATGTAAGCAGGACTATGTGCTGTAAAAGTAGGAGCTGGGGTTGGGAGTTTAGAGAGAATTTTGGGCTCAGCATTTTTGATGAAATGTAAAATTCCATAAAAATTATATTTTTTCCTGAGTATTACTAATTTTCAATATAAAGACAGAATGTGCTGGAAAGCCCAGAGCAGACATCATCAAATCAGATTTCAACCTTTCTTATCAACAACATGATTTTATTTCTTCTATATATATTTTTTTGAGCGGTGTTGTCATTTTAACATTCACAGAAACATCAAATACTGGTTTGATACTTTTGTTAGGATTATTTTATTCAACAACACTATTATCCAGGCAGTGATGTACAGAAATCGATACCACAAAGTGGAGGTGTTAAACAGGAAATTGTCAGATCAAACAGAATATTTCATTACCTTTCCCAGGTGCATGTTTTTGTTTTGTTTTTAATCTGCTCCACTAATGACCAAAAATATCAGAATCAGAGTCTGTGGCTTGAATTTTAAAACACAATTATCAAAGAGTGCTTTCTTTTGCTTTCTCTTTCTCTGAACATCATTATTTTCCTGTACTTTGTAGGAATTTGCAGCCTGTCATGTCTGTGGATTAAGTATTTCCCAATATGCAAGGTAAATAAGAGAAATACCACTAAGGTAAAAAAAATAAACCCAGAATTTTCTTTGTCTTTAAGAGGATTTTGACATCCTCCATCCATTTTTACAGGAATCTTTCTGCCTTCATAGCTGAAGAGGAAATAGGCTTAAAACCATTGGAAAATCTACCTGCAAACAGGCTCATGAGGAAATAAATATCTGATTTCTCTGCCCAAAAACTGAAGTCCAAAGCAAAGTAAAACCTCTGGAAATGTGTTGTGAGGCAGTGGAAGCCAAACCTCCAGTGAAATTCAAGTCCTAATCCTGTTCAACCACAAGTAACATTTTGTGAACTGATATTTTTACACCCAGAAACAGAACATGTAAGGGTAAAATAAAGGGAGGATGCATTCAGAGACTTAATCTGTATTAGTTTTTACTGTCTTAAATGTAAATACTGAAGAATGAGCACTCTTAGGCAAAATTTCCTTGGAGGGAAAAGAAAAGTAAAGAGATAAAAGAAGACATGGAGCCTTATAAGTTATTTTTACTCACTAGCTAACTAAAAGCCAGTCTCAATGAAAGTTTCTCCCCTAGAAAGTAGCAATTACAAGAGAGAAACTACAGTTACTTTCAAACCACAGCAGTGTAGAACTCTTGGCTCCTGCATATTAACATTTCTTAGAAATTCTATTGCATTTTTTAACTTTTCAGGGAGTTTAAATGTCTACGTTAGATCATATGAATAATGTAGGATTGCTAAATTGTCCTTCTCTCTATACTGACTGGAGAGGAAATCTAAATGAATTACACATCAGTGATTGATCTAGAGACCATGGTCTGAATATCCAACCATTTAAGTACTACTTTGGTTCATAAAGATGTGAGAATGTCTGGTTTTAGTTTGCTAGGCTATGGAGAACTAGATCTTGAGGAAATTCTGCCTTTATTTTCACCACAGAAACTGACTGAGAGCTCAGGGAAAGCATGTGCACGTTTAAATCTGACCTCCTTTGGCTGCTCCACTTCTCAAATATTTACTTACAGAGCACAACACCCACATGCCCTCAAGCTGGGAGGGCACACTAGGGAAATAGCCAGGCATAAATTCCACCTCCACGCTGTTTTTATGGGGTGAAACAGAACAGCAATGCAGAATTAGCCAGAATAACTGGTTCCAGGGGTGATGGAAGGTAAGGCACAGCTGGCAGGGGCTGTGCTGCTCCCAGGAGGGAGGGTGGCCAGCAGGGGCAATAGCAAGGAAGCATCAGAGAAGTTTTTTTACTGAAAGAGTGATAAAGGACTGGAATCATCTGCCTGGGTAAGTGCTGGAGTCACCATCCCTGGAAGTGTTTAGGAAAAGTTTGGATATGGCACTCCATGGTTTTGTTGAGTTGCTGTTAGGGCATGGGTTGGACTCGATGATCTTAAAGGTCTCTTCCAACCTGGTGTTTCTGTCCTGTGCTTGAGTGCCAGAGGGCCTCAGAGCAGGGGCTGACAGATCTCTGCCACACAGCCCTGCAGCCCAAGATACCAAGCAGCTGTACTTTTGATGTGTCATCAGATTCTCTTTTGCATTTACTCATTGGAGATCAAAGCATTGACACAGGGGATGAAAAATTGCTGGATCTGTTTTATCACAGGGGCTCTTTGATCAAAGGCTACACTTCAAAAAAACAATCAATTTCTTTATTATGCCTCAGTGCACTTATTGGACCCAAAAATCTCTAGATGAATGCTTTGCCAGCTCCCACAAGCAGGGTTGGATCCTTGTTTGCACTTTGATTAGATTTTCTCTGGACATTGTCATGGAATCACTGACTATGAAAATGGCTGCTGCTACAATCTGAATTTGCAGAAGTGCTAAATATGGTGTCTGTAAAACATCACAGAGTCACAAGAATTCGTCAGTCTGCTTTGGTAGTTCTTTGCAAATTCAGGAGTTAATGTTCTTTTACCACCTCCTGGCCTGTAATGGTCAAAGATTGGAATTTCAGCTGAATGCATTGTGAGGCATATTTTCCAGTGTTCCACAAAGATAATACCTAAAACCAGGCAACAATTCTAGAAATCCCAAATTATTAAAATTTTCTATTAACAGATATGGCTTAAAGGAGACAAGATCAACAGGTGGAAATGCTGCCTGCCCTTCACGAGACACTAATTGCTGCCTTGTCTTTCAGCCAAGGTGGTTCAATATTAATGGCAAAATACTCATAATAGTATTTGCAAATTCCCAACGTAAAATTTAAATTTCAATTCTGCTCCGAAACCTACTTACTTTTACAACATCAGGAAAAATCAGGATACAACATGTAAATTCAAAAGAGAAATTAAAATCACTAACTGCAGCTTCATCCCTCCACTGTCCTAGTTTGGGCACTGGGATGTAGTGGGAGATTTAAAACTATTGGGAAAGTTTGATTTTTTTCCTAAACTTACATGAGCAAAAGACAAGCTGTGATTCTCAATACTCTCCTCACACTGGTTGTATTTTCAGTAACAATGGCACTTGCTGTGCTAAATATAATAGATATTTAGCAATGCAGTCTCCTCAATATTGGCCAGTGAGTAAAATTTTTATTTGTGATATGCAAAAATCTCAAAGTGAGGCAAAACCTCCTGGTTTATCTTTTTGTGTTCAAACTCAGGACATTTTTCTATTTTAAGTACAATATCTCAGGAGTGCTGTACAACTTCCAAAACACCAGAGCTGTGCTGAGGCACCAGCAGCAACCATGGCCTGTGGGCAAGCTGGGACCTGGAGCCCACAATAAACAGCACTCAGGACTCAAACAGCTCAATTCTGACATTCATCTCCTCCAGGAGAAAAAAAAAAAAATCATTTACTCTGCAAGTAAAGAGAACCACAACAAACAGCTGCAGCTGTACAGGTCAGAAAAAGAACTTCTACCTTGCTGCTTTCCACTCCTTGGGAGCCTCTCACCCTGAAAGGCTGCTGGGCACAGACTGAAGAGTTTGGATTCCCCTCTGAGGGGAAAATTAAAAGCAATTTTTATCACTCTCCCACTACAGATATTCTCTCATGATTTAGTTAGACGATTTAGTTCCTTTACCAAGTACCAAGCTCACAGAGATTATTTTAAGGTCAGAGATATACATGGGGTCAAGGATGGGGTTCAGAGAGACACCTGCATAACGATTTGTGCATCCCAGTTTTGCATCATTGTGCTAACACAACGTCCAAAGCACAGCACATGGTCAGCCAAACCTTTTTCCCCTAAACCATGGTTACCCTTGATTTCTTCCTCCCTTCGGTCACTGAATCTCAGGATTTCAGTATCCAAGTACTCCTAGTTGTAGGAGGTACAACCAATTTTATCTATATCTTTGGTCCCTCACTCTTTTTATCTCTTTTTTTTTTTCTTCCAGATCTGTGACTCAGAAGAGTCCTTTCATTAAGCAGTGCTTAGATGTAGGTGGCTTAGTGCTTAACAAGTAAATTCATGGTGGTAGTGGTGTGATCTGTACCACTGATCAATAAAAGAACAAGTGAATCTTTATTAATAAACCCTGGTGCATCTCTGAAAGTACTTCAAACCAGGATCAAACTGTAAGGTATTGACAATGCCAGCATATCCCACTCTGTCAGACACTGAACTGAGTTCAAAAGTGACCTGACTTCAATATCACAGGTTCCAGCAAGATTACAGCATTAACATCCTAATTTCTACTTACTTCAAACTCATGTTGCATTGCTGTTGCACAATAAAGATCAATATACATAACTGGTAGAACAGTTTTAAGAAAATTATCAATAACTGCCTGATACCTCACTAGTTAATGGGACTTTCCACAAAGTCACAGAAAGGTTTGGATTAGAAGGGACATTAAAATCACCTTGTTTCAACCCCCTGACATGGGTTTCAACCCTACCCAAGGGTGCTGTTTCTTCTTTTTTCTCACTGTTTCCCCCTCCCAAGAACAATTTCATCACTGTTCCCATGCTGCTGGGTCACACCAACCAAACCTGAAGCCTTTTTAGCTGCAAGCACAACACAACACTGCTGTACAAATAATACATTCACAGCTTTCTTCCTTTCGGCTTCTATACTTCTGTTGCTGCTTTACGGCCATAATGTTGAGAGAGGCAAGCTAAGAGACAAGAAAGGCAGGAATCCTGCTGCATTTAACTCTAAACCCCACAGAAATTATTATTTTCCTGACAAACTTACTAGATATAAACAATGTCAGTCAGGCAGAGGTGATGAGCCACCGTAGCCAGCACATTATCGTTGACAAAATATTTTAATTTTTTAGGACAATATTTTGCTTTTGAGTGGCAAGAAAAGATAAAGATATAAATTCAGAAGCTTATCCCCTTTTTTTCAATGTTGACTGGAATCTAAGTTCTAAATTGACACAGGTTTATAAAGTCAGCAGCCAAAAGGCCAAACACTGACTGCACTGGCAACAGGCAAATAAAGCCAATGAGATTGTCTGAATCCAAGTGTAATTGTATTCAGTGGTGGCATTAATAGGCCTTGTAATATGGTGTTTAGAAAATGTAAGAGGATTTGAGACTACATCCAAATATTTAATATCAATTTTAATCCAGATGGCAAACAACACAGAAAATGATAAGAATAAACCTAAACTGATGCTCAGGGTACAGGCACCCTCAGATGAGATCCAGCTGTTCAGCTATTGCAGTTTTATGCTCCTTTGGAACACTCGTGCCTATGAAGAGCGTGGACCACGTGGCTTTTTATTGTCAGGTAGGTGCTGCAAATTTCTACGAGGATGTTTATTGTGTCATAATTTAAAAGGAAATACAGCCACAAATGCGAAGAACACATGCACTAAAAGTCCAGCAGCAGCGAAGTGACAAATATTGTTGCTGACTTCATTCATTACATTTTTCTATTGCAATTTCCAGGTGTGCCATGAATCAGACCCATGCACATTGGCAATGTACAAGGTTCAACTTCCTGAACAGTCTAAGCAGCCTTCTGTTCCTAAGTCAGGACTAAAAAAGTGTTTATTCATTTATGAGGAGCAGAGCAGCTCTAATAGGGGAAGCTATTAGCAAGAATTGCTGAAATAAGCAAAAAATAAAATGTTTGTGAAACCCCCCTGGGAAATGCTCAAGTCCCAGGTGGAGAAGTGAGACAGACTGACATGTGAGACAGGCTCAAGTGGGATGCAAGAACATTCATCACAAATAGCAGTAAATAAGAGACACCCATCTTCCAAGCTGCCAACTAGCATTCAAAAAATATTTATCTTTGCCACCAGCAGAGACTTAAAAAAGAAAAAGAAGAAAAAACAAAAACAAAAAACAAAAAACAAACAAACAAACAAACCTAACCAAAAAAACCCCAAAAAAACCTAACCAAAAAAACCCCCAAAAAACCTAACAAAAACAAAACCAAACCCCCCCATATTATTAGATCTAGCAAAAAAAAGGTGTAGTTCGGTGTATGTTTAATAAATTAGATAACAGTAATGAAAAGACTCTCTCTTATCCCATAATTATTTGCACTTAATAATTCTCAAGGTTCGTACAAACTACCAAATATTTTCCTTTACTTACATACAGTGTCCAACTCTCCACAGTATTTTCAGTATTCATAAGGTTATGCACCTGACAGAAACTTGTAAAAATACTCCTTCCTTCTGAGGGAACTCAAGGTCATTGTTCACACATTTTGAAACATTGTTATGTCTTCAGTGATTGTGAAATGACAATACATAAACATATAAATAAGAAATGCATTAGGAAGGCATGGTGCTTTCTAAGAGCCAGTTTTTAGTTTATATACTCTTCTGAAGCTTTGACAATGAAGCTTTCATGTCAACCTGGTGTAAAGCACATGTAAATAACATCTTATCTGCAGTCAGTATTATTTTATTGTTTAACTCTTCACCTTGCCTTTTATTCCGTTCAGAACATGTGTGTCCCCAGGGAAAAGGCTTTGATAGATAAAAGTAATTTTTTAATTTCACCAGGCAAAGCAATCTTTGGACAAAGTGAATATGACACAGGAAATATTATATTTTAGTTAATACTGTGACCTTATTCACAATGAAAATGTCCTTTCAAGAATAATTCAGATCAATGTTAATATGAAGATTACTACACAAGCTCCAGGTAGCCTGAGCCACAAAAAGAAGAAATGTGTCACTAAGCTAGAAATGACAAATCTGTAAATGGTCCAAAAGCTAGCAAGCAATAGGTACATCATTTGTGTATTATATACACAGAACAAGTGTACAGAATAAATAGAATTTTTCTAAAAGCCATAATTCTTAAAATCCAGACTTGAACCAACCTGGCTCTTCTATATGAAGGTGTGAAATATTAAGCTTTAATTAATAAACCATCAACAGAAATAATTGCAGCTGGTCTATTCCCCCAACAACTCTTGTATGTGCAGGGGAACGTGAAGAGCCAGGACCCCTCCCACTCCCCTGGGAATGCACCTGAGCTGAGCTGATCTGCCTGGGACACCCTGATCAAGCTCTCGTCCTTCCAACACTGCTGGAAATAAGTTAGATTTGATGTGGAGGCAAAAAAAAAAATTGAGTTTTATGTGGAGACAGCACAGGCCAGACTCACTCAGTCCCTCCTCAACAGATGGTGTTGACACACCATATTATGAGAACATGCTCACAAAGCCAGAGCAGATGCCACCCCTGAGCAGGAGTTTTCTGCCATCCCCTTCCTCCTGTATATGTTTCTCCAAAGTCTATAAACTGTTTAAAACTCAGTATTCATATCCAGAAAAAAACCCAGTATTTTTGTACCCTTATCTAATGCTCTTCACAGATGAGACACAGACATATTTTTTATTAGGGGTGTTTTGAATATTTTGATAAGTCTAATTGAAAATATCACAGCTTTTCTTCTTGCTGTTCCTTTACCTTGGCAAGTTTCTCCCCTCCTAATCTTAGCACAAGTTCTGTAAATCAAGAGCAGCTGCCCTACAGCAAGTGAATCACACAAATAAAAGTAGTATTAAAAAAAACCCCCAAGATTTAGTTGGGTGGTTTGGGTTATTTTAAGCAAAGATGTGAATATTTGAGCAATGTGAAAAACTGAATTTAAAAAAACCAACAACAAACCAGCTGAAAAAAAAATCTAAAATGAATCTCAAAAAAATCTAAACTCTTCGACTTGAAACACTTTCAGCAGCCTTATGTAAGGATATAAATGTTTATTTGGTTTTAGATTTAAAAGGCTATCATCATCATGATCATCTCAAGAGCATGTACAGAAACCAACAAAAAGAAATCTCAGTTCTCTAATGCCTGCATTATGCACTTTAGAATCACAGAACACTAAGGATGCAGGAGATCTACCAATATCTAATTCTAACAGAGATAATAGGAAAGCAATGAGGCTTAATGGCTTCAGCTGATATAAACCAACAATCTCTAAGAATAGAAATAGTGTTGCTGTCTCGGTTTTTTAACCATTTGGTTTGTAGGTAAATATTTCTGCTGCAAATACAGAGGAGAAAGGGAGCAGGAGAGGACAGGATCTTTTAGCAGCCTCACCCACTGCAGCACATCATGCAGATGGGGAGAGATTCACCCTATTTCACACCTTCAGCCATATTCATGCAGAGTCCTCATTTTTGTTATTTTTGAGGTTTAACCCATTTTTTTGGATCCACAGCAGGAGTTATGTTTGCATAAGAAAGGTGATGGTGGTTCTGTAATTACAAAATCCTCACTGGCAAGAAAAGCTGAGAGACTGCTGTAGTAACAAGGTTATAGCAAACATACCATGTCCAACTCTATTCCTGGGCAACTTCAGCTCATTCCTGGCAACTTCCATGGGAACTGTACGTGTGTGCAGAGCTCTTTGCACTTTCCATATGTCTGGGAACTCTGACAAGCAGAAGCCACAGCTTCCTTTCAGTACTCAGCAAGATTGTCATCACTTAAATTGTTTATTTCTGACACACCGGGGAAGTTCTGCAGCTATGATACAACATCACAGGCAAATGCATAATGGGAGTCCTGTAGTTAGTTAGATTTTGAAAAATTCCACAGTGCTCTTTCATTTCCAAATGATTCTTAGACTTGGCTTTGCACATTCTGGCCATATCTGTCGTAATTCAGTGAGTTACAGCATGGTGGGTCTTATGCATAAAAACCTCAGTTATAGACATTTTCTGCTGTGCAGGAGTTTGGTTTTATGATCTAGACACTTCTTTTAGACACAATTTATATGAAAAATAGCAGTTATTTTTAATATTATTTATATTACAACTCCCACCTATTGTATTTTTTTGTCCCAACTCACCTGTAAACTAGGATTTTTTCCCCACATAAAATCCTAAGACTCCCTCTCTGGGATGCCTGTTCCTACTGGCCATCATTTTAATGATATATAATAGTAACCTGTCTTGAGAGAAGGGTCCCTAATGATACATAACACTAAAATAGCTTCTCACAGCACACTGATGACAGGTTGCAACTATCCATCACCAGAGAAGCAGTCAGCAAGATGAGGAGTTCAGGGGATACACATGAGCAGAGCACAACCATAAAGAAAATATCAAACAGAACCACGAAGCCAGTTCTGGTGCTTCTGCCTGTCTGTGGCTGAAGGCATCCCCAAGCCAGAGCGCTAAAGATCCCATGAATTCTGGAACAGAATTAAGTTCTGTAGACTAAATGACAGATTATTGCCAAAATATTTCTTTCTTGGTAGCTCCAATGAGTTAATTCTCTTCTATTCCTATTACACTTTCACTCCCCAGCACACACTACACATTCTCAAGTGCAAGAATTCTGATGCAGTGCTCGGCTTATGTGCAGCAAGGTAAACAGAGAGCTCTTAGTCATTCTGTCTCAAAAATGAACCAGAGCAAGGAAAATTAGATTCAAATGCAGATTGAAAACAAAATATGGACTTCATGGTACACATGAGAAGCTAGAAACTCCTGCAGTGGTGCAGATTACGGTGATTGCAGAAGGAATTAGATTAATTCTGCAAAATATGAAACAGAGTTCTCAACTGATTGTTCCAAGCTCATCTATCAGTAAGAATATGCAAATTTCTACAGTATAGTAGGAAAGGTGAGAAGTGATAAATACATCAGCAAGCAAGAAAGGAAAAATTAGAAATGTTCTATTTATACAATATATATTTATAGACACACAAACCCTCATGTGCTCTATATGCAGATATTTAAACATGAAGAGATTATAAAAACAGATGATATGATCTTATCTAAAGGGACACAGCCCTGCTAAAAACCCTGGGATCTCACAGTATTTTGTTTTATATTCCTATAACAGTAATATTCCTATAACTGTATCTGGCTTTCTCCATTAAGCACCTCCATATTTCAAAAACGAGGCAAATACCTTAATTACTTGCAAACAGAGAAGTGAAAAACTCATCATTTCACTAAAACAGGAGAGCATTATTTAGACATCTCCAAAGAGAATATAGTTTGTGTTTTGTTTTTTGATTAAGAGGTATTTGTTTTCACACAGCATGGACCTTCTCTACTGACAGTCACTGTGGATTGTATTAAACAGCAAACAGCATTTTTTTCCTTTTTTTCTCTTTGAGACCAGAAGGAGTAAAGGAAATCAACAAATCTACAAGACACAATTGACCCAGTTCTGTGATTATCAGAGTGAATTTTTTTGCCAACCCATTCTTACTTAATGATAATGATCCTTTTATGTGGTTTTCTGCTCTAGTTGCATAATGAAATTTGGTGTTGATATGACTCTTCCTACAATAGATCTGATTTCAGAAGAAAATTTTTAAGGACTTAAAAGTGGTCTCTTTTTCAAAGAAAACCATCATTCACCATTCTCTCTGAAGTTAAAGACCTACAAGTAACTCAACTAAAATTAGTTTTTATTGAAGAAAGGAGGATATTTAGATACCTTTCTCACACTGATACTTTCTACCACCTTCATAAGCTTGCACTAGGCAAACCATTATGATGAAAATTTGAGATATCATTTCAAATTAAAAACTAATTATCGGTGAAGATCAACATCTTGCTACTAGAATATTTCATTTTGTGCTCATTTCTTGAAAGCATTTGATTTTGGTACAACAAAAGTACAGGATATTGTCTTTTATGTAGGAAATTATTTTCTTCTAGGTAATTTTCTCTCTGTGTCTCTTCATTGTTCTTCTACTTGAAGGATGACTCCACTTATAAGCTGTTTTATTCTCATTTCTAGAACTTTGTCTAGTTATAGAAACTAGATTTATAGTTATCTAATTATAGAAACTAGATTTAACTAACTTTATATTTAACATATACACATTCAACAGTACACTGTTCCAGATATATTGGCAAGTAACTGACATAAGGAGCAACCAATTCTGATTTAAGTTCTTTTTCTTTCCCTTCTTCATCTAAATAATGTGTGCAAATATTCTTCCTTATTTGACTTACACTAGAAGTACAGAATATTTAATATCTAATTTATTAATATATTATTATTATATCATTGTTGAACAACATTATTTCCCTTAACAAGTTGGTTCCAGTCACAATCTAGATTCAGAAGTCATCAGTATTTGAAGGAAAATTATGTCATCAAAAACTAGATAGGTGAAAATATGGATGTATTTGAAGTTAGAATAAGTTTCGTTATTGAACCAAATTTTGTCTTTAATTCAATGATTTCTCCCCCACTGCTAATTTCTTAGTCAAATCTAAAGATCTCTATCTATATGTCAATATTATTTCTGTTCTCTCATCTTCTACAACCATACTTTTTCCTGTATTGCCATTATTTCTAGTTTCTCAAAGAGTAATTGGAAACACAATTTTCAAGGTCCAAGAGATAAATTCTGTCAAATGACCAAAAGCCCTGCACCACAGCCCAGCCAAGTAAATTTCTTTTCCAAATTTATCATACTTTGGAACCCTATCCTAAGTTATTCTAAAGAATTTACACTGTAATATAATAGAAATTAGGACTAAATCCAGCAATTGGTCTTTTCAGTTCAGACAGTTATATTATTCGCTGCTTATTTTCTTTTAACATCGCCCTTTGTACTTTACATTTCTAACTTAGCACACCATAAGATAACATCAGACTTCATTAAAGTCATCATTTCCACCAGACTCTGCTACCCCCGAATAGTTGGAAAAATCAAAGTCTGTCTTTACTCCACCAGGACAGAGAATTTCTGTACACACAACCTAGAACCAAACTCTCCATCCACCTTCAACTGAATGTGCTGGGCAAACACATTCCTCTGACAACAGCGCCATACTAAAACTGTATTTTTCACAACATCTGTAAAAGATTTGTAAAACCCTGTTATATAATATTTAGGTTTTGTTTTGTTATTAAAGCAGCATATTTTAAATTCCAGGAAAATATGTCTTTCAGAAAAAAAATCTCAAACCTCATTTCCAAAAGTCTTTCATTTATAGCTTGTATGGCATCACTTTTGAAGGAGTTCACTTTCAAAAGCAACTCAAGCTCTTTGTGTGCCAAAATGGAGCAACAGATAAATGGACACAGAGACCTTTGCCTTACCTGAGAGAGATTTGGGCACAGCAATCCTGCCCCAAGGCTCCTGAACAAGAGCTGGCTCCCACCCAGCTGCTGGCAGCACCTCTGGAGACAAATCCTATGGATTAGAGAAAAGGGGGAAAAAATGCATTAAAAAAAAAATCAGGTTGTTAAGGCCATCCAACGATCTTTGATCTAAGATGTCATAATTTTGAGCAGCTAAAATATCTGATATTTCAGGTATTTCAACAAAGCCACAACATTTTTAAGAAGGTGAGATTATGGGATGAGCCTGGAATTTCAGGAAGCCAAGCACAATCCAAGGCTTTCAGTATTGTTTTGAAAACTAGCACTTCTACCTGCATCACACACTAATGGAACTTCAGTTTTTTCCTTTGTGAATCACTCTGCATTTCAGAAATGTAACAGGTGTTTCAAGCTTTTTAAAAATCGTGAAGAATCTTGCTAAATAAGCCATTATAAATTAGTCAAAGGATATCTCAAATTTGTCAAAGAATTATAGTTCTTCCACTTTTCAGGTCTGTGCAGTATCAGAAACCTAGACTATTCCTGAAATGTTCTGATCTGTGAGTAATTTATTATTTATTGCCCTTTCCAGAGTATTTGGCCTTTCGTGAGTTAAATTTCATTTACGACTATTGTGAAACATATGAACATAATGAGAAGCTGTTCTTTATCAACCAAGTATCCTTCTTCTATAGATGACTGAAATATTTTGCCTCATAAAAACCAAAACCAAACACACATTTTATGAAATCAATAAAACATTTCCTTCAAAAGTCATTTCACACCCAAACCACATAAACAGATTTATTTTAAAACCTGTTAATAAAAGGACAATTTGTTAAAATAAATTTTGCCTACAGAAATTCTTTTTAAAAAGTGTTTAAAGATTTAGATAGAGAACCAAGAAAGACAGTGCACATCAGAAAACAACTGTTCAGCTGACTGGTTTTATGACTGAATCTTGTTTAAGATGAATTATTAACTATAATTGGTTAAAATCAGCTAAGAGCTGACGTCACACCAAAAGCAGCCTTCAATCAAAACAGAATCTCTGCATGGACAATTACTGCTCCTCTTGCAGCAAACACCAGGCAGAATAAAAAAAAATATGCCTGTGACTAATTGCTTGTTTAATTTTTTCTCCACTAGATCCCAAACGAAGAGGTTGCTCTCACCTAGCTGCCAATTCGTCTGGGGTATTAAATGAATAAATAACAAATAGTACAAACTCTTCTGAGATAGTGTAGCTACACTTAAGAACATAGTGAAAGTTGAAAACCTCTAAGTATTGTGGTTCCTATATTTCCATATTTCCAGTGCAGCTTTGCTGTGGATAAACAAGTTTGTTTTCCTAAACAGAGAAAGAAGCATTTAGTCCCACATTTCCCCCCTTACCTTTGGGAACACCCAAAAGGACAATTAAGCTGCCTATTCACAGCACACCAGTGTCAAATTAAAAATACACTCCACAGTTACAAAAAAGCTGTTTATGGTCTACCAGGTTATCTTTGATTTATACCACTGTGGCCACATTCCAACTCAAACAAATTACTTCCACCTACCAACACCACCAAGTATATTTTCCCACAGGGTACAGCACTTTAAACACTTGACCTCTAAATTTGACAGTATTTGCACTGCACATTGTTATCTTCCAGGAGAAAGCTTGGATTTCTTTGCTCTTTTTCTACCACCGGTTTAAAGAAAAAGGAAATGTATTAAAATATCTGGTTTTTGTTTTGTTTTGTTTTTATTCTGCAAATATGAATGAAAGTGAAAGACTTTTGTATTGAGATGAAGTCAAAATTCAGATAATGTAAATATTTGCAGAAAAATATTACATAGCCAACTACAACTCAGATTTCATGAAAATGTTCACTTCACTTCTATTCTTGCCTGGCCTAGAATTCAACCTGAATATTTCACAGCAGAATCTAGTTCTGGATCCCAGGATGATTGCCTTGGTCCTAGCACGGATGTTCCCTGTGAAATGATTTCTTGAAAGATGGAAAAAAAATGGAAGATCTAAACCTGCAAAGTCTTTGGTTTAACGTTGGATTTTGACAGTGTGTTCAAGGTGTGTTTCATTTTGCTGGACAGGTTTGTTTGATAAGGATATCCCTCAACAGAAGAAGACCAAGTCCCTTTATTTAGTCACTGCATGTGTCAGAAGGGAGGCAGAGAATCAGCCACTTAGTTGCTGGGTGACTTCTCATTTCAGTGAGAAGACAAATAGGAATTAAAGAGGAATTAAATACCACATCTACACAATGAGAAAATCACATGATAAAAAGAATGGCTCATTAGGAGCTGGGATTTGGTATGTTAACATGTGAAATATGTACAATGAAAGCACCCAGCACCCAGGAAATCTCCTCAGGAAGACACTGGCCCACGTAACATTTAATCTCAGGGGAGGGTTTGCTTTGATTGTTATAATAAACATTAGATCATGCAAATAGAGTTTGGTATAGAAGGTAAAGACCACAATATCTGCAAAGAATAATTTCCATAATGTTCTCAGGATTTGGATTTTTTTCTCTCTTCATTCACATAACACACTACCATAAATATTGCACAAAACCGATAATACTATATTTTCTAAATTATTAAAATGAAACTTTGCAGAAAAAATATAGGCATTCCTGAGGAAATAGCTGCTTAATTTCTAATACATTTAACCTACTTCAATTTACAGCAGACACTCAAGCACATCCGTGATGAACACCTCCAGCAAGCCTATCAGTCCAGTGCCAGTTCAGTTTAAATTGAACTCAGGAGAGGTGCAAAGAAGGAAGCATACACTCCTCCATCCTCAACTCTGAAGCAGTAAAACCACAGCTCCTCCATAGCCTTCTCTTGTCCAAGTTCCTAGTTGTCAAAATAAAGTGAAAGTAGATGTCAGGTGAGTAATTATGTTATGTAAGCACACAACTGGCAGTGTCTTTGTTGGCCCTGGGCTGCTGCTCTGATGGCATTTGCTTCCAGCAAGAAATTGTGCCATGTGCCATGGGCAGACAGTAACTTACAGAACACTCCAGCATAACTCTCCTTCCCTTCTTCCCCTTCTTCACAAGCCATAATCCACTTGAAGGAGACAGAGAAAGAAGAGAAAGAGAGAGAAGGAGTTAGAGAGAAGGAGAAAGAATCCTCATCTGCAGCAGTTCATTATAAGTAACTCCTTTATAACTTAGGCCTTGCTGGAGCACACAAATTCCCCAAATTCAGCAAGCAGCTCTGGGAATAGGTGAGCTGCAGGTGACTCTCAGCAGCAATTTCTGTGATTGCTAACCTGGATCATAATCACACACCAGTAGCATGGGGGCCTGAAGCAATTTCCCATCTATTACCTGGGCACAGTAGCAACTCTCCATCAC
This sequence comes from Prinia subflava, assembly GCF_021018805.1. Classification (NCBI taxonomy): domain Eukaryota; kingdom Metazoa; phylum Chordata; class Aves; order Passeriformes; family Cisticolidae; genus Prinia; species Prinia subflava. The sequence goes on along the minus strand of NC_086283.1, from coordinate 20,052,535 downwards.
AGAGTGTCTGTCACAGGGATGTACATCCTGTGTACAGGGAGGATGAGAATATGCTTAATCTACCTATTTTCATTTCCTGCACAAAACATTTAGCTTCAAATACTTGTAACTGATCAAGCTAAAAGGCTGATTTGCTCAAATCATCTAAAGTGATAAATAATTTCTAAATCCACTCTCTTCTGCCTCATGGTGCTTTTCTCTCACACTTTTCAAGGCAAAGCTTTTTCCTTTTACCACTGGAGGAAATTATTCTCTTGTTCTGCTGTGACATATTGATGTTCCTAAAAGGTGGTATTTTCATAAAAACCTTTGTCTTTGCTTCCTATTTGCCACCTTTGAGTTCCACCATGGAGTTAGAGGCCCATTCCCAGAGATCCCAGGTTGCTCCTTTTGCAGGAGTTACTTCCATTATTTCTTAATGAGAGGACTAACAATAATGCTTTAGCAGTATTAGTTAATTTGATGATATCTCTGAATCTGGGGTTTATCCTGTATTAAGCACTGCTTTCCTTTGAGTTTTGCTTTATATCCCTATATTTGAAAATTTTAAATTCCACATTAGAGTCTCACAATAAGTGAAAAGAGATCTGGTCAATCAGCCTACCACTAAAGAGGGATTCTCTGGGACATCCTGGTAACTCCTACCAGGAACCAGACACACAGAACTAAATATCTTTCAAGAGTGGAAATTACTCTGAATACATTTTGGAGGCATATGGGGATTTTCCAGTAGATTTTGGGCAGAAGTTCCTGTGCTTCCCACTATCGATGAGAATAGAGCTGCATGCATGTTACAGAAAGATATCACAGAAGGGGGATATAAATGATTGATGCCTGGATTGGTGCGATACCAATTAATGCAAAAGGTCATTAATTAATCAATATTTTTCCCATCACCAGGCAGCTGCAAGTTTTCTCTGAGGATTCCCCACTGGCCAAGGGCTAGGAATTCCCATTAGGTTTTTTTCCACTGGAATGATAACTAACTCATTTGTTGTTCTTCCCTCATCTCCCCCCAGCCCTGGTAACTTTTCCTAACGTGACTCTGAGCAATTCTTTGAGATTTCTGCAAAGGTCTGTGGAGAGGACCCAGAGGGATGTACAGGCAAACCCCTTGAACACACAAGGGTTGGATATTTGCATTCCCCATGTAGGAAGAAAACAACAACATTAGATTAAAATTATAAAAATCAAATATTCCTTGCTGAGTATGTGCAAGACAAGCTCAAACTGAGCACTGTGGTATTAGAAACTCCAGCTAAGAAATGCACATAAACATTATTTCTTCTTTTTCTTTCTCTTTCCTTCTTTCTCTGTCTTAATGTCTCCTTCTGAAACTGCAATGTGGAATTTGTTTGTGTTTCATGGTTTTTGATCTCCAGCTCCATGGCAACATGAAAACTCTCTCTGAACATTTAAATATTCCACTTTGGTAGCCGGGTCCAAATCTGAATACATATCTATGGCTTGGCCCCCTGCTGCTTAAAGTAATTTGCACTCAGATCAAATTGTGACCCCCAGAAACAGAAGTATTTATATTGAAAGAGAACTGAATATTTACAAAGATATTGTTACAAACCAGAAAATTATGATATAAATATGATTACACTGTGTAAGTCAGATAAAATCTACACAATCCTTTTCTTTAAAGAAACCCAAAGATTTTGTTTCTGAAGTATACATAAAAAGAATTTCAATAACATTGTATTTTCAGACCTTATTGTTAAAGGATCCAAAGAAAGTTTTTTCCCTGGTTCTTGTATTTTCTTTATAAAAGCTGTATTTTGGACAAAGTAAGCTTGGATCATTTAAAGTGCCCACAAGGGACTGATACTTCGTGAATGGTATTTTGAATAGTTTTGATATCCCAGTTTTTGAGTTTTTGAGATCCCTGTGTGGCTTTATTTTCTGGACAATTCAGTTATTCTCTCATGCTCTGACCTTATTATGATATTGTTTTTCCCTTCTCTTCACTACCCTGTTCTGTGAGAAAGCTCTCTAGAAATTTGATATAAATATAGTTCATGTACATTATCTATAACTTAGCTTCACAAGGCATAAAAATAGCAATTTCTTTTTCTTTACTCCTCAGTTATTTTTGTACAATATTATCCATTTGCAATGAATTCCCCTACAGCAAACTTAGAAAAACCCCAACCAAACCAAACGGCAACAACAGATAAACAAGCTTTTAAAATCCATTCTATCCACATCAACTGCAAGATTTTTTTAAATTTTGTTTTGTTTCCTGGTTTGGCTGGGTTGACTCTTTCATATAATGTATCAATTTAAATGCAGATGGCCAAGGAGAAAATATATTTCTCCTCACACTGCTCATGCCCCCAGGATGCTAAGATGGATTTGCCAAGTGGGAGCCCTGGGCAGGTTCCCTCTTTGCCAAGGGCACAACAGTGCTGTGAGCAGGGGCACCTTCCGCCAGAGCAAGGTGCCCAGAGCTCCCTCCAAGCTGGCCTTAAACACAGATGCTGGAGATGCTTCTCTTATGTGCAGACTGCTGGCACCAAACCAGGGTTCTGTAGCACCTTGGGTATGGTGAGAATCCTACTGCCATGCATTTGTTTAGAGCACAACTGTACTGCCATGGCTGAGTCTGGACAGGGCACTTCTCTGTGGGAATTTAATTCATTACCTGTCTCTCCTTTTGGCAAAAGTCAGTTCAAACTCCCAAGGTTTTTGCCAGTACTCCTTGATCTGCACAGTCACTCTTTGGGTGTAGCTCATCATTGACATGATGGATAGAGGGAGATGAACGTCCCTCTGTGTATCTGTGTCTCTATGTATCTCTTCTCTGTTTTTAAGAGAGGAGATACACAGAGATCACTCCAGAAACTCAAATATATATATTTTCAGTGATTCCAGACAGCTGTGAGCAAAGCTGCTTTATTCTACAGCTAGGAGGTCAAACAAAGCTTGAAGTATTCCAGGAGAGTCCTGATGAGACAGATTCTCCATAAGCTTGTCCTGGTGGTTTTACCACTAAGAGAGGGGATTTACCCTTCACAAAGCCCTGACAATAAGATGCAGCAGGGCTGAATACAAGTGACACTGTTGGATCTGCTGTGAGTGCATTAATATTTTCAGCAGGTCTCTCCCGTGTGAGGAGAAAGATGACAACAACCCCAAGGCGTTAACAGTCTAAATTAGACAGACAATGTGGCTGAAAGATTGAACATCTTACATAAAACAGGGGAGGTCAAAACTCAGCATGGTGATGATAAGTTATCTTACTTGGCTGGTAGACTTCATGGGAGAAATAAGTTTATGTATGGGCTGCCTCCTCTAATTCTGAATTCTCAGAGCTTAGGAATGATTGTTTATCTGCTAACAGCCTGCAGGGATTTGGTAAAATAGCTACAGCATAAAACTGAAAAATAATTGAAATAAATAAAGTGCTACCTGGCACCATCCTTGTTTATTCTGTGCATCTGATATTAACATTCGGGTATCTTATGCTCATAATACATAATAAGAAATGAAAATGTCATAAAATCAATACCTTCTAACAGCAGAGGGAAATGTCACAAATTATCTCATTCTCATTATAGTTTTCAGACAGTAATTTCACAAGCCTCCAAGGGATTAGGAAAGCTGAGCATATTTTTGCTCTACCCTCAGATGTCAGTTTTATTGTACATGATCTAGGCAGCGAAGGTTCTTTGCTCCAGAAGTTAGAAATCAATTGTTTTGCCAATGAGATTCTTTTGCAAGGCTGTTAGCTGCCTTTGTAAGTGTGAAACTACGAAATTCTGTGTCCCTGCTTAAATTACTTTGCAATACAAAATTACACTCCAGCCCCTGATGTGGTACAGACTCCTGCTGGGTGCACATACGGAACAGAGGGCTGTGCTCCTAATAAATAAAATCTGCATTTTCTAAAGAAAAAAGATTTATGGAATCTGTACTGCATATTTAATTACTCTCCCATGTTTTAGTAGAAGGTTTTTTTAATGAGGGGATAAAGTCTGCTTGACCCTACCTAGATAAGAATGAGCCAGGAGGAACTGGTCTGTCACAATCCCATCGATGGCATTTGCAAAGCTTATATGGGGGCAGTGGATGCTCCAGGTAGATTGAGGTGAACCTCAGACCTGTGGTACCATTTGTGCATATTTCCCCAAGCTGCCTCACTGTACTACTGATCCTAATCCTCTGATCAATCACTCTGCAGGATGAGAGCCTGTGCTCAGGCTGCTCTGGAGACAGGCAGGCACAGACCCCCGAGGATCGCAGGGGGCAAAGCCAAGGCCCTCTGCATCCCTTGGCCTAACAAACCCTTACTCCTTGCAGCGCACCAAAACCCAGATGAGGCCATTCCTGCCACGGCAGCCAGAGCCACCAGGTATTTTCATAGAACACCCCAAGCTGGAAGGGGCCCAATAGGATCAAAGTCCATCCCCTGACCCTGCTCAGGACAGCCTCAGGAGTCTCCACCCCGTGGCTGAGAGTGCTGCCTTAACACTTCTGGAGCTCTGCCAGGCTCAGAACATATTTGTGATGTTCTGAATTTACATCACAAAATCTTAGGAAAGACATTTTGTAGGAGTCAATTGAATGTGCTGGGGACACCACACACATCAAGATTTCTTGCACCCAGAAAGGTGAGTCATACCAATTCAAGAAAAAAGAAAGAAGCAAACAAAGAGAAAAAACCCAAAAAACAAACACCACACAAAACCCCACCAGCAACAACAGAGGACCCAGGCTTTGGGGATAGCTCCAGTTATGGCTATATTTAAACTATAAAGCGTCATTGCAGTGGTCTGGAAAAAGATAGTATCTTCTGCCTAAACCTGAAATGTCTTTCATTGTGAAACCTCTCCAGTTTTGACAGAGATTGCAAAGCAGGAAATTTTACCAATACAAATGTTATCCCAGACCTCCTCATCAAAATACAAACCACTGTACAACAGCTAAAGGAACATGAATCCTACAAATATGAAAAGGCTGTGATTTTCAGTGGAATCTCTTTCCTAACAAAACTTTAACTGGAGAATTTAGTACTTATTAGACTGTAGGACTCTGGAAGTTCAGATGGTTACATGGTGTTAAAAAAAAAAAGAAAAAAAAGGAAAAAAAAGTGGCTGAGATCAAAGACTCTGCAAGGGAAAGGCTCAATGTGTTACTACAGAGATAATTCACAATTTATCTGAGACCTCTAAGTACCTCTGAAGCTCAACACAGCATATAATACCTTTGAAAAGCCCAGTTTTTAAAGAAAGCCTATATTAATAAAATATACATTGGATTATATGTATATATTTTAAACGGAAGTACTTTGGAAACTGAAGCCAAATTCAATACCGGGTCCTTACTATGTATTATCCATTTATTACAAAGGCTCTGAACATTAACTATGGAAAGAGCAGCAAAGGCCAATTAATTAAATAATGTTCCAGTATTTAATATACTCATTTGTCAGTAGAGAATATTGTGGGACCAAATTCTAATCTCAGTCCAACCACTCTGAGTCCCTAAGATGAAAAGTATCATAATCAGTATCTTGGTCTTCAAATACAAGAATAAAGAGTAAACTGAACCTCTGCACTCAAAAAGCTGAGACTCCCCAACCCCCAAAATAAAAAACATACTTTTTTTCTGATAAAAGATGTGAAAAATGTATTAATCAATCCTTTCTGACATTATGCATTTTGAATGCATGAAAGAGAAACATGTTGGCTAAACATAGGCAACTGTAGGAGAGAACAGAATGGTTCACAAGATAAGTATCAGATAAAATGACAGCTGTTACAATTAAATTCAGTATTTATGTTTTCCTAGTTGAAAATGACAACTTATTTACAAACAAGTCTATCTCACCATCTGAGGAAAAAAACCAAACAACTACTTTTTTTTTTCTTTAAAAGAAATATAGTACAAAAATCTCTATTAAGTTTTAGATTCTTTGTTTTTATTGGTTCTGGATCGCCCTCTTTTGTTTTAATTTCCTCATAAGTGCTTTCCAGGCTTGTGTGTTTGCAAGGATTGATGTGTCACTGTACATAAAAAAGGTCAACAGGTGCAGTCCAATCCAGACATGTGCTTTCTTTTTCTCTGAGAGATGATTGTGTGTTATTGAAACAAGTCAATGAGGGAACCCAGCTGTTGGTGCTGCCTAGGATTTTTGTATAGGTGCCTCTATTAAGTATTTCATCCATTAAAAGCTTCCTGGGGAGTGGCACAGAGGAGAAGAGGGCACAATCCTCTCTCTCATTATGGATATCTTCTATATGCAGGTGAGGGAAATCCAGACCATCCCAGAGTTTTGCCCCTGGCTTTAATTTCACGTGCTGTTCTTGCCCTCAGTTTCTGCTGCTGGAGAACTTGGTTCTGTTGATGTGATTAGAGGGATATGGACATAACAGAGCTGGCTTGCACTACAAGAATATTTTTATGCCATAAATTCCTTCTGAGTATGGCAGAGCTAACTCAGGGCAACACTGTTCCATCCTTCAGCAATGCTGGATTTTTTTAAATTTTTTTTTTTTTTTTTTTTTTTTTTTTTATTTTTAATTTTTTTTCCTTTAATTTCAGGGTTTGTGTTGCTTAGGGATTTTTTTTCCTCTCAGGCACTTGGCAGCACATCAGCTCCAGAAATCACACCACTTTTCTGACCTTTAGACTCTAAACTAAGTAAAGTTTGAATCTCTTGGTTTTCTCATTTCTCTGTATTAGTTTCTTTCCCTTCTTTTGATTGTATTAGAGCTGTTAGAGTTTTCCTTTCACACTATAACCCCTGGACTTATCAAATTAAATGCTATTTGGAGGGTTTGGGATTTGAGTTCTGAATCTTGTTGTTAATGTATTCCAGCTGAAAGCTCAGTTATGAATCATTAGGAATCACTTAAGTCTTAATGATGTCAAGCAATTAATGAACAAAAAGATACTGCACAACATTCAAATAGATGCATACAGTAATGATAAGGAAAATGTGCTTTCCTCAAAGTAGGAGGACTTGGTATCCCAAAAGTGACTTTGAATAAGCTTGTCATTGCTTCCAGTGATTTTGCTTTTGAATATGACTTCTGCTACACATTAAAATATGTAATTAGTGTTTATTTTCAATGTGACTGACACCTGTAGAACATGGACAGACTGGCTGTGCAATTATGTCAATAGTGTGCATTGACCTTGAATTCTGAGAGAGCCAGCTGCTGGAAAAGGAAATCTTTAATTTCATTGACTCATTAAATTAAAATCATTTTTAGCAAAAATAATCATGGGTGAATTGCCATATGTTCTTGAAACTTAGGAGACTGGGGAGATTTTTAAATAATCAGACTGCAGAGCTGTTCTTTTGAACTGAAATGTTTTCAGCATTTGTATTTCAGCTACATTTACAATCCAGTTGAACATAAAGTTCTGGAACAGCAGGCAGAACTAAGTAAAGAAATGAATGATGCTGGGAGTTGCATGCTGCCACCAAGAGATATAAGTGAGAAGCCTGTAGATGAGTAAAACATTAAAACACTAATGTAAATATATAAGAAAAACTCAACAGATTGCAGAAATAATTGTGATGTTATTTTTTTTTTTTTTTTTTTACTTTTATAGTGACAATCTTTCCCTAAATTAAATGTAAAGCAAGTCTTAGAGTTGTTGAATGTGATTCAAGATGGAAAGATGAGGAACAGAATCAATCTGCTACAAGAGCACAAAATCTTGCTTGGAAGAAAATCCAGACGAACAGGGGCACCATCTGTTCTCTTCCAGTTGTTCCTGCATTCATCACTACACAAATTATGGCCACTGAGGCACAGACACACCGATCACAGCACTGGGAGAAACGGGGCACCTCTGACCTAACCAGAATGTTTCCCTGTGCACAGATCCTCCTTTTCCCCCTCTACTCATCCTTCCTTGAATCTCTTAAAACACATAAATAGACTCTTTGGATTTAAGAAGGCTGTAACATTATTTGTGCACTTCTATCCAAGACAGTTGAGATAGTGGTGGTGAGACTGAGACTACAATTTAATGAAATTATAAAAATTTGATGAGACTTAGATAACAAAAAATGAAAAGATTATTCCAAGAAACAGACTTTTGAGGAAAAAAAAGAATTATATCAAATAGACAATGAGACTTTCAGAAAGTTCAGCACTTTCTTCTGCTTTTATTACCCACTCAGTTATTCTGTCTTTTGCATTAATTTGTATTATAAGCAACCATGCTGTACCAACTGCTAGGACATATCCATCCCTATTTTGAGTTCTCTGTTCAAATCTTGTTTTTTGCCTCATCCAAAGACAATTTGTGTCCTGTAATTAGCAAAGTTTCCTGAAAACCTGTCACAACACTGTTTTAAAAGAGTACAGGAGAGGTGACTTAGATGTTAAATGTGGTGTCATTATTGATCTCTTACAGAAAACCTAAATCCAGATCCTACATTCATTCCTAATCATAATAATTTCTGATCACAAGGTCTTTCTGAACTTTTTTTTCTGGGGATTGTTTCTGCTCTTATTCCAAGACATAGCCTTGAACATCTCTTGAGAAGCAAGAGCAAGATTCTGTTTGTCACTTCCCAAAAAAGCAGCTCTTGGAGACCTCTTTGTGAGGCAGTGCCTTCCTGCCACAGGCAGCTCTGCTGATCAGGGCTGAGCTTCAGGGGAAGGGATTGGACTCGTTTCATTCAAACCCCTGTGGTTTGGGGAGGGGGCTCAGCTAGCACACTCCTTCGTCTTTTAAAGGGAATCTCTATGACTTCCCACTGATCTCCTGCTTTTTGTTATGATCACCCAAAGTTCTCCTGAGTGCATTGCAAGTCCTGTTGCTGGCTTGTTTCTAATAAAACAAAACTGCAGCAAGCTGCGCTGGGGAAAAGAGAATGGGTGATCAAGAAAATATTGTGTTTCATTAGATGGTAAGGAGATGTGTCAGCTTCAAAGATAAAGCCAAGATCATTATGTGAGCTTCTTTTGTTAAATAAATGATACTTAGAAGGACAGAAATGGGAAACAAAATTTAAAAGTAGATAGTATAAAAATATGGTAATTTTTTAACAGAAATATATTATACAAACCCCAATATTATTTATTTCTTTAAAACCTCAAACTGGGTAACAGGGATATTTTGTGAAAATAAATTGTACATTCTAGACTGAAGTCCATGTGCAGATTTTTGGCCTGAGCTTCTTTGATCTACATTCACCCTCAGCCAGCACCTTTTTATTTTAGTCAGAAGTTATCAACTTCAGCTATATTGCTGTATGGATTTTTAATTTCTTTTTCAAAAGCAAAAAATTGCCTACACAGATATTTGCAAAATAGCATACAATTTAAAGCTGACCTCTGGACAGCTTCTTCTCTATGCTGAGAAGTTTCTGGCAGAGTTAGTAATTAAGGAAAGCAATGCCTGAAGATAAAGAAAGTCAGCCAATCCACACAGTTCTTTTAATGAAAATCAAGCAAGTCTTACAGTGAGTTTATAGAAAACTATGTATATTGTATATGCACATTATTGTACATGCAAATATACAGGTAAAATATTAAATAACAGATGAAAGGAACCCCTGGCACTCAAGTGTCTCATTTAAGTTGAGATACTTGTATGAATTTGTTTCTAAAAGAAAATATAAGACTGGTGTTTAAAATTCCAACAGTATTAGGAACTCCAGGATACCTCAATGTTCAGAACTCCAGGATAGTCAGGATAAGCCAGAGCTGTGTCTCTCCTGGACAGGGAAAGGGAAGGTAGGAATTCACTTAGCCACACAGACAAGAACAGACAATAATTTTTTCCTGCTGAGCTCTGTATGAGCTGAAAGATGAGAATGTCCTCAATTAATTTTGTCCTTCGTTCCCTGACAAAAGGTCCCATGCTCTCATTCCAGCTGATCAGCTGCCTAATGTTCTGCATCAGAACCTGGAGCTGCCATCAGCACCACGGAGAGCTCAAATAGCTTTGGTCAATGTAAAACATGGCCAAATATTAATTACTACAGTTAGCCTGCCTAAAACGTACAAAGCTCTGAGGAAAAGATTGTATTTTGCTATTATTATTGATTATTATTGGTTTAGAGTTCTCAAAGGCTAACTCAGTGATTTTAAAACCAGCTTGAATTCTTGTACACAACACCACATCATTTTAAATATCCTAGATTAATCTCTCTGTAAACTGGATATGCCTAAAGTATAAACCTACAGGGTGCCCTCAATCACTTTAAAATTATTTTTAAAAGCATCTTGAAAATCAAGTTACAATGTACCAGATTTCATGTTAGAACAAATCCAAACTAAACCCCAGAACAACAACCAAAATCAGAACAAGCCTGTAGACAGACCAGGTTCAGTAGGGCAAAACTTAATCTAAAGAAGTATCTGTTTACCCTGACAGTTGCTTTCTTTTCTTGCTGTTTTTCTTTCTATTTTTCTATTATTTTAGAAACTCTATCTTCCTCAGTCTTGTCAGAAAAACCACTCATATCAAAGCTGTATTTCTATGCCTGCACAGTCCTGTGTAGTTATATTTGGTACCTTTCCATATGACAGCTTGTGTTTCATCATTATTAAAAATGCTGATGATTTACAAGAATTGTAAATGACTTGTTAATCAGTTTTTGCTGAAATGCTGAAATTATGGAATTTTACTATATTTGAGAGTCACACCTCTCAAACTCAGCACCATTCTGCACCAAGTTTGGCAAATGGGAAAATGGGATCACCTCTTCTCACCTTTGCTCTAATTATCTTCTATTTTATTTGGAATCAGGTACAGGTAATTAGGAGTATAATTGTACCTTGATTTCTTTTCCACGTTGGCCAAAAATTCCAGGGAAACACATATAAAAATGTTATTTGAAACCAGGCAATTTCTGTTGGGTAATGGTGTCCTGAGTAACACTCCCAGATTACTCAGAACTTGGGATCTGCTGGATATGGCTGAATGTAACTAAAGATTAATGGGAAAAATTGAATGTAAAATGCTGATAAAATGCGAAAAACAGAATGGCCAAAGAATTTCCCTCTGATAAAAGACATGTAAGGGCAAATTTTGTGCATTTTTCTTGAATTGAGGAAGAGAATGGAAGGTGAAGCAGCTGGAACAATTCTTTATGCCAGCAAACTCCTAAACACCACCCACTTCAGCATGGACAATTCACTCTGCTACCCCTGAATAATACACATTACAGCTGTAATACAGAAATATCCACAGTAGGCAACAAAAGCAACAGAACTATGTTTGAAACCTTTATCTGCTTGTGCCAGGGATTTCACAAAATTGAAACAGACCTATAGTTTTTTAAAAAGGGTTTCTTACTGGTTATGGAATATTCACAGAAACAGTGATAATTTTAAAACAATTTGTCCCTTCAAGAAAAACAAACAAACAAACAAAACCAACCACCAAAAATAAGTTAGGCTTATTCTTTTTTGTGGGCTTGACTGGGTAGATGATGTGGGTTGCAAAAAAACCCAAAAGCTGAAGCCCTTGTTCATCCCAAATCCTCATGAGGAAAAAAAATAAAACAACTTAAAGAGTGTAAAGTGTGACTTAGTCTGCTTTTATGTGGTTTAATTGTAATCCTTAAAACTTTGTTCAGCAGCTGTCTTGACATCCAAAGTTCAGAAGTAATTTTCCTAGGAAATTACAGTTTTGCCCTGCAAATACCTAAAATATCTCTGAGTCTGGAGCACACTTGTCTCCTCAGTTTGCGCCAAATCATTGGCATGGCTGTTCCTGACTCAGTGAAGGGGCAGTGGCTGCACTCTTGCCACAGATTTTGGGTTTGACTTCACTAAAAACTGTTCTCCAGTTGTGTTTGAGCTGAATCTCCATCCCCACTCCAGCCTGGGAGGAGTCAAATGTAGAGATTTCAGAGAAAAGGGAAAGCACGGAGGGCTCTCGCTATTTCTGCTCTCACGCACACGCCTTCCCACTGAGCTGAAAAACACTCCTGCAGCAAAAAGAAAGCAAAACTGCTGCCACAAACAAGGTTTACAGTATCTAGAGAGATGGGAGAGGTGTTTTTTTATCTCAGCTGATGAGTGTTCTTATCTCTGGCTGAAAAGATAAGCAGAAAAGGGAGACACTGTGCTATGACACAGTCTATGATGTTTTGTTCCACACATAGCTTTGGAAATATTGAAAGAATTCAAGCACAGGTTCATGGTGTTTGGCACATATTTCAGGGATATTTGGTTTGCAGACAGGAATTACAAACCCATGGGATGAGTGAAATGGAGAATTCCCTTAACTGTTGTAATCTGTTAACTCTTGCCCTTTTAAACTGACAGAAAATTTTATGAGGAGCCATTAGTTTATTAAAAGTTAGCTACTGCACATTCTAGTAGCTAGGAGAAATCACTAGGCAAACTGAGTTTCTGTGCTTTTCAGAAGCCAAAGAAAATAAAATCGCTTCTCATAAACAATTCAGCAAGAACAGAACATTTTCCTGTTAGCTCAAGTTACCAACTGAACAAAACCACATTCTGTGATTTTTTAACACACCTTGATTCTTGTGTTTGCCTTCAGAAAACAACAGATAAGATGCATGTATATTTTTTAGAAGCTGAATCTTGTTATCATTTTTATAAGGTCACATACTGAACACGGGAAATTGAAAACCCTGTGGAGGAGAATATTGTTGCAGATGTGCTGATTCCAATGTAAGTTTTTTTTGGCTGTTATTTCAGAACTGATTTGACTTTCTCCTAATACTTTATTCTTGAAAATATAACCTTTATTTTTTAGAATTGCAGCTCTCTGAGTTGCTTGATGTCTTATAAACCACACTCAGATTTGTTTCATTTGATGTTCAAATTCAAATAGAGAGAATGTTATCTAGCTCTGAGCCCTGTAATGCCTCTAATACAAAATATCTTCACTGTTAAAACTGGATGAGGCTTCGAAAGACTCAGGATTATAATTTTCTCCAAAAAGACAGAGAACACTTTAATCTTTTTTGGCTAACTTTATTAACTGTTTTTTTTCCTCTTCACTACTTCAAAAATTATTCTGCTGTGATAGACCTTCAGTTTTCTGCAAAATGGGTTTGCTCTCTCTGTCTCTCTCTGTCTGTCTGTCTCTCTCTCTCTCTCTCTATGTATACGTATATCCTGCAAAACTATTTACATTCATTTATAATCACTGAGGAGTCTTGATGAGTGTCTTTTACTTACAGTCAAGAACCACAGGTTTCCCCCTAAACAGCAGTGGCTGTTTGGACATTTTTGTTAGTCATTTTTCAGCCATATTACTTGAACTACCACAGAGAAACTCGTGATCCTAATGTGGTTAAATGTGTATGGGTTACCAAAGACAGAAGAGCACATAGTTCTTAAGCAAAAAAAGAATAGCGAAATAAACATCAATAATTTAACACTTCTAACTTTCAATAGAGTGCATGCTTTTCTTTTTATAATTGCAAATTAACTTCTTTCTGGAATGGGATATCACCTTTTCATCTTGGGATCAGGCCTGGAGAGTGAGGATATGATACCCTTTTTCAACACCTAAAGAGACTGTAGGGAACTGATCACATCCTATATACCTTTCAAACAACACAAAAATTAGTCAACCTAATTTAATACCATTTCTTACCCCTCTCCATAACTTTGCCCAAGGAGTGTGAACTAACCGAAAGGGTATTTATAACAGATGATAAAGTTATGATCAATACTAATGCAAAATTTAGCATCTGATTTAAAACTGCGTGGTAGAATGCAAAAAAGGTGAATAATACATGAAGTTCCTCCTCTTTGAGTGCTGCTTCACACCCTCGAAGATGTAAAACGTGTTCGTTTAAGACATAACCCACAAGCACTGTACAGATTTTAGCCTTAAAGAGTTCAGATAAAGTGAGAAACCAGCCAGCCCAGAAGCAGAGTTCAAAGGAATTATAGAATCCCACACCGGAAAGAAAAGTGCTTATGCTCTTCCATGATAAACCGTTGGTTTTAAATACATAGGATGGTCACAGGCAGCACTGAGCACAGGAATCTGGCTCTCCTGCAGGTTCTGAAATTATTAATGATCTGCAGGACTCAGTCTGTTGTTGAATTAATTATAATTAATCAAATTTGCCTGACTCCAGTGAAAGGTAACCGATATCTGGATGGGCACAATTGTTTATAACTTTGATGTGCACTTTGGGGTTTCTACTCCTTTGGGACATTCAGCTGACCTGATCCTAGTCAACTCACTATTAGATAGATATTTTTAGGTATTTTTAGGTCTTTTCTCTAGTTACTGAAGGGAAACAAACCTTTCTAGAAGCCAAGTTTTCTTCCTGCATTAGATTATTCATTTTGGACCCTCTGGGATGAGTTATCGTCTAGATTTTCATCAGTTCTACATAAGATATTAAGCAGAAGCTTAGACAACAGTCTCAGACTAGTTCAGATGATTTATATGAGGTGAGATAAGACAACACCAGAGTGCTAGACATCTGAAACAAATAGAATTTGTCAAGGTATTTTAAACAAAAACCTTTCCTCACACTTTAATTTTAAAAATAAACTGTGTTCAGTATAAATCTCACAATGTTCATACAGTATTAATTGGATAATTCTAGGAGTTTTTTTCTCTCCCTTTTCACAGTCCTATATGAAAATCAATCCCTTGAAACACAGGATGTAAAAATAAAACAAATGACACAATAAGGGAACTGGTATTGATTTAGGCACTGTCTTGGAGAAAGTTCCTCAAACAGTCGCAGGCTGTCAGAAAATACATCCTGTAAGTGGTTTTTCAGGTTAGAGTAAGTCCATTTTATCCTTTCAATATAATGCTATTTCTTTCAATAATGATAGCTGCAGCAATTTTTATCTTCCATCCTGTTATTGAAGGAGGATTAAGACATTTCTAATGTCATACAAGTACTCCTTGGGAAAGAGTGATGGTTATTAAAAAAAAAGTGCTCTAAAATTAGATGATTCAAAGGTGTCAGTATCCACCTTTAACAGACAAGCTTATCAAGCAAGGACTGGGGGATGCTGAGCTGCTACTGTTCCAGACATCTCCCCAAATGGAAGCAATTTTCTTTGGGGACAGAAAAAAGAAATAATCATGGAACAAAAATACCACAGAATATTGACCTTCAGTGTTCTGTCAGGTCTGGTTGATTGGATGAATGTAGTCCAGGAAAGGCTTAACAAAATCATACACTTCTTTATTTTTTACCACGGGGAAGGCAATGAAGTAATAATTTCGCCATTTTACCAATATTTCAGTTGCAATCTGGTTTTTTGTTTTGTTTTGTTTTTTGTTTGTTTGTTTGCTTGTTTGTTTTGGGGTGTTTTTTTGTATGGAAATGGATCAGACTTATTGTTTTTAGTTTTTGTTTTTCATCCCTTATAGATTTAATGCATTGAAGTGAAAACTAGTGCATCTTCCTGAAAGTGGATAACATTAAAATGAGTTAAAAACTGAGTTGCTTGGTACTTCAAACTGAATAAATGGCATTTGTATGATTCCAGTGAATGTTAAGCTGTCTGCCAATGCCGTCACTCAGCTTTCATTAATGTAAATCATGGCTTGGAAAGCTGCTGAGAAATTCAATTGTCTTCTGAAAGCTGGGAGGTGCATCTTGCAAAGGTGAGAATGCCAAGGTTGTTGTCAAGACTGCATTTTGAAGAACATATCTCAGCTCAGGAGAGGGGGTAGAGCTGCTGCCTTTTCCATGGCTCCAAAGCTGGCTAAGGTGGGCAGGAGCATTCCTGGAATGTCCCCTCCTAAGCTGAAAGTCAAAAGAAGGCAGGAAGGGGCTGAACAGCTCAGATTGTTGTACTGAATGCAGGATACTCTGGTGTTATCACAGGCTGGTTTGCTTTTTGTAGACTTCATTTGTGTTGCATTTTATCTTTTTTGCCAGGGTCCAGATTAAATGCTCCAGATGGTGTTTCTTGTTCGGACCTAGATGATTAATAATTCTTATCTGTAACTGTGAGTTCTACAGAACTTCAAGCTAACAAACTAAAAATGGGACCCCATCTCTCTCTCTACAAGGCCTTTTAAAGATAAACTGTCCAATTAAGAAATGACACAAATTATTTTTACTTTTAACCCAATAACCAACCACCTGTGGCCCACAATGTGGATTTGTCTACCTAAATAGAATACACCACCCAGATTCATGAAGAAGAAGGTGGAAAAGAAGGACTGGCCTCTACCCTAAAACCTCCATCTTGCTTTATATATATTACTATATTCTAACACCTTAAACTCTAAGTTTTCCACTGTGTGATATCACACACTTCTATTCAAACTAAACACCCACAATCCCAGTGCTGGCATTCAATTTTGGAGGCCTCCTCCCCGGCCTCAGGCCAAATGCAGTCTTTTCCTGGGTGTCAGTGCCTGTCAGGACAGAAAGTCTAAAATTCTCAGTTCCAAGCATTCCAGCAGATTTGACTATAGGAGAGCACAAGGAAGAGTCCCTGGTGTCTACAGGGCAGTGTTTTTCACACATTTTTAACCACTTTGGGCTGAACCTTGACATTTTCAGAGAGGAACAATTCTCTTTAAGCTCAATGTCTTGAAGGACTCACTGGACTCTTCCCTAATATCGGTTTTAATAAATTGCACTGAAGCTTCTCTCTGCTGCCCCACAGCAGCTCCAGTGTGATTATCACACACATCCCACAGTGCAGTTCACATTTATAATAAAGTGTTATCAACTTCCTTTAGAAATAAAGCAAACCACCCCCCCCCCCCCAGTCAGGTCATACACAACTTCTAATCACAGAACAAGACCCAAAGATTCATAGAAATTTCTGTTTCATGGGCACAGAATAATGGAATATCAACAGTCACAGTAGAAATTTGTGCATAATGATGTTTTATCTTTTGTGTACAGCAAGGCTTCATTCATTATCTCTTCACAAACATTTCTGATTATACAGTCTGACTAAGGCATTTCTCCAGCAATGCTGCAATAGATTTGCATGCAGAAGTGTGTATTTCTTGCAGAAAGAGAATCTCTCAGGCTTTTTCAAAAGCAAAAGACTCACTTCAATTCATTAGAAGAAGCTAACTCAGGTTTAATAAACACTTAGATACGTGCGAACTAGGTTCAGTCCAAGTTCTCTGGAGCTACAGCGTGAAATATTTATAGCTCATATTCAGAATTTTCCCCACATTTATATCCTGTTATTTGAAAGATGTTTGCATTTTCAAGGAAAACAGTACTACCTATGTTGAAGATCTATTCAACACATAAAAGAATAAATTTCCCAAGCTGCTGCTAGAAATATTACTGACAGAAGAACAGGTACAGTCTGGAAATCTAAAGAGGCAAATTTTCATAGAACTGTTCAAGAAGCAAAATGAGTGACTAGAACTGTATATATATATATATATAGTTATATTTTTACAGAGACAGCCTTTGCAAACTTTTCTTAGCTACAAATGAAATAGCAGAACACTAAGTCCAGTAGAGGTATGTTGGATTAGATTATTTATCATCAGTTTCTTCAAAACCAGATTTTTTTTTATGTCACCTAGACAAATAGAAAATACGAATCCATGCCAAAACTTTCTCACTTGTAAAATTTCAGATATTATACATTGATATTTGCAGTGCGAACTTGGAATTTCAAAACAACAGAGATATGATAAGAAACAAAACAAACCAAGCAATACTTACCCTCTCCTATCCTTCATTCACCAAAAATTTGCCCTGTAATGACTTTCTGGGAGTGATGGAACCAATAGAAGGGTAAAACTCTAATCATACACAAGCAATTCTGACAGATATAAATCCTGGCCTTTCTCCATTTCTCTTTTCCCCTATAATATCCTCTCTTCTACCGAGCATTCATTTGATTTCCCCATGTCTGTGTTAATCACAGCTCTTCATTGCACGTTGTTTCTTTTACCCTTCCAATCACACAAGTCCATAAATACTTCAACATTTCTCCCTCCCCCTTGTCCCTGAAATTTCATCAAAAGCATTGATCCCACGAGACAAAAATTTAATCTGATCAGATTTTATTCCTCCTCTACTGAAATCAACAAGTATCTCTCTAGAGCCTCTCAATTTCTCTCAGAAATTTTGTCTTTTTTCCAGTTAAATTGGCATTTACTACTTGTTTCTGGGTTTTCAAATAATCACATGACATGTGAAATTGGCTAACAGTGTTTGAACTTAAGCCAAATAGGGGGTAAACACCTTTTATAAACATCTGTTTTGTGTAGGTTTTTGATGAGTGTGGTTTGAACTATTTGGTCACATTGCAGTAATGTCATGGGTTAGCACTGGCCAGATGTTAGTGCACCCATGAATATATGTTTTTTCTCTAACAACTCCTGTGGGATGTGATCAGGAACAGAGCAGAGCAGGCTTAAACCTTGAAAACAAAAAAAAACCCACCAAAACTTTATTAATTACATAAGAACAGGGACAGAGATACTCTTAAACACACACAGAGACAGAAATAAAAACTTCTTAGAACATTTCTTCTCCCAGTTTCTACCTCCCCACCCATCACTCTTCACAGACCAACCCTTGGGTTTTAGATCAAACAATCACCACTCAAAAACAAACTAATCTTCAATTCAGCAAGGGAGAGAGGAGTCTCTCTCGCACCACAAACTGTTCTTCAGAAAACACGGGTCCACCCCTTATGTGTTTCCATGTCACCCCTGGCACCGCCCGGAGAGATCTGCCAGGGTGACACTCTCTTTTTCCTATGTCCAGCGCTCTCACCGCTGTCTCATAGGCCAAAACTACATACAGGGCTTTTTAAGGATGCTGCATGCCGAGCTCTCCCCTTTTTACCCAGGGGCCGGGGTTCCAGGAGCAGGTCTGCCCTGAGGGCAGAGGGCACCACCTCACCCTCCCCCTCTCTTCTCTGCTCGCTCCAACTCTTCAAGTGCCAGTCACTGTAGCAAAAGCAAGGGCAGCTGCATCCACCCAAAAATGCAGTTTATGTTCAAAAGAGACTCAAGTTCAGTCCATGGCTGACATTATGCAAGAAAAGTCCAGCTCCAAGGCTACTCCTCTCATTCTTCCATCGAGTTCCTTCCAATCATGCTTTATCATCTCGGTCCCAGGCCGCTTCCCTCTCTCCGAAAACCACCAGTCATGAGAATCAATGTCTAAGAAAAGTTTCTTTCTGCCAAGCAAGGGTTAACAGTTTCTTCTCAGCAGGGTGCTGCAGGCTCAGGCACTCCCAGGATCCGCAAACCCCCACGTGGCTGGGCACCTTCTCCTGGAGTTTGGGGGGGGGGGTTGAGCACACACAGAAGGCACTTCCACAGTTTTCCACCCCTCCATCCTGGACGGGGCAGCTCAGTTCCAGTCCTGTCCCCTCTCTTCTCCCCCCGGGGCTCCGGCTTACCTGAGCCGACCACGTGTTTCCCCTCCCCCACCCAGCCTCGTGGCCGGGCAGGGGAAGGAGACTGGAGACATCTCTCTGCTGAAACCGGGATCCAAAAAGAGGCCGAACCCCCTTGGGGGTCCTGCTTTTAACTCTTTGTGTCCTCAGAGGTGTGTCCAAACCTCCGAGTGACCAATCCAGGTGCCAGCAGAAAAGCTGATCACTGATTGGACTGCCCACATCCCCCTGGAAAAATTCACCTCCCTCCCCCCAACCACGACAAGTAATTGCAGAGAATTCCTGAAAAATCAAATATTTTGCTTTACAGGACAATTGCAGAGGTGGACTTGATGACTTTTTCCCATCTCCATGCATAATGTATGATGAACTGCACTTTACATTTAATATAAACCACATTTTAAAGGAAATTATGGCATTTTTATGGAATTGCATCTTCTTATTAATCAAATTCATTTGTTAATCCCCTTTCATTAAGCAGTGTTAATCACTACAAGTGAACATGGTCACATTGCATGTTAAACCTCATTTAAAAAAAGTTAATGTTTTCAAAACAACATTTGATTCGGCAAGAGGAATCCTCATGAACCCATCAGGACATATCCTGGGTAATCAGAACTCCAAGCTAAAATCTAAAAGGGTGAAAGTAAACTTTAATGAAAGAGTATTTTATAAGATATGAGCATCAACTTCTTCAGCCTGGCAGAGCCTGTCCTTCTCATCTCTTTATGAGGGCTTGGGGCTGTACCCCACAGATTCCCTTGTAAGGAGAAAAGTCCCTTTTAAGGGTTGCCTGTGCTGGGGGGGGGGGGGGACATTTATTATCCTTTTTCTTTCCCTGCTCTCCCCTGGCAGGGAAGAGTTCTGGCTGGAGGACAAGTTGAAGGAGAGCAGGAGGCTTCAGAGAGCTCCCTGTTCCCTCCCAAGGCTGCTCTGCTCTGCATTTGCTTTGTTCCTTCACTCATCCTGCTCCCTTTGTCCCCTCCAGGGAGGGGCCTCGAGCTGCAGGAGCAGATGTTCCTAATTTCATCAGACACTTCTCACTGATACTCAGAGCTTTGCTCCCTGGGTAGACAATGAGAAGGGTTGGTGGATCTCCCAGGAACAGCAGAAATCTCTAGAGGGGCTGATATATGTATAAATATACGTGCTTAACAACCCAAAAAATTTCACGGCCCACATTAAAATATAAATAGCAAAATCAGTGCCACAGAGTACTCATGAATCATGTTATTAAGTACAGGTAGCTAAGTAACATTTTTCCTCATTCTTCTAACAAAAGTAAAATTTAAATTTACTGCATGAATCCTGCATGTAAAATGCTCATACAGTTACAAAATATCCTTTTCTAAATAAACGGTAAGATTTTTTTTTAGCATTTTCTAAAGAACTATATAACTATATTTGTTTTGAATCCCAATTCCATTTCCCCCCCTAATTTATCTTTCTTCTACTTCTTTATCCCTTATGCTCTCAGTTGGTGAATTTTCCCTAAAAGTTCTTAATCCAGAAAAACACAAAACAAAACATACATCCTAACTTACAAGTGCACCCAGGAATTTTTCAGGTTTAAAAAACAAATCCAAAAATTAACTTTCTGTTTTTCTCTGGAATTTAGTCTGTCCTAACCCATGACATTGTAGGACAAACACAGTGAGGTCCTAGTCCTGGTTGGCCAGTCCTAGCAGAGAACACTCACTCAGACTTAAGAAGTCCTTAGTAAAAATCTTGATAAAATCAGAGCCTTAAAATCTGGGGAAATGCCCATTCTCTTAAAAACCAGATTTTCTACTGCAGGGTAGACTGTCATTAATTTTAAATGGGAATAAGAGCTCACTATCTAGATATGTAATAAAGAAATACCCAAAAGAAAGACCACTGGAAACTTACTTGCACGTGCTGGAGCTGCAGAAGGCATTACCCAGCCCATTCCCTCTCCGTGAGGGTTTTTTATGGGATTTGAGCATAAGTTTGGGGTTGGGTTGGGGACCATCAGGTCAGGGTAATATTCTTGCACTGTTGTAAAACAAGTGCAGTCACGGAGATTGTGAGAGTCTGGAGCTCCCAGGAACTGCAACCTAATAATTCTTGAAATTAAGATCATTATTTCAAATTAAGAAGCATTAAAGTAATATACACTGGCAAATAGGTGACCCAGTGAAATGAAAAAAAACCTGCATGGATCTACTTTGAATAAAGTCAATAATAAAAGAGATTTCTCCAAAAATTTACCTAATCAGTGTGGCCCCCTTAGCTAACTTAATTATTGAAGCAGATGTGGAGAAAGGTTATTAGAAAAAAGAGAGTAGTTTAGATAGGCCTTCTTTCTCTTTCTTTCCTTGCTCCTTTTTTTCATCTAGAATTGTTTAGCTCTATGAATGAATTTAGGTGGCAGAAGGTTTTTCATTTCTTTGACAATATATCTAAATGAAACAGATCAATATCTTAAAAATAAAATAAAATTAATAAAATGCCTTGCCAGCCATCTCTGCATTGCTGTCAGTAGGTATCCTGGAAGCTGCAGTGAGCTTTCTTCTCTCATCTGAAATATTTAGTTTTAGGGTTTATATTGTCAAACATCAGATCTCATGGCAAAATTTCTTATGAGAGAAATAATCTGGATCCCTTCTGAAAAGGAGCAAACAGCCAGGACACAGAACATGGTATCACATCCCAAAGGGATGACAAACTTATTCTCTGCATATTTTTTTCTTTAATTTATGCCTATCAAGAATTGCAATTTCAAAATAATTTATCTGAACAGATAAGCTAATAAAAAAACAACATAAAGTAAAATTAATATTAAAAAAAAACCTTTCTAAAAATGACCAAAAAGGCTAAATAATTTTGTCTCATATTTAATATCTTTTGTACGCCTGGGCAAAACAATGGAACATGTTCTGGGGGGGAAAGCAACAGTGTGAATAAAACATCTTGAATATGAGAAAAGGCCACGGACCCTAAAGAGGATTAGCCTCACAGTGCTCCTGCTCCCCCAGGATGGTGCCAGATTTCTCCTGAGTGACTGCAGCATCTCCTTGTGACCCACTGCACTGTTCATGGCCAGAGTGACAAAGACACAGCTCAGATGTCCTCAAGTTCTCATTCCTCAGCTTCAATGCATGCCCCATACCTCCAGTTTTCAGTGGTCAAGGGTGTTCATTTCACAGACACTACTCAGACTTTAATAAACTTCAACTGGCTTCTTGTTTTCTAGCCAGCTCTGCTGAAAGTTCCTCTTGTCACTACTTTTCCCTCTAAATTTTATCCATCTACTTGAGTAATTCCACCAGCTGCTCTTTCTTGGGGGTTATAATGGACCTTGACTCCCCTTCAGCTCTCCTTAGGCGCTGCTGGAGCTAAAATTGGAATAATCCCAGTGTCTGAGGGTGCAATAGGAAATCAGGGATTGTTTTCAGTGTGCTCCTGAATGCCTGCAGGTTCATACGCCTGAAATGCAGTTAAACCACTGGGTTTTAGCAGCTATGTTACCACAAGAAAAGAAGCTGCTACATTTCCCCATCTCCATGGCATAGATTACTTTCTTCTGTGTGAGCACATACCAGTGCAGCTTCTTTATTTTATAACTCATTTGTAGAGCTAAGTCAAAAATGGTCAAAACATTACACATAAATATAAGGGAGGTACATAAAATTACTTTTCCCTATCTGCTTCAGCTGGGAATTTCATGCCAATCTGCTGCTGGCCAATATCCTCCCACAGATTGCATTTGTGGTAAAGTGGATCTTATATTTCCACAGCTGCAATAAATTGGTTTTGTCCAAGCCATTTTCTACATCTTTAAACTCTCCCTAAACATCCCAACCAACTACATCTTTGTTTTTCCCGTGCAATTTAAAAAAATAAAATCTAAAAAAAAAGAGATCTGAGTAAGTTTGAACTAAAAAAAGAACTGAATTTTAATCTAAACAGGTGTTTTTTGAATTATAAACTGTGAAAGAAAACTTAGCAATGTAATTAAATCCAAATTATCCAATTTCATGCCTATTAATACTATGAAGTCGAATTGTTTCTTAATCTACTTTGAAGGGTTGTTTTGATATTCAAATTGCCACTAGAGCAAAAATGTGGGTGTTTAGCAAGATATCAAGTGGACTTCTGCTGAGCTACCAGAATTCACAGGCATCTTGTGATTGTGAATGTGGAATACTCAGCATTTTGTAGGGAGCTTGGATTCCTGAAAGCATCTCTCAGCTGATGAGACTTTAATGAAAATATTAAATATTTAGAGCATGCATATAGGAAGAAATTTTTATAAATATAGCCCAGTGATTAAAGACAAGATGTTTGAACTTATTTGACAACTGAAACTTCCTGCTCTGTGGGCAGCCTTTGGAAGTGAGACATGGCTCTAATTGCAAGAGTCATTGGATTATTTTAGAAATAGCAGTGGCTAATTAGGCTGCAATACCAGTTTAGTAATATTTTAAGTTTGAATTTTAACATAACAAAATTGTCTTGAAAGAGAAGTAACTGGATAAAATTTGTGAAGGACAGAAAAAGATGTTATGGCCTTTGGCCATATTACATTAAACTTTCTAATAATAAATATAATGCAATGAGTCCTCCTGTGCAGTCACAAGCATCCAAACTATCGAGGGGATGGGGTGCAGGAACCCTGACCTCCTTTTAAGCTCAGTTATCCTTAAATTGTTAAGTGATTGAATTGTTCACCTTTAAGCATCCTGAAAATTCTGTGTAATAAACAAATTGCTTTATGCCTACAGCAGCCACCACAGATAATGATCTGTGAGAGCTTTGCACAAGTACTCAACACCAGCACACATTTTCTCTGTGCAGAAAATTCTCTACATGTTACAAAAACCCAGCTTAGTGATTTTAAATCTTAAATTTGATTTTTTTTCCCTACAGGGGAAGCAAATTTTCAGTTGTAAAATGAAAGATGCTGCAAGAGTGATATCCATTATCTCAGTAAAGTACATCTGACCAAAACTAACTTCTGAGCCAATTCAAGATTTTCAGGTGAGACAAGTGCAATCCCCTTATCTGCAGGTTATATCCAGCACCTTTATTAAGGAATGCAGTCAACTCAACACCTCCTAAAAGGTAAGCCAAAATTTACATTCTCAGCTGGGCTATGTATAAGGGAAACAAACATCCTTGCCTGAATAATCTAACTTTTTGTTCTTCATTTTTCAAGTCTCAAAGGTTATTCAAAGTCTATTTATCTTCAGAATATCTATCTAGGTAGGTAAAATATAAATGTTTAATTTGTTGTGCTGCCATTTCATAACAGTACCAAAGTTGACAGTACTGGAGAAGCACAAGTCTGGAGCAGATGTGAAAGCAGGAAAAAATAAAGATTTATTGCTTTAACCAAAGCTGGAGTTATGAGGTTAAAAGGAGAATAATGGAGCATGACAAGAGCCACACAGTGAGGAAAAAGTTACATGGTAATTCTCAAAATACTTTGAAAGTCATGTGTCCTTTCCACTGTCCTTTTTTGATGTGTGTCTCAGGGCACGAGGCAGACAGGGAATGTCAGGCCACACCTTTGCTCCCCCAGCTCTGTGGAGATCATCCTCCCCAAAAATTCCAGGTATTGAGGGAAATCACAGGATCCTGATGTTCCTCAGGACAGTTCTCCTGATGCCTAAATTCTCAGAGGAAAGCCAGCTTATTCCTGGCTTAAAGCTCTCTATGTGTATGCTTCTCATCTACAACTCTGTTGAAATTCATCACAATCTGCATTTTTAGGAACCACTTCGCTTGAAAACCAAAAATACCCCACCCTGATAAAAGCCACTCCTAGCACAAGTGCTGCCACAGGAGAAACTCATCACAGACAGGAAACAAAATAAAGGAAATGAAATAGAGGACCAGAGGGGCATACCACTGTTGTCAGGATGGACCTCATATCTCCACAATTAGTCCATTGCACTGGCAATTAAGCCACCATCATTCATATAATTCATAACCTCTGGAGTATTTAATTCCTCCTTGGATTTACAGATAAAGCCCACCACTACATCAAACTAGATTCGACTTTACCTCTGTGTTTTCCTTCTGATTTTTGACTGCAACAGAGTTTAAAGTACTGTCTCAGTGATGCTAAGATGTTTAGCAGGCTTTGCAAATCGCCCAGGTGCCACTGAATTAAATGGGAGCTGTGCACTTAGGTAGGCACATTCCACATTGGCACTTAGGTGTAGAACAGGTTTGGAATGGAAACAAGATGCCCAAATGCTGGCATAACTCAGCTGGAGGCATCTTTCATATTTGTGGGCTCCCAGCTACATCAAAGCAGTCTGGCAAAATTTGCCAGGGTCCGGATTAAATGCTCCAGCCAAATTGGCTGCTGAACAATATCCACCTCTGAGACAAGGTGCATTATTTTAAATGTCACACCTCTGTGAAGTGTTTTGGCAGGGGGGACATTGAGGTGGCCTGGGCCAGGTGAAGGTGTGGGCACTGAATCCCCCTGGTGAACCCCAGGGACAGGAACCTCTCCCCTGATCCACCTCCAGGGCAGCATGCAGTACCTTCCGTTTCATCTTGTTGGAGAATGAATCTCTCTGGGCCAAATCCACACAGGCCCAGGGGTGCTCAAAAATTGTGAGGATTTAATTAGAACCTTCAGAAAAACTAAAATATGTAAATCCACATAGACATGAGGTAGAAATGCAAGTTTAGTAAGAGAAGCCTTAGAATCTAGTTTAAAAGTTCAAGTAGCATTGCCTTTTGCAAAGTTAGTTAAATTCTAGTCATAACAAAAATAGTGTAGCCTTGCTATGCATTCCTAGATAGAACAGATAGAGTTATATGTGTAGAATTTGTGTAAGAAATTATGAATATTGTCGCACATCAATCTTAACTTAGGGTTGGTCCAACAATACTGTAGAAAATTCATGTAGGTACCTGACTGGCTAAAAATAGAATAAAAATGCACCACCTTGAGAATGCTAACACACAGAGGCTGATAAAGCGCTCACGGGACACACATCGGGGTGCTGTCGCTGCTGCTGCTTCTGCTTGGGACTCAGAAACTTTATGTTAGAAGGCTTCTGTGTACTGCTGCAGACTCTAATAACTTTGCCTTCATGAGACTGATTTGGCCATGCAATAAGGGACTTTGCTTTTACAACTACCCGGCTTCTAGTCTTTGGTGAAGCTGCCCGAATCTCTCAGCGTCATCATCTCCCTTCCTTCCATCCCAAGGTTCCATGGCTTTACACGACCTGTGTTTCATCAGGAAAAAAAAAAAAAAGTAGCTTCTGAGAAATAAACAAGCGAAGATCTACAATGCATTGTCTGTAATGAGATAAATTTCATTCGGCTTAGCAGAATTACAACACTGCTGAGACCAGGGGAATATATTCAGATGTACTGCAGGTTACATTATAAAAGCTGGATTTAAAATTCTTCAGAGATGAAACAGTTCCTACTTAGCGAATAGCAGCTGCTCTAAATTAATCTATATTGATTAAATTTTCTCTTGCTTCACAAAAAAAAAAAAAAAAAAAAAGCTTTTAATTTAGAAGATCACTGCAACATCTCAATTGAAACAATTGCAAGATGAAAGCAACCACATGATGTCAACAAATATTATCACCTCCCTAAATCACAGTGAAATGAGTCTTCTAGAGACCCAAATGTTCTCATTTCCTCTGGTGGCTCTCGATATTCTCTGATCTATGTCTCCAAAGCCAAGCCTACTTTCAGTTTTGTTACCCCTGTGATCCACAGCCCTTCTAGCCCTCTTCTCATCTTTTCCATTTCCCAAACCATGTCCTTCCTCTGTTTGCTTTTTGTAAGATTCAAAAGAAGGCTCCAGATGAGTTGTGCCCATCACAAATTGTGAAATGAATTGTGCAGGATGTAATCACAGAGCACACTGCAGGTAAATGATGCATTTCCTGCACACCCTGAGCTGGAAATGGGTCTAACAGGCCACAGAGCATGAATCTGATCTCAGTGTGAGCTGACACCATCAGACACAGCATGCAGGGGCTGTTCCCATCCCCAGGCTGAGCTCCTGGACAAAACACCCAGCAAAACAACCCCAAGAGTGGATTTATATGATTTTTAGAAGTTGTTTTAACAACTTGAACAGAAAGTGTATCAGCATAGAAATTATTTTGACTGTAGTCTAATGGAAAGCTAACAGGTAGTTGCTTATATTTTCAAATGTAATTTATACTTTTGATGGCTTCGAAGGTGTTTTGAGCTTTTTATGTTTGATTTTTAAAGAGATCTGCTCACTTGAGTAAAGCAAGGTGAATTTGGCTGCTCAATTCTTAGACTCTCACCATGGTAATGCAGCAAGAAGAGTCTTCACCGTACAAAATGGAGACATTTCCATCTATAAGTGAATTATCCTTTTTATAGTCACATTCGTATGCTTTTGTTTACACATAATATAGCACTTTGAAATTAAAGATGTTGATTATTCTCGTTTTGCATTCAGATGTTCTTAATGTTTTATTTTGCAGTATCTTGGGCGAGTTGATGTATATATTCTAAATGTGAAATAAATAAACAAGCAGACTTGCAGAATTTTCTTTTTATTGCCTTTTGCTTTTATTTGTTGATATTTTGTTGTGTATAATTTTGTACATCTGACATCAAACTGTACTTGATATCTCTTTGAAGCTTTAATAGTCAGCCTTTTTTTCCCTTCAGTTTTTCTGTACTTCACATAGAGTTCATTTTTCTAAACCAGGAGCTCCCACTTGCTGAATTTAATATTGTTTTCTAGAAACATAAAACCATGTCCCAGTTACCCCCTTTCAACAATATACAGTGCTATTTTCCTATCATCTGCAATAAAACAGTGAGAGATAACACATAAATAACTGTATTAACACTAAACATGTTCATTAAGTGCCTCATTCTGAAAATGTGTTACAGCTGGCCACTTACACT